>NC_137796.1:42252585-42852585 GCF_963383645.1 Muscardinus avellanarius
TTTATTAGACTTTGGCATTTGGTAGAAAGAGAGTTATCTAGGTTCTGGGCAGTCTCATTTGAGGCTGGATGAACCACTTAAGATTACAATCTGTGACATCAGCTCCAGTTCTGCCACTACGTGGCCTCAGTCAGATTTCTTAGCTTTACTGAGCTTCCAATGCCTCAGAGAGATATTACAGATGCTCCCCAGATTACATTGGGGTTACAGCCTGAAGACGCTATAGTTAATTGAAAAGGCCTTCATGTTAAATATGCATTTAACATACACCTAACCTACAGAACATTGTTGTTTGGCCTAGCGTGACTTGAGTGTGCCCAGCACACTTACATTGGTCCACAATGGGTCAAAAATCATCTAAGGTAAAGCTGCTTCTATCATGGAGTGTTGAAAACACATGTAATGTATTGAATTTCGTGGCAACACAGCACACTGGAGGGTTGTCGTTGTTCCCCCTTGTGATCGATTGTGTGACTGACTGGGAGCCGTGGCTCACTATTACTGCCCAGCATCTGGAGGGACTACCATCCTACTTATTGATTGTCATAGGAAAAATTAAAATTCAATATTTGAAATGGTTTCTACTGAATGTGTAGTGTTTTGCATCAGTGTAAAGTTAAAAAAAAATCTTAAGTCAAATAACGGTAAGTCATTAGTATGGACCTGACATGACTGTATAAGGTTATGCATATAAAGGGTTTACCCTTGTGTTTGGGACTTAGTTATCCATTATTAGGTATGGATTGCTGGCTCTGGGGTGTGGTGGTTAATATTAGTTGTTGTTAGACTTTGGCATTTAGTCAAAAGAGGGTTATCTAGGTTCTGGGCAGTCTCATTTGAGGCTTGAAGAACCATTTAAGATTACACACAGTAATCTAAATCTAGAAAATCATTAGCCAAGGTCCCTCTTTTGTGAATGTAAGAAAGCTTAGAGAACAAAAATAAGTGATTTATTCCTGATGAAATAACAAATAAATGTGCTTTTCCCTCCTAGCTATAGAAGTTAGCTACTGCTGTATACCAAACTACTTCAAAACTTAATGGTTAAAACAAAGCAATTTGTGTTTTCCCACAGGTCTTTGGGTCAGCACATTCTTCTGGTCCAGGATGGGCTCAACTGATCTTAACTGGACTCACTTATGGTTCTGTCAGTGGTTAGAAGACTGCACAGCTGGATTGCTTTTAGCATCCAGGGGTTAGGCAGGGGGTTAATTATTTCTGTACCATGTGATCTCTAACCCTAGAAAGTTACCGTGGGCTAGTTTTCATGGCACAAGCCCTTTCAAGAGAGCGAAGAGAAATGAACAAGCACTACTGCATGATTCTGCTTGTGTCTGTAACCATTGTCCTATTGACTAGAGTTACGTACCCATGCCCAGAGTCACTGAGGAGACTAGCCAAAGGCACACAAATTGTAGCCATGAACACAATCAATCTTTTTCCTTTCCCAAATCCTCAGGGGGTAGATTGAGAGGTAGGAACAGAATCACGGGCTGGTTGGGATCTAATGCCTTAGAAGGTATTTTAGTTCTTTCACTCTCGGGACCGCACTATGATGAGGTGCTCTTTATGTTTTACTGATGCATTCTGAGGTCCTTCCTACAGTTGCTGTGTTGACCCCACTGGATCTGGATCCACACTTCCCGTGAGGGAAACTTCCTTTCCTCTATCTACTGGTAGATTCTTTTATTAGGCTGTCTTGAAAGAGTTTTCAGCTTCTTGACTGACTCAGTTTCAGTTTATCCGAGTTCCAAAGGCATATGGTTGGGATTGGATGATGCCATTGCTGAGTAGGAGAGCCTCCACTCTGCACCTCTCTCTCGTCCTTGCTGGCTTCCTCTTTCTTTCCCTTCCTCTCCTCTATCTTCACTCTCTCCCAAAGCTTCTAGGATGGACCATGCATTCCGGTTTCCCGGTGGCCAACACTGAGCAGTCTACCAAGAGCTGCTGGCTGAGAAGCCCTTTCTTACTGTATCCTGCTCAGAGCTCTGATTCCCCTTGTGCTTTTTGGTTTTATAAGGGCCAGCACTTGGGACACCTAGAGTCTCTGCAGTGGGTCCCAGGATGCACTTCCTGTGCCCAATGGATAGCAAATGCTAGCTTTCAGGGAATTGGTATCGGTGTCTGACCCTGGTAAGTTAGGGTATCCTCAGGACAGTCATGCGTAGATACCTCAGAAGCAGCAATTGGAGAGGCACACCTGTGTGTGCTCAGCAGGGCTTCTGTTTATGGAGTGTGCCTGTGGAAATGGGAGCAAGACTCTTTTATCCATGCCTCCAAAGGAGGGCAGGGTGACACATGGGAGCTCGAGGTGCTGCTGCCACTCTGTCAACAGAGCTCTGGCTAGGAAGTAGCGATCATCAATGTCCTATGAATTTAGATTACTATGGCCCTGTGGGGAGCTGCAGAAACAGTGGGGGCTAACAGAACCCCACCTTATCCCCAGGCCTCAGAGGAAGCTTAACATACTCTCCTCTACCCCCTAGGGCCTCTTTTTTTTTTTTTGGTGGTACTAGGGTTCCTGGAAGCCCTTCTACCTCCGGGCTACACTCCCAGACCTATTTTTACATTTTTATTTGGAAACAGGGTCTCCTAAGCCAGCGCACACGGCTGGCTTCGAACCTGCGCGATCCTCCTGTCTCTGCTTCCCAAGCACGGGGATTACAAGCGTGCGCCACCACGCCCGGCCAAGGGCCTCTTTCTTACTTCCTTTCCTTTCCTTTTCTTCTCCCTCCTTCCCTCCCTCCCTCCCTTCCTTTTGTGGTACCCTGGGACCCCCTCCCGGAGCCCTGAGCCTTACGCCTCTGCAGCTCAGATGGGAGAGGAATAGGTGGAAAAGTGTTCACGGGAAATGGATAGCTGTGGCAGCAGGTGGGCCCAGTGTCTTCTAAGGCCAGTATACGCTCATCAGTCCCTGTTTAAGGTTTAAGTAGTTTTGCCAGAAGAATTCCATATTAAGCTTCTGGAAACCTCCAAGGCTGAGATTCCACTTGAACCTAGAGAAACTGACCAGAGAAAATCTACCATATAAGTGAAATAGTTCTTTAGGAAAAGAAATAATAACCAATTAATAGGCTCAATTAATTTCTCCTACCTGGAAGTTTATCATGGAATTGCAGTTGTTTGTCATAGTAGAAGAGTTTGCTATGAGAACCAAAAATGATTTTGGGTTGCAGGCAGCAAAAAGAGGGAGGCCAAGACCAGCTGATGGTCTTGTCCATCCTGAGGATTTTCTGGGCCTCTGGTGATTGGAAGCAGAATGGTAAATGAAAGAAGTTATATCCGAGAGCAGGTGCCCAAGAACCCAAGGCAACTGAATGTCACAGGATTCCAAGTGGAATTCTCTGAGTGAACAGAGACAGAAAGAGGGCTAGGAAGAGTGGGTCTTGGCAGAGGTAGCCTTTTACTGTGTTCCTGGTAGGAAAGACACACTATCTGCTCCAAAAACTTTGGTCCCAGTAGCTGAAAAACCATGGGATATGGCAGTTCAGGGAAATAGGGACTGAGGCACAACAGGTAAAGCAACCCCCAAACAAAAAGGAGGGAGCCCACACTAGGACATCTGCTGTCAGGGGGAATGGGGAGAAGGAAAATCTGCTGCTAATATGGTTGAAAATGATTTATTTACACATTGCGGGTTTCAGTTATAGCGGCGGATGATCTGGGTTCTTAGTTTCTTCTTTGGCTGTCTTTGGGGATGCCTCACACTCAGGTTCCCCATCCGTGTCATGAGGAATGGCACTAGGTGATCCCCACTGACACCAGCAGTAATGATAGTCACAGGATCTGTCGGAAAAAGAGCCTAGTTACTGAGTAGTATCACTAAGGCAGAATGGTGGGGTCTGGGGGGAGGGTTCTGAGCAAGCCTGCGCCACACTGAGGGTTGGCACAGTGAGAAGGGGACTCAGTACCTTTGGTCCTTTCTGGGATAGTGGGACTTGCCCTGAGGCCCCAGAAGTGACTTTTTGGTCTGGCTGCAGTGGTGAGAGCAAAGCTGGTGAGTTAAGGAGAGCCCATGGGCACGACAGGGCATGTAGTGCCCCTTCCTCACAGAAGGGCCTTCGCAGCATCTGGAATGGGGCATGATTATGGCGTATGTGTATATGAATGTGTGGGGGCATACTTGTGGCATGTGTGTATGTGGGGGGCATGCTTGTGTCATGGATGTGGGGGGCATGATTATGGCACATGTGTGTATGTGTGGGGGCATGACTTGGCATGTGCGTATATGTGGGGGGCATGGTTATGGCATGTATTGTATGTGGGGGCATGGTTGTGCCATGTGTGTTTATGTGTGGGGGCATGACTGTGGCATGTGTGGGGCATGACTGTGGCTCATGTGTATGTGGGGGCATGGTTGTGACATGTGCAAATGTGAGGGGCATGACTGTGGCATGTGTGTATGTGGGAGCATGACTGTGGAATGTGTGTGTATGTGTGCAAGACATGACTGTGGCATGTGTGTATGTGTAGGAGGCATGATTATGGTATGTGTATGCATGGGGGCATGATTATGGTGTGCGTGTATGCATGGGGTGGCATGATTGTGGCATGTGTGTAGGGGGCATGATTATGGCATGTGTATATGTGTGGGGACATGATTGTGGCATGTGTGTATGTGTGGGGGTATGACTGTGGCATGTGTGTATGTGTGGGGACATGACTGTGACATGTGTGTATGTGTGGGGGTATGACTGTGGCATGTATGTATGTGTGGGGGTATGACTGTGGCATGTGTGTATGTGTGGGGACATGACTGTGACATGTGTGTGTGTGGGGACATGACTGTGACATGTGTGTATGTGTGGGGACATGACTGTGACATGTGTGTGTGGGGGGACATGACTGTGACATGTGTGTATGTGTGGGGACATGACTGTGACATGTGTGTATGTGTGGGGACATGACTATGACATGTGTGTATGCATGAAGGGCATGGTTCTGGTGTGTGTGTGTGTGTATTTGTGGGGTGGCATGATTATGGTGTGTGTGTAGGGGGCATGATTGTGGCATGTGTGTGCATGCGTGGTATCCTAGGGCTTGCTAGGTGCAGTGGATGCTTCCTTCCAAATTGGGATGCTGGACAGGGCTGGTCCTCAAGGCTGGGCTCTGGAATGCAGCTCCCTCCCTATTGCAAGTGATTACCAGGCGGAGGGGCTTCCTCTCATGGCTCGCTGAGTGACTCTGGCATATAATGCCTCCTAGCTTCTGTGTTATTTACTCTATCAAATCCCCTGACAGCGGAGGATAAGGGATCAGTGGTAGGAAAGCTGTGGGTGAAGGTGCTGTGTGTTTAGTGTAGGTGTCGTGAAATGTGGTTTCCCCGCGGCCCTGCCATTGCAATCTCTCTCCCTGCAGTGTGACATTACTCTTGGTTAAATAAAGAGTGTGTGAGTATCTCTACATGTGGCTATATCGCTATGCAAAGTACAGTTCTGAGAGTATTCAAAGCCACTGGAGACTCAGCCCAGAAAGTCCCCAGCTCCTCTTAGCCAATCCACGTCAACTTTCAGGATGAACTCTCATTTTCCAGTCTGTGGAAAGCCTTCCAAAACCACCCAGGTCTTTATCCTGCCTGTGCCCATTATTTCTCAATTCTTCTCGCAGAACTTGCATTTTTGTGTATTTTCCTTTAGGCTTTTGTTGTCTAAGAGTTCATCTTTTCCCCGAAATCAAAACTACCTTAAAGCATAGGCCAAAGCACATTGAAAATGCTTGAGAAATGTGCTGAACTTACTCAGATGTAACAAGCCTGGTTCAACAGGAACTTAAACCAGGGCTTTCTGTAAACAGCCCCAAAGTTCACGTTCTGAATGCATGTCCTCAGTGCAGCAAGGTTCAAAGGTGGAACATGGCTGGAGGGGTGAAGCATTGGTGTGAGCTCTGGAGACTGTATATATCCCTGGCCTCCTGGTTTTGCTTCTGGTCACCAGGAAAAGAAGGTAGAGTCCCTCCACAGGAGCCCTGCCACCACCATGCTAGCCATCCATGGACTGGAACCTCTGAAACCTCTGAACTGTAAGCCACAGATAAATCTTCCTCTAAGTTGTGCTTTATCAGGTATTTTGGTCATAGTGGCAAAAATACTGATCAAAACAAACTTTAATCTTCTTGATGGCATTAACCAATATATTGCTAGCTATTGGTACAGTGTATATCACATAGTAGGTCCGCAAAACAGTATAGAATAGTGAATAAAATGATAAATTAATGGATGGGCAAATTAAAAAATAAACGATGCCTGAGGATTGTTAAGCTTGGCTATTGATAGAAACTTAAGAGCAGTGATTGTGTATTTAGTGGTGACTAGACCTTTGAGAGTATTCATTGGTAATTTAGGGAGCGGTCTTCTCACTCACCGAGACTGCCCACTGGCTCAGGGTAGGATGCTATTGTTCAGTATCACCACAAGCTTTCTGTCCCATGTACCACACACCTCTATATTCTCTCATCTCTCCTGAGATGCATCCCTCTCCACCCCTGTCCACCTTCAAGACCTGTGTCAAGCCTCATATCCTCTAGCAAGCCTTTCTCCTTGACTCTGAATAACATGAGCCTTCTGCCGCTTGGCCATAAGAATTTTCCCTCACTGTCTGCAAAACATAGCCTGACATTGAAACATAGCTTCAGTATTTGTCACACTGCGGTGAAAGACGCTTAGGCTAATTTCTTCATTTATTAAAGAAATATACATTGACCTCTGACATGTCAGTCAACAAGACAAGACCCCTTCCCCTTTACACACACCCTCAAATAACCCCTCCTGGTGGGTGCTTACACTTAGTTTGGATGCCAGCTCTACCACTTAATAGCAACGTGTCTCTGCGTGAGTTATAAGATCTTTCTGAGTTTTATTATCCGTAACATGACAGTCTCACAGGGCTGTCATATCGGGAGGCATGACAGTTAAGTGCAATGGGCCCAGCACTGTGCCCTTGTCCAGTAACTAAATGCTGTCTACTTTTTGTGGTTCCAATCCCTGGGTAGAAGAGACACTGGCCGGTATCTAGGCTGCTTTATGGTCTTCTCTGAGCAAGATAGGGAGCGAGAACCTGAGAACCCCATGATTGGGAACTGGCAAGAGCTGCTTGATGGATATCCCACATTACTTTGCATGTCCATAGTCACACAGGCCCTTCCCAGATGATAATTTCAATATTCTAGAGAAGAACACAAGTAAAATTCACTGCAAGCGGACAAATGTAACTGAAAGAATAACTGACCAAAAAAAAAAAAAATGCTGGGGGTGGTGGCACACGAATGTAATCCCTGCACTTGGGAGGCAGAGGCAGGAGGATGGTGCAGGTTCGAAGCCAGCCACGCTGGCTTAAGAGACTCTGTTTCCAAATAAAATATAAAGTAGGTCTGGGAGTGTGGCCCAGAGGTAGAAGGGCTCCATCCCCAGTACCACCAAAAAAAAAAAAAAAAAAAAAAAAGAAGAAGACCTTTGAAGTCAGGCATGGTGGTGCACATTTGTAATCCCAGTACTTGGGAGGCTGAGACAGGGGGATCACAGATCTGCAGCCAGCCTCAGAAACTTAGGAGGTCTATCCAACTTAGTGAGACCCTGTTTCAAAATAAATAAAATAGGGCTGGAGGTATAGCTCAGAGCTAGAACATCCCTGGATTCAATCCCCAATGCCACACACACACACACACACACAGCACCTTTGAAAACCAACCCAGAAAACCATTCAGTTTCATCCGTTGTTCCTCTCTTCCTTTCTCCTCTGGCACTTGTTATAATTTCCAATACTGAATATCATTTCTTTGTGTGTGATGCTGGGGATTGAATCCAGAGGTGTTCTAGCTCTGGGCTATACCTCTAGCACTTCATTTGTCTCGTTAGTTTTTGAAACAGGGTCTCACTAGGTTGCAGAGTCTCACTAAGTTGGTGAGGTTGGTCTTGAATCTGTAGTTCTCCTGTCTCAACCTCCCAAGTACTTCCATTTACAGGTGTGTGCGATGCCTAGTTCTAAATATCATTTTTTTAAAAGGGTTTTCTGGCCAGCTAACTTCTAGAGGATAGTCATAAACCGGTAAATTATTTGCAATCCTTTCTTGGAGCAATTGTACTTTCTAGAAATTAATTACATTTTAAACACAGTTAGGCTGCTTTTTGCCTACCTGTAAAATATTGTGTGGATTGAGAGTACTGCAAGATTGTACAATATTTAATATGCAGTATTGTAGACCAAGAAACATTTGTCAACATTATATAATAATCTATGATCAAAACACTAAAACTTGTCAACTCCTGGAGTCAGTTGCATTCTAACTCTACAACCGAAACTCATTTAAAAGTAAATGAAAGTCAAGAGGATGAGATTCAATTAAAATTAATTTAAAGTATGGAAAAAGTGATTCACAATGATATAAATCAGCATGCTATTATTGCCCACTTTATCTTATCCTATAAGAGATTCTCTAACAACATCTAAAAAAGACTCTGTAATGAGCAAAGGGTACCTTGGGTGCAAATAAGCCTCTTCCATGTATATCTTGAGATAAGATTTGAAAGGAGTTAAGGTATATTTTTCCTTCTAGATCCTCAACCAACCATCCCAACTATGCTACTTTTCTGGACTGAAGCATAGCAGAAATCCAATTTTATAATCTTTTTTTTTTTTTAGTTTTTGAGTATGCATGCAATTTCACTGATGGCAGGATATCAGCAGAGAAATTAACTTCAATAATCTATGGATTACAAGACATTTCAAACCTTCAAAGCAACCTGATGTTAGATCTATTCTCAGAAGGGCTTAAATGACTTTAATAGTTAACAACAAATGATAGATTGAATTTTTTTCTGAACTAAACTCACATCTGGCCGGGTGTGGTGGTGCATGCTTATAATCCCAGTACTTGAGAGGCTGAGATAGGAGGATCGCATAAGTTCAAAGCCAGCCTCAGTTACTTAGTGAGGCCCTCAGCAACTTAGAGAGACCCTATTTCCAAATAAACTATAAAATAGGTCTGCGAGTGTAGCTCAGAGGTAGAAAGCCCCTGGATTCCATCCCCAGTACCACACACACACACACACAAATAATAATAAATAAACCCACATCTGTGGGCATTGCTCACCCATTCTCCAAGCCTCTCAATTACACAAGCACTTTCTCCACCACCCATTCCCTCTTGAGGTGCTCACCCCCAAGTCGCATCTGGTATCTGCATCCTGAACTAGCAGGCATTGAGGGTGGCAGATAATAGGGAAGAGCCTCCTCAGACCATCCTGGGCAGCCCTCTCCCAACCAGTCATTCTCACCCTTTCATGTCAGCTGAGCAATCCATCTTCAGCCTGGTGGCCTGAAGAGTCTACTTCCTGAACTTTATTGCCAATGTCCTCTTTTAGGTGGTGGCTTTCTGGGGTAAAACTGCATGCACCAGAGGAATGGCTGTTGAAGTGTTCCCTGCTTGCTAACAGGGTCGAGGCTGGTGGCGGGAGCCTAGAATCTGCACACGTGCAAAGTCTTTGTGACCTGCTTATTCCCCCATTAAGTTCACAGTCTGCAGCAGTGCTAACTCTGAGGTCCACAAGGTTAAGTTGAAGTTGCTTCAGTAATTGGTGCATTAGACAGTGCTTCTGTTTACTAACTCCCTGCAGTCGGTTGATGCAGGAGTGGCCTTGCCTTGGGTGGCCTTTCTACTTGTGGCACTCTGCTTTGTCCTGTGGAAGTCCCTCTAGATCTCAGAGGCCCCAGCTGCAAATTGCATTCAATCTTCATCCGGTAGCAACACGTGGCTTCCCGGGGAGCTCCCTCAGGTGGCAGCTGTGCCTGGAATCACAGATGCACCCGCTGGGCTGGAGGTCAAGTTGCTTAGGCATAGATCCTTAACAGCCTGTGCAGCAGTGTGGGGATGTTTCACGGTTAAAGCACCCTTGCAGAATAAGCAGCGTATTTGGTGCCTGACTGCAGGCGTTTCCAGAGCAGCAGCATGCCAGGCACAGCCCTGAGCCCAGGTTGTCTTCAAATACCGACCATATCAGTACACGCTCTAGTCACAGTGGTCAGCAATGAGACCAAAGTGTTACTTTGTGTTTTCTGATGGCCTATTTGAGGAAGAGCTTGATCTGAAGGAGATGCTGGGTCTAGAATTGCATGAAGTAACAGTTTCCCATTGTGGGCCACATGCCACTCACCAAGGACTGGAAGATGGCTTCCGATGGAACACTGCCCAGGGAAACATCATGGGAAGGAAGTGTATTCCTTTTCCATTCTCTTCTGGTCTTTCTGATTAAAAAGAATATATCAGTTTAGTGTTGCTCTAGCTTTAACACTTCTCCCACTTTCGTAATCACAGTTCTTAACCCAGAGGGAGAATGTCTTAGGCACAGAGCCTTTTCAGGCAGTTGATTCTGGCTGAAATTTAATGACACTTTCCTGTTTTCATTGTTTCATTAGTGTGACTGTTTTCTAATTATGTCAAGTAGGACTGGGTTTCCACTTATGGTTTTGATATAAAGCTTCCTTTCTGAATAAAAGTTTTAGTAAGGAAATAGTGGTACAGGTAATAAGAGATTAAGGCCAGAGTTGCAGAGGCATTATGAAGACAGTATGGTTTGAGAACACCGTGATAAAAGAGACAGTGTTGCTCCCCAAACCTGTGCCAAAGGGACAGTATTGCTCCCCAACCTGCTGATGGGCTGATGTGCCGAGGGAGGGGGAGGGACTCTGGATATATGGGAGAACTGCCAAAGACCTAAGAACTAGGTCCAGGGGAAAGCTGGAGGACACAGGATTGAGTTTCAAAATAGGAAAGTATCTCCTGTGGAAGAGCACCTTCTAACCCTGGACCACTCCTGGGAGATGGGAGCACTCTGCGGACGCTGCATCTGCATGGAGGGAAGGAGCCAGTATCTCACCGAGGACCGTGCAGATTCCAGAATTCTGTGCTGCATACTCTTTTTTGCTCATGCAAACCACAGAGAACTGTGATGTTGACTCTTCCTGCTGGTGATGGCAGCTATAGAAGATGCTTGAGCTATGAAACTTTGGGGTCCACACACAAGCCTTGTTTTGTTTGACTACTGATGATGTCACAAGAACTAGTTCTCATACTAAATGCCTACTTCTAAAGGCAGGCTTTGAGTTATAAATATTTGAGAATTGAATTCAAGTGTTTTCTTTGGGATGATCATAGGAAGAACAGATAGAGAGTAGAGATATGAGGTAAGGAAGGAAAGGGAATCGACAGAGGGTGCATTACTAAACCAGTTGCCATTGTGAGCAACTGAATTTCAATTCACAGGGAAACACCTGGAGAAAATGGAAACCTTGCTTCAGAGTTGTCCCCATCTAGCAGAAAGGAAGCCGGGGTGGGTCTCCTCTGGCTCTCCATCCTTCATAGGCTGATGGTTAATTCCAAAGGAATCAAACCTCCAGCATTTCCAACCTGCCCTGCATATAGGTTTATCATGTTTTCATGTCCAGAAAAGTGTCTACACAGGAACTGCAGCGGTTCCCTTTGGTCAGTCTTTGGTGCAGAGGAATGTAAAGGGAGAGGAAAGTGGGTGGTAGGTGAGTGAGCAAATACCATAAGTATCTGCCACAAGGATCTTTTTTAAGATGATGAAAAGTTAAATATATTTAATCAGATGACCGTCCAGATGATCCACTTTTCTTGGTGATTCCCAGAGTGTGGTGGCCAGGGAGACTCAATCCATGTCTTTCCTCTCCATCAGGCCTGAGAAGTGTTGTCTGTGACCATGCCAGTGCCGTGGACCTTCCTCACAGGCTCCCTGAGCCGAGCTTGTGGTCCGCAGTGCCCACAAGCACTGAGGGCACACCAAATCTCAGTTGTCCTCTCATCTGGCTGACTTGTGGTCAGAGGGAGCTGGACAGTGTTTCAGGTCAATCTTGTGACTCCTTCCTAGAGTAGTTGGGCCCTGGTGTCTTGGGCAAAAGAGGGTAGGTGGCATGCAAACCTTTATATGGTTTCAGTGTCCTTCAGCATGGCTTTCTTGGTCTTCAGAGCCTTTGCTTTGCCTTTGGTTTGGGGTAGGCAAGAGTTTTCCTTTAGTTGATTTTAAACTTTTCCTTCTATGCTTGTGCTATCAGTTTCCACTGTAGTCTATAGTCTGCTTACAGAGCTGGACCTGGGTGCCTCTCTTTCTTTGGACAGCGTAGCACTGGGAGGAGTCAGTACATGGGCATTACAATACCGATACCTCCATTGTTCCTTTTACTGTCGGGGTCAGTTTCCCAGCTAAAGAGCAGGACCCCTGACTTGATTGATTCAAAGGACCCTTCCAGTTTTAGAGTTCCCTTTCTTTCTTTCTTTCTTTCTTTCTTTCTTTCTTTCTTTCTTTCTTTCTTTCTTTCTTTCTCTTTCAGTGGTACTGGGGGTGGAACCCAGAGGCTTTCTACCTCTGGACTATACTCGCAGACCCACTTTTTTATAGTTTTTTGGAAACAGGGTCTCACTAAGTTACTGAGAGCCTCACCAAGCAGCTGAATCTGGCTTCGACCCTGTACAATCCTCCTGTCTCAGCCTCCCAAGCACGGGGATTACAACCGTGTGCCACCACGCCCGGCTAGAGTTCTTAATAAATCAGTTCATCCTGGCTTATAAAGTTTAGTTCTTTGATGTCTAGCTTTTCAAGTGAAGACCAGCCTTTGGGTGGAATGGTTGGAGTCCTCCCAAGTAACAAGAAACTAGCAAGGGGCAAAGGGTACCTTCAGAAAAAGAGGAAGACCAAGGACTTCTGGCATGTTCTGAGTCTTATGGTTCTACACAGGGGCAAAGGGTGCACAAATGGCAGACACTTCCCAGGAAGGTGGATCGATTCCAACTAGAAAATAGATAATTCAATGGGAGAAGACAGAGACAAATGATGCTCACTTATTTGGAAGAAAAGAATTCAGACCAGAGGCAGATACCACCAGAGGAGAAATGGCCCTTCCTCTTGCAGAGACAGTGGTCAGGTTTGAGATGTCGGGGCAGGGCATCCTTACTGCCCAGGCTTCTACATGACGGCGACTGCTCTCTTCTCTGCCCTCCCTTGGTCACCTATTCTGCTGCTCCACACAGTCTCTTCTCTCTGAGTCACAGCCAACTTGGACAGTTTGCTGGAACAACTTGAGGAAAGACAATCGTCTGCACTGGGCTTCCAATCACAAACTGTAATTTTATTAAGATGTATGAGAAATGCATTCCTTGGAGAGGGGCTCTGTCCTTGAGAACTTCTTTTCAACATTAAGAAGGTGGCCTTGGAATACTTTCTCAGCAAAGTTTGGAGAGTTTAGAACTCACTTGCTGAGCAGGGATGTATGTATGTGTTTCTCCTGCGCTTTGGAAATCATTTGAATATTTATAAATTTAAGTATTTATTTTCATATTAAAATTAAAGCTCTATTGTCTTGCAACTAACCTGCCTTGTTCTGCCACTCCAAAACAAAACCTTCTCTGGTGTGATAACCTTTATTTATAGATGGCAATAAGCATATTTAGCAATATTATTATTCATGACCCTTGCACTAAATATCATAATCAGAATACAGATGTGCAGGGTAATTTCCATGCACAAGTCACTATGTATCAAATTCTTGCAAAGCAAAAATAGCATCCATTTTGGGATACATTAATCCACTGGTGTTGCATAAAGGTATCTAAGCTGCACAAAGGACTTCAAGTAGTAGAATACAGAGGAGAGATGGTTTATATAAAAGGTTTTCCAATACCTGGGGAATGTGATAGGGTTTTTCTTTCCCTTTTATCTTCTTCTGGCAACTTTTTGAACACATTTCTTGCTGGACCCATTTTAGGATGTGGAATGAAAATAGACCAGGTAGGAGGATGTCTGGATATAAGGTATGGCTTGATGAACCAAGACCTCCTTGAACCCAAACCCCTCTCTGAATATTTTCTTTATCTGTTATACTAAAGATGCAGATTTTCAGATAAGCAGCACACTCAAGCTCAGCTCACTAATTGACTGAACAAGATGCGGTCACACTTTATACACCATTCCATAATGGATTTTCATGTTTGTGAATCCTAACTGGCTGTGGAAATGAAAAGCAAATGTCTCATAATCACAAATATCTTCTGGGTTTGTTTTTTTTCTCTAAACCCAAAGATTAAATCAACTTTACCCCCCATTTGCCAGCAAGTTCATGGTTATAGAAGGATAATAAGTGATCGGGTGATGGACATATCCGTTGTGCTGCTGCTTAGCAAATTCTTATAAGTGATTGCTGGATATAACACATTTCTCAGTTAGGTGTTACATGAATAATTGGTATATTAAAGAAAGTGTGAAATAAACAGGTATAAAGCTTGAAATGCGTTTATTATTTGCTGAGGTTTTTCACATTCATACCATTTAGAAGCCATCACCGGGTTCAGCTTCTTCTCCATGTATCTGGAGCAGAACCCTTCATTAAACCTGTTGTAAAAAGATCTTTCATGCAAATGATATAAAGCATTTATAACTACAGCCTGGCGGTTCAGAGAGAAGATGCTCTTTGAAACTAGTCAGAAACACCTGTGTGTGGACCGAGACGTAGTGCTCTCCAATGAACCAGCGAGGCCTTCGTCGCTCCTGCTCTCTTTCCTTCTCAATTTTGTTGGTTTATGTTTCTTGGTATCAGATCCAATCCCAGCTTCACTAGGTTCTAAAATGGAGTAAGTACCACTTAGCTGAGACTCCAGGGAGGGTCCCTGTAGTCCTTAGGCAATGGGTCTTGGAGTAGCAAGGAATTATCATCATAATTATAATTAGAGGAGAACCCCTATTGTTGAATAGAATCATCCTGGGTCCAGGTGGGAAGAGATTCAGGGTAGATGCCCAAAAACTTATGTGCACTTGACCCAGCAAGCTCTGGTAGATGCTGCCGCAGATTGGGCAGACTTGGCCAGCATCCCATAGGCTCTTCTCTCACGATGATTTCCAATTTCAGAATTTCCGAAGAAGAAGGTAGGCAGAATGAACCTAGCAGCGACTCTTGGGTAAATCAAAACCCTTTTAATCTTTGGCAAAGCCGCCTGGCTCTGTCCCCATCTGGCAAGTGTGGCAGCAACGGAGTCTTGATGCTCTGTTTTCCCAGTCCTCCTCGCCCCAACCCCACGACTTGGCACTTGAGAACTCTAAAAAGGGAGAAAGGCTATCGGTCCCAGGACTGGTCATCTACCAAGCTTGCGATGATTCTGAGATATCAAACCTTTCTCCTTGGTCTTGAAAGCTGGAGTGTGCCAGCCTGGGCATTTTCCAGAGAATTTGAACAGTATGAGATAATTGGATAAAATAAGACTTTCAAAATACAGCTGCATAGACAAGGAGGAAACGAGGAAGAGAAAGTGGTGAGGATGAGGAGGAAGAGGAGGAGGAAAAAGAGGAGGAGGTGGAGGTAGAGGAAGAGGAGAAAGAGGAGGAGGAGAAGGAGGAGGCGGGAGGAGGTACCCTGTCCTTGGAGAGAAACCTGCCTCCAAGAGGCTTTCTGCTATTGTTTTTTCTCAGTGTTATCTCTCATCCTTACTTGCTGGTCCATGTCACATGTAGTATCTTTCTTGGGGCCATGGTGAGCCTCACTAAACAGAAAATAGCAAACGCCAGTTGGATGAGGTATAATCCCAGTTCTTGGGAGCCTGAGACAGGAGGATCACTGGTTTGAGGACTGCCTGGGCAACTTAGTGATCCCATTTCAAAATAAGAAAAAATAAAATAAAATAAGCCTGAGTGTAGCTCAGAGGTAGGACATCCCTGGGTTCAGTCTGCAGTGCTACCAAAAAAAAAAAAAAAATCAGTGGGGATCCAGAGGTGTCTCCCTGTTTTTGGGAAGGGCAATCAGTAGGCATTCCATACTGAGAATGGATGCCCAGAGAATTGTTGGTCCAGATCTGATCTTTCCCCATTGCTATTACCAACCACAGCAACATGAAGTGCCAATTTGGCCCAGCCTGCGTCTATTCACACCTCAGTGTGCCTGCTGGGGGCACCTGCAAGAAGCAGAGCTGGTCTCAAGCTGGTCTCTGGAGGGGCCCTGCAGGCCAAGACCCAGGATTCTGTAAGCCAGGCCGTGGGTTCGCTCTACTTCTTTGGCTCTCAGATTTGTCTCTGCTCTCCAGGTGAACTCAGTGGCATGCCTGCCTCCATCCCTCCAGCCTTCCCTCCCTGGGTCACTGCCATCTTTGGATAGTTGATAACAAATTGCTTGACTCACCACATGACCTTGACAGATCAAATATCTGCCTTGACCAGATCATTAGGCCCTTGCCCCCAGCATGCCCCATGGAGCCTGCTGGAAGGCCGTGGGGGCACCTTTGGGTGCTTCCTGGCTTGGGGATCCTGCTCCCCTCCTGGTGGCTTTGGGCATTGAGCTGGCCTGCCCTGATTTCTCCCCTGCCCAGTGTCTCTTCCCTGTCTCCCTCAAGAGAGAAGCCATTTCTTAGGATTTGTAGTGAAAACCTGGAGTCAATACATGAGCCAGCCTGGCTCCAGTGCAGTGGAGGAGGACTGGGTAGAGATGAAAGGTGGGATTCCAGATGTGCCTCTCCTCTCCCTCCACAGAAGCCTCTCTATCCTTCTCCCTACTCTCCCCAGTACCCAAACGTCCCCCTCAGAAGACCCATACTCTTGTGCTCAGCCTTGGCTGGTTCTTCTGGGAAAGGGGCCTCCCAT
Source organism: Muscardinus avellanarius (assembly GCF_963383645.1). NCBI lineage: Eukaryota > Metazoa > Chordata > Mammalia > Rodentia > Gliridae > Muscardinus > Muscardinus avellanarius. Next base: position 42,269,210 of record NC_137796.1, read on the forward strand.
CCAACTCTTCCTGTTTGGGCTGGAGAAACCCCCACCACCGGAGCTTCAGCAGGACACAGCACAGAAGTGGTTCTCAAAGAGGGGGCCGGGAGCCACAGCAATGTCTGCCAGATGAAGGGGGCATCTCAGCTGCAGTTCAGCTGATCTCGTTTCCACACCTGGCCTCCACTTTCTCACTGTGCAAACTAAGACCTTGGTTTCTGGGCTTTTCCCTATTCTGCTCCCTCCTTCCATCCCTGAGGAACTGGGAACTGTGGTCGAGCCCTCTCCACCCCAACAACAATATCTGCCTTCTCCAGGAGAAGATATTCTTTTCCAGGAGAGAGTCTTCTCTCTGGCTCTTTCCAGATCCTTGGGCTGCAGGGCATTGTTGGTGCTGCTTCTGGTTGGCTGCCCCAGGGCCTCCTGGATCCTGAAGCCCTTCCACCACCCTCTGCTCAACCATGTCTTGGTTGGGCATTCAGGTGTCTGGGACAAACCTTTGAGAGAGGGGAGGAGGCCAGGAAGGAAGCAGGAAGTGAGAGGGGACCACAGATGGAGAGGCTGGCCCCTCAGAAGCACTAGAAGGGTGCTGGGATTGATGAAAAACCCTCTGACCCTGCACGCTAAGGCTCAGAGAAGCTGATAGGAGTGTGTGTGTGTGTGTGTGTGTGTGTGTGTGTGTGTGTGTGTGTGTATGGGGATGGAATCCAGGGGGATTTAACCTCCGAGTTACACCCCCTGCTTTATTTTGTATGTTTGTTTTGAAACAGGGTCTTACTAAGTTGTGGAGGGCCTCATTAAGTAACTGAGGCCATCCTTGAACCTCTATCCTCCAGTCTCAGCCTCCCACACCCGGCAGCCGAAAGGACTTTTGCTTTTCTGACCATGGGCTAATTCCCACCAGGACCAAAGTGAAGATTGACCATGGGGCACAGCATTCTTTCTTCTTACAGACCTTAATGTGACTGAGCTATTTTAGGAGACCATTTAAATAAAAGCCAATTTGACTAAAAAGCAAAATATATTCCAACAAATGATGGCAAAGGGGCAGAGCTTGGAAAGAAAAAAGAGAAAAAAAAAAAAGAAAAAGAAAAAGGAAAAAAGAGAGGGGGGGAGAAAATGCAAGGCATTCATTTTTCCTTTGTACTTTATAATAAAAGAAATTCTCTGGCTGCTTCAAGTGACACATTAAAAGATGTATGTATCGTGGCTTTTAAAAACACAATTAGATAACACCTTGTCAAATACTTATATTCTTTGTTGACAGCCTTGAGCACAGTCACAATCGTGGCACAGCCACGGGGGCAGGTGTCTCCCTCTGACACGCTGGCAGCCGAGTCAGCCATTTTGCAGAAATGTTACTGTTTACCACTTTAATCATCAATCCACATCTAGTCACAACAATAAGTCAGAAGGAGCAGTAAATTATACTTGTTCAGCCCTGATGAGTTTGAACTGTTTTGCTGAAATTAACTGAAGTAATTATCTATTTTTCTAAAGCTGCAAAAAGGAAAAAAAAATGTAGTAATGTTCCATGGGGGGAAAAAAAGAGGCATTGCAAAGTAGTTGGCCATGCAATATTTAATGGAACATTTTTTTCATTTTTTTGGATTTGGTAACCACATAGGTTAGTGAGGCTGTGAGATGAGGCAGATTTCATATGCTATACTTTCTTTTTTAGATGAAAAAATGTCTTCCTATAAAAGAAGGCGGTTATGTTAGTAGACTCATTTCTCTGTTCTTTAGATTGGCCTTTGATGGGAACCCATTGCATTCTGGAGGTTGTTTCCTCTTAAAATGCCAAGGCAAATTCTCAAGAATCTCTCTGTGATCTTAGGTAGAAGGGGAGGGAGCACTTTAATTGTTACTTAACCCCTGAAATTTCCTTGGTTGGCCAGTCTGAGCATTTAGTCTTGGAAGACACACTCCCTGGTACATACCACTTCTCAGGGCTTGGAGGTTCACGGTTCTACTGACTTTTATGGTGTATTCTCCCTAGTACCCTAAGTTGCTGTCCATGTGTGAGTGTGTGTGTGTGTGTGTGTGTGTGTGTGTGTGTATGGTATTGGGGGTGGAACCCAGGGGCTTTTCTACCTTCAGGCTATACTCCAAGACCTATTTTATACTTTATTTGGAAACAGAGTCTCACTAAGTTGCTGAGAACCTCACTAAGTAGCTGAGGCTGGCTTCGAACCTGTGCGATCCTCCTGTCTCAGCCTCCCAAGCACTGGATTACAAGTGTGCGTCACCACGCTCGGCTGCTGTCCTTTTTCATATCTCATCTCCCCAGGTTTGCAACAGGATGCTGAGGGCTTTTGTCTACTCATGTGGGTATCATTTGGAAACAGATGGATGGTAATGCTCCTGACTAGCTTCAGTTTCCCCCTCCAGAAAATGGGCAGATATCACCAGCCTGGCATAATGGGCTTTTATAAGTTGATGGAAACAGAGGCAACAATCCAAGGCTCAGCCTATATGTGACATATACACACACACACATTTGCGTGTGGGTGGGTGTGTCTTTGTTAATATAGTCAGTTTTGTGTAACTATAACAGAAGAATGAAGCAACTACACAATAAAGTGAAAATGTTTGCTTGTCTCACACCTTGAATGTTCAAAGGGATGGTACCTGTGTCAGCTCAGTTCTGGTGGGCGTAGCAAATGGTGCCGTGCCGCTGTGGAAGTGAGCACTCACATCTTGAGCCAGGAAGCAGAAAGAGAGGATGGGCAGAGTCCCTCAATTTCTTTGGATAAAATGTCCCCGATGACCCAGCAGACCCTACTTCCTAAAAGTTCTTCCACTTCCCAATAGCACGTTCCTATGGACCGAGCCTTTGACACATAAGTTTTTGAGGGACATTTAATATTCAAACAGCAGTGATGCTCAGTAAAGCTTAGTTTATATCTTTTCTTTTGTTATATGAGAAGGCAGAATTAGGTAATAATTGGGAACACATGTACCGGGGTCAGGTGCAGATATAAAATCTGGCTCCTCTGCTTTGTGACTGCTTTGCGACTGTGTGATATCAGGTGATACCCCATGAGTTTAATGGAGCCAATATTGAGTTGAGCCATCCATAGCATAGTTCTTATAGCCATTACTATTGCCTGCATGTGTACACAGTGCCCAGGACAGGGATGGGCAGTGGGATGGCTGTGGGCATGCATCATTGGTCTAGCTGGTGAAATTCCTACTACTTTTCTGACTGAGAGGATGTAGAAAGGCCCTGGCTATGTCCTCATGGCTTGACTTCTGCGTTATTCCCTCTAGCCACTGCGAGAAGACCTGCTGCAGGCGCCCTATCTTGTTACCTAAGCTTTGGTTTAACAGAACATTCCCTTTTCTTATTTGTGTCACCTTGGTAAAAGGAAAATGTTATATCCAAGTATTCATCCAATGAGAATCTCTATGAGACCTTGATGCTAATGGAAACTCCCCATCCTGGGCCATATAAATAATTTTGCAACTCCTTCTAAAGTCACGCTAAATATTTAGCATTGTCTAGATTTAAATAAACAAAACAAAACAAAAAACCCAGGTGAGCCGGATGTGGTGGCACACACTTGTAATTCCAGTACTTGAGAGGCTGAGACAGGAGGATCCCAGGTTTACAGCCAGCCTCAGCTACTTAGTAAGGCACTCTGCAACTTAGTGAGACCCTGTTTCAAAATAAAGAAAAAAAAATAGGGCTGGGGTGTAGCTCAGAGGTATAATGACCCTGGGTTCAGTTCCCAGTATCACACACACAGAGAAAAAAACCTAGGGACTCTACTTTCTTCTTAATTTTCTGAGGAATGAAGGGAAAATTTCAAGCAAAACGAATGACTAGGTCTGGGAGAGGGAGAATGGAGTGTAATCAACCACTCCATCTACCCAGACGAGTCCTAGCCACAGAAAAAGTTTTCACTCTATCATGTTTTGATCTGGGTAAACATGGGGATTTTACCCAGTGGAACATTATTTTTGATTTTTTATGATAAAATTTAAAAATTTGAATCTGAGATTCTAATGAAAAATACTGTTTTATATTCTATTTGTTTTTAGAGAAAACAATGGTTTGTCTCCTTTGGTTACTGGTCATTTTTCTTGGAAAATTTCATTTTGCTTCTTTTTTTCTTCCTTCCTCACTATTTCTTTCTTTCCTTTCTTCTTTCCACCAATCTTAGTCTATTCATTACTTTACCAGGGAAGCCTGGCCTGTAGAACCTAAAAAATGGACTGCTCTTGCTCCTCGGTCTTGTGTCATTTGCATCCCTTCACAAGACAAGACAGAAGCCATAGATTCTTTTCTAAACATATGAAAAATGAGAGTTACAAGTGAGGCATTGAATTTCAACTACAATGGCAGGACAGACAGGACCTGATGCGGTGTTATGAATTTCACAAAGCACATTTGTCTTGCTTTTCCCTGGTAACCTTGAAGCATTTTGCCCCAGTCACGGGCTGTTTTGTGGACTAACAAGAGTTTCATCTTTTGGTTTCCCAAGAAAGCCGTAGCATCCCCTAAAAAATTAAGTGACAATTCCCCAACCTGGATTTGAGTTTGGCCGTAGCTTATGTGCCATGTTTATGATATAACAATTTTCATCAAGAGTCAGTGGAGGGGAAAGTTGTGAATCCGGGCTTCTACTCTACCCCCAAATCTCCCTAGCCATTTATTTATTTTAGTTTCTAAAAGCTACAGGCTAAAACGTGGTGTGAGGGGGTGTCTGAGGCCATGTTAAGGGACAGGATCCGCATTCCAGGCTCCCCGATCAGACCGACTGGTTTACGAATGTGTCGAGGGTGATTGTACAGGGGCCAGGGCACTTCTCCACTTCCAGGCTCCACATTGTCCTCCTTCGTGTATTGAACACACACTTGGTGTGTATTTGGGAGAGGAAGAGCACTGGACACATGTGTGTCCGTAGCAGATGCAGGGTGGGTACATAGCCCTCCTGGCACCCACAGGCTGAGGCCTGGCACTGTGCCGCACTTACATGTGTGCTGCTCTGAGTTTCCCTCTGTTCTTCAGCAGCCAGTACCAGACAGGAGCGTGGTGTGGAGCTTTGTAGTGGCCTCCTGTGGAGCGAAGGCATCATACACGTTGCACTCTTTGGTTGAGTACTGAACCTCCTATTCTCGTGAAAACTTGTAAAATGATCTCTCATTTTATTTGCACTTTTGTTGACTGAACAACTACTTTCTGTTTTTTTTTTTTTTTTGTCTAATGGACCTTTTTGGGGAGAGTCTTTGGCCATAGGCTCTAAACACTACCTTCCAAAGCCCGAATTGATGTTAGTTGGGCCAAAAGAGGGCTCTTTCCCAGATTATCTGTGTTCTTTATTGGAGGACACAGGACCTCATATTGTAAACTTTGGGAACTGTGAGGTACCAGAGAGCTCATTTAAATGGAAACTTTTATTTGACACCTGGGAAAACTGAGATGCAAAGAGCTAACGTGATTTACCCAGGACTGTTGCATTCACCATTTTTTCCAACGATACCTACCATGTTTCTCTTCAATCTGGGCATCACCCTAGGTGCTGGAGCTCTGGCTGTGAACATAAGAAACATGGGAGTTTTATAGGGCTTTTGTTCTGGTGAGTCACATGCTGGTGGGTCACACAGAAAGCAGATCACTGTCAGAATCAGGGACTCTTCCCCTCAACCTGAGGACACGGCTCCTGGGACGAGGGCCCTGTCCATTGTTTCTAAACTTCCTTATGAGGCCCATGTGCGGGTTTGGGGGCTGTGGGAACCCCCTAAATTGTATATAAAATTGAAATAATGAGCATCTCTATAATGAGAAAGAACTTACAAGTGACATTAGGTCTTCACATTGGGCCCCTGACTCCCAAGAAACACAAAACAAAAATCTCCCCAAATGTGTGCATCTTATCCTCCAAGAGTCCTGGCAACAATAGGTATAATTTTGGGGAAACTCCACAAGCTGCTGCCGAAGTGCCTTTGTGGGAAAAGGCTTGGGACAGGTAGTTCCTGCTGAAGGCCCCTGAGGCCTCTGAAGCGCTGAATTTTGATAGTGTGATACTGAAAAGAGGGAAGGAATGCAGTGGCTTGAGGATCTTCAGGGAACTCAGAACCCTCATTCCAGAACTGTGAGCCAAGGGTGAGAACTGTTCTCCATGCCTCTGACCTTTGGCTCAAGAAAGGAAAACAGAAGCACTTAAGGTGCCCTTTTGGAGGTCGTTAGGCTGTGAGTACGGTGCATTCACTCTTAACTCACTTCTGAGCAGGAGGTCCAGGCTGTGTACCTCATGCACTTCAGTGAAAAGTTTCACCCACTCATCAGTTTTATCTGCAATATTGTCAGTATCACAGAACTGGGGTTTTGGGTTCCCCCTTTGATGGAATGATGAAGAATAGGAAGGCCTGTGGGTATCAGCATCCGCTTGTGGATTGGATGCTTAGCATCTCTCTTTCCTCTAAGTCAGTGGAGATAAAATGGGGAATAAGGTGGATGAAGTTCCTGCCCTTCTGCAGCCCACAGTGTTGGCCATGTGGCATGCTGATACAACACAAATGCATTTACTTCTATATAGAGCTACACTGAGAGCCCTTGACAACCAGATTCCCATGGATACTCAAAAGTCATACCTAGGTGGGTAATATTGCTGCTCTCTCTATGAGGTTAGCCTGCTTGGGCAAGAACTGAGTCAGTGATGTTGAAAGCTCAGGGCTTCTATGGCTTGGTGCCACAAGCCTGTGGATGTAGCTCTATCTACAGGGTCCTGGTCCAGAGAAGTAAGGTTCTAGGAGCAGCTGATGCAGGGTCAGTGTCAGCTCTGTCAGAGGCATGAGGGTACACAGGTATAAACACCCTAATCAATATCAATTCTGTGTAGAGGCAGAGAGGTGCTTTCTGCCTGTGTGGCTGCTGTGACCTGGGATTCAGGGAGCAAGCTGCAAGCTGGGCTCCCTTAAGGGACCTTAATCCTGCCTTTGAAAAGCTGCTTAAAAATAATACTAAATAAATCTTCACAACGCATGGGAGAAACTAGACATCTGTTCCCATCCCCCAGACAAACAAGAAGAGATTAAAAGCTGGAGTCAGATGTGGTGTTAGGTGCCTGTCCATGGCATGGATTGAGGGGTATGTTCAGGTGGGCCTTCCTCCTCTGGGTTCTTGTGACATTCTGACATTGTACTTTAGAGCACATGCAGGGAAAATTGAAATCACATATGCCTCAGTGGCTTAGACATAAGTTCAATGTCTATCAGTATAATGGTTTGGATCTAGAATATTCCAATAGCCTCTTTGAAAACAAGGCAGCCATGCTGGAGGTGGGGCTTGGTTAAAGAGGAATCCCTGGGGGTGTGGCCTTGGGGATTAGATATGGTCCCTGCTCCCCTTGCTGTCCCTCTCTATTTTGTTTCCGGCCTCCATGATGTGAGAGTAGAACACACCTTTGTTCTCTCCCTCTCTCTGCTTCCTTCTGCCATGCTCTGATCTCTACAGACCCAGACTGACATGGATTGAAATCGAAATCTCCCAAGATGTGAGCAAATAAATCTTTCTTCCTCTAAGTGTGCATGGTCAGAATTATTGGGTCACAGTACTGAGGATGTCGGCTGAGACAGCCAGGTACTCTAAACTGAAGACTTTAGGACAGGGACTGTCTCTGCTTTGGTTGTCCCTGTGCCCCAGGGTCTGGCACAATGCCAAAAAATGAGGGGAGGCACTCCACTCAACAGGTACATGGTGAGAAAATGAATGAATTAAAGGAAGAAAGAATGCATGGATTGGATGGGTGGCTTGGTGGGAGGGTGGATGGATAGATGGACAAATAGCAGGGTTTTGTGACCTACACAGACTATCCATTCTTCTGGTGCTCAGCCTGTGTCTTCCTATCCACAGATCCCATGGAGATCGAAAGATAGGAAAATGCACAACTTTTTGATTAAAAAAAAAAGTGAACAAGCTGGATGTGGTGATGCATGCTTATACTCCCAGTACCTGCGAGACTGAGACAGGAGGATCCAGGTTCATAGCTAGCCTCAGCTACTTAGGCCCTCCACAACTTAGTGAGTCTCGATTTCAAAATAAAGAATAAAAAAAAGGGCTAGGGGTGTAGCTTGGAAGTAGAATGACCCTGGGCAAAATCCCCACTACCACAAAAAAGCGAACAAATAGAAGCCACACATTTACCTATAGGAATGTTTATATTATCTGTTTCTTGAGCTAGGTGGAAAGTATCCAGGTATTGAACTTATTGCTATTATAATTTTACTGAACATTATGAATATTCTTTTGTATCTCCTAAAAAGATAATTTTAAAATTAATTTAAAAAAGAAAAAACAAGGAGGTACCACTCATCTTGCATACTAATGATGGGGATAAAAATTAGTATGTTATTGGTGAAGGGTTACTCCATAAAATAGTTATATACACAATAAAATCTCTTTAAGAAAGTACATCATTTGATGCATCAGAAATGGACACTAAGCAAATAATTAAATATATGCACAGAGTAAACCACAATGATGTTCATAGCATTATTGTATGCCATAGTAAAAGGGTAGTAATAACCTAGACATCCAGGGATAGGGGTTTATTGAATAATTGGTAAGATAGAAAAACAATAAAGTTGATTTCTGTGAATACACAGGAAAGGTTGCAAATATATTAAGCTCTTTTTAAATAATAAGAAATATATATAGTAATGTCATTTCTATAAGAACATGTACATTTCTAGTATTCATATATATGAAAACATTTCAAAGTATATGTATCCTATATTTTTGTAATTAGCATATATAACATTCATAGTAAAAATATATTTTTATTTTGAAAAATAAAAATAAAACAACAAAGTAGCCTTAAAAGAAGGCTGCCAAATTTTGCAGATATGCCAAGCGTTTGTGGTGAGAACAATATCCGCTTCATAGGATCACTGATTTCTTCTTATCATTTGTACTAACTAGTCATCCTATAAGCTTCTGATGAGTTAGTGTGGGAAAAGGAATTGTCATGAAATCGATGAATTTTTCCTTGGTAGATAAAACCTGTCAGAAAGTTGAGTTTGTGAGGCTTAGAGGGTACATCAAGGAAGTTGTTGACTCAAAAGCAGCCAGCTTCTCAGAAAACGAAGCCTACACTCTGGCTTTGTCTATGAAGACAGTGGTGTTCAAAGAGTAACCGGCAGGAGGTTGCTCAGTGAGCTTGGGAAAGAACCCGCCACTCGGGCCCCCATCTGTTGCTTGCACGCTTGTGACCATGTATGGCAGGGGTCTGGAGAAGGAATACAGCCAGAGGAGCCAAAGCCCCTCCAGAGACAACATGCATCTGTGTGTTCTTTATGTAGCTTCTTGTACTCATCATCTTGTTTAATCCTCACCTTCTCTCTCTGCCGGGTGAGGACTCTGGACTATCCTCATTTTACAGATGCAAAAACTCTTTCTCTGCTGGGTGGCAGTTGCTGCTGATGCCACAGTGTGATTTTGGATATCTCTGTGCCTGGCAGACAGGCTGAGGTGAACTAACTCCATCACCAGATTCCTGCCCTACTTCTATGACTGATGTCCCTTTTGATGTCACCCTAGAGTTCAGACAGACTCTTCTTGCTTCATGTGTTTGGGGAGTCAAATCACAAAAGAGGAGTTTGCCATTTGAGAAGCCAGGAGTTGGAGAAGAGGAGCCGAGGGTCTAACCTGTCTTCTTTGAGATCCTGAGCTGGGGCTGCACTCAAGTCGCTGGCAAACTGAAAGAGCAGATGTTACAACAATGTGCATGTAAGACACCTGCACCCAATGAGAGAAACCGCCTTTCTTTAAGTGATGGATGTCTTCACCTGTTTGGCGTTCCATGGCCTCTGGTCTTGATGGCAGCACAGCAGCTGCCCAGCTGGAGCACAGTATCTGTTCTGAGGACACAAAGTCAGCATGTTTATCCCACTGTCCAGACGCCACCTGACTTGGCAGAATTTTAGTGGAGACTCTACTTGAAAGTGTGACAGTATAGAGGAGGAGACCATAATGCTTTTTTCTATCTCACTTAATCGCCCACACAAAAGGCTACTGGGACCTCTGGTCACGAAGAAGTGCACGGAAATTGCTCCTCACCCACAACCACACTGGCCAGATGTCCTCTAGTTCAAATCACTTAGTTTTCACCCATCTACCTGAAGGTCGCATTAGATCTCACATGCTGAGGGCTCTGTTCCCATGACTAGCCCCCTTCAGATGCCAGCTGAAAGCCCTGGGATGTTTTGCCTATGTTCTGCTCATCCATCTATAATGGAGGTTCCTACAACCCCCTGGCTGGGTTCTATTAATTCCTTAGAGTGGCTTACAGAATGCAGGGAAACTCTGACTTATGTTTATCAGTTTATTACAAAGGATATTACAGAGGTTATAGATGATGAGGTGTATAGGACAAGGAGTATATGAAGGGGTCCCAGCTTCCAAACTCTTTCCGGGTTCACCACCCACCAGGAACTTCTACATGTTTGGCTATTGGAAAGCCCTCTGTACCCTGTTCCTTTGAGCTTTTATGGGGGATTCTATACACAGGCAAGATTGATTACATTATTGGCCATCTTAACCATCAGGCATTTGCCTCTCTCCTCTCTGAATGTTGGGGCATGTGGCTGAAAGTCTCAACCTTCTAATCCTGCCTTGGTCTTTCTAGTGACCAGTCTCGTCTCTAAGGTTGTTAGGGACCAGCAGCCACCAGTCAAATAATTAGTATACAAATAGACATCTCATTTGGGAGATTTCAAGGATTTTAGGTGTCTAATTCCAGGCAATGGGAACAAAGACCAAACATATATTTCATAATATTGTAGAAGGCTAGGGTAGTTGTCCCCTGTCTTGCATGACTGTAGGTCCAGGATGGGAGGTGACACTTTGTGAAGGACACAGGGAAGAATGGTCCTGAGTGTGATGGAGGTGATGCCCACCTGTACAGGGAAGCAGGGAAGGAGGAGGGCTCACAGGCCCATAGTGTGGACTCCGGTCCAGCTGGGCACCTTACAGCTCTTTGGGGAATTTGATGTGCAATGCGACTTTGCTGGACAAGAATCAACCACTGGAATTTCAGGACAGTTGGCCAGGGATCAGCCTACATGGAGTATTTATGAGACACCAGTTGTTTACCAGTCTGTAGGGTAGTGGACTCCACTCTATGATTTAAAATGAGCCATGTTGGATAGTGATCCAGGTGGCTCTAGAAGATGCTGATGGCAGTGCAGAACTAGGCCAAGTGAAGTTTCTGGCTTCAGGGAACTGAGCCCCAGCAGGTTAGGCATCTGGAGTCTTGATCATCACACTTCTCCTCGTGGGTTTCTGAGTGGCCCAGCACAGATCACATAAATAAACTTCTTTTGTGAAAAGTACCTGTGAACCTCTCTAAAGCAGATGTGGAGCCAGGTTTCCTTGATGCAAGAGCTGTGGGCATGAGAGTCCTAATGTTAAGATGGAACCATGAATGAAAACTCTAACTGGCGTGTGGCCTCTTGGAAGACGTGTTGATTCTCATCTCAAAGTCCGGAGTCAGCCACAGTCAGCTGGATGATAAGATTCCCCATGTGTGCCAAGACTACTCTTGGTTTTGCTCCCTATGACATGGTAACTGATCGCTGAGTTCTATGGATCAGAGCATCTAAGACCATAATAGTATAGTTCTGTTTTAAACATGCATATCATAACCCCTTCCCCAATCCCAGATTTTAGAAAGAAATAAGGTAGCTTAAAAATATTTAAACAAGAGTTTTGGCTCCTATGAAGTAGGCTACAATTTGAGCTTTCTAGCAGTTGATGCAAAAAATGGAAACATGACCAAGTATATGACTCACCAAGACCCAAAAAATATGTCTTGTTTGGGCACTTCCTATATGATTTCAATTTTTTTTTAGTTTTAATATAAAGAACTTCAACGTATTTTTCTATAGCTAAATTTTACTTCTCTGCTTCTCAAGAGCTCTGTGACTGTGCCATAACATCTTTGAATCTCAATTTTTGCAGCTGGCAAATGGAATAATAATTCCTGCTAGGGCTCTCTGACAGATCAGTTGTAAAGCCTCAGTGAGATGTGGTGTTTTTTATAAAGAGCTTTCTGAACTAGAAAGTTGTGAAATGATTAAGAGGTCGATGGTAGTGGCCTGTGATGAGACTTGCAAATTTAGATTGGTCATCAGTACTGACAAGTATAGAAGTGGTTTTGCTAATTAACTCAATGCCAAAGTTAACTCAGTGCTTTCAGGTATTTATTCATCCATCCATTCACCTATCTGCTCGCTCATTCACCCATTCGTCCATCTGTCATCAATCCATCCGCGCCACAGATACTTATTGAAAACCTACTACATGCTAGACACTGTGGATACAAATATGAAAGACAGAAGTATGGTCCCAGACCAGAGACTCACTCGAGTGGGAAACAGACAAGAATAGTGGACATTACAATGCATTGCAACACACTTCCTTTTTAACTAAAAAGAAAAGAAAATGTTTCTAACTCACTTAGATCTAAAAAATCAACCTATGTGATAAAAGTCTTGTGCAGGGCCGAGGAGGATGTGATTGTGAGCAGTTGAACACAGTTATCTGGTGGGCTGGCTCCAAAAGGCTGGCAGGGCTGGTCCTCCCAACCCAGGGCCTGGGCTGGTGCATGTGGGGGTCCCAGTGACCCATTCAGTGGCCTGCTCAGCCTTCCAGTCTTTGTGAGGCCCTCCTTTCAGGGGCTGCAGTATGTAGCTGGCTTCAGCCTCACATGCTGTTTCAGGACTTGCCACTCAGCTGAGCCGAGGGGCAGATATTTCCCATTTCTCAGTGGTCAAAAGAGGAAGAAATGGATCTTTGGGTCATCTCTGGCTCTTAAGACACACTCAGTTTCTAGGTCTGCCTTCCTAGGACACACCATCCTAGTAGCTGTTTTGTTTGCCTTTTTTAAGAGCTAAATCCTCCTCCCTGAACCAAGGGCAATATTTTCCCATACTCATTGTTACAGGGTCTAGAGGAAGGGGTCACATGTGCAAAGCCACACCCAGAGGGAACTGCTTCTGGTCCTGAGAAAGGACATCATGTCCAAGCCAATGGATTCCTATGAAACTTGTCAAAACTTAGGCTCTACCAATGGGGCATCATTTCTTAAATACAGTAGTCCTCTCTTTCCTTACCTGCAGGGAACATGTTCCTAGACCCTCAGGGAATGCCTGAAACCTCAGAGAGTACCAAACCTTAAGTATAATGTGCTTTTCCCTATAAATACATACCTATCATGAAGTTTAATTCATAAGTTAGGCATGGTAAAATTGACAATAACTACTAATAAAATGAAACAATTAAATATCTTATCCTGGACTCACATTTCTTTCTGTGATAATGTGAAATAACACAATGCCTATGTGTTGAGAGGCAGTGAAGGGAGGAGTGATATGGGCGTGGTGACATAAGATTAGGCTGCTATGTAAAAAAACTTGGCACAAGTACTACAAAATGGCAACAGCTAATCTGATGCCTGGGATGACTCAAGTGACTATTGGGCAGATAGCATATACAGTATGGAAACTCTGCACAATGGGATGATTCACAACCCCAGCAGGACACACTACTATGGTGCAAAATTTAAAACTTATAAATTCCTTACTTCTTGAATTTTCTATTAATATTTTCAGATCCCAGTTGATCACAGGTGACTGAAACTTCAGAAAGCAAAACTGTGGATAAGGTGGATCTACTGTAATCTCTACTATTTCTCACTTACCCACTATTTAATGCTTGGCAATCGTCATTCACTGTTATCAATTTTTTATTGACGACCGACTATATGCTTGCCATGTTCTGCTTCCCTACCATTTAATGAGTACCACTTGTGAAAAATAGAAAGGTCATCAATAGGACACTTTAGGAGAGAGGGAGGCCAGGGATGCCTGGAGCCAGTGGGAGTCATTCCACAGTCCTTGGGGATAAAATAAGCTACCTGGCCATTTGATACCTTGGGAAATATGTTCTCCAGGTTGATCAGGATCAGGTTTCTCTCCTTACTCTCCCTGTGCATATGTGACTGTCACTGATGCAGTGACAATACATATGTCCATGACAGAAATCTCAGTGTGGGGAGCAGTGCCAGACTTCAAGGCCACTCAGCATGTAAAAGTTGCCTCTCTCTCGGGGCCCTCTTAGGCTCCTTATTACAGTACATTAAAAACACACTGCTCTGCTCAGTTGACAAAGTCAGGAATAAAAGGGGTCCTTCCCAACATGTAGTCACATCAGCCATGCTTGTGCACTTGCTACAGATTCCTAATTAGTTTCATACTTTCATGTATAAAGAGCTCTGACTGCTTTTCTGGATAGTCAGTCAATGAAATAAACCAGAAAGCATTCCTCTCTCTAAATTTGGGAAGTCTAAGTCGGAGAGGGTTAGCTTTAAAGTTAGTGACATGGTGCATATTATTTCTGAATAAATTTCCTTGGAGTCATTGATCCACTGAGTGTCAAATAAAACGTGATACCCACAAAATTCATGTATGACCCTGACATTTTTCCAGTACTTAAAGTAATTGCCCTTCTGTTTAATAACAGTGTTTATAAAATTACTTTCTGATTGGCTAGGTCCATGGCACACTCGTGTCAATAATCTGCTGCAAATATATGCCTATGGCCTTTGGCCTTGGTTTTCAAAATAATTTTCATCTCTTAAGCGTGAATCAGTGGCTGCCCTGGGAGCTGCGCTTCAGGCCTCTGTATGCTCATCTCCTTTTGCTGTTTGGTCCTGAGCATTTGGGATGCTCACTTCAGTTTCTTGGGTTTGCATGCTGAATTAAGAATGGATCTCATGTCCTTGGTGATGGCTGTATCCTCCAGTGGGATTTGATGCCATAAAATGAGCATTCACCTTAAGGATTCAGGGATCCTGAATGGGGCACCATTTTGCCTTGTAGCAGGTATCATTTTCTACATTTTACACACTTAGAAATGGGAAATTGTGAAAGGATGAGTTTTCTTCTTGTGAGACAACTCAAGTGGAGAGGAGAATCTGCCCTGTTCTCAAAATCCAACAGGCTATGAAGACCATTGAATATAAGTACTTACATTCATTAAGATTTCAGGTTAGGGCTCAAATATACTCCTGAGGCACACACTCAATACTTCTATTTCCAAGTGATTGGCCTAATATTTTAGGAGCTATCACCTGTTTACCAGCTAGAGAAAAGGAGGGCCCACATGTGTCTCTCTGGGATCTCAGTGATGGGGGTAAGCTGGTAAGGAGGGACCAGGGATGCTTTACAAGGAGGGTCAACATGTCCCAGGGAAAAGATGCCACACTATTGGAATTTTTCATTTTGATATAATGACTTCTAGCTCTGTTGACTATGTCATATCTTTTATTCTTTATCCCCATGTGGCTTCTGGAAATATATTTTTTAAATTTCCTTCTAGTCAGGTATGGTGGTGCACGTCTATAATACCAGGATTTGGGAAGATGTGGTTCAAGAGCAGCCTTAGCAGTTTGGTGAGACCCTGTTTCAAAATAAAAGCCGGGTGTGGTGATGCATGCTTGGGAGGCTGAGACAGGAAGATCACAGGTTTGTGGCCAGCCTCAGTTACTTACTGAGCCTGTCTGCAACTTAGAGAGACCCTGTTTCAAAATAAAGAATAAAAAATAGGGCTGGGAGCTGGGCGTGGTGGTGCACGCTTGTAATCTCTGTGCTTAGGAGGCTGAGACAGGAGGATTGCACAGGTTCTAAGCCAGCCTCAGCTACTTAGTGAGGCTCTCAGCAACTTAGTGAGACCCTGTTTCCAAATAAAGTAAAAAAAAAAGAAAAAGGCCTGGGAGTATAGCACAGAGGTAGAACCCCCCCCCCCGGGTTTTACCCCCAGTGCCAAAAAAAAAAAAAAAGAAAAAAAAGAAAAAATATAGGGCTGGGGGTGTGGTTCAGAAGTATAATGACTCTGGGTTCAATCCCCAGTACCATAAAAAATAAATACATAAATGAATGAATAAATAAATAAATAAGAAATAAAATTAAAAATAAGTAAAATAAAATAGGACTGAGGTGGAGCTCAGAGGAGAATGCCCCTGGGTTCAATTTCAGTACCAAATAGGAAAAAATTATTTTTTTTCAACTTTTTATTTAAAAGTAATGAACAGATCTACAAGAATAGCAAACAACATCACAAAGAATTCTCTCCTGCCCTTCACTCAGATTCCTTAAATTTTAGTCTTTATATTTCCTTAGTCCAGAAGATCAAAACCAGGAAATTAACCTTGATACAATATTATTAATTAATATACAGACCTTGCTTAAATTTCACCAGTGTCCCACTAATGTCCTTTTTCTGGGCAAGGATCCAATCCAGGATCCCACATTGAATTTAGTTGTCCTGTCTCCTGCGCCTCCCCCAATCTGGGAGTTCCTCAGTCTTTGTCTTTCATGACCTTGATCCATTTGAGGAATATCAGCCTGTCACTTTGGTGTTCTCTGCTGCTTTCTCATGATGAGATTAAAGCTGTGCATTTTAGCAAGAAAGCCACAGAAAGGAAGTTTTGTCCCTTAATGTGTCATATCAGGAGGTATATGAGGCCTGGAGGTCTTTACTGGGAGGTTCTTTTTTCATCACTCCATGTCTTCCACCAGGCGTGCCTGTAATCCTAGTATTTGGGAGGCTGAGACAGAGGATTACAAGTTCAAGACCAGTCTCAGCGAATAGGCAAGACCCTCAGAAACTTAGCAAGAACCTGTTGCAAAAAAAAAAGACCTTTAAGATACCTAGAACCGGGCGTGGTAGCGCGGGCTTGTAATCCCAGCATTTGGGACGCCGAGACTGGAGGATCATGGTTTGCGGACAGCCTCAGCTACTTAGTGAGGCCCTCCATAACTTAGTGAGACCCTGTTTCAAAATAAAGAATAAAATATAGGGCAGGGGGTGTAGCTTGGAGGTCGAATGCTCCTGGGTTCCATCACCAGACCCGCAAGAAAAGTAAAAAATTTAAAAAATAAAAAATAAGTTACCTAGAATGTAGCTTAAAGGTAGAATGTTCCTAGGCTCGATCCCTAGTGCTGAAAAAATAACCAACCAACCAAACAGAAAACAAAGTCTTCTAGTATTCTGTGGGAAGGTACTTTGAGACAATGCAAAAGTGTAAATATCCTTTTCATATTTTGCCCACTGATTTTTATATCGATTAGTGGATCTTGCCTATGATAACTATGATGAAATTCTATGACAATGTGCACTCTGATGCTTCTTAAATTACACTTGTCCCATAAAGACAAGGTATTTATTCTCACCTATTGTTATTCAATTTTTAAAAATCAGTATGTATTCACTGATGATTATTTTTCCTATGTATTATAAATCCATTGCTATTAATAGTTCTTACTCAAATCGTCACAGATATGGCCATCAACAACACCTTCCAATTGGCCCTATACTTTTTTACAATTATGGGCAATTTCATTACTTTTTTTTTTTTACAAGCATGTGCCAACAGTACATTTATTTTTATTATTTTTTTTAATGGTGCACTGTATTCATCATAGTGGGATACAAATTTTTGTAGACATACATGCACACATCGCCCAGTCAGCCCCCACCCGATCCCCACCCCATTCTCTCCCCATCCCTCCCTCCCATGCTTGGCTTAGTGGTTGACATCTAGTATTATAGCAATTTATCCAAAATTAAAAATGATAATCTCACATAACAGTTTCATTTGTCTGATACCAAGCTTTTGATGACTTAAAGATAACATTTCAATATTTCTTTTTGCTTTCTTTCTTACCAGAGAATATTTTTTTTCTATTTTTTTAGGTGAAACTATCATATATTTATATATTTATTTTTCAGAAAAAAAATCTATCCTAATATGGAATATGGACTCTAGATACCCAAAACGATCTTGAAAAAGAACAAAGCTAGAAGATATATATTTTCTGACTTCAAACCTATATATAGAGCTACAATAATTGAAACAGTGTAGTACTGTTCTAAAGGCAGATATATAAACCATTGGAGTTAAATAAAAGCCTAGAGCTAAATTCTTCCCTATATTGTCAAGTTATTTTTGACAAGGTTTCCACGAACATTTGGTGGTGGAAAAAATAATCTTTTAACTAAATATTGTTGAAAAATAATAATTACATGGAAAAGAATAAAATTGGACCCTTACCTAATCCCATATACAAATATTAACTCAAAATAGATAAAAGACCTAAATATAAATCTTAAGACTATAAACTTTTAGAAGAAAATCTGGGTCATAAAACCTCACAACACTGAAATTGGCAGTGATTTCTTGGATATGATTTCAATGGCACAGGCAACAGAAGAGTATACAAACTCCCTAAAAAATATTGTATATCCAAAGACAATGTAAACAGAATTAACAGTTACTAATAGAATGGGATAAAATATTTCACAAATGCTATATCTGAAGGTATATTAATATTCCAACTAGAAATCCTAAAAATTAACAACAATAAAGGCAAACAATACAATTTAGAGATAGGTAAAAGACTAACATAAATAATGAATCTCCACAGATAACCAATCTTGGTTATCTGTTGGATGGAAAATCTTGTTTCTCTAGTTCTGGAGTGTGTTACCTATTTCTTCTTTGTAGTTAATCTCTTTGAGTATTTTCTCTAGTGCTGGTTTTGAAGACATAAATTCCTTCAGTTTCTGTTTGTCATGGAAGCTTCTTATTTCTCCATCTAATTTGATAGAAAGTTTTGCTGGGTAGGAAATTTTTGGCTGGAAGTTGTTTTCTTTCAAAATTGGGGATATGTTACTCCAAGCTCTTCTGGCTCTCATAACTTGGTTTGGGAAGTCTGGAGTGATTCTAATTGGTTTGCCTCTGAATGTCACTTGGCCCTTTGCTTTTGTTGCCTTTAAGATTCTCTGCTTGGCTTCCACATTGGTCATTTTGACAATTATGTGGCGTGGGGATCCTCTTCTCCGATCCTGTCTAAAGGGAGTTCTATAAGTTTCCTGGACCTGTGTATCGACCTCTTGCTCTATGTTTGGAAAATTTTCTGCTATTACTTCCTTGAAGAGATTGTTGATCCCTTTGGTTTCACTTTCTTTTCCCTCCTCTATTACAATTATTCTTAGGTTAGCTCTCTTAAAATGGGCCCATATTTCTTCAATATCAGATTCCTGCTGTCGAATATTTTTTCCTAGATTAGAAACTATGCGTTCATTTCTGGAATTATCATCTTCTAAGAGCGAGCTTCTGTTCTCCACGTGGTCTAATCGGTTGTTTGTGCTTTGAATTGAGGCCTTTACTTCATTAATTGCATCCTTTATCTCCTTTTGGCTCTCTCTGAGTTCTTTTCGAAGCACCTCTATTATTTCTACAGTTATTTTCCTGATTTGATCTTCTAGAAATCTCTGATTTTCTGTTTTATCGGGTTCTGATGTTGTGGGGTTGTGGGCATTCATTGCTCCAGTATTATTCCTCTTTCCCATGATTTCGGATGTTTGTGCCTTCTCTGGGTTCTTCCCTTGGGTCACTATGACTTCACTTAAGGTGTTCTGGATCTCGAGTCAGTAGTATCTCAGACCCCACTACTCCTTTACTGGGTTGTATCACAGAGTCTCCAACCCAGAGAGTCGATAGAGGCTGCTTTAGACTGTGGGGGGTGCCAGGTTGCCCGTTCTCCTATGGTGTGATATCTCTGTCACCGCCCCTCCTCCACTGGGTCAAGTCCCAGGGAGTACAGTACTGGGATTTCTCCTCTGTGGCCCGCAATTTGACTCACTGTTCTTAGTACACAGATGTAGCTGTACTGCTTCGCTGAATTCGCTGCTGCTGCCGCCGGTGGCAATATGGCGCCGCTGCTACACCCTCCGCCGTGGGGCTGGTGTTTTTCTTCTTGGTTTTGATTTCCACTCTGAATCCCTGCAGCGTGTGCTGAGCTCAGCCACTGGGAGCTTTAGATGCTCTCTGTGCCGAGAAATCCCACCTGGCTGTTCCGCAGCGGCTCACCTCGGCTTGCTGTAGCCGTCCGGTGAACTCCCCGCTGCTGCCGGCAGTATGGCGCTGCTGCCGCGTCTGTGGCTCTGTTCTTAGTCCGCTTTCTCTCTGGAGCCTGGTGATTTTTTTGTTTCTCTGGTGATGGTGTTTTCTGGCTATTAAAGGCGCTGATTTTGTGGTAATGGAGATTAGTTGTTAGCGGAGCTCTTAAGCCCCGCTTTTCTCGGTCGCCATCTTCCCGGAAGTCCTCATTACTTATATCTATCCTATTCATGAACAATTTGATTATTGCTATCATCTATCTATCTATCTATCTATCTATCATCCATCTATCTATCATCTATCTATCTATCTATCTATCTATCTATCTATCTATCTATCATCTATCCTTTCATTTATAAATGGCCACCTTTAGAGAGAGGGAGGGGGAAAGAATGAGAGTCTTATTAGAGTAACTTCCAAGAAGTAAAACTGCTCAAAGATGGAAACCTTTGCCCATCTGAATTATTTGCATGTCTTTAATTAGGAGTGACATTGAACATTTTCCATATGTTTAAAACTAATTTATATTTCTTTCTATGTGGATTAGCTTTCCATATCATGTGCCTAGTATTTTTTCTATTGAATGATCGATGGCTTTATCTCTGGCTTTCAAGAACTATTATATATTAAGGAAATTAGCCTTTTTCTGTCATTTATATTATAAATATTTTCCCAGTTTGTCATATACCTTTTGATTTTTCTTATGTTTTATCGTAGCGAGGTTTTAGTATTGTTATACTTAGATTTATCTGTCCTATTATGGCTTCTATGACGTGCGAAATGCTAGATTTTACATCAACTTCCATCTTTTCTTTAGCCTCACCCCGCTTTCTTGCCTTTTTATTCTTAACCCTCTTGATTCTATTGTGAGGTAAAAAAAAAAAGTGCATCTGGGTTTTAGTTTTATTCTTTTGATCCTTCTTCCAATCCAGTGGCTAGCCAGTTGCCCAAACGTATTTTATTAAATCATCCTGTTTTTCTCTCACTCATTAAAAAAGTCACCTTTATCATTTACTAAATCCTCGTATGCATTTCCATGTATTTCTGTACTCTGCATTACTCAATTGACCTGTCTGCTCTTTATGCACCTGTTCCAACCAAATTAATGATTGTATAGTTCAATGTACTATCCGGTAAGGCTACCCTTTTTCTTTACAGAATTTTGCTACCCAGTTTTATATTATTTTCTTATTACCTTTAGTTATAGTTTAAAAATTACTTTTCCCAGAAAATATTGAGCAAGCTTTTTGAGGGTGTAGGTGAGAAAATAGAAACATATCAGAAGAATGAACAGTGTTATGACTTGGAGTCTAATGTTCAATAGCAAAACAAGGCCTTTGGTTTATGCTGCTGAGTCATTCTAAAGAGCCCTCAGTTATCTCCTTAGGTTTGTCTGTCTAGGTTTATGTGTGTGTGTGTTCTCTCCTCTGTCTCTCTTTTTCTAATTGTGTTACATTGTAAATCCAGCCCGCTCTTCTATTAATATTCTTCGAATTGGTTATTTTTTAGTTTAACTTAAACAATGGATTTCTGTATGTTCCTTTTTTAAAATATGCTTTTATTGGTGCATTACAGTCTCACATCACACTGTAAATCATGTTGACAGTGACATCCGTGTACACAGCACCCCCCACCTTGCTGAATCCTTCACCTTCAATTTTCATCAGTTTCTCATAAGTTTTTTTGCCATGGAATCATCTCTGCAAATAATCATGTTCTTTCTTCTTAAACACATTTAGAACCCCTTGTTTCTTTTACTATTTGCTATTGCAATTATCACGCTTGAGAAAAACGCTCAGTATTAGTGGTGGAAGTGAGCCTCCTGCTTCTGACTTCAGTGTTGGTGACTTCAGTGTCTCCTAAGCATCTGGCTATATGCGTGTTACAAAAATACCCTACTAGGACTATTTGGTTGATTGTTTATTTGTTTTAATCAAGGACTCAAGTTTAAATTTATAAATGCCTCTTATGAGATTTGTGAAGATGATCAAATATTTTCCCCTGACACAATATTAAAATAGTGAATTATATTAATAGATGTCCTTATATTAACACATGTTTTTATTTAAGGAATTAACTGTATTTGACCAAGACTTGGTATTATTTTTAATGTTCTATTGCTAGAGTCAAATTCTTAAAATACTATTTAGGATTTGTTGCATTGCTATTCAAAAGCATGATTGATTGATGGTAGTTTTAAAAATATCTTTGTCAGTTTCTGGTATCAGTGTTATACCATCTTCAAAAAATAATTTGGAGATTTTCCTTCTCTCGTTAAGTTCTTGAACAGTTAAAATAGCATTTATATCATCTGTCTTTTGAAGGATTGATAGAATTAACCTGTGAAAACATCTGGGCCTGGTGCATTTTTCAGAGCGCTGAAGAATCTCTCAAATTTATGTTTTCATGGCAACTGGTCTAAGTTCTTTCTTTTCTTTGTAATCAGTTTTGGTAATTTTTCTTTTCATAAGTCAGTATCCATTTGCTATATTAAAATATTTGCACAACACTAAATAATGTATTCTTTATATAGTATTTCTTTTATATGTGGTTATATCCACCTTATTATTTCTAGTTTTGTGAATTTGTGCTTTCCTCCTTGTTCATTATCAAGATAGTTCAAGGTTTCTCAATCTCGATGCTGTCCCATTTTAGCCTGGATCATTCTTTGCTGGAGGGGTGGGGGGTTGTCTTGTGCACTGTGGCATCTCCAGCCTTTGCCTACAAGTTGCCCAAGAAGCTCCCCATTTGTGATAAGCAAAAATGTCTCCAGACTATGCCAAATCTCATCTCAAAGCACACATCACTCCCACTTGGGGTCTACTGGAATAGCTAGTGTTTTGTCTGCTTTATTGTGCTTCCCATACAAAAGATGTATTTCTTAGATCTATTTTCATTAATTTCTGATGGAACTGTAATACTTTTTCTTGCTTTACTTAGATATGTTTGACTGATCTGTTACTACAGTATGAATTGAATTTTTGGCTTCCTTATTTTTTCTTTCTTATTGAGTAATCTAGGATATAAAGTTTATGTTTTCCCTTTACTTTATCACTAATCCCTTGATATGCATTTAAAAAATTTAATTTAATTTATTTTATTTTTGATATGCATTTTTATGCCAGAAATTCTGCAATTCTTTTTTAGTCTCTACTTTATCCTGAGGAAATTTTATCTTTAAATGGTTTTTAAATATTTGGGTTTTTTTTTGTTTGTTTGTTCGGTTCTGTTTCTTTGTTTTCTCTTTTAGAATTTAAAATCTAGATCCACATACATCCTGTGCAAAGATTGTGAGATATCTTTCTTAAGTTTGGTTATGTGCTTGATTTTCTTAAAATCAAATTATGGTAAATTGTGTTTGTCTCCTATGGGCATCTGAAAAGATTGCTTTCTATTTTAAGAGAATGGCATTGTGGCATCTCTTCAATTGTGCTATCCATATTTTTATCCACTTGATTTGTGAGAAAATTAGTATGAATTAATATCTATTACTGTTTTATTTTGGGTGACTTTGATTTTATTTTTAAAATAATTAGGCCTTTTGTTCTTTGTGATTTTTTTGTGATTATGTCCTGTTACCTTAAATTTACCTTTACCTTTAATTTAAACATTACTGATAAAGCTTACTTTTTTTTATACAAGGGGTTGAACCCAGGGACATTCTATCTCTGAGCTACATACCCAGCCCTATTTATTTTTTATTTTTTTATTTTTTTTTTTTATTTTTTTTAACAATTTTTTTTATTGAACATAAATAGTATACATTTACACTATATTTGGTGCCCTCTCCCCCCGCCCCCGTTTTCTCCCCCCCCCCACCAATGGTTGGCCAGGTTAACCATGTCTTATTCATAATTTTACACATGTTCAGGTGAAGATGCTCCTTAATCAAGATCGGCCTTTCTCCTCTCCTATCTTTCCATTAAAACTTAGCTAGTATTTCCCCTCTAATATCTGGGGTCCTACTGGTATCCTTTGTGTTTTCTAGTTTGGGCATATTAGAGGAAACATGTGTATCTTCTCCTTCTGTGCTTGGCTGATCTCACTTAACATGATGCTTTCCAGGGCTTTCCATCTTCTTGCAAATGATAAAATTTTGTTCTTCTTTATGGCTGAATAGAATTCCATTGTGTGTATTTCCCACAGTTTTGCTATCCATTCATCTGTTGATGGTGATCTGGGTTGGATCCATATTTTGGCTATTACAAATTGTGCTGCTATGAACATAGGTATGCATATGTTGCTGTATTTCTCTGAATTCAACCCTTTTGGAAAGATACCCAGGAGTGGTATAGCTGGATCATATGGTGGATCTATTCCCACCTTTCTTAGGAATCTCCACACAGATCTCCATAGTGGCTGAACTAGTTTGCACTCCCACCAACAGTGTAAAAGAGTTCCTCTTTCCCCACATCCTCGCCAGCATTTGTTGTTGTTTGATTTCTTTATGCTTGCTACTCTCACTGGGGTTAGATGGAATCTCAGTGTAGTTTTGATTTGCATCTCCCTGATGGCCAGTGATGAAGAACATCTTTTCATGTATCTATTAGCCCTTTGTATCTCTTCTTTTGTGAAGTGTCTATTTAGTTCATTTGCCCATTTCTTGATTGGGTTGTTTGTTTTGTTGGTGTAGAGCCTTTTGAGCTCTTTGTATACTCTGGATATTAGCCCCCTATCAGAATGGTGGCTGGTAAAGATCCTTTCCCATTCTGTAGGCTTCCTCTTTAGGTTATTGATAGTTTCCTTTGATGAGAAGAAACTTTTTAGTTTAATGTTATCCCACTTGTTTATTCTTGCTTTAATTTCCTGAGCTTTGGAGGTTTTGTTGAGAAAGTTACTGCCTGTGCCAATATGTTGTAGTGTTGAACCTATGTTCTCCTCTACTAACTTCACCGTCTCAGGTCTAATTTCTAAGTCTTTGATCCATCTTGAGTTGATTCCTGTGTTAGGTGAGATATAGGGGTTTAGCTTCATCTTTTTACAAATGGCTAGCCAGTTCTCCCAGCACCACTTGTTGAAAAGGCTGTCTTTTCTCCAGCGTATGTGTTTGGCCCCTTTGTCAAAGATTAATTGACTAAAGATGTGTGGGTTTGTTTCTGTATCTTCTATTCTAATCCACTGGTCAGTATATCTGTTTTTGTGCCAGTACCATGCTGTTTTTACTACTATTGCTCTATAGTATAGTTTGAGGTCTGGGATTGTAATGCCTCCTGCGTGTTTCTTGTTATTGAGAATTGCTTTGGCTATTCTAGGTCTTTTCTTTCTCCATATGAAGTTCATGATTGATTTTTCTAGGTCTCTGAAGAATGTCACTGGTATTTTAATGGGAATTGCATTGAACCTATAGATCAGTTTTGGCAGAATGGCCATTTTGATGATATTTATTCTGCCTATCCATGAGCACGGGAGATCTTTCCATCTTCCAAGGTCTTCTTCTATTTCTTTTTTTAATGTTTTATAGTTTTTGTTGTAGAGGTCTTTTACATCTTGGGTTAGGTTTATTCCTAGGTATTTTATTGGTTTTGAGGTTATAGTGAATGGAATTGTTGTTTTTGTTTCCTTCATTGTGGATTCGTTGTTGGCATAAAGAAAGGCCATTGATTTCTTTAGGTTGATTTTGTAACCTGCGACTTTGCCGAATTTGTCGATCAGCTCCAGAAGTCTTTTGGTTGAGTTCTTTGGGTCTTCCAGGTAAAGGATCATGTCATCTGCGAATAAGGATAATTTCACTTCCTCTCTTCCTATGTGGATTCC
Source organism: Muscardinus avellanarius (assembly GCF_963383645.1). Lineage (NCBI taxonomy): Eukaryota > Metazoa > Chordata > Mammalia > Rodentia > Gliridae > Muscardinus > Muscardinus avellanarius. The sequence continues at coordinate 42,294,919 of NC_137796.1, forward strand.
TTTGATTTCCTTCTCTTGTCTGATTGCTGCAGCAAGAGTCTCAAGGACTATATTGAAAAGGAGAGGTGAAAGTGGGCATCCTTGTCTTGTTCCTGACTGTAGCGGAAATTCTTGCAGTTTTTCCCCATTCAATATAATGTTGGCTTTGGGTTTGCAGTATATTGCCTTGATGATGTTGAAGTACTTTCCTTCTATCCCAATTTTTTGCAGTGTTTTTAACATAAATGGGTGTTGGATTTTGTCGAATGCTTTTTCAGCATCTATTGCTATGATGATGTGGTTTTTGTTCTTGGTTCTATTTATGTGGTGAATAACATGTATTGATTTGCGTATGTTGAACCAGCCTTGTTTTTCTGGGATGAAACCGACTTGGTCGTGATGAATTATTCTCTTGATATAGTTTTGAATGCGTATAGCTAGTATTTTGTTTAGAATTTTTGCATCTATGTTCATTAAGGATATTGGTCTGTAGTTTTCCTTTCTTGAGGTATCTTTATTTGGTTTGGGGATTAATGTGATACTGGCCTCATAGAAGGAATTTGGAAGAGTTCCATCTCTTTCAATTTCCCGGAACGTGTTATGAAGTATTGGTGTTAGTTGTTCACTGAAGGTTTTGTAGAATTCAGCTGGGAACCCATCTGGGCCTGGGCTTTTCTTTGGTGGAAGAATTTTTATTGCCGTTTCTATTTCTTTGGTTGTTATTGGTTGGTTTAGGCTTGCTATGTCCTCTTGGTTGAGTGTAGGAAGGTTAACTGTGTTTAGAAATCTGTCAATTTCATCCAGGTTTTCAAATCTATTGGAGTATAAATTTTTAAAGTAGTTTCTGATAATGTTTTGAATTTCTTCACTATCAGTGGTGATATCTCCTTTTTCATTTCTAATTTTGGTAATTTGAGTTGATTCTCTTTTTCTTTTGGTTAGGTTGGCCAGGGGTTTATCAATTCTATTAATCTTTTCAAAGAACCAGCTTTTTGTTTTATTGATTCTTTGAATTGTTTTTTTGTTCTCTATTTCATTTATTTCTGCTCTAATTTTGATGATTTCTCGTCTTCTGCTGGCTTTGGGAATGGATTGTTGCAGAATTTCTAGATCCTTGAGTTGTTTCATTAGGTTCTTTACTTGGTGGTTCTCCATCCTTTTTATGTGGGCACTCAATGCGATAAACTTTCCTCTTAGTACTGCCTTCATGGTGTCCCATAGGTTTTGGTGGGTTGTGTCTCTGTTTTCGTTTGTTTCCATAAATTTCTTTATTTCTTCCCTAATTTCTGCTCTTACCCATTCGTCATTTAGTAGTGTATCATTCATTCTCCATGAATTTGAATACTTTCTTTCGAGTTTCCTGTTGTTGATTTCTACTTTTATTCCATTGTGGTCTGAAAAGATGCATGGGATTATATTACATTTTTTGAATTTGCTGGTATTTTCTTTGTGTCCCAGGATGTGATCTATTTTGGAGAAGGTTCCATGGGCTGCTGAGAAGAAAGTGTATTCTGTAGTTCCTGGTTGAAATACTCTGAAAACGTCTATTAGGTCCATTTGGTTTATGGTTTCCTTTAGTTCTAAAGCATCTTTACTCATCTTTTGCCTCGAAGATCGATCCAGTGGTGTGAGAGGCGTATTAAAGTCTCCCAGAATTATTGTGTTTGGGTCTACTTGGGATCTTATGTCCAGAAGGGTTTGTTTTACGAATGTGGTTGCACCCACATTTGGGGCATAAATATTTACTATCATTATATCTTCTTGGTGTATTGTTCCTTTTAATAAAAGGAAGTGCCCTGATTTGTCTCTTTTGATGTGTTTTATTTTAAAGTCTGTTTTGTTGGATATCAGGGTTGCTACCCCTGCTCTTTTTCGGTCACTGGTGGCATGGTATATCTTTTTCCATCCTTTCACCTTCAACCTGTGAATGTCTTTGGCTGTGAGGTGAGTTTCTTGCAGACAGCATATGTTTGGATTATGTTTCCTAATTCACATTGCCAGTCTATGTCTTTTGATTGGTGAGTTAAGTCCTTTGACATTAAGTGATATTATTGAAATATGCTTTTTGTTTTCTGCCATTTTGTGTTCTGTCTACTCTTGGGTGTTGTGATCTTTCTTCTTTACTTAAATGGCCCACTTATTAACTTCCTCGCTTCTCTGATTCTGGAGTCTGCTTCTTTTTTCTTCCTTATGATTTATTTCTTTAAGAATTTTCTCTAGTGTTGGCTTTGAATTCATGAATTTTTTGAGATTCTGTTTATCCTGAAAGACTTTGACTTCCCCATTGATCTTGAATAGTAGTTTTGCTGGGTAGATTAATTTGGGCTGGAAGTTATGTTCTTCCAGGGTCTGAATCACGTCATACCAGTCTCTCCTAGCATTCCTGACCTGGGTTGTATAGTCTGGGGTGATTCTTATTGTTTTGCCTCTATATGTCACCTGTCCTTTTGTTCTCACTGCTTTTAAGATTCCTTCCTTGGCCTCTATGCTGGTCAATTTGGTTATTATGTGGCGTGGAGTGGTTTTTCTTTGGTCCTGTCTCAGTGGAGTTCTGTATGCCTCCTGTACTTGAAGATTCAAGTCTCTTTCCATATTTGGAAAATTCTCTGAGATTATTTCCTTGAAGATATTACATATGCCCTTGGTCTGTACCTCTATCCCTTCCTCAATGCCTATTATCCGTAAATTAGGGCGCTTCATATTATCCCATAGTTGCTGGATGTTTAGGTTTTGTTGCTGTAAAGATTTCTGTATATCGCTGACTGTGTTTTCGGTTTGGGATGTACTGTCTTCTAATATTGATATTCTGTTTTCCATTTCATCTAATCTTCCAGAGTTTCTTTCTATTGCTGTCTTCATTTCACTTATTGCCTCTTTCATTTCATTCCAGACCTCTTTCTGATTCTTTTTTAGTGTTTCTATTTCACCTTTAACCTCCTCTATACTTGTTTTAAAACCTTTCATCATATTGAACAACAAGATTCTGAACTCCCCTTCTTGCATTTCTAGTAGGTCAGTATTCGTGATTTCTGCTGTCTCTTCATAACTCCTGGTTCTCATATTTATAGTGTTCTCTGTCCTGTTTTTCTGATTTCTACCCATCGTTCGTGAGTAATGTGTTTAGTCAAATCTTAATATTAGGAGTTTAGGAGTATCGGCCAGTCAGCAGAGCCTTTCCAGTGTTGAAAGTGGGTGATGTGGGAGGAGCTGTCTTGGTGCAGGAATCCGTGTGAGTCTCTGTGCCGATGTGATCCGGTCGCTGGTGGACAGACAGAGTTCTGGTGGGTGCTGCTCGCTGCTTAGGATGCGGTCCTAAGTCCGTTTTTATTCCCGGATTATCTTGCCGTGGAAATATCGGGCAGGCAGCTCCTTGGACCTATTTTTTATTTTGAATCAGGGTCTCACTAAGCTACTGAGAGTGGCCTTAAACTTGGAATCCTCCTGTCTCAGTCTCTCAAGAACTTAAATCCCTCTTTCTTTTGTAGTTTGTGATCATGTTATACACTTGCCAATCATCATAATTACTCTTTCTGAGTTGTTTTTCTTTAGATGAGTAATGTATACAGCATAAAATTTTGTTTTGTTCTTATCATCCAATGATATATATTGGGTATGTATCTCATAAAAAGTAGGCTTTCTTTTAATAGGTGTTATCTTTCTATCACCATAACAAAATATCTCAGATAATGAATTTTACAAGAGAAAAGTTAATTGTAGCTCATGGTTTTAGAGGTTCTGCTTCCTGACAGATTGACCTCATTGCGATGGGCCCTGATGAGGCAAAACTTCATAGTGGGAATGTTGTGGCGCAAAACTGCTCACCTCAGGCTGAGAAGAAGAGAGGAGGGTCCCATCTGCCTTCCAAATGCATGTCCTCCAAACAAAAAGGACCCCCCCCAATAGGCCTCACCTCATAAAGGCTCCGCTATTGTATCATCCTGGGGACACTGCCTTTATTTTATTTTTTTATATAGAGTTTTCTGTTTTTTTTATTGGTGCATTGTAGTCACACATATTGATGGTGTGCATGATGGTGGAGGCGTACATGCACACATTGCTCATTTAGCCCTTCCCCACATTGCCCACCACATTGCCTCCCCCTCCCTCCTTCTCATGTTTGACTTAGTGATTCACTTTGATATGTTTGTGAGTGTACATCATGTACATTAGGGAATTTCCCTCTTTCCCTTTCTCATCCCTCCCAGCTAGGTCGCCTTATTTGGGCATCTATGGTTTCTCCTTCTTTGTCTCGAGTTCCTTCTATGACCCCTTTTTCTCCCTAGCTTCTGCATGTTAGGGAGAACATTCGATTTTTTACTTTTTGTGACCAACTAATATCACTTAGCATAGTGTTCTCCAGTTCCATCCATTTCCCCCGCAAATGATGTAAGTTTGTTGTACTTTATGGCTGACTAAAATTCCATTGTGTACATATCCCATAGTTTTGTAATCCGTTCATCTGTTGATGGACATCTTCACTGGTTCCATAGTTGGCAATTGTGAATTGTGTGGCTATGAACATAGATACACATGCATTAGTTTGGTAGTTTGTTTTCCATTCTTTTGAGTAGAAACCCAGAAGTGATATTGCTGGCTCATATGGTAGGTTCATTCCCATTCTTCTGAGGATCCTCCATACTGTTTTCCAAAGTGGTTGCACTAATTTTAGCAATCCTACCAACAGTGTATTAGAGTTTCCACTTTTCCACACCCTTGCCAGCGTTTGTTGTTGTTTGTGTTTTACATGATTGCTATTCTATTTGGAGTTAGGTGAAATCTCAGAGTAGTTTTGATTTGCATCTCTCTGATTGCTAATGATGTTGAATATTTTTTCACATATTTATTGGCCATCTGAATTTATTTTCTTTTGTGAAGTATCTATTTAGTTTACTTGACCATTTTTTGATTTATTTGTTTTATTAGCAGTGAGTTTCTTGAGTTCTCTGGATATTCTAGATATTAGTCCTCTATTGGAGGAGTAGTTGGCAAAAGTTTCCTCCCATTCTGTTGGCTCTCTGTTGAGGTTCTTGATAGTTTTCCTTTGCTGTACAGAAGTTCTTCAGTTTAATACAATCCCACGTATTGATCATCCTTTAATTTTATACATGTTTAGATGACATTTAAGATCTAAATGACACCAATAAAATTAGCTTATTTATACTTATTGGTGTGAGAAATATATTTGGTTCTAGTTCTGTGATTTTGTTTAATTATTTTTATTTTTTAAAATAGTAGTCTGTGGTTCTTAAACTTTCTATTTTGTAGTGTATGTGTGTTTATGTGTATTTACCCACTAATAAATGAAAAAGTGATAGCATTTTTATATTTTCATTGTTATATTTAATATTTTGTGAATGTTTTTAAACCGTTTTTGATCTTTTTCTTTTATTTGCTTAATATACTTGTCATTAGTTTAACATGAAATTCATAGTATTATTTTTTTAATTCTTGAGATATAAAATACTTCATGATTTCATAAGACTCTGAGGTTTTCAACCTAAAATTACATTTGTTTATTTAGTCAGTTTTCTTTTATATACCTTTTTTTTCTTTTTTTCTTTTCTTTCTTTTTTTCCTTTTTTGGTGGTACTGGGGTTCCTGGAAGCCCTTCTACCTCAGGGCTACATTCCCAGACCTATTTTATATATTTTTTCTTTTGGAAACAGGGTCTCTTAAGCCAGCGGGGCTGGCTTTGAACCAGCGTGATCCTCCTGTCTCCGCCTCCCAAGCGCAGGGTTTACAAGCATGTGCCACCACGCCCAGCAGGGAATTTTGTTTTTTTTTTTAATTTCCTTTTTAGATGCTTCAGTTATGTATATATTAATTTTTATTTATCTAGTCTTTTTTTCTTGTGGTACTGAGGGTGGAACCCAGGGGCTTTCCTACCTCTGAACTATACTCTCCGATCTATTTTTATACTTTATTTAGAAACAGGGTCTCACTAAGTAGCTAAGAACTTCACTAAGTAGCTGATGCTGGCTTTGAACCTGTGTGATCCTCATGTCTCAACCTCCCAAGTGTGTGCCATCATGCCCAGCTAGTCTTTTTTTCTTTTATTACTTTTATTTTGCTTAATTTTATCAAAACCTTTCATATCTGTTCTTGAAAGTATCTATTCAACTCATTCATTTTGGGGGTAGTAGGAATGGAACCTAGGGACATTCTACTGCCTAGCTACACCCCTCAGCCCTATTTTTTTATTCTTTATTTTGAAACAGGGTCTCACTGAGTTGCAGAGGGCCTCACTAACTGAGGCTGGCCACGAACCACAATCCTTCTGTCTCAGCCTCCCAAATGCTGGGATTACAAGTGTGTGCCACCATGCCCGGCTTATTTATTTATTTTTGGTAGTTATGGTTCTGGTGACTTTTTTGTGTAGGGGTCAGCAGTAGTACAGACATTTTCTGGAGGAAATGAAATTGGGGAAATTGAGTTAGAAAGAAGCTGAGGTCTTAAATACTAAAATGCAGAATTGTGATGATACCCCACGGGGAATGGGAATCAAGACCAGGTTCTGAGCCAAGTAAGTGAAAGATAGAAAGATCACTGCTCAGAAATTCTGCTTTCCTTACTCTTAGGCTGTGGGAAACATTTTCCCTTTGAACTTCAGATACAACTTTTAGTTCTTTTTAATGCTTTGCATTTTCTGTCAACTGTGAGAGTAACTGTTATGGTTGGATATAAATGTCTCCTGAAGAGCTCAGGCTGATGTAGTCAAGTCAATAGGGTTGTAATCCCATCAGTGAATACATTTATTGTAATGGATTTATCTAGTTGGTAACCTACGCTGGTTGGGTATGAATGGAGAAGGTGGACCCCTGGGTGTGACCTCAAGGACTGTCCTTGTGTCTGAATCCCCCTGCTGGCTCTCTCTCTCTCTCTCTCTCTCTCTCTCTCTCTCTGTCTCTCCTTCTGGCCTCCATGATGTGAGAACAGAGCTCTGCATGTTCTCTCTCTCTCCACTTCCCTCTGCCATGTCCTAAGCTTCATTCCCTGGCCTCATGGGGACTGAACCCAGAATCTCCAAGAAATTGTGAACAAATACATCTTCCTCCCTCTAAGTTGTGTGTTCAGTTGTTTGACATGATAGCAGCGAGAGTGCTGACCGAGGCAGTGACCTGAGCGGACGCATCATCCCTATACTAGATTCAGATTCTGGAGGTCAGGGTCCGGCCAACTCCAGGATGTCAAATAGAAGGACCAAGGTCTCAGCAGCAGCTCAGTACATGTTCTTCATTAGAACCAAAGTGAGCAGGCTTTCAAAGTATGTGCTTTTGTTCCCAGGGAATGGAGAGAGTCGAGTGGGAAGAGGTAGGCAGGGAATACTTCCCTCTGCCAGGGCAACGAGGCAGCAATAGCAAAAGATGGAGCTCAAAAGTGCAAATGCATATCTAAAATTTCTGCCCCTTCCACAAACTGCTGATGTCCTTTATTATGCTCCATTTTCCCCCTTATAATATTTCACTTTCTAGCATTCATATGATTCACTTACTTCTTATGTCCCTATATTTTAAAAAATTTTGCCCTTTCTTGTAAGAAGGCAAACCCTTATAGAAGAATAAACTTTTGAGTGCTTTGCTGGTGATGTATTGCTGGTGCCCAGAGCAATGCCTGGTAACAGGTAGGCACTCAATGAATATTTGCTGAAAGAATAAATGCCGATAGGTGCTAGGCAAGGGGCACAAATGAATGATGTGGGCTTTATATTTACATATACAGTGGTGCCCCTGAAGATTTACTTTCTGTAGTTTCAGTTACCTGCCGTCAACTATAGTCTGAAGATATTAATTGGAAATCACAAGAAATAAACTTAAGTTGGCTGGGCGTGGTGGCGCACGCTTGTAATCCCTGCGCTTGGGAGATGGAGATAGGAGGATCATGCTGGTTAGAAGCCAGCCTCGCTGGTTTAAGAGACCCTGTTTCCAAATAAAATATAAAATAGGTAAATAGGTCTGGGAGTGTAGCCCAGAGATAGAAGGGTTTCCAGGAACTCCAGTACCACAAAAAGAAAGAAAGAAAGAAAGAAAGAAAGAAAGAAAGAAAGAAAGTAAGAAAGAAAGAAAGAAAGAGAAAAAGAAATAAACTTAAGTTGTAAATTGCATGTTATTTTGAGTAGAAGTCTTGTTCTATTTATGTCCTACTCAGGATGTGAAACATCACTTTGTCTGCTGCATCTATACTGCATAGGCTATTTGCCCACGAGTCAGTAGCCCTCTCAGTTATCAGTCAGCTCTTGGATACCTCAGTGCTTGTGTCCTGGCAGCCCTTACATAGTAGCCTAATATTATATCATGATGCCCATGGTACTCCCCTCCCTTCATCTCATCACTGTATCATCTCACATCCTTCTCATCATTAGAAGGGCAAGTACAGTATAGTAAGACATTGAGAGAGAGAGAGAGAGAGAGAGAGAGAGAGAGAGAGAGAGAGAGAGAGGACACACGTAACTTTTATTATAATATATTTTAATATATTGTTGTTATATTTTATTACTAGTTATTACTACTAATCTTTTACCATGTCTAATTTATAAATTAAACTTTATCATAAGTATATGTATATGGGGGAAGCATTCCATATAGGGTTTGGTAGTATCCTTGGTTTCAGGCATCCACTGGGGGTCTTGGAATGCTCATATCTCCTGTGGCTAATGGGAGGGGACTACTGTATATATTTATTGGGCTATTACTACAAAGAAGAGCACCTGGTCATATCATTTTTGGGGGGATAGTGGGAATTGAGCCCAAAGGCATTCTACTTTTGAGCTATATCCCTAGCCCTCTTTAGTTTTTAGTTTGAAATAGGGTGTTGGTAAGTTGCTGAGGCTGGCCTTGAACCTGCTATCCTCCTATCTCAGTCTCCTGAGTACTGGGATTACATGCATGTACCAGCACTCCCAGTGTGTCTTACTTAAAACACATTGCCTCACATCTTCCTTTATTTTGTTCCTTCCTCACCTAATCTATCTTTTTTGTGGGGGGAGGGGTGGTACTGCGGTTCCTGGAAACCCTTCTACCTCTGGGCTACACTCCCAGACCTATTTTATATTTTTATTTGGAAACAGGGTCTCTTAAGCCAGCAAGGCTGGCTTTGAACCTGCGCTATCCTCCTGTCTCCACCTATAAGCGTGTGCCACAATTTTGTAATAATGTAATACATAAAATACTTCCTTAATAAAAAAAAAAGAACACTCCAAGTATAAGGTTAAATGCTATCTGACAGCCATTTGATTGGCTGTCAATAGGGAGTGGTGGGGACTATGGACAATTAGAGAACAGATGCCCTGACTGACAGGGTGGTTCCAGGCTGCCCCTGCAGTTTCCAATAAAGGAACATTGCCTAGTGCTGCCTCCGCTGCTAGTTTTTTTTTTTTTTTTAACACGAATCCTCTCATCTTTATGTGAGACTTTCTGAGTGCTAAAAGTTGCTCAAATATTACAAAACCAAAACAAAACCACAAAACTACCATCACTACCATTACAAATCAACATCAGCTGAGTCAAAACCTCGCCAGGGCCTGGCACGGCCCGAGGGCTGCTTGATCGCGATGCTCATGCAATTCCTGCAGGTGCCAGGTGATCTGGGGCTTCTCCCGGCGTCCGGGGCTCCTGTGTACACTTGCTGCTCTGACACGGCTTCTCCCTGTGCCACGGTGTGGAGTCTAAATGTCACCCCCACATAGAGCAGTGGTGGCCCCCGAGCCGTCGTGGTGAGCTGTCTGAAGGGGGTGTCAGCTGGTTAGACAGGGTATAATTTCAGTCAATGTGTTCTTGTCTTATTTTAGTTCAACATCATTTCCCAGTTGCAAACCTTCTGAATGACACACGAAATGCAAAACAACATGAAAGGTCCTCCCTCAGGCAGATCTGCGTCCACGCGGGTCTTTCATTATTCTTTTTGAATCCTCATAATAATGCGCTAGCCCAATTTTGGCAAAAATAAAATAAAATACAATAAAAAATCGGATGAGAAAGATTTGTGTCACCTGTGCTAGGCTTTTATTTTTATTATTTTATTATTTTATGATAGTCTATATTTTTAGAAACATGGAACAAAAGGAAGGGCCTTTCTAATCAAGAGTATTCTTTAGGTACAAAGCATCAGACAATATTTGTGATAAATAGGAAATAACTGCTCTTATAGTCTTCTGCGGTGACATTTAGAGTACCGTGCATTTCTTCTGAAATTATTTTTAGTTGGAAGAACAGCCTCTAACATACTTCTGGGGTGGGGTCAAGGTGGATGGATAAATTTAGGGAATACTAGATTTATTAATTATTTTATTTTTTTATTTTTTGGCGGGTCTGGGGATGGAACCCAGGAGCATTCGACCTCCGAGCTACACCCCCTGCCCTATTTTTTAATTCTTTTTTATTCTCTTTTTTTGTGGTACTGGGGTTCCTGGAAACCCTTCTACCTCCGAGCTACACTCCCAGACCTATTTTTACATGTTTATTTGGAAACAGGGTCTCCTAAGCCAGCTCGCGCTGCTGGCTTTGAACCTGCGCGATCCTCCTGTCTCTGCCTCCCAAGCGCGGGGATTACAAGCGTGCACCACCACGCCCAGCTTTTTTTATTCTTTATTTTTGAAACCGGGTCTCACTGAGTTGCAGAGGCCTCATTAAGTAGCTGAGACTGTCCTCGAACTGTGATCCTCCAGTCTCAGCCTCCCAAATGCTGGGATTATAAGCGTGCACCACCACGCCCGGCTAAGGGAATACTACATTTAAAAACAAAATTTTCACTGAAAATAAAGCATCTGGATACCATTAGATTTTAAAATAGTTTTTAATATTACAATTTTTAATTAGTGCATAAAAATTTCACATATTATGGGGCCTCATGTCATGCTCTGATACAAATATACATTGTGTGATGGTCAAGTCAGGCTATGCATACCCATGTCCTCATTTATCATATCGTTGTCACGAAAACACAAAATCCTTTCTTCTTGAAACACGCAGAGCATTATTGTTCCCTATCGTCACCCGGCTGTGCGATAGGACCCCAGCGCGCCTTTCCCCCGTCTAACTCCGTAGCTATTCAGCAGCCTTTCCTCGGAAATCCCTTCTTCTCCCCCACCCCTCCCACACTCTAGTCTCCTCTCTCTATTCTCAGTTTCTATGATGAGATGCTTTTCTTCTCCAAAGAGAAGTGGCGGTGTCCTTTCTGGATCATCATAGATGATTCTGGAGTAAACTGACCTTCTTCATCACAAAGTAAACCAGGCCTGCCATTGCAGATCTTTGCGTTGCTTTGAAGAGGGCTGGGGCCGCGCTCGGCTGCGAAGGGGGCGAGCAAAGTCCAGGTGCTCAGCGTGGGAGGCAGGCCCAGGGGCTGAGATCAGGCATCCCTTTCCCGCCCCACATGAATTCAATATTCCACGTCCGATGAAACTGGAGCCCGAGAGTGCTCCATTTTCATTGGAAGCTATGCTCCAATGACCTAAAAACAATAGAGCTAAAAACTGTATCTTTACATCGCCGGCCATAGTTCAGCATGATAAAGTAACCATGCTTCTATTTTAGTTATCCCAGACACTAAGCTGGTGTGGAGAGAGTGAGGCCTGTGGTGGGAGCCAGGGCAGATGCTCCCCATGGGGCTCTCAGGCAGGACCCAGGGTGTGGCTGACCAGGTACCTGTTTTCCTAGGTTTTAGTCTGTTTCAAACTCTCTCCTTGTGGGGCTCCCCTCCTTGGTTAATTTGCATGCTAAACTAAAGCAGTTTGAATTAGTCCTCTAGATAGTATGCTGCACCCTTCAATTCATATCCACACTCCTCAAAACAGAAGATTAAAAATAAGCTTCTGGTTTCTGCAGTTAAATGGAAACCTTTAGTAATCAAAACTGGCTCACCATGAACTTCCCGGCTTGAAATGTCCATTTCTCTCGCTGATGCAAGCCAAAGAGTTAGTTATTTCCATTGGCTTTTAACTGACCCTTAGGCAAAAGTGAAGAATAGGCTCCCTGTTATTTATTTGGGTGTTTTCGGCAATTTGCTGTATATAAAAGCTGTATATAAAAGCAGCAGCTGTACTTCCCCCCCAAAAGGGGCTAATAGCACAGATTTAAATGGTCTTTAGCAGGAGCGAAAGCTCAGAGACATCAGCAGAGTTCAAGCTTAATTCAGACTCTATGAACCAACAGTGTTTAGGAGCCATCGATTTTCCTTTGGGTTGTTGGCAGGCAGGGCTTCCTGGCCACTGGTGGGCCAGAAGTGGCCGCTCTGTATGGGTTGTTAGAAACCTAAGATTTGGTGCCTTGCTGGAGAAACATAATAGACAGCTTCACTTTCACACCTCTTAAAAGTCTTTTTAAAAATAGTCCCTCTAGCGGGAGGCTTTTTTGGGGATGCAGTGCTTTACACCTCTGTATTTTCAGGCTATTTGAGGAAGATTTTTATGTACATTGTTTTACCCGTGGGTCCTCTGGCTTCCTGGCTTCTCCCTATGCTATTAAGGGTTGGTGGCCTGTTGCCGGGAGTCACCAGGGTGAGGCGGAAGCCAGGTGTTGGAGATGGTGGTTCAGAGACAGAAGGCCGCAGAGGGTCCCGCTGGACCGTCCTTGGCCTTCCCCTCCCAGCTTTCCTGAGGGCAGAAAACCCAAGGAGGTAAGTCCCTGCTCATCTTGTTTCTAGAACCTGCTCCTCCCCTGGTCTTCTTATCTCTGTCGACAGCAGCAGCTCTCACTTTCTCTAAAACTTGTGGTCATTCTTGATCCCTCCTATTGTCTCCTACCCCACACCAGCAACTATCTACTCTACCTCCAAAAATCCATCCAGAAACTGTTGTACTCCCTCCGCCCACTCGCGCGGCTACCACGCGGGCCTCACTGGAGGGGCGCGTGCTTACAGCACTGGCAGCCTCCGGCTCGTCCTACTCTCAACGCCAGTCAGAGCGGCTCTTGACTGTCAAACAGATCTTGTCACTACCATGTTCAGCTCCTCAGTGACCACTGAGTCATCCTGTGTCACTCGAGTCAGGGCAGTGGCCAACAGGGCCCCACACAGTCTGGTCCACTGGTCCTACCATGACTTTGAGCCCTGCTATCTTGCAGGTCTACCCTGGCCACAGTGGCCTCTTTGTGCAAAGACTGCCTGGATCCTGCCTCAGGGCCTTTGTGCTGGCTGCACCTGTTGCCACTCACGCTACCATGAGCACTCATAACTGCACAGTTGGTTTGATCCTATGCCTCCCTCAAGTCTTCACCCGACTGTGACACCCTTGTGAGCCCTTCCCTACGTGCCCAATCCCGATTTAAGATTTGAACCACTCCCATTCTAGATTTCCCTACCATCCTTTTCTGCTTAGTTTTTCTCCAGGGCCTTTATGATCCTTTGCACATTACACATTCTCTGCAAGGGTGAGGATTTCCTTAATTTTGTTTGTTAATGAACAGCCGGCATTTATACTAGTGCCTGGTATTAGTGGGTCCTCAATGTTTATCGAATGAATGAAAAATTAAGTCCACAGTGTCCTGTGTTTATGGGCTACAGAGATTGTATACTTTATTGGAAAGTAGTTTTCCAGCAAGACTGGCTCTGTGGTCCTGACATTTTGTGGTTCCATAACAAAATACATGAGCCCATTTCGTGGTTCCATAACAAAATACCTGAGACTGGGGAACTTATAAAGTAAAAAGATTCATTTAGCTCATGATTCTGCTGGCTGGAGGGACCAAATTGCATGGTATGAGCATCCTGGCAAGGAACTCCTGGCTGTTATACAATATGTAGTGAATCAGAAAGGGAAAGGGCTGCATGCAGAAGAGATGGAGCACATGAGCTGGACTTGCTTTGTAACAACCTGCTCTCTCAGGAATTAAGTCACTCCTGTAAGATCCAGCCCACTCCAGGAGACCAGCATTAACCCACTCCTTAGAGCAGAGCCCCCATGACCTATTTACCTTTCACTAGGCCCTGCCTAGCCTACTTAGGGGTCTACTATCTCCGCACTGCCACACTGGAGACCAAGTCTCTAGCACATGAACCCTCAGGGGACGAGCCAGAAACAAACTAGAGCAACTGCTTTGTGTGACCTCTCTGTACTCAGTAAGACGACTCAAATGGGTTCAGGACTTGCTTGGGGGACGGTGTGGGGTGTGCTGTGCTCTGGGGTGTGGGCATGCTGTGGAAGTCTAGAATGGTAGTTGGAAGAGGGTGTTTAGGCTTGCCTTTGTTCAGATGGCCCCTGCTTGGCTTGTGAGTTGGTGCCCTTCCATTCTCTCCTGTCTTCCTGACCATGCTCACCAGCCTTCCTAAGCTGGATTATCCAGGAAAGCTCCCAGACACCCAGTGTGAGTACCTGGGCCTGCTTCTGCAATCCAGAGCTTGCCCTGAGACTCACACCCCGCCCACACCCCACTCACCGCTGGGTCCCCTGGAAAGCTGTGCCAGGGCCCCAGATAACCCTCCAAATGTTGAGAAAGCCCTTAGCACATGCAGTGCTGGCTTCGGCAGTGGCGACATTTTTATTATGCTGAAAGGTGTTGATTTCCAGACATGAACAACTATATAATGGGCTATATTTGGGGGGAAGTTAAAAATCACAATATTTGTGGTAAGATGCTTTATTCTTTTAGGCCTGTTCAGTTGTTAAAATACTCATGAATCTTACTTTACGAAAAGACAGAATCGTGGTCTGCTAAAGAGAAGAAGTGACTTGGGCTCAGGCATCTGAGTCTGTGCTCTGCAGGCCAGGAAAGCAATCAGGTCCAAGGCACTAGGGGGAGAGCTCAGAATGAGGTTGGAAGTCATGATGGGCCCAAGGTAAGCACAGAATGAGGTTGGAAGTCATGATGGGCTCCAGGTGAGCACAAGTAAGCTCCTCCCATCCCACTGTGAGGGTGAAACACCAGGCCCCACTTTGACTCTCTCACCCGTCACAGAGTCCTTAGTCACTTGACCAATAGATGCTCAAGAAATATCCTGTATCACAAATCACCTGATTGGATTTCCTAACTATCATATGTCACCGTCAGGAAAAGTGATAATTATTATTACAAACAATAACATTATAATCAACCATTTATAAAAGTATTTCTTTGTGCCAAAAATTGTTCTTGAAGTTTGAAGTTTGGTATTATTTAGATAATTTTAATTGTCATAAGCACTGAGCAAGTTTAACGTTAGTGTACCCACTTTGTGGATGAGGAGACAGTCAACAGGTAGGTTAAAAAAATTGGTGAGGGTCACAGAGCTGAAAAGTGAGGGAACAGAATTCAAAATGCCCTCTCCTCAGTGTCCTGCCTACAAAGAGCACCTGCTCACCCCCCCCCCGAGTCAGTTCCAAGGTGTCTGGAGAGACAGGATACCCTGGACCAACGCATTCTTGTATTCTGATGTTCCTGTGCCAGGTATGTGGGTAGCTGGCCTGTGTTTGGGAATTGCATGACCCTTTGAGGCTTGGGGCAGGGACTGGAGAATTGCAAACTAAAAGAGCTATTCTGACCTATCAAATGCTATGTCTTTAGGATGGTCTTGGAATTTTTTTTTTAATGGCAGTTACACGAGGGAATTGAAAGGGTGGAAGTAGCTAAAATATTTTTAAATGATTTTTTCCTCATATAGGCAGGAGGTTATATTGCAAGTTCAATGCTAATTACCGTTATTTACCAAGAAAAAAAATCCATGTGAAAGGGAAGGAAATTTGGTTCCAAAAAAATGCGTGCTCGTTTCTGCTACCCAGTCCAGTCTGTCACCGTGGAAGGGATCCGGGCAGGAGATGTCTCTGGCTGGAGCACAGGGCAATAAATAACTCACAGGTGTCAGACACACAAAAGAATTACGCATGTCTGACCTATGAGGGGATAAATCCCGAGTCTCTGCTTATGGCCAGGAGATGTGTCTTTAAGTGTCATAAAAATTTAGCATTTTTTTTTCTCTTCTAATTGTCTTCTATGATTTTACCAGATTTATTAAAATAAGGTTTTTCGGGGGGGGGAGTATTTTTTTCTATCCACTGGTAGAATGTGCTCTTTAGTATCATTTTACATAATTTAATACAATTTGTTCCATCCATTGGTTTTCATGGGGATACAAGCTGTTCGCTTGTGAGAAAGCTGGCATGGCCTGCGTGTTGGCAAGGAGCACCTCGAGGAGGCCGCTCCCGCTTCGAGGTTCTGCGGGGCTTCGGCCATTTTGAAGCAGGGTCTGTCACACTCTGGCTTCACGGACCTCCTGGTCCCCTGACGAAGACACGGCAGAGACCCTCAGCCATACCACGGCTTGGGTGATGGCGGGCTCTCCACAGCGTGAGGGGGGCTATCCCCACACGCAGTATGATGGAGGAACACAGGTGTTTCTTAATTACTTGTACAGAAGGGGAGGTAATGCTGAGCGGATGTACCATAATGGTGACCGCACCAGAGATGGGAGCCAGCCGGCCGGCTGGCCGCAGCCTGTCCCCGGTCACTGCTCGCCGTGGCCAGGTTGGCCCTGAAGCTAGAAGCCCTCAACTTCAGCCCCCAGCTCACCCACTCCTCCAGGTATTTTATAACTTTGGGGGTGTGAATATTTTAAAAATCAATCAAACTCTGAAAATGCAGAGTGATCCACAGTGGTCATGTGGAGGTCAGAGGCCTTTAAAAGCAATGACTTGTCTCCTCTTGTCTTGGTGGGGCTCCTTCCCTTGGTCACTCCCAGCCCGGCTCCCTGTGGGCATCCCAGCAGTCTGTTTCTGGGGCAGGTTTCTATGTCCCAGGTGAGATTTTAAAAGTTCCAGGCTGGAAGACAAGGGAATAGGATCCCAGCCCACACCACGTGCCACGTGACTTTAGAGAGGTCGGGTCACCTCTCTGGACGATAGTGTCCCCTTAGATGATGTCTCTCAAGGGTTCTGTTCTTTTTGGGCTCTCAGATTTTGTGACATGTTGAGCTGTCATGGACAGAGGCCGGGGATTCTGAGGGTTCTCTTCCTTTGTTTTCCCTCCATCATCACCCTGCCTATTTCGGTGTGCTGGAGCCCAGGGAAGAGGCCATAGGGTGAGGAGCACTACCTCTCTCGTGGCCCGGCTCTCACCTCATGTGGTGCTTGTGGACCGGGCAGTATCCATGCACCTCGGCCAGAGCTGGTGAGTTCTGACCGGGCAGCCGGGTGAGTGTGTGGCTCCGGTCTTTGCTGCTGATCTGACACCCATCATCCCGGAGCACTGTCACCTCTGCCTGCTTCCCGGGGGGAGGGCCTGGGGATTTGGGCTGTCATGTCCCACTGACTGACAGGAATGCAGCCCCCCTTGGGTGGAGGCCTCCCTGCATGAGGGTGCCCCAGACAGTGATGAATCACCCCTTGCCCAGCACCCCGGGGGAATGCTAAGTAGGACAAATGAAATGATCTGAGCTGGCCGCTGGCCAGGGCATCAGGGCTAATCCTGGCCTTTGTGGAAGAGCGTGGGGCCAGAGGGTCTGCCACCAGTCACGGCCGCCTGCTAGGCTGCTGGCCCGGCAGCCCCGTCACCACCCCACGGGCCTTGGCGGCCTCCTGTCTGCTTCTTCTGTTTCCTGCACTCTGAACATCCTATGGACTCAAAATTGCCTCCACCTGTGCCTGAGAAGACACACTACTAAGGACTACCCTGCAGCCGCCTGCCAGCCGTGGTCATCAGCGCAAGAGGAGCCAGAGCCTCTGAGAGGGCGGTGCGGGGATGCAGGCCTGGCCAGTTATCAGTGAGTGCTCAGTGCCACACGCTTGGCTGTGCACTTCACTGCTGCCGCCTCTTACATCCTTATAGCAGTCCCCTGGAGTGGGCATCCTTATCACTCCATTTTGTAAATGAAGAGGTCAAGCTCAGAGGGTTCAGGTAACTTGCCCAAGGCCACAGTGAAAGGGCACTGTGGCCTGTTCCCAGTGCTCATAAGCTACGGTCCTGCCTGTGGCCCACAACAGGCTGGGAATTCCTTACCTGGCACTCCTGAGACATTTATCCACTGGTGCACCTAATTATGACCTAAGAGAAGGAAGGCCCAGACCAAGGACAGTGAGGAGCGCCCCTGCCCCAGGATCTCACATCAGAAGGCACAGTGGCCCCCGCTCACCCACAACCAAAATAGCTGTAACACCCCGCACCATGTAAAACCATCAGAGAAGAGCTTCAACCAGCAGGTTCTGTTCTCTTGCTTGGCGAGGAGAGGGCGCTGTGCCCAGGAGTATGTGGGTCCTCTCAGGCTGCACTCTGAGAAAGCATGAACTTGGGAACAGGCATCATCAGGGGGAGGGGCTGTCGTCGCTCTCTTTGCAAGATCATCTGCTGAGGAGGAGTGGGAAGAGCGCAGCGGGCTGCACAGCGCCAGGGGCTACAGCTGCTGCCCCAGCTGGGCTGGGCAGGTGGAAGAGGTCGAAACATTCATTCATCCACTCATTTTTTTCATTGAATAATATTTACTGAGCACCTTGTATATCTCAGGCATTTTCCATATTGGGATTGGAAGAGAGGTACCACCATCAGTAAAAATAAATAAATACATACATACATACATACATACATACATACACACATAAATAATAAACAGCCAAAGTCTGTGTTCTTAGTGAGCTGTGGTGTGTGTGTGTGTGTGTGTGTGTGTGTGTGTGTGTGTGTGTGTGTGTACTTGCCAGTGTACATGTGTTCCTGCATTTGCATGGCTGTGTGTGCCTGGGCATGCAAGAACATGAATTTCCTGGAAGAGAAAGAAGACCCTGGGCAGGAATAAGAGCAGGCTGAGCCTCTTTTTCAGCCCTGGCCTACAGACCCTGCCAACAGCTTCTGCTGTGAGGGGAGCTTTGAAAAATCCTCTCTTCTCCAGAAAGCCCCCCTTGGCATAGCCTACGTCCCTTCTGCCTGCTCTTCCTCTCTCAGGGGCTTCCCCCACTGTCCAGACACAGGTCTGGCCACTCCTGGGGCCAAGGTCGGCAGAAGCAGCACCCCGGGTTGCAGGTGAGGTTGTGCTCAGCACCACGGGGAAGCTCCTTTTTATTGCTCACCCAGCCACTTGCTGAAAAATTAATTTGCAAATGAATCACATTTACTGAGACCTTCTGGATCAGATAACAGATGCAGCCTGGCCTGTTCCAGAAGACCATCCGGAGAAGAAATCCTAAAACATTCCGTGGACAAAGGAATGCCTGCTGGTGAGGCTCACTCCTTGCTTTTTCTCCGTCACTCGAGGCCGGGTTGTGTGTATTTGGAAGGCTCCCCGGAACCTAGGCTCCAGGCTCCATCCTGCAAGGGCCCCTGGAGCGGAGCTGGGCCGGGCAGCCAGGCACTCCCGGCCGGCTCTCTGGATTGGTTCGCCTGTAGCCCCTCAGAAGCAAGTAGGAGCCGGCTCTCCCCTCCCTGGCCATCTGCTTGAAGCATCTGGTGATCAGGTGCAAGCCCCACACCGGAGCATTCAAGCTGAAATGTGCAGTCACCTTGCCACCCACACTGGCTTTTGTTGCTGCGCCAGGCTGGCCCTCTTTGTGTTGGGGAGAACAGTTTTAGGATGGAAATCCTACTGCTGGTGCCGGGAGTTCACCGTGGCTGTGCAGAGACCCTGCAGCCGGAGGCTGGCCGGGTCTCAGACCCAGGTCTCCTTCCCACCAGAGTCCATAGACTTGCCTCTAGCGAAGGACTTTTGAGAGCAGAGAGGATTGTTCCTTCATGTTTTCTTTACCCAGTTGGGTAAAACTGATCTCAGGTATTTGGGTCATGCTGTAAAGGAGAAATGTGTGGTAGTGTTACGTCTCCACTTTAAAAGGAAAGAGGGCCTGGCCCTGGGATGATGATGGCTCTTCAGGGAGTGGCCACCAGTAAGTGGGGTGGGGTGTAGGGAGGATGTGCAGCTGACGACACTACTTCTCCCATCCCAACCGAGTGTCTTTGAAGGCAACGTGGGCATTCCTAAGGTTGCAAATGTCCTTTGCTTCAGGTTGAGGATATCTAAGAGAGAGCTCAAGGACTGATACAGGGTGAGCCACTGAGAACTCGGTTGACAGCTGAAGAGCTGCTGTAGAGAGGCACTGCTGCTCACCTCTCATCTAGTACATGTGGCTCCACATGTCACCTCCCCAAGCAACCGGGGTAAGAGGATGTGGAAGGACCCTGCCCTCCTGGAGCCAAGGCCCATGGGCACTGCATTTAGAGAGCCCATCTCCTGGAGGGAATGCAAGGTGAAGGTTGTTTCACAGAGGGAAATAGGCCTGTTTGAAACTATTAAACTATGAATAATGGTTTATTTGAAACAGTCTCTTTTTTGTTTTTAACTGTTCAATATGATCTTAAAGATGAAAGGGGTGTTCTACTATGTCTTGGAGATGCATTTTCTGTTACTCTTGCTAGATTAGCCTTGGGTATTACTCTAGAGTGGTTTTGTTTTGGTTTTGGTACTGGGGGTTGGACTCAGGAGCATTCTACCTCTGAGCTACACTCCCAGTCCATTTTATCTTTTATTTTGAACCTGGGTCTTGCTCAGTTGCTGAGGGTCTCTAAGTTGATGAGCCTGTGGTCCTCCTGCCTCAGCCTCCTAAGTGCTGGGATTATAGGTATGGGCCACCACAGCCAGGAAATAGTTTTCTTAAGTGAAGAAATGCCAAGAAATGATTCTATAAAAACTGAAAGTCCTGCCCAGGCCCAGTCTCGACCACTTCCAATAAGTCTTATTGTTGCTTATCATGACAATCAGTTGGATGTTGCCAAAGTCACTGCTAAAATTGGTGACAAATTTTGCTCTTGAAAGATGTAGAGAAATAAATAAATAAAGATGTCAAAATCCTAAGGTAACCTAATATATTCCTCTCAGTCTCAGGAATCTTCTTTAGGTGGTATGGACAGCCAAATATACAGCCAAGGGGGAAATTGAGGAGTGGGAGTGGGGCAGGAAGGAGGTTGGAATTCCTAATTTCCTAAATGGCCTTCAATGGATTTGCCTGCCTTATTCTGCCAGCCACAATTTTGCTCCCAAGCACTCTCCAGTAAGGTAACTGAAGAGAAAAAGAATCAGTTTTAATGTTGAAATATTTGAAACTCTCCCAATTAAAAAATGAAGCCACTTCTTGAGTGGGAAAATGCAACAACCAAGTTTTCAGTGGTGGATACTGGTTTGAATGAAAGCTGAGGTCATTCAAAAGGTATGGAAAAAAAAAAAAAAAAACTGAACTCCATTTTTTCCGTAATCTAGCTTGTAAATGTTTCCATATGAGTGTTTTAGTATGTCTCTATCAGATTTTAAACACACCCTAAGGATCTTTGACTCTACAGATGTCATCGTTTCTCCCTCCTTTTAACCAGCACATAGGTGTGACGGTGTGACGTGTGGTGCTATATGCCTTACAAAGGGTTACCTGTCTCATGCCTGTGCCTGAGGTGACACTCCCCACTCCCACCCCCATCCTACTCCCTTCCCAGTGGCTTGGGCTGCAGGAAGATAGCTGCTATTGCATCCTGGTGCTGGCTCGGCAGGCCTTCCCTGCTGGCATCAAAGCCCCAATGTCTTTCTTTCCTGCCTCTTGGTTGAGCAAAAAGACAAGGTCCCGTTGGCTTAAGGCACGGTGCTGGCTTTCTCTGATGGTTGTGCCGTAAGTTAGCAGGATAAGTTTGACAGTAATTTAATTTTCATTGACAAATGCTGTCATAATATTGAGGAAAAAGTGAGATATTGTATCAACAGTAGTGGTCGACGCTCAGCCAGTCATATGGACCGGGCGAGCACCATATGCTTCCTCCAAACTCGCCTTGGAAAGCTCTGGCTAAGAACTTGACAAGCTTAAGATACCAGTCAGGAAAAACGATTACCCTTGAAAGGTTCTTGCCATGTTTCCAGTTTCTTGGAGGGGAAAAAAAGAGGACCACTTCCTGGATCTCAGCCAACGTCCACCATCCCTCAGAGCAGGGCAGTTCCTTCTGGACATCACAGAAGGCGTTTGCTAAGGAGTGTCTCCCTATCCCAGGGCCAGCCACAGCAACACACATTCCCTGCTAACAACGGACATAACGGCAAGTCCCGAGATGATAAAACACCATTGATTTCCTGCTTGCTTGTTCCTCTCTGCTCTGGACCTGTCTTCTTTATACTGGTGGATGTGGCACCCATGCCTGTCAGCAGAGGCCAGGACCCAGTTTTGGCCCACGTTACACACTCAGACAATCTCTTCAGAAAGGGGACAGGAATTTTATCTCGGGAGCTCAGCCTGTGGCCACTGTCTCTACAAACCCTTTTCTGAACTGATCAGAACCATGAATAGATTTCATGTGACCATTTGTGTACCTGGGTGCATGTGTATCTGACTAAACTCGGCCAAAATCTCAGCTGGCTGATTTAACCAAAAGGATGAGGAAGTCGGCTTTAATTTGCTCTGTTTTCCTAGCACTGGGCTCATTTTAATTTGGTTACTATACATAGAAAAAAAACTACTGATGAATAAAGTTACAAACAGCCTGGGAGAGAAAGCTGTGTGTGTCTGCGCACGCACACACGCCCACACGTGCATGTGTGTGGGTATGTTTAGGGACACACCATCCCTGTGCGCATTCTGTTGGTGTCCTTGTGTGGCTTGCCAAATATTCAGGGACCTTCCATTCTCTGAAGGATTCCCATCCCAAACAACGCTAAGTAAAGAAACAGGCATATGGCGTGTATTGGAGATGGCTCAGCACTGGCACTGGGCATCCGCTGCGGTGAACAGGTATTTAGGAAGACGGCAGTCCCATTCTGTTCTTTTTGGAGCTTATCATTTATTTGGATTTTGTTGTTGCTGTTGTTGTGGCTTTGTGTTTATTATTATCTTAACAAAGAGAGGGAGAGTGTGCAGTTTGAAGAACTGGGCACAGGGACAACTGCTCTCCAAGATGGCTCCCTGCCTGAGCCCCGAGCCGTCCGTCTTGTGAGGTACTCTCTTGTTCCACCCTGGATGGCTTCTCAGCAATGCAGGTGCTCTGGCTGGGAACACGGAGTGCCTGAAGGACACAGGGGACCATCTAAGTGCAGACGGTTCTCGAGCACTCTTGGGTGTGGCTGGGGGGCGTCCTTGGTCTCCAAAGAGAGTGTTGAGTTGAAAATGTGGGCCAGATTGGAGGAGCAGCTGCCTTCCTTGTGGATGGCACCCGTCGGTGGCTGTGTGAAGAGGAGTTCCGGACTGCCTCCCATTACCATTTCATTATGCGACAGCAGATCCATACACAGATCCATACGCTGCCTCTTGGATAGGGTTTCCAAACGCAGCAGGACCCTGCAGAGAGAGCTTACCTCCTCTGCTGCCTGCTGGAATTCCAGCTCCCTGCCATGTGGCGCTTCTGAGCTGATGGCTGTGGCTTTCTGGGAACCCTAGGTATTGGGTGCAGCCCTTCTGTGGGCCACTAAAGCCCTGTGAAAGTCACCTGTGGCGGCCACATTTTCCAGAGGGTTCCTGGGGAGAATGTTAAGAATAAGCTCAGATCACATACACCTTCTTTCCCAGGTGTCTCGGAGCTTTGGAACCTTCTTCAATAGGGTCAGCACTTCAAAATGGTTGCCAGCCATTAAAAAGAGACATGCGCCACTATACCAGGCTCTTTTTTATTTTTGAAACAGGGTCTTGCTAGGTTGGTAACTCTTTTTGCTAAGACTGTCCTCAGACTTATGATCCTTCTGTCTTAGGCTCCCAAGTACTGGGATTACAAGTGTGGACCACCAGAACTGGTTGTGAATAAACATTTCAAAGCCCTTTGAATTTCTTGGAATGAAAGTACTCTTAAATAAAAATTTCACTTTATAGACACTTTTCTTGAATTGTATTTTAGCTGTCCTCCTCTTTGGTCTTGCCCTTGAACATTTCTATAATTACAACAACAATAAACTTTTAGAATTCTTATTCTAGAAATATGTCCCTTAGTGTGTTACAGCAAGAGCAGACTTATACCACATGTACCTAGCCCATGGCAGTTTCAGAATCTTAACCATATGTTACCAGATTTAGCTCAATTGATTTCTTCCAATAAACTCACCTGATAGAAAAAAAAAAAAGTGTGACCACATAAAAAAAGTTGGCTTTTCTTATCTTGGCTTGGCCACCAGCATTTTAGTGATAAAGAGAATGAGTGACTCTGGCTCACACAGCTTGGGAAGATTAGAAAGTCATTGTCTTGTCTGTGGATCCCACGATGGTGGCCAGGGGTGTGGTGTGGGTGCGACGAAGGAGGGACAGGGAATGTGGTGTTTGTTGCACTCTGCCGTTGCTGAGGGTGAAACAAGAGTGTCAGAACATACTGTTTGTTCAAGGAGGAGGGCTCCCAGTGCTCTTCCATCAAGGTGCTTCCTCCTTCCTTTCTTGATGAGTTAACAGATACACTGTCGAGCATCTTTCCTTTGGAAGAGAAAAACTCACAGTGTTGGAGGTGCAGAACAACATTATTCTTTCTCTCCATTTAAATCTTTTCTTACCTATTTAGGGCAACATTTACAATAGGTTCCATAGTACCTTTCAGTTACTTTTGAAATATTCAAAGTTTTTTTTTTTTTTTTTTTTTTTTTTGGTGGTACTGGGGTTCCTGGAAGCCCTTCTATATCCGGGCTACACTCCCAGACCTATTTTTTTTTAATTTTTGGAAACAGGGTCTCTTAAGCCAGCGCGCATGGCTGGCTTTGAACCTGTGCGATCCTCCTGTCTCTGCCTCCCAAACGCGGGGATTACAAGCGTGTGCTACTACGCCCGGCCAAAGTTTTTTTTTTTTTTTTTTTTTTTTTTTTTTTTTTTTTTTTTATAGTACCAGGGACGGAACCCAGGGCATTCTAATAGAAAATTGTATTTATTTATTTATTTATTTATTTATTTATTTATTTTTGGTGGTACTGGGGTGGAACCCAGAGGCTTACTCCCAGACCTATTTTATACTTTATTTGGAAACAGGGTCTCACTAAGTTGCTGAGAGCCTCACTAAGTAGCTGAGGCTGGCTTCGAACCCGTGTGATCCTCCTGTCTCAGTCTCCCAAGCGCGGGAATTTTAAGCATGGGCCACCACGCCCGGCTAATAGAAAATTTTAAAACAAAGTCAACATAAGTTGCTGAGGCTGGCCCTAAGCCTGTGATCCTCTTGTCTCAGCCTCCCAAGAACTGAAACTACAGGCATATGCCACCATACCCAGCTTAATTCAGAGTTCTTATGTCTTTTGAGTAATAAAAGAGTCTTATTTTTGGCATGACAATGCATGTGTCCATGTAATAGTCAAAACTTCAAATGAAATGCATTTAGAGTGGAATTTTCTCCCAGGAGTAGCTCATCCTGTTTCAGCCTGGGAGTGGTGTAGAGTGGGGGTGGGGGGCAGTATCATTTTCTCTCCTCTGCTTTCTCCAGTGCATTCTGACCACCTGGGGTTTGAGTGGGGGGGGGGGTCTAGACATATGGCCATAGCAGAGATATCTCCTCTGGGCTGGGTGCCTTCTGGAATCCTCCAGGAGCCCTCCTATATCTCTAGGGTTCTACCACTGATGGCTTGAGGTTGTTTTGTTCTTATCTGTGACCTCTTGGACAAAGTCCTCTGCAGTGGCTTTATGTACAAGACTCCTTCCATAGTGACTCACATCTGGACCTTGAAGAACACTTATATTAGTTCTAATGAAGCAGAAGTGGAGCCATTCCTCATACAGCTCTTCCTCTCCACTCTCCATCTCAGTGGCCACCAGCCTTTTGACTTACACAGAGCTGAGCCTTGCAATGGACCCTGTCCTCACTGATTCCAGGAGACCCAGGGTAAGCCCTCTTTGAGGCTTCCAGCACCAGGCTTGAAGTAGAAGAAGAATTTCCTGTCCTTCCCCTGTGGAAGAAGGGCTGGTAACAATAGGGCACCCATCTACTCTTTCCAAAGAACTCCTGCTTTTTAGCTCTCTGCCTTTTCAAATCAATCATTTTATAGGCTCCAGTTGGGTCTTGGCATAGGGTTGCCGAAGCTTCTTTAACTATCTGTGTCTCAATGTGGATAAAGTAAGCATGCATCCTTTTTGTTTTATGGTCCTTTGAAAGCTTCCACCTACAGGGCAACATACACACATATTTTAACACCTTGCTATACTGATAATCATGAAGCCCTTCTTAGAATACAAACTCAAATCTCTTTTTTCCAGTATCTTAGTCTTTTTTCTCTACATAGATTATTTGTGTGAATTTATTAGTTTTCCACTTATAATAACCATTCTGGTATAAAAACTTGCACTTCTGAGAATTTTTTTTTAATCTAACCCTTGGGTTAGATAAAGGCAGAAAGGTTTACAAGGGTTCTGTATGAAGCCAGTGTTATGCCCACAAGATAAATACCATTTCATTCTGTCTTTTACCCTTCTGTTGCATATTAGGACATCACAGCACAACATAAATGTCTTTGTGCTTTCCTCAAGGACTACCTGGAAGTAACCCATCTATCCCCAAAGGCTCCTCCATTAATTTTTGTACCAGACACAGGGCTCTTGTGTTGACAGTGCTCCTGATCTCTAGGGAACACTGAGGTCAAACTGAATAAAGTCAGAAGGTCCCAGCCAGTAGAGCAGGACAGATCTAATGTCTGGATGCTAGCCTAGATCTGTTCTCTGTTTTTACATGCCTGCTGTATCTGTCATGATGACTTTTAGGGCCCAAACGTCAATTCTTCTCAGCTTTCTGACCCTGGAAAGACACCTGGCTCTGAGGGGACTGTAAGGTAGCAATGGGCCAGACTAGCACACTGCACAACCTTATATATGTATCATTAGGGTCAGGATTGGGACACATTATTGTATTAAATAAATGGACTATTTCTAGTTAACTAATTCTTTCTTCATGTGTTTCAAAGTCTTCTAGTTCTTAACGTCAGACATTGTGTTCTTAGCTTCAGAATTTTCATGATTCCTTTTATGGACTCTACTTTTGACCGAAATTCTCTACCTTGTCATCTCTTTTCTTGAATATAGTATTCATACTTATTTTCAAGTCTTAACTCGATATTTGGGTCTTCCGTAGGTCTGTTTTCATTACCCACTGCCTGATTTTCCATCTCTGTTTTTGTTCATTTGGTCTCATTTTCTTGTGTCCCTGGCAACTTTTTATGAAATGTCAGACATTGCGTATAAAGATTATGAAGATAATTCTTAGCTCTAGATCAAAATAGTGAAATAGGAATATAAACTGAGCCTTAAATGTCACTTTAAATTTTGTAGTAGCCATGTTAAATAAGTATAAAGAAAGTTAAATCAACTTAATAATGTATTTTATTTAACCTGGTATGTCCAAAATATTATCATTTGATCATGTAGCCAATATAAAAATTAACATTTTTACACATTTTTTGTAGTAAGTCTTGAAACCCAGTGAGTATTTTGTACTCACAGCACTTTCCAATTCTTATAAAACCACACCTCAAGTGTCCAATAGCCAGTGTGGCCAGCAGTTACCTTGTTGGGCAGTATGGTGGATGGTACATTCCTTTGGGGAAGATTTACATTTTTCCAACAGGCTATACTCTTTGGGGTAGATTATCTTAATTCAATCAGAAAT
The DNA here is from genome assembly GCF_963383645.1 of Muscardinus avellanarius. Classification (NCBI taxonomy): domain Eukaryota; kingdom Metazoa; phylum Chordata; class Mammalia; order Rodentia; family Gliridae; genus Muscardinus; species Muscardinus avellanarius. The sequence continues at coordinate 42,322,344 of NC_137796.1, forward strand.
GGACGAGCTTTCAAAGGTTTGTTTATTTCTTTTTTGCTCTTACTCCTACCTGTATTCTTTCAGGGCTCACAACTGGATCTGTAGGGAGTTTACTTTTTAAATTTTTGTCTCCTTGATTCCTTGAACCCCAAACATCTCTGGTTAGCTTCTCAGAATCTCAGCTGCCATTTGCAAATTCCAGTTGCCTCAAGAGGAAAGCAATATCACAAAACAAGGAGTTCTTTGAGCTTTCTCCTTTTTAGAATCTTAGCCCTTAAAAGCCTGACCTCTTTGATATCCCTCTCTCTCATGCCCTAAAATGATTTAAAAATACACTCTATTTTTTAGTTAACTACTTCTAGCTGTTTTATTAGGATAGTTGAATTGGTATAGGCAGAAGTAGAAGTAAAACTACATCTTAATTACATAACATTAGGCTTCTGTTTGTCAATCAGCTGTGTCAGCTTTTGAAAGAAGTCTCATTTTTTTTCTTTCTGACTCAGTACACCAAAATTTCTAGTGTCTTGGTCTGTTCAGCAGTACTATAACAGAATACCTTAGACGAAGAACTTTATAAAGAAAATAGGTTTATTTAGCTCACAGTTCTGGGGGTTTGAGGGCATAGCGCTGACATCAGCTCAGCTCTGGTGAGAGTCTTATGGCCAATGGCATCACAATGGCAGAATCAAGTATAGAGATCACAGGGTGAGACAGGAAGCAAGAAATGACAGAGGGACCAGGCTTGTTCTTTTATTATAACCTGCTCTCTGGGGAACTAATCCAGTCCTATTAGGTCTGACTCACTTTTGTGAAAAAGCATTAATCCTTTTTGAGAATGGAGCCCCCATGACCTAGTTACCTTCCACTAAGCCTTGCTTCTTAAAGTTTCTACCAACTCAAAACCAACCACACTGGGGACCCAGCCTCCAGAACATGAACTTCTAGGGGATTAAACAAGTAAAAGTCTAGGCCAAGATCCAACCAGTCTTGTCTCTGTCCTCAGCCCAAGGGTGACCCACTGCACAGCCTACCAGCCTGCATAGCAACAGGTTTGCTGATGGTTGCTACTGGCATCTCCTGAGCATCCCTCCAGCAGGCTCACTGTGTGGGAAGAAGGAGAAATAACATCACTGGCTATTATTGGGGTCAGGCTTAGAGTTTTAGAGAGAATAAAAGGTACATTAAAAAGACATTCATGTCCTATGTAGCTTTATTGAGATACTGCTTTATACCAGACCCTGTACTAGGCCATGAGCAGTGACAGAACAACATCATTCATGACCCCATTGAAATCACACATGTTTATATCCACATGAATCTCTAGTTATAGCTTCAATCTGGCTTAATTATCTCTGGTTGGCAGTGAGGACCTTTTAATATTTTAAGAACAAAATACTTAAAGAATTTGGCTGGGCGTGGTGGCACACTCTTGTAATCCCTGTGCTTGGGAGGCAGGGACAGGAGGATCGCGCAGGTTCGTAGCCAGCCTCTCTGGCTTAGGAGACTCTGTTTCCAAATAAAAAATATAAAAAATAGGTCTGGGAGTATAGCCCGGAGGTAGAAGGGTTTCCAGGAATCCCAGTACCACCAAAAAAAATAATAATAATACTTAAAGAATTTTATCATGGTAGTGAGAAAAAATTGTTGACATTCACAGAAATTTTTATTTTAACAATAAATCTTAAAGTTAATTAAAGCTTACTTTTAATTCACTGCTTTAAAACCAATATATATTTTTCTTTTTAAAAAATAAATCAATTTGTGTTTTTTAAATAAAAGCAAATTTTGCTTTTTTTCATGTTGCTAAGAACATACAAGAAGCTTGATGTGTAATACACACCTGTAATCTTAGTTCTTGGTAGGCTGAGATAGAAGTACCACAAGTTTTAGGGTAGCCTCAACAATTTAGCCAGGCCCTGTTTCAAAATTTAAAAAATAAACAAATAAAAAGAACTGAGGTGAAAATGCCCCTGGCTTCAATCTTACAACTCAAACAAACAAACAAACAAACAAACAAAACAAAATAAAAACAAAAAAAGTCTCAGGTATTTTTCACTATAGGAAGATTGCCAGTTTTAGTTTATTTTCTTTTGGGTTCCTTCCTGTATCTTCTACATGTGATTTTCTTCATGTCATATATATGGAATATATGTGTATAGTATGACTTTTCTCATGCTATTAAAATTCCTTGTATGTACAAGTTTGTGGCTACCCTAAAACATCCTATTTGAAATTGTATAGTCATTTCCCCTACTGTTGAATGTTGAGATTGTTGTCATTTTTTTTTTATTCTTACTAAATTAATGTAGAGAAAATCTTGAACATATGGGTAGCCCCTTGCAGTTCCTGCAGGTCTGCATTCTCAGAGTATTTCTCTAGGGCAGATTACCAGAAATGGAATTACTACATCAAAGTAATAGGATGCTTCTATGTTTTTTTATTATTTTATGCTTTGGCTTTACCCCTCATATGTAAAGCCACTTCCCACCAAATCATAGGTATGATGCCAAGCAGAAAATAAGTAACTTCTCTCAAGTGAGTTCTAACACATGCCGGAGAGTCCCAAGACCTATAGGGCTCTTGGTCTTGGTGAAGTGGGGTCAACCTGCAAAGGCGTCTTGGGGACAAGTTATAAATGGAAAAGGGATCCTGATGGCCCAAGGCCAAGGATAACTTTATCAGCCAAAGAAAGGCCAATATTATGGGATTGATGATTGATGATTTAGAAAAACTTTTTGAGAAAAAATAAAGCAGGGTTTGCTGGAGCACCTTACAATGGTTTACTGATGAGGGCTGCTGCTGATATGGTGTGTATATTGAATTTTGGCAAACTGAATCCTATTTTAGATGCACTGTGAGCTGAATTCTATTTTAGATTGACTCATGTAAGGAACCCTGTGGTGACTCTATAAATCAGAAAGTTCGTTTGCATTGCAAATCTTCCTTTCCTAAGTAATCTTCAGCTCCTTAATTTTACAAATTTTATATTGTAAATTTTTTTATGTTTGTATATTGGTTTTTGCAGAGTATACTTGGAGGACACTTGGGGTTCGTTTCAGCCATAGAGTTTGGGATCTTGGTGAGAGAAAGCTCTATTTATTTCTCCTTGGTGAGCTGACAGCTCTTGACTTCTTGTTTGATGGTTTAGGGCATTTGCCTTCCCCGAAGAGCCCCAGTGACCAGCCCATTTAAGGAGGAAATGGCCCCATGCACTTCAGAGGAGACTGAAATGTGTTGGCAGGAAGAAGGTAGATGGTCAGGAAGACTACAGAAAATTCCAGGCATGAATAAGAGCCTTGGGTTCTCATTAGAAGAGATTGAAGTTTCAGAAGGAAACTTTGATCATCAGAGGTACCTGCAGGTGTTTCTCCAGTTTGAGCAATAGATTAGATGCCACTGAGAAAGGAGGAGAGAGAGTGTCCCAGTCAGGTCTAAAGAGGTAGTATGAAGAGCTTTGTGTGAGGGTGAGATGGATGCGTCAGCCAGGACCTTCTTTGAGTCCTTTCATGGTGGGTCGAGTATCAGCAGACCTGGGTCTCTTTGTCCTGGGCACCTAAGGGAAGGAAGCTGGGCTAAAGGGTGACAGCCCAGATCCCCGAGGGATATGACTGAGGCATGTGACCTACAATTGCTTCAGCACTGGGATTTCCTTTTATTCTTTCATATTGACCCCAAGACACCATGGAGCTGAGCCTTAAAAAATTCAGCGGAGCATGAAAGTCATATCTGAAATCAGGACCATGTTTAAAGTGTTTATAATGACTGATTTGATTTCATAAGTAAAGCTGTGTTTGCACACATTAATACAATATTTGGATTGGGTAATATAATTTTTCAAGTTCTTAGGTGGTCCTGTGGCAGGGGAGAGGTGGTTGTGCTGGGTTCATGACTCCAACCTTTCAACTGAGATTGTGTCTTCCATACCGGTGTGAGATGCTAAAAACTGTGTTAAAATGTCACTGAACTTTGCAAGTTACTGTAGTTGCTCCCATCTTCGATTTAATTTTAAGTAGACGTGGGAGAGACACCCCAAGATCCAGACTTGGCTTTAGGATAAATTGGAAGCAGTCCCATTAAGTCATGCTCCCGTCAGGGTTTGTTGGAAATTCACATGTATATCAGTAATCATTTAACAATCAACTTGTCCTAAAATTTTATACCATTTATACAGTGTTTAATTTACATTGATTTCTTCATTTTACATGTAGTAATTAATTTTGTCTCACTGACAGATGATTCTCAAAGACAGATTTCAAGAGACATTCCTGACAGGTACTTTTTTACCCTTAGATTATGTGATGATTTAGGGTAGCTTTGGGTGGAAGATGGGGATTGGGAAAGGTTTAGAACTCCTCCAATTAACTCTTTTCTGTCCTTACTGGATACTGCCTTGAGCTGTGCAAGAGTTGATGTCAGATATTGGAAAATATTTTCTTTGCTTTAAAAGGCAAAGTAGAAATTCCCAAATTAGAGTTGAACAATATATTGAGGTGATATGATTGAATGGACCAAATTGAAGCCAAAAACAGATTTTTTTTGTGTGTGTGTGCAGCTATGAACACAGATACACATGCATTAGTTTGGTAGTTTGGTTTCCTTTCTTTTGGGTAGATACCCAGAAGTGGTATTCCTGGATCAAATGGTAGGTTTGTTTCCATTCTTCTGAGGATTCGCCATGCTGTTTTCCAAAGTGGTTGCACTAATTTGCAATCCCACCAACAATGTCTTAGAGTTCCCACTTCTCCACATCCTCGCCAGCATCTGTTGTTGTTTGTGTGTTTTGAATGATTGCCATTCTAGTTGGAGTTAGGTGAAATCTCAGGGTAGTTTTGATTTGCATCTCTCTGATTGCCATTTATGTTGAGAGCATTTCTTCATGCATTTATTGGCTATTTGAATTTCTTCTTTCATGAATTGTCTATTTAGTTTTAGTTTTGTTTTGTTTTTATCTCTGATCCATGCCTTTTTTCTTAAAATATCTGTTGTAAAGGTCATCCATATGTTGGTGAGAACTTTGGAAATGAGCATATAGAATGGTGATGGGATCTCTGGGCCAGGTAAGCCCTGCATTTGGGCCTTACCTAAAGTAGCAGCATTTATCCGCTTCACTTGTCTCTGGAAGATGCTGGAGAGAGACTATGCTGTACAACAAAGCAGGGTTCAATATACTCTGCTCTACTTAGCAGTCCTCTTCATTCATTTAAAAAAGTTTCTCTGTCCTTCATACATATTTTGTAGTCTCTGAATATTAATTCCTAACTTTTGGATTCAAGATATACACATCTCCAGAGTTAAACTATAAAAATGGAAAGAGGTTACAGAGTGCATTTCTTTTTTCTTTCTTTCTTTCTTTTTTTTTTTTTGGTGGTACTGGGGTTCCTGGAAGCCCTTCTACCTTTGGGCTACACTCCCAGTCCTATTTTATACTTCTTTTTTTATTTGGAAACAGGGTCTCTTAAGTCAGCACGGTTGGCTTCGAACCAGCGTGATCCTCCTGTCTCCGCCTCCCAAGCGTGGGGATTGCAAGTGTGCGCCACCATGCCGGGTGAGTGCATTTCTTTTTAGAAATTATTTTTGGCCGGGTGTGGTGGCACATGCTTGCAATCCCAGCATTCGGGAGGCTGAGACCAGAGGATCATGGTTCGCAGACAGCTTCAGCTACTTAGTAAGGCCTTTCGCAACTCAGTGAGACTCTATTTCAAAAATAAAAGACTAAAAAATAGGGCTAGGGAATGTAGCTCAGAGGTAGAATGCCCCTGGGCTCCATCCCCAGTACCGCAAAGAAAAAAAAATATTTTGGAATGAATGCCTTGGCCCCTTTGCACTGGTGGAGATGATCAATGGGGCAGTATCCCTGTTATTATCAAGGAGGAGAACACGTAGCCTTCATTTTGCAACTTTTCATCCCAAACGACCATTTAAATACAGATACTGTCAAGTCATATTTTAATATTAGTGATATAAAAAGTAAATGAAATTTAAGTTATTCTCATAGCAACATGTTAGGATCTATGCCTGTATCCATATCTTTGCCATAGGCTGTCATAACTTTAGCACCAACTCCTATGGATAGGAATTGCACATGGATGGCTGAGACTCACTTAGATGACGGTAACCGTCCTGTAACATGGAGTGTCCCATAAATAGACATGTGTTCTGTTGCCATTGGTACTTACTATAACCCAAGCATCACCAATGTATTGCTAAGAATGAAGAATCATTTGTTTAGTGAGCCCAAGCCCGCGCTGTGGGAGAGCCCTCCATTGCCCAACCTGCGGGGCAACGTTGTGGTGAAGCACTGACACAGTAGGTCTAAACCTGGATCACCATCTTCCTCAGGTTCCTGCGGCCACCTCCGGAGCTCTGTTCCTGAATGTGAGAGTTGGGCCCCTTTGGAGATTTCTGCCATTATTTTTTTTCAGAGGCGGTATTCAGATCTGGTTTAGCTTGTAGTAACAAAAGTCTTTTTGTGTCTCATGGGTCCTCTGCCCTCTGCTTCTTTTTTCATTCCTGTGGCATCTATTATTACAGTAATGTGACTAAGGGGCCTCCCCCACAATGTGTCTCTCAGTATTTCCCAGTGGAAAAGAGCAAGTTCTCCTGCCCTTTGCACCTGTCGTTCTACCTATGAATTGCAGAGCAGTTTGTGGGGGAAAACACATGAAGCCTTGCACACATAGTCCTGACGATGTGTGCACGTCACGTCTTTGAGCACAGATGTGCACCAAGTGTGTTGAGAAGTCTGGGTGTGGCTGTGTGAAGCACACACAGGGGTGCATTTCTGGAAGGCATCAGGGTGTGTTTGTGAGCAACTCCATATAGCGAGTGAGCGTGTGGGTGTGGGTATGGGTGACTTTACCCTCCGTGGCCACGGCTGTTTGGCTTGAGCTGTCCAGATTGTAGAGCTTTGCTCCTTGCAGTCAGACTCTCCATCTTTCTATGTGTTAATTATTCATGAGGAAATTAGTGGATAAGCTCCCCTCGAATTTGTTCAAAAAACAGTCTCATCATGTTTTAAGAACGGTCATCCATTCATCAAACTTCAAAAAATTCTTCCCAGTTCTTTTGCACCTGCCCTTCAATATTATACCTGCAGGAGACTGTCATCACGTGTGGGCACATTTCTGAAGCAAAGCTTTTCAGAGGCACTACGTTTAAAAAAATTAATTAAAAAAATTTCAGATCTTGGGAAATTCCAGCAGTCAGTCTCCTCCCTTTATCCTAATCTCTTCATGGTAATGCTCACAAGTGCCCTCAGTCCAGACAATTCTTCATTCATCCTCCCCCCACCACACTCACACCCAAACTCCCCACTGCTGGAGATTAGTCTTTTGTGAGGCAGTGCATCAAAAGCTTTCTTAAAGTCCCAGTAAATTATACCCCTGGTTTCCCTCTTCAATTCCTTTTTGTTACTTTTTCAAAATATTCTATTAGTTTTGTTACGTATGATCTCCCTTTTGTGAATCCATGCTGAATATCTTTAATTAAATCATAACTTTCCCTATTTTGTCCCTGATTAGTGTTTCCAATATCTTCCCCACTGCTCAAGTCAAGCTTACTGGTGTTTAATTTCCTTGATCTCCCTCAGAGTCATTATTAAATATAGGTGTTGCATAAGGGCTCTCGTCCACCGGTTCTTCTCCAGTTTCCCAGGATATTTTTAAAAGGTATTTGCTAATCGTTCCCCCATTTCCTTGCCTCCTCTTGCACAACGTCTAAGATGGTTCCATCTGCTCCCGTAGTTATCAGTCCTTAGGTACTCTAATTTCTTTCTCACCTGTTCTGCTACGATGCTGATTTCCTTCGGAAATATTTTCCTCTCTTCGGGAAATGTTCGTCTGCTTCTGGCATCTGTTCTTGTCTTCCCTTTATGGACATGAAGGCAAATAATTTATTTTTCATTTTTATTTAACAGTTCTCACCCCTTATTCTAATAAACTCTGCTGCCTTATGTTTTAAGAAAAAGAATTGTAAGCCCGGTTTTCAGCACCTCCTCGCTAAGCCCCCAATTCAAAAGCTGGCATTTTCTTCCCTCCAGGTTGATAGCATCACCGACTTTTAATTCAGGGCAGGGATGCTGATCCAGGGGTGGGCACACTGCTTTTGATGCAGTCTGCTGTTTTGAGAGGTGTGAAGTCCTGAGACCGGGCTCCTGCTTTGAGTTTCGGGGAATTGTAATGCTTCCCAGGTGTTTGGGAAGTTTTTCTTCTGAAGTTCGCTTCAGCCTGGGAGTTCTCTTTGCTTTCCTTCTGTGTAGTGTCTGACTGTTCTGCCTTCCCGATGGATGTATTTCTGCTGTCCTGGGGCTCTCTCACTTTTGGGCTCACCCTCAAATACAGTTTGCTTCCTTTTCAGCCTCTGTTCCTAGGACACAGATAAAGGGCTGCCTAGTGAAAGGTGTCCAGCCACTGGCTATCAGATGTGTCTAGCAGCAGGCGCCCTTGTCAAGGCTACAGGGAAGGTTTTGAGGCCCTGACCCGAGGCCCTGTGGAATCTTCTTTGGATGCACCATCCTTCCTAGCTTGACCTCGTTTCCTTTTCCAGCACACACAACCCAGACAGATCTGCATGCTGAAGCATCACTCTCAGGTTGTAAATTTTACACCAAATCAAAAGGCCAAATTGTTCCTGGAAACCCACGGGCCGCTCGACCTACATAACAGCAAAGGCCCCGCACTGATGGCTAGCATGTACCCACTCAGCAGCAGCAGCAGCAGGCGCCAGGCCAAAGCCCCAAAGCTCGAGCAACTGACCTGATGTAGGAGGACAACTTCCCGTTTAGGTTGCAGCAAACACATCAGCCAAAATTTTCAACAGAGCACAGGTCTCAGATAGTCCTTTTGACACTGTATCATGTCAAAAGGCACACAGTCTGTGTTCTGTGTCCCTCCCTGCTCATCCCTCACGGGGAAATGGTGGAAATTTGACACACAGGGGGATTTGAAAATATGAAAGCTTAATAAAAAGCAGTGTATACACACTGGAATCAGTTTTTTAAAAGCACATTTAATTGGGTCAAATAGCATGTTACTTTGGGGGGAAATGAAGATCGTTGAAACTGCTGCTATCTGTTCTCCTGTTGTCTTTTAAGAACTGACTGCTCAGTGCAGAGCTAGTGGATGCTAGTATCCAGGGAGGCCAGTTAGGAATGGGTAGGCACAGAACTCCCTCAGAGCTTGGAGAGTTTCTTCCTCACTCTCTGCTGCTGTTTCTCCTTGGAAGAGGCCATTGTCCTTTTGCTTCAGCATGGGATGAGATGGCTGGGGCTCGTAATTCCACAGTTCACCAAGATCCTGAGACCCGAACCCAGGTTCTTGATCCACCTCATTGAGCAATCACCAGCTGCCCCAGACAGGGAGCAGACTCTTCTGGTAGCCCCCAGTGCTGTTCCAAAAGCAATTTAGAGATGGACTTTCTAAGTGAAAACAAGAGTCACAGGTGCTTCATAATAATTACTTGCACATTTATAGAATCGGACATTCTGTCATTTAATAGACCTAAAACTAAAAAGCTTTTGTCTGTGAAAGGTGACCAATAGAAACAGAGTTTGGAATATATGATATCCCATAACTTAATCATATGGCTCTTAAGAGGGGGACATACACAGCTGTGTCTCACTAATATGCATGCAATATGTGTAAACTGATATGCTTTAATTCTAAACTTGTTTTTAGCAGGAAGAAAAAGGCATTTAGATGAGGAACATTAAGATTCAATATTAACCATTTTTCCCCCTTTGGGCAAAATTATTCATCACTTGATATTTATTAAAGCGGCATTTTTTTTGCTACAGTGAGATGCATCCTGCTGAAAATTTTCCAAACATCCTCAAAGTTATGTGGCAAAGTGAAAACAGGAAGAAAACAGCCAGCATCCCCTTTTTGGTCACAGAAGGCAACAGACGTGAAGGATGGACACTTGTTCTCTTGAAGCCCTAGTCTTATCCTAACCCCCCAGAACTCTCGAACGGGACAGGCTTGGAGTAATTTAGGCGGGGTTTCTAGTTTTCTACCTCCTCTATTACATGCATTTGATTTGCCCGTTCTCTCTGACGTTTTAATTGTTAGTTTGTGCTGGCTTAATCTGAATTATTTAAATATATTTGCTTTACTAATCTTAACAACAACAACAAAAAAACTAAGACAAAGGAATTGTAGATTAGAGACTTTATTTTCAGGGCAAAATGATATGGATAAGTGAACATCAACTGACCAGAAATTATTTGCTTCTGTCTGTTAGACACGTAATGGAGTCATTTAACTAGTCAAATTAGGAGCTGCAGAAATGCACCATGCTTCATTACTGAGTTCGAATGGGCACCATTTTACATTTACGTCAAAAATTATCTCATAGCAAATTAATGTTTTCATTGTGCTGAAAAGCTGAAGCTATGCAGTGTTAGCACCACCTAGAGGTCACTGTAAAAACACTTCAAAGGGATGTTTTGCCACCAAGGACAAGGTGATCCGTAGATTAGCATTAGCTGACCTAAACCTTGACCCCACTGGGAGGTAAGAACACAGACATTGAATCACCTGGCTGGCGTGGTTTATCATGTCAGGTTCCAAGGGCCCCACGAAGGTTTTTGTAAAATCGATCTAATGCTAGATGTGCTTTAACGTCCCGAAATTTCCCCCTTCCTAAGTCCTGAAAATATCTATTTTTTTCCCTCGTGATTTTTTTAACCATCTGCAGATTTACATGATATCAAATATTAAAGTTTTATTCAAATGAAAATTTCTGAAATAAATGAGAGGATTTTTCTCCCACTTTGTAAGATGGCATCTTTGTCATCTTTCTTTTGCTGTTGGTAAACTTGTCGAAAGGCGCAACACAGGTCATTATTTTACCTTTTAAAAAAAATACTGAAACTGGTGATTTTTTTTCCCTCCAGACAGGTTAGGAATGTTGTCAGGCATCTCAAGAACATTGGTTTTGGTTTAATTTGGATAGAAATTATTGAGAATAAAAATGCCTAATCCTTTCCCAATAAAAATATTTTAAAAAATGATTTGCAAACAGTCAGTGGCTCTGGGAAGCTGGAACATACTGTCAGAACAGAAGCAAAGAGGAGAATCAAAGTATATAAATAGCACTGAGAACTGGAGAATATTTCCAGACAATATTGATGTCTAAAATATATGTGAATGACTGCATAATGATCAAGCAGACATAACTCAAAGTACAGTCAGAAGCTGGCCTCCAACTTGGATCTTAAAATTCTCCAAAAGACATCTGTTTGCTGAGGAAGCCTCACTCACAGCTGCTTCATGTAAAGAGGGGAGTCCGTAGGTACAGACACCTCCCAGGTGCTGGGCACACGGTGCAGGCAAAGGTAGTGTTTACCTGCGCTCCGCAGGTAGAGAACAGCACTGCTTTGGCACAGGTGCCTGGATTCTTAGAACCAGGTAGCAAATGTTGCCATGTATACTTGGTTAGGGACCTCTCTCCCTGCTTCGCAGCATTCCCAAGAGCCTGAAATTGAAAGAAAGCTCCAAGCATGATTTTTTTCTCCAGACTGAAATAAACTACTGTGATTAACAGAGAAAGAATAAGCACAAGTAAATAGAGTCATACCCATTCTACTCTTCGATGTGACTCTCAAACAATTGTCTTTAATTAAAGCGCAGCCTGCCAACCTATTTTGCAGATCCCCAAAGCACAAATTCCTCAGAATGTTATCAATTCTCCGGTTTTTGCAAAGATGCCATATTTCAGATTTCAAAGACAGGATCTTCTTTTGAAAAGAAGTAATTGTTGGTGATCAGATGAGCCTGCTAAGTACAGTATTTAAAGCCCATGCTGTGTTGAAAAGTTCAAGAATTTTGCAATGACCTTAAGGCCACAGATAGGATAATGAAAGATGGAATGATGAGGGCAGTATCTGAGAGCAAGTTCCCTTTTGTTCTAATGGGAGCTTTTTGTGTGTGTGGCTCAAGCTAGTGGCTCAATAGGATTCCTTTGAAACAGAAACAAAGATGTTGAGAGCTGGCTACAAGTACTCTGCTCCTCCATTTCCCTTAAAATTCTGGAGGAATTTTACCTCTTCTCATGAATCTTGTCTGCTGAAATGTCTCAGTCTTCATGTTATGTTTACCAAGGCCAGGCCGGAGGATCTGATAATTTATAACCATTCCTATTGGGTTTTATGTAATAACTTTGGAACTCATATAAAGTAATGATCCACAAACTCTTTTAATGTTCATTATAAAATATGAAATATTTCTCAGAACCATTGCAATTATGTGACCAGACATAACTGTTTCACACATGAGTAAATACAGGGAGGTTTAACATAACTTTATTATCTTCCTGTCTTTTCTTCTCATTGATGTGATAATACTGTTTTAATATTTTTCTAAAGAAAAGTTAAGTAATTTTAGAATCTCTACTGAGGCCCGCTTTATTGGCTTTTGTAATAGAACTCTCAAATCTAATTGTATTTATGCTCAGACTGACACCAGTAAATGTCGTGAATGGAAGGGAAATGCCCCCAAAGCTGTGTATTCTGTAATTATCGGGAGATGTGTCTCTGCTGATGAGGCCTGGGGAATTGGGGAGAGTCGGGGAAGCAAGTCTGAAAAGGAGGCCCACTTTCCACAGCCCTCCTTGGGCCCCTGTGGACATCAAGAGGTGCTTTTTCCTAAAGAACAAATGAGCCTGGGTGTTCCATGCGACTTCCCGCAAAAACTCCCCCCGCCCCCGACTATGTGGTGGTTTCTGTCTGCTCTGGGATCTGGAGTCAGTAGCATAAACCTTTCTGTTTTATGGAAGGCTGATCTCTTAAGGAAAAATTTCCTGAGACGCCCAGCCTGGTGATTTGAGCTGAGTGCTATCTCTCTGGCTGCCTGACCTTTATCCTCTGGGTCATCTCTCCATGGGTCTTTTATAGTGGGAGAAGCCCGATGGGGAATGGTGTGGAAACCCACTCTGTGCTCCCCGTGTGGGCGGCAGAAGCAGCGACACCACATTGGTGAGCGGGGAGACCGTAGCACGTTCGTTCTCAAAGCTGCTCTCAGGGTCTGAGTGGAGATTGGGTATTGTCTAGCAGAAGATGCTGCAGGAGGGCAGGTGGGGTAGGGGCACCGCTGAGGAAGAAAGGTCTTGGTCACGCTTTGCCCTGCTGCCTTACTAAGCCTCAGACACGTGTTTCTCAAATGAGTGTACAATTAAGTCACTGTGGATCTTGTGATGTCAATTCTGACAGAAGGGTCCGAGGTTCTCCGGAGCCGCCGGCCTCAGGCTCAGCCTTGTGGGTCGCCTGCCTTCTCCTCGCCGCTCATCTGTATGGGGTGAGCCAGGCTGTGGAGAGCGATGGAGGGCATGATGAGGTCCTCTGTGGGGCTCTAGAAGGAGACTGTGAGGGTGGCCTGGAGGCTGGGCCAAGCTCAGGGATGTGTTTTGATTGGCTTGTACCGTATTTTTACTCTTGTTTCCAATTAGTTGCAAACAGCCCCAAACTGTGAAATTTCTACTTACAAATCCATGTTTTCAGGTCCTCTGGGAAAAGTGGACTATTCAGGACCCACGGTGGGAGCTGCACAGGAACTTCTGTCTTTAGAAAGAGTTTTCTCCTTCTGCACAGGTCTCCTCACACACAGGTGGTCTGCCCAGCCAGCCCAGCTCATTAAACAGTAGTTTGCAGTCAGAGTCTGAGACTGGAGGACAGAAGCACAGAGGCCCAGGACCTGGTGCACAAGAGCAATGGGCAGAGGCTGGGCTGCAGGACCACCTGCTGCAGGTTCTTCTCTGCAGAGGAGGGAGAACGCTTGCCCCTCTGCAAACCCAGAGCTCTCCAGAGTCTTCAGCTCTGCCTTCAGGCGGTTGTCTTCATGTGTAAGGAGCTGTTCCTTGGCTCTCTAGTTCTCAAAGCAAGCCACCAGAGAGTGTGAAATTCTCAGCTAATTAAAGGCCTCTGAACTTCCCCTCCCTGAAGCCAACACCCGCTAGAAAGGAGTGGGCTTTATGGGGAGGCTCCCTTGCTGCTTCCTGGCTGCAGCACAGCTGTGAGCCCTGCGCTGCTGCCCCGCTTGGGTCCCAAGGTAGGACTCTGCCCTTTATTTAGCATGTGCAGTAGGTGCAGCGGGTGGGCACCCGTGATCCAGTTCCCAGGGGAGGGATGCACAATCTCACAATCTGCAGTGTTGGCCAGTGCTTAGAAAAAAGTGTGATCATCTGATCACCTTCCCTCTCTGTTCTCATCCGCCTCTCCCTGCCGCCACAATTACCTCATCCTCCGTCACTCCTGGACACCAGGGAGTTACGTTAAGGTTTGATGTGGCAAGAAGCAACTGAAGTTAGCGATCCGTGGTTGTTAAAGGTGAAACAGTGGACTGCTCCTGTCCAAGATGTTTCCCATGACTGCCACCAAGTCTGTGATGAGATTGTGTGAAATTAAGGTGAAATCACAAGTACCATCCCGCCTTCCTGGGCAGTGCCACTGCAGCCTCCAATTCCTCTAACAGAAGGATTCTTGCTGTAACGTGTCGTAGTGACTTTGTGGCACCGTCCAAGTCTTGGTATTCTCTGCATGAGTACCAGGAGTGCAGCACCATGTAGATTCTGGTGGATTTGAGGGCTGGCCCTGAAGGTCTTGCCACACTCCACGAAGGAGCTTCTGGTGCCTTATCAGCTGTGTGTGCCCCACAGTACTGGGCAAACACTCTGTGCTTAGCACATCGACACCTTATCCTCAAGCAGAACTCAGAAATATCATTTCAAAAGTTTTTACTGTTGACTGCCTGTTAAAGGCAGGATCTTCCTGCTGCCAACTTCCTGTAGCTATTGCCTGAAGAGAGAACAAGCGAGGGGTGGCTTCAGGTGCCTGGCATGCTGTTGCAGCTGAGCATGCTGTTTCTGAGGATGTTAGCATTGGGTACATCCGCAGAGTTGGAAGGGCTCATGCAGCACACCTAATTTGGCAGCTGTCAGCATTTCATTGCTGGTCAAATAAATCTCATGTGAATTAAAACTTTTATTTTTCTTCTTATAAGATAGAGTAAGATGGCATGGTGGCATGCGCCTCTAATCCCAGTACTTGGGAGACAGAAGGATCACAGGTTCATGATCAGCCTCAGCAATTTCTAGCAAGGTACTCCGAAGCTTAGTGAGACCCTGTTTCAAAATAAAATAGAGCAGGGTGTGTAGTTCAGAGATGGAATACCTCTGGGTTCAATCCTCAGTACCCCCCCAAACAAACCCATTGTTTCATGGTACTGTTTGCAGTAGTCACCTTTACCCACAGAGGATACATTTCAGGATGTTTCATGGATGCCTGAATCCTTGGATAGTACCAAACCCTATATAAACTATGTTTATATACCTATTTATACACACACACACACACACACACACACACACACACACACACACACACATATAATTTATGTCATGGTCAGAGTCATTCACTATGATAAAGTTAAATTTATAAATTAGGCATAGTAAGAGATTAACAATGATAACAATAATAAAATAGAATTATTATAACAATATGCCATAATGGGAGCTATTCAAACTTGTTCATTTCTGAAACATTCCATTCAGTATTTGTCGACCTCAGCTAGCAGAGATCAGAAACTGTGGGAAGTGAAACTGTAGATGAGGCAGGAGACTGCTGCATTTAGTTTTTTATTTTAGTTATTTATTTTTGATATTTCTCAAATTCTTTTAAAAATATTCAGCGACAGAATGTATGGGGACAGACGGCCAATAGAATACGTTCCTGCTCTCTTCATCATCTTCTGAAAGGGTTCTGCCCATCTCTGTTTGCAAATGTGGACAAGGGAATTTATGACACGTTGCACTCAAAGAAAATGGCATCCAGTGTGGCTACACCCCAGAGGAACAGCATTTTGAGATCTCAGCACGCTGTGGGAGAGGGAGCTGCCAATCAGAGTGGAGAAGGGCGAATCCAACTCTCACCCGAAAAGGAGTTTGCGGTCTACCTGGAAAAAGGGAATAAGGCATATTAGTTGCATTGGAACCAGAGACATTGAATAATAAAGTCAAAATAAGAGGCAAGCGGAAAGCAAGGCTGGGAGTCTGGGAGGAGGCAGGATCGCGTGGAGCCTCCCAGGGAGGGTTTGGCTAAAAAAAATTAGTGCTTTGCCCCTTGGCCGTGGGAGGGATCTGGCAAGTGTGTCCTTTCAGCTTTGGCGTCCTTTTCTCTGGTCAAAGATTCCTTTTTCCTGGACATCTGAACTTACTGGGGAGCACTGGAGGAGACAAGACCTCAGACTGCAGTGGATAAAGTTCCAGTGTCCTGGAGACCTAGGTTCCCCTCTTATGCCAGCCTTGGTATCACTCAAGGAGACAATTGCATGGTTCTCTGAGTTGGGAGCTACTTAAAATAAAATGATTGTGTTTTCTGTGATGAATTTCATTCTTTTTCTAATGAATTTTATAAGACTGCCGTTCTGAGTACATATTACAGTATGGCAGTGCTGGACTATTTTCTAGTATAAGAATATAAATTAAATTAGCATTAAGATGATATTAACCTGCCCTGCTTTTCGTTAGCCCCTTCACTGGAGCAGGCTGGGCTTCTCCACCACACCCTGTCAGGTGCCAAACCCCCACTCCCAGCCCTGCCGCCACGATGCTCTGGAATTGTTGGCTGTCAATATTATGTGTGTACAACTCTGACAGTAAGGTTAGCTCTCTGCAGCACACTCCAGAGTCAAAGGATGTCATTCCTGTCTCAGCAAGGACACGATGATACATCTGCTCTCTGGTCTGTGACATTTCACTGTCTTCTTTGGCTACCTCCCTGGGCAGAGATGCCTGTCATCCTTTTTTGAAGAACAACAGAAAGCCTGATCCACCCTTGATGTGGTGGAAGGTGCAAGGCTGCTGAGTCAGTGTCTTTGATGCCCTTATACTTAGAGGTTCTCATTCTGACGTTTCTGCTCCACCCGGCACTGGCTTGAATCATGGGATTTGCCGGGGTTACTTAGGGGCAGCACATGAGCTGATCACAAAACGAGATTCCACTTGGAAGGCCTTCCCTTCCTTTAGCTTACCTAATCTTCAATGCCCCTGCCACACTGGCAAATTAGAGATGGTTTGTAGCTGGCCTTGTTGAAGGGAGAGCAGAGGGACCCAGCAGAATCACCATTTCGTCCAAATACCAACAGACGGTAGTCAGGCTAGTGGTAACAATTTGAAAAGAAGATAGTCAATACATGTTCCCAGGTTCTCCCAGGGGCACGTCTTGACCACACTTGGCCTACCAGGCTCCCTACTTATGGATTGTCTTAGGAAAAAGAAAGCGCATAGCAGAGTTGGCCAGAGCCCAGGGTCTGTTGTCACATGGTTCAAGCTGGAAAGTGATATTGGTTAAGTGACTGAGGTGCATTGAACCTTAGTCTTCTCTCCTGTAGAACGGCTATGAAGATAGAGCCTGACTGTGAGAGTCCATCACTCTGGAATCCCAAGGATACAAAGGCTGTGAGGGTCCAAGGGAACATTGCTGCCATTAAGAAAGCTTCAGTGTCCAAAAGACGGCCATGAACAGACCCCTGTTGAGGCCATTCCTCTGTTGGCTGGTGGGGCATAACTCTTTCTCTCTCTTCTTTCCAATTCTCTGACTCTTCCTTCTCAGTCCCCTCTTCTCTCTGTTCTCCTTGGGCTCCTTGAGACTCAGTCTGGCTTCCTTTCTTCTTCCCTCTGCACTGTCTCTCTGGGATATCTGACTCTTGCTTCTAGATATTACACCTTTCTTCTTGGATGACTGTCAGGCATGAGCTGGAAGAGACAGGATCTCTTCTCTAAGGTGCTCCCTGATTTTTTCTCATGAGTATCAGAATAATAAACCCAGTGCTTGTCCTTCAGTTCTCCTTTTCCTCAGAGCCCCCACTCAATCCATCAGAAAGACCTGCTAATTCTATCACAAACAGAAACTGAGGATTCCCCATCACTGCCATATTCACCCTGTCAGCACAGGGAATCATCATTTCTTACTATTCTTAACTATCTGCCAGACTTTAGTCCACACATTTTCATCCCCTTCAGCTTGAGTGAGCTTTGAAAGATGTAAACCATACCCTCTTGTTTAACACTCTTCTATGGCTCTCTGGCCTCGTGTGTGTGCGTGCGTGCGTGCGTGCATGCGTGCGTGTGTATGTGTGCCTGTGCTTCTGGGGGTTGAACCTAAGGATGTTCTAACATTGAGCTGCACCTCTGCCATTTTTTAATTTTGAAACAGGGCCTTGCTAAGTTACCACAGGGCACCTGTGATTCTCCTGTCTCAGCCTCCCAAGTACTGGGATGACAGGTGTGCCACCAGAACCAGCTCCATCCGTTTAAATTGAAACCCACACTTCCTTAGGCTCCAGGGCTGGGCACTACCTCCTCCTGCCTCATGTCCCACTCTCCTCCAGCCGCACAGATCTTCTCTCTGACCTTTAAACATCTCATCTCTTTGATGATACCTTAGGGTCTTTGAACATGAATAAATGACAAGCTCTCGCTTCATCCCAGTGCATGTGTGCACACACACACACATCTGTTTTTTTTTCTGGTGAACTTCCTCTCATTCTTTAGGTTTTACTCAACATAGAACATTCTCATAGAGGCCATGTCTGACCATCCACTCAAAAATGCCTTCGTGCTCTATCTCTTCTTCCTTCAGTCTCTTACTTAATCTTTGACAGTTTAAAAAAATTGAGCTGGGTGCAGTCGCATACATCTACAATCCTCATCCTTGGGAGGCTGAGACAGGAAGATTACGGGTTCCAGGCCAGCCTCAGCAATTCAGTGACGCCCTGTTTCAAAATAAAAAATAAAAAGGTCTGGGGATGTAGCTGAGGTATAGGCTGCCCTTTGGCTCAATCCCTAGTTAAAAAATGTGTGTATTCAATTTTTTCATTGTTGATTTTATTTTATTGGTCTGATTCTCTTGCCAAACTGGAAGCTCGGAGTGGCCAGAGATCATATCTGCCTTGTTAATCCCTTTGGGTACCAAAGTGCCCAGTCAATAGCGGAGGTTCATTACCCACCCCTTGAGTGGATGGGAAAACATGGAGAGAGGTAGAGCATACTGCATGCTTGGCCTGCCTGGCAAGTCCTTAAGTAAACACGAGTTCCCCTGCTGAGCCGAGGGTCTTGCATCTGGACAGTCAGTCATCTTAGTGCTCCTGTGATGGATGTTGAAGCCTTGGGGCCAGGAAGTCGGACTTTACCATTCACATGGGGGCTTTTCAGAGATTCCTGTGTGTGCATATGTGGAACTGGGGATTGAACGAGGGGCGGAGGGAACTGTTCTATCTCTGAGCTACACACTTAGCCCTTTTCATTTTTATTTTGAGATAGGGTCTCACTAAGTTACCATGTACTGCCTTAAACCTGCAATCCTCCTGTCTCAGCCTTCCAAGTACTAGGATCAGAGATTTTTTTTATACCAGGTACATTTCTCTGAGTGCTTGGGGAAAATTGGTGGAGACTTATACAATCATGATAGAATCAGAGTCAACCTTTGCTTCCTCTCCCCTTTGAGACAGAGAGGTATGTATGTATAGCTTTCTTCTTTGGTAGATTATCAGTAATTTCATAAAACTCTATACCTCCTTTGAAAAAAACATAGATGACAAATCACAAACATAGGGATTTGTTAACAAGCGGCAGTGACCAACCAGCATCTCCTCTTCTTCCCCATGGAGATATGATAGCTGTGGAGAGCTGCAGGTTTGGCGACTTCTAAAGGAAAACCAGACAGAAGGGAGACTCTCGTGATGGTAGTATTTTAAGAACCACAGCACATGTGTCCCAGCACCCATTCTTTCCTTAAAAGAACAGCTGTATGCTGGAGCATGCACCTTTTTGCAAGATGCTGTTTCACTCTTTTACCTAAGAAAAAAGTCACAAGAAATCTGTTTCTAATGGGAAACGCTGTGGTGTCAAGCACACACCCATGCGGGTCTCTCTCCATCTGGCCCTCTCACTAGCTATGAATGCAGTAGCAAAAATACATGTATCATTTTACCCTAGGGATTCTGATGTTAAAATACATAATAAAATATATAAATGAAAGAAATTGACTTTAGGCCTAAAAATAAATATATAATGCAATCATAACTGATAAACTAATAAATATCTATCACCATTATATTTCACAATTTCCCAAAGATGTCTGAAGAGCACTTAATTGTTACTGAGTAATCAATTATTCAATTAACCTTCTTCTCATTGAATATATATTTGATACAACTTTTTGAAGCTTCAGCTTTAAAAGGTTCCTATCGATCGAAAGTTTCAAGGCCATATGGCCTGAATATTGGATTTGTGCCGTCATGATTGACAGCAGAGGCTGGTAATCTCATGCAAATATTTCAGATGGCGAGCCTTGATGATGAGACCACAATGGTGATGCTCATTTTGGAGATAAATATATTTACACTCATGTGAGTACATATACGTATGCAAAACCTCCGCCTCGTACATCCACACGCACAGCCTTGTGCACATACACGTGGTGCCTGCTTCATCTACTGCAAACATTGACCAAATCCAAGCTCCACTCCAGACACGCACCCAGTGTTCCGGAGAATAGCCGCATCATCTCAGAGGTCTCTGATGATTCAGTGATTCGAATTTTGGAACCCTTCTATTTAAACAAGATAAGAGACCAACAATGCTCTCAAATTCAAAAATTAAATTGCATGAGGTTTGTACTTGCAAGTCAAAAAAAATCATTTCAATTCAGGGAAAATCTTTTCTCACTCTGTTCTTTCTTCTTTTACTTCTCTAGAAATTTTCAGGCAACCACTGGATTGTAAGAACCTACAATGCCTACCTCTCTTAGTATCATCTTTCTCCTGCGGATAGACTTTTGTGTAAGTGTGCAGAATCCAATAGTGCTCACCATATTCTTGTGTGGTGTCAGTCAGCAGGCACAAGCCACGTTTAAGAAGTCTCTGAGGTTTGTCATTAGGGCAAAGGATGAGGCTAGGGTGTATTCATTCGAGTCACCCCTCCATGCCAGTCTGGTATGGAGCTGTACCTATCCTCTGTATTTCTATCTTTTAATAAAAAAAAAGGATGAGGCTGGCATAATGGGTCCTAACTTACCCCAGAAATATGTAATCCTGTTAACACTGTTACACAGATGAGGGCAAGATTTCCGGACCAAAGAAGAAATATGTATCAAGTAGATGCAAAATATGCCCACCCAGTAATCCCACTGCTAGAAATGTATCCAAAGAAAAGTATCTGAAGTAGAGGAAAACTTTTGTATAAGGATATTGATCGATGCATTCTTTATAAGGGGGAGGGGACACTTTGAAAACAACCCACAAAAACAGCAATAGGATTAAAGCTAAATTAGGTGCTTTCACAGGAAGGAACGCCATGTAGCCATAAAATTATATTGCAGAGGAGTAAATAATGGTTGGAGAAATATTGATGGTGCCTATAACATTTAGAAAAAAGTTGTACTTGAAGCATACATTTTATAAAATAAAATGACAGTTATGCATGAAAAAAAGATTGGGTATATTTATATTCAGAAAGCCCATGGGTCGTTTCCAGGTGTTGAGATGGCAAGAGAGATTATTCTTTGTCTCTTTATTTTCTAAATCTTCTGTATGTTTTAGTAACCATCCTCCAAAGAGCTTGAAATTAGCATAGTTTAACAGTTTAGAGCCTAAATTATTTGATGCACAGAATTGTCCCGAAAACAGCTTGCAGTAGCTGGGTCCCTGCCGACCCCCCAGTTCTGCCTCGTCTTCCACTGTCCCTCTCTGGGTGGCTCTTGAGTGGAGCTGGAGGGCAGAGCTGTGGGTGCTGGGATGGGCCCCCCCAGGGACACAGTCATAATCAAGATATTAGCAAAGAGTTTCTGTCCTGAAAAATGCCATAAACAAGCCGGGTCTGACCTCCTTAATGCAGGAGCACTTTAGTAATCTGTGCCTAATGATTTTTTACATTAAGCCCCAGCTTGTGTTGGGCCCTTGTGAGTCCCAGTAATTTAAGAACAGTCATTTTGCACATTCCGATCCCATTATGTTACATTGTTACTGAATAAAGACTGGTATTATGTTGCTCCCATAAAGGGCAGAAGTGGCCTGAATTTTATCTGCTGAACGAATCAATCTGGATTATGTCAGCTGAAAAGAATTGCGGACTGCAGTCTCTCTCCCGCAGATGGGGGTATAGTTTTTTTTTTAATTTTTAAAAATGCATCTTGTTAGTTCTGAATACATGAGCTAGGATAATACCTTGTGGTGACTGAAAAATAGTTTTCCTCTCTTATTTTCCAATGAAGAGTGTACCAATTATCATTTCAACATAACGTGTTAGGGGATCAACTGGGACCCGAGAGCCACTTCCCCATGGTGATACTGTGCTGTATTTAAGCCGCCCTGACGGCCAGTTGGGGCTGTGGGAAAACGACTGAGCATATAAAGAGAAAAGAGCTTAGAAAAAAGACGAGGGTGGGGCTTGGCAGGGGATGTGAACTATTCATCAACAACTCAACCAGGATGATGGAAATAATAAGTCTGCCTTAAAGAAAAAGGAGAAAGTTTCCTTCCTTCCTTCCTTTCTTTTCTTTTCTTTCTTTTTTTTTTTTTTAAGAAATAGTTTCTCTTGGGGGGGGCACTTTTAACCCTAAATCTGTCCTGCTTCTCTTGAGCTGGTTTTAAACTTCCTGAAATCAGCCAATGCGTTTCTTTGAAATGGATAGTGCAGATTAAACAGTGTGCATTCTTCAGCAATCAGTTTAAGAAAGCAGGGTCTAATTTCCTGTCCATTCGTGCAAATTTCTTAGCATGTGGTAGTGTCACTTAATATCTAAGTAATGCTGTGCCTTAACTTAGGAAAATGCAGACAAATCCTCTGAGTGAAATAATTTGTGTGATCTCTGAGCTGACCATGAATAAAATCAAGCTCTTACGGTGTGTCCTTTATTTATATGGTAGAGAAAACCTTTGAAACTTGAAACTCTTCAGGACTGGGTCTCTGCATCCAGTAAGCTGTTTAAAATAATATAACTCTGCTGCGTCTTATAAGTTTCTCCACACTCCTCTGGACACCATTATGCCACCCCTTCCAAATATTTACCTTAGACATGAATAGCCTTTTCTAACATTACTGTGTTCAGTTGCTAAATTTCCATTCAGCAGACCTAATGCCGCCATCTGCAAAGTTCTAGATTTTATAATACTTATAAGCTGTTTCTAATCTATTTTTACTGCCTTGTTCTGTCCTGAAATGTCACAGAGTGCAGAATAGGTCTTGGAATTAACATGACAGTTAAGAAACTTGGCAAGATTTTACAGCAGATTGTGACATTAACGAAATACAAAGGAGAATAGTGGAATTAACATTAATGTATGCTTACAGACACTATAAAAATCTATATGTCCATGATCAGGGAATTAAAAAATAGGCATGTTTTTAGGATGATGCTATTAAAGACAGATCTTTACTATGAAAAGAAATTTCCATATGAAAAGCAACTTACTAAAAGTAATGCGGTAATCCCCTCTCTGGAATGAACAACAGGTTTATGGTCCTAGGTCAAGTAGGCATATGGCTGACTCTGGCTGCCAATTTCTTTCTTTCGTTTTTTTTTTTTCTTTCTTTTTTTTTAGGCTTCTTTAATCTGTGATAAAACTGCTTTGAAAGCACTAATAGCATTTTTTTCACAGCTGTGAAGGAGATCATATGATAGATGTACCTAGCAGGGAGAAGATCATTTGTTTAGATTCGCAGATTGGAAAAATAAATCACTTAAGGCCCACTTTTAATTTCATCATGAGAAGGTTTTAAAGGGTGCTATCCGGAGGAGTTCACGCTGAGTCTCAGTCTCTCTCAGCAGCTGCCAGATCTGCACACCCTGTCTTAGTTCTTCTTTGGTGATTGCAGTTGTGTAAACTGTAATGACCCTGACCTTGGGCTGCTGGACGCCGTGTTTTAGGAACTTGGAGCCCTAGTGTTTTAATCATGTCAGGCTGCATCCGCGGAGGAGAGGCTGATGGAGGCTGTGGTGTGTGCAGCTTTGGGAACAGGCAGGAGATGGGAGCTTAAGGCACAGTCTCACACCACTGGCTGGCTGCGTGACCTTGGGTCAGTATTTAACTTCTCTGAGCCTCAGATTCCTCAGATTGGAGGAAACAACAATGATTACCTCCATGGGTGGTTGCTTTGGAATAGCATACATGTATCTGAAGTTTCTGCTAGACAGTAACTGTAGTTGACATAGTTATTTTCGTATGTTTTTCTTTTTAATTGGAGAGTGATATGTTCCTTGAAGGTGAGGCATAGGAATAAAGGCCTGGCCTTTAAACACGTTCTGCTTCCCAGGCAGTCAGCGGACGAGCACTTGCTGTTAGACCTTTCATCTCAGTGTACTCTGGATATTTCCTTGGCCGGGAGGGCAGCTTTAGAGTCCTCGTGCCTCCTAGGAGTTCCATGAGAGTTAAGTGAGTTAATGAATGGGGAATCCTTTGGTTTAAAGAACAATATTCAATAAAATAAATGGAAGAAATTTTAAAAATAAGAAGTGGTAATGTTTTGCTCTCAGAGCTGTCTGGGGGACTTTTCTCTCTGCACAGTGGCACCGAGGGTGAATGGGGCAGCTCCACTCAGCCTTGATTCCTGCCCTCTGGGCAGTGGAAGGCCTGCCTGTGCCTGCAGTTCTGCAGAAGCACCACTGCGGTTGGGCCAGGCTTCCTGGAGGTGGCTCCTGAAGCTCCTGGCTGGCCTGGAAAGGCAGAGCACTGGGCAAACCATTTCAAAGCCACCCAGGAAACCTCTTTTTTCTGCTGAGAGACGTCCTTTATACATATGTAGGCTGGGCCTGACCGATCAAGCTAGGTTTTCCTCCAGCTCATCCCTCCTGGGGAAATCAGCAACAGCTAGGACTTTGGAGCCCTGAGCAGCAGGCTGTATTCATATGGGGTCAGAAAGCTGGGGGGAAAGAGGGGTCATTGGATAGCAATAGCGGTGCTTGTCTTCAGACATGCCACAGACATGCATGCATGCGTGTGTTCACTGGCTCGTGGGCTTGCATCCCAGGAGACTGTGAGCAGGCCCAGTCCCTCCATTAGCAGGTGCAAGCCCTCCTCCCCATCCCACAGCACTCAGCCCCTCTGCTTCTCTGCTCTGATTCCCCAGGGCCCCTCTTGTGGTTCCTTCCCACATCAGGGCTGGCTGCGCTGGACATGTTCTCTCCTACCCTCCAGCCTGCCTCCCTTTCCTCTCTGCATTTTTTTTTTTTTGCCAGTCTGGGGATGGAACCCAGGCACATTCAACCTTCAACCTACACCCTTTGCCCTATTTTTAATTTTTTTATTTTTTTTCAGGTCTGGGGATGGAACCCAGAGGTATTTGACCTCCGAGCTACACCCCCTTTGCCCTATTTTTTATTCTTTATTTTGAAACAGGGTCTCACTGAGTTGCGGAGAGCCTCACTAGGTAGCTGAGGCTGTCCGTGAACTGCGACCCTCCTGACTCAGCCTCCCGAATGCTGGGATTACAAGTGTGCTCCACCAGCCCGGCTCTCCCTACACTTGTTTTCCTTTCCCTACTCTTTCCTTGTCCTCTCCGGGGAGGAGCTGGTTGCTATTGCCTTCTTCCGCCAGTAGATGGCAGCATTTGCACAGCAATACGACGTAAGTGTCTGTTTAGGATAAGGAGGAAGGATCTCATTGAGCCTAGGCATTCTGACTGTTAGGGTTGGAATGGTCTAGGGAAAGCTTTGGGTCCTGAGGGAAGCAGAGTCCCAGGACCCCACACCAAGGATGAGAGGGGAGCTGGAGATAGCACTGGTCTAGTTTCTCCTGTCTCAGAGTTGGGCCCAGAGATGTGTTTTAATGTGTGTGTCTGTGTGTGTGTGTGTGCGCGCGCGCGCATGTGCGCGCGTGCTGAGAGATAGAAATGCTCATCTTTAAAGTCCATTATAGCTTGCAGATCATATCAGGCAATTTCTGGAACAATCTATATGTGGAAGCATTGGGCTCATTTCCCTGGGACAGGGTCCAAGTGTCCCTTGCCACTTTGGGCACCTTGAGTGCTATGAGATCCCGCCCTATCCACTTTTCACAGGAATGTAACCTGCCTGGTGAGTTGGGGGCCTCCTTCAACAATGAATTTTGGTATCATCTAATGGTATCGTAACAACAGCGACTCTTTGCTGGACACTGCTGAGTGTGCAGGCCTCCTGGAATTAGCCGGAGGCCTGCACACTCTCCATACCTTCGCCTACGTGGAGAGGTGTAAATATCCCCATTTCATAGAGGAAGAAACAGGTAGTAGAGCCGGGATGGCCCGTGAGGGCATAAGCCCAGCTCAGTGTGCACCTGGGTCTGGGTCCGGAGGGGCACCTGGGCTGGGAGAGCGGGTCTCCCTGGTGTCTCCCCAGCTGAGCCTCTGTCCAGGGGGTCTCAGGATGCTGAAGCTGGCCCAGTGGGGCGGTAGTGGCGGTTACTAGATGTGAAGTTGACAAAATAGACCCAAAGGCCAGCATCGGGTGAATTAAAGTAACAGACAGAGACTACGCATAAGAAGACTGGCCTTTGGTTAGCTATTTTAAAACTTTTTTAAAAAAATAACGAGAAATGGGGCAAAGCCACACTTTTCAGATTGCCAGCCTAAATGAACACCTACCTGCTCTGGAAGCCCGGAGCATGTCAAGTTGTCGTCGACATGCGGGGGTACATAAACATGTACATGGGCATAGATAATAATAGTTAAGCAGCCGTGCATCCCAGGATGTGTTGATGGCTTATGATGTGCTCAGAACTATACTGTGGACTTCAACCTCTGTAAGCGATTGTTTGCCTCATTTCACAACGGGGGCAACGGAGGCTCACAGAGGTTAAGTAACTTGTTGAAGGTCACACAGATGTTAATCAGAACAGGAGATTTGAAACCAGGTCTGCAGGACACCATCGTTTCAAGCCATTTTTTCTAAAAATGTATACTTTGCCTCTAAAATGACTGTAGTATTTTTTTTAGAAGTAGTAACCATCCCAAGCTATCTGGATTCTTTTGGGATATTAAACATGATATTAGAGAAAAATAATTTAACTTTCAGTTCATGATAATGGCCTTGGTCATATTTTTCTCTGTCCGGAAAACAAGTTTTGGCAAAATCCGGATGTTTTCGCCTTATAGGTTACCTTTGCGCTTTGCTGGGCCACTCTGGGCTAGGGGGTGCTGACCTTGACGCTAATAACTCCCTGGGGAAGACCGACTGTCTTTAGCTTATGGGATGATTGCTGCGTCCCTGGCCTGATCAGAGGTTCCCTTAAGGGTCTCCTTCCCAATACGCTGTGTATCCCTGGCCCAGGCCAGGCTGTGGGAGCTTCTTGGCATGCCTAGATAGGTGGGGCTCCTGCTTACAGTGCTGGGAATTTTCATGCAGGACTTTGGGGTTCAGGTCTGGATCTACTGCAGCCCCAAAGAGCTGTGAAGAAAGAGCCTTGGCACACCTTTGGCAGGTGTCAGTTGATACCCAAAGGGTTGCTTTAGGGTTAACTTATACCTTGGTGGGGTTGTGGCTCTCTGGCCTGTCCTTGACTCACGGCTGGGGAGGCAGTGGCTGCTCAGAGGCTGTCTGTGGGTCCCTTCCACAGGGAGTGGCGGTGGCCACACCCATTTCCAGGCCACAGGAAGCAGCAGTGCTGGTGGCAAGCCCTTCTCTCAGTTATCAGGGAGCTGTCAAAAGGCTCTTCAATCCTCCAGTGTGCCTGTGCCTCATTCAAAAGGCAAGACACCTGAGGAATTTTATTTTTTATTTTTTATTTTTTTATTTTTTGGTGGTACTGGGGTTCCTGGAAGCCCTTCTACCTCCGGGCTACGCTCCCAGACCTATTTTATATTTTTGAAACAGGGTCTCTTACGCCAGCGCGGCTGGCTTCGAACCTGCGCGATCCTCCTGTCTCTGCCTCCCAAGCGCGGGGATTACAAGCGTGCGCCACCACGCCCGGCTCACCTGAGGAATTTTAGTTCAATGAGGAAAGATTCCTACACTCCAAATCTCCAGAAGAAGGGCTAGAGGTTTAGGAGGGGCAGGCCGCTGAGGACCGGCCCTCCAGGTCCAGCTCAGGGGGTGTGGGCAATGGAGACAGGAGACATTGGCTCCTGGGGCTTCCAGAGGCATTCTTCCTAGGATGGCTCAGGCCCAGAGAATGGTCAGTGCTGCAGGCCTGAGGCATGTCAGAGTCCATCTAGACCACCCTTGAAAGAGGGGCTACAGCAGCTGCAATGCTGGCCCACTTGCCCAGGGGATGCACAGGCTGGCTGGAGGTGTAGGACATCCCTTTTCTCTGATCGGGGTGCCTCACTTTTATTTTCTTCTCGATCCTCCAAAGTGGGCGCCTGACAGGCTGAAATATGCAGATGTGTTCCAGTGACCTCTGGAGAAGGCTGATAGCTGAATCTCATGCCCCAGGGAGGGGCTGTCCACAACCCCCAGCCTCTCCCTCCAGGCAGCTGCCTGTCTGTGGTCAGCTTCCCTGGGGATTGGGACAGCCTCCTAGATCAAAGAAGATGCCAGGCTGCTCCCCTAGGCAGGGGTCCTGTGCTCAGCCCCAGGAGAACCCCATCCTCTCATTGCAATGACCCTAGACCCTCGAATTCAGAAATGACCACCAGAGGGCGGACAATACTCACAGAAAAGGGATTATGCGCTTGATAACTTCTGAAGAGGGCTCTGCTAGGGGGCTGCTGGGGAGCGCGATTCTACCCACCAGTGGAAGTATAAAAATGAAATGTACTTAAAAAATGAAGGTGAAAATACACTGGGTTCATCACTTTGTCCAATTATATGCTCATGAAGTCAACATACATTTATGGATCATCTGCTGTGGGGCAGGGCCAGGTGGTTCCTTCTCACAGGAGGCAGGAGAACACAGTGGGTAGGACCGCTGGGCCGGAGTCACACAGACCCACACTCACCTCTCCCCAAACCCTCTGTTTCCTTCTCTGCTCATTATTCCCGGTGGTCAAGGCTGGCCTAGGAGTCGTGATCCCGCAGTACTTCAGCCCGGGACCCACAGGCTCTGCACCACCTGTGGGAGGCTGTCCTCACCCCGGGTGTCCCTCAGAGCTCCAGGTTCTTCCAGGATGAGCAAGGAGGGCTTATCAGTGTGTGCAGGTGAGGGAAGCCTGGTGTGGGCTCTAGGTGGTGCTGTCTGGCTATATTAGCTGTAGCTACGTGCAGTGTGGTACACTGGGTGCCTGGCACCAGGAAGCACTCGCTCACTGGCCATCCCACTGGCTGCTGGCCAGATCTTCTAGTCTGCCCAGTCTGACATTGAGATCCTGGGGACACCTTGTTGAGTGTCGGCCAATGGGTCATTCACTATGAGGACTGAAGAAAGTTGTTTTTTTCTGGAGGAGGCATATTTAAGACTTTCCCTTCTAGGCACATGTCCTTCCTCAGAGTCCACATCAGGTCAGCATAGCCTTGGAGACAGAGGTGGATGAATCCTTCTTCCCGTCTGCGAGGGAATTTACAGTGGTTATGATTCAGGGTGAAGTGTGCCTCTTGACATGTGTTCAGTCCTGAAGTCAGGAAAGGAGGTCAAGAATGTTTCTGAAAAAGGGCCCAGCCTAAATCATGGAGGGAATTGGTAGGTGCTGATGACACCGTTAGACAGCTTTCCATCTGGGTGGGGGGGGTGCATGAATCTTCAGGAGAGGCTGGCCCTGCTGGGGAGCCGAGAGACCTGGCCTGGAATAGCTGTGGAGGGTGCAGGAGGAGGTAGGAGAGGGGCC
The DNA here is from genome assembly GCF_963383645.1 of Muscardinus avellanarius. NCBI lineage: Eukaryota > Metazoa > Chordata > Mammalia > Rodentia > Gliridae > Muscardinus > Muscardinus avellanarius. Next base: position 42,352,047 of record NC_137796.1, read on the forward strand.
AAGGACAGGTCAGATAGAGACAGTGGCGAGGTCACGGTGGCCTTGTTGAGCATATCAACCTCATCCAAGGGGCTCTGAGTAGCAGGGACCATTGGGGGACCAAAGAAGGGGGCAGGATGGAGGCCCTAAGCATGAAGAGACCCTGGCCTGAGGGCAAGGTTTGTAGTGACATCAAGATGAGTTGAACTCCTGTTTGAACTGTGGGTGCCTTCTCATGAAGAAACACTCAGCATAAATAGATTCTCCCTAGACATTTGTCACGGTGATAGACAGCCTCAACTCAATGGGTTTCAGTTCCAGAAGGCATCCCTCCAACCCAGAGATGCTTGCTTGGTGAGTTTCCCAAGAGAGTACTCCCAGGTCTGCACACCTAGAAGGACCCGTGGGAGGGGCCCAGTGCAGGGCTGTCCTCTCCACGCTGAGGCAGACCTGTCCCTGATCAGCCCAGAACTGACCTGTCAGGGGCTTCTAAAGGAATCCTGAGGGGGCCCATCAACACCTGGGCCCCACCCACCCAGTCAGGGCCTCCCAGACCCTCACTTGGGCCACGTTCCCAGCCCAGTGCACGTTTCATCCCTGATTATAAGACTAACTTATTCAAAGTAAGATCAGTTCCGTACCCAGAGAAATTGAAGCTAGAAAAAAGGTTCTCTAGGAGCTCCTTAGGAGTGGCCACAGGGAGCCTTCTCTGGAGGTGCCCGGAGAGACCACGATGATACTGACGATGCAGACACTCTCATCACAGCTACCAGGGCGGCCAACACCCAGATGTGTACCTGCTATTCCTTGAATATTCCTTGAAATATTTTATACAGTGATATATGAGTTTGGAATGGTAATTGGTAAAAACATAAAGTAAATGCCAAAAAGAGTTTTGAAAACTAGCCTGGGCATCCAGTTAAATTTGGTACATTATTTCTATAGAAAAGTGCATTTTAGGGCTCATACAGCAAGCAGGGTCACCTCTGAGACATATAGTCCCCAAACCTGCCCTTCTTCTGTAATGACGTTTTCATCTGGTTTCTCTCTATTCCTAGCTCAAGAATCAGCTCATGCAAAGGCCGGAGGCTAATGGTCTGTAAATAAGCAAACAAATAAAAATCCTGCTTCCACTTAGCTCTAGAATCTTAATCCTTTGCTTAAAATTTCCCCAAATCAGACTAAGGTAAGGGTTGGGCACAGATAGTTCTCTGGGGGAGGGAGACCTCAGGGAGCACCAGGAGAGAGTGGGGGCATGAGAAAGGAGAGAGGGGTGTGGAGGCAGTGCACTCTGGAGGAGAGGCTGTGCCTCAGCCCTGCTTGGGACCCTCTCAGGAACCACATGGGCTGTGGCTCGTTGTCATCCCGTGAAGACCCAAGGAAGCAAGATGTGTGTGAAGCAGCCCCACCCTTTATCCTGTGTGCGCGTGTCAGAGGCCTCGATCCTTCGGCCTTTCAATCCGGTTAGACTCCTTGGCTGGAAAACACCAGTTTGCCAAGACACCCTGGAAACTTGGAGCACATATAGGACATCTTTTGGGGTTCCCAGGGTAACAGGTGGGGGCCCCGTGCCTGTGACACAAGGGAATCCAACTGTTCTGAGCCTCAGTTTCCCCCTCTGCAAACCCAGCTGTCCCAGGCCTCCCAGGGCCTCTCCAGGATGTTATATGTAATGGATGACAAACAACAGAAGGACAGATATGGAGGCTGAACCAACCAGCACTTCAGAGACGTTGCAAACGTCACTCTTCTCTCAGCACTTCTTTCTGCTTCTTTCTCCTCTTCCTGGATCCAAGTACTGATCTTCCCAGTTCATTTTCAGATCTCTGCTGTCTTTTTTTCCCGGGCATAATTTTAGATGCCCACACTGGGGGGCCTGAATTCACCCTTTGTGTCCTCTTTGCCTCTTAGAAGCTGACTGGGATTTTAAGCTCCTAGCCTGGTCTGCCAGAGAGCTGGCCCATCCCTGCACAATGGGCCTCCTTGCCCTGGCTGCCCAGGTAAGTCTAAAATCAACGTGGCAGTTAACACAGACCCAAACCAACTAGCCACAGCTCATCTGACAGAACCTGCTATTCTGCCAAGGCCACCCACCTACTCCTGCCTCTCGGGGGCAGAGTCCTCTGCACGCTCACACGCTTGGCTCCACCTCAACATGCAAACAAACCCACTTCAGGATTGCAGGTTCTCGTGTATGCTAAAATATTATTGGTGACCGATACATAGCTCTTTTCTCCTGCGTTGTCATTTTATGTTAATTGAATGCTCGTGTTAATCTAATAGAGTTTAGATTTATGTTAGGCTCTATAGCAAGTCATATTTTAATCAATACAGATTCCAACATTTAGATGGACAGATGAGAAAACCTGCTTCATCCTTGCACTTGGGTTCCATCAGATGTCAATAATTCCTAATTTGAATCCTCAGACAGCCAGATTTATGGGCTTGAGTGTATTGCATTCATCACAGAAATTAACTTTTGGGGGAAATGATGTGAAAGGTCACACAGCATCTCCAACAGTCAGATATTGTGTTTCAGAGATGAGGTGTTCTGAATTATTTATCTGGAAGAGGCAGGTTGGCAGGGTGGTGGCGGGAGGCTTGACAGAGGCGTACGTGGGGAGCACTGTCAGGGAAGTGCCCCTTAAGGTCAATGAGCGCCACTCTGGCTCTCACAGAGCCAGTGCTGGCCCTGGGTGCTGCTGTCCCCTGCGCCCTGTGGTCAGGCTGTCAGGGGCTGGATAGGGAGTGATTTCCGAGTGCCAGGGGGAAGAGGATGCCCTTCAGGGAAGTGGAAGGACTCTCCTACTGTGGGATTCTGTGTGTCCTCCCATGCTGGATTCCAGGAAAGGGGAACTGGAAGCAAACCTCAGGGCTTTCAGGCTTGAGATGTTCAATGAGGACCTATCAGGAAGAAGGAAACCAGCAACATGGGGCCATGTCCAGCGGGAAGCTGGGCTCTGGGAGACTCTGGCAGCTCTAGACCACGTCTCAGAGTGCCCCCCACCCCCCAAGAGGGGAGGAAGCTGCACCACTGACCGTGGCGGGCAAAGGCGGCCTTTGCAGCATTCGTTGCCGCCTCGGCTGCTGGCTGGCTGCAGTGTGTTCAGAGTGTTTGGTGGTCATAGGAGGCAGCTTTTAGTGTCTCGGGCGAGGCCAGCTCAGCAGTATTCTCTCCTGCTATACTCGGTGGCCAAATAGAATGATCCTCTCTATTTGAGCAGATCGTGTGAGCCTGGGGTTGGCTTCACTGCCCAGCTCCTCTGTGGTCTTGTCCAAATCTCCATCGGAAGGCCCCCGTTTATTGTAGCTGAAGGGGACAGGAGGATGTGGTTACAGGGTTCCCCAAAGGCATGGTAAGCCCTCGTGAGGCTCAGTTTCCCCATTTGGCCACATATCTTATGGTTTTAATTTTTTATAGGATGGTTTTATTGATCTTGGAACCCTTTCATCATATCCTAGGGAATTGGCTAAGCAATTCCAGCTATGGCACCCTCTGACATTTCCATGGGGGTGGATATTTGGTTTAGCAACAGTTCCTTCGTGCCTGTTGTGTGCACAAGTTTACACCTGAGCTTTCAACTCAAGTGTTCAGGCACAATGAGCCTAGAGTTTCCAGCTGATGGACTTGAGCCAGGCTTCTGTTGCTCTGTGGCCAGTGAGAAGTCTTGGAAAGAGAGAGGTGGGGAGCACTCAAAGCTTGGGCATGTTGATAGGAGCACCCTCTGCTTGATATTTCCATTTTACTTTATTTTTAGAGGCAATGGTAGTACAGGGCCCACTCTGATTACTGTGTCTCATGGCTCCCAGAGGAAAGAGACCTTTTTTTCCTTCCATTCTTCCTTTCCTCCCTCCCCTGCTTCCTTTGCGTATATTTTTTGGTACTAGAGATTGAACTCGGGGCATTTAATGTCTGAACTACACTCCAAGCCCTGCCCCTTTTTACTTTGAAAAAGGCACTCGTTAAGTTGCCAGAGGTCTCTCTAAGACGATGAGGCTAGCCTCCAATCTGTGATCCTCCTGTTCCAGCCTGGGATTATAAGCATGTGCCACTGAGCTTGGCAAGATGAAACATTTGTTAACATTTTGATCTACCTATTCTTCTTCATTCAAAGAAAGCACATTGAGGATGGAGCTTCTCTATATGAAGGGATCGGGTGTTCAATAGTGAGGTCTCTCAGAAATGAACCTATTACTGAACTCAACCTATTAACACAGGTGCCACGCTTCGCCTAGCTTTTGGAGGAAAAGACTGAGGAAACCTGGGAGCTGGTACTTGGCTGATCTGCATCTGTGTTGAAGGCAGTGGAGAGAGATCAGGGAAGTCTCAGTCAAACCAACCCTTGCTGCTGGTTTAAATAATGAATGAAACTGGGCATGGTGGCGCACGCCCCGCGCTTGGGAGGCTGAGACAGGAGGATCGCACAGGTTCGAAGCCAGCCTCAGCTACTTAGTGAGGCTCTCAGCAACTTAGTGAGACCCTGTTTCCAAATAAAGTATTAAAAATAGGTCTGGGAGTATAGCCCAGAGGTAGAAAGCCTCTGGGTTCCATCCCAGTACCACCAATAAATAAATAAATAAATATTAAAAATAAATAAATAAAGAAAGAATGAAGGCCGCTTTTTCAGGGAGACACGGGCCCTTTCCAGCAAAGGTCAACTGCAAGCATGCTATATACCCTTACTTTTCAACTCCAAACACTCTGAGAAATTTCTCAACTTAGGCTTTTAGTCATGGAAATATTTTCCCTCCTCTGTCCTGTCCAATGTGAATGCAATCCTTCCCTTGTGCGTGGTCTCAAGTGTGCTGATGGTAACACCATGGCTGTGTAATATGTAATTAACATGACTCTCACTCAGCAAGTCCATTCTCTATATTATGTAGCAGAAGGGCGCATGCCTACCAGGAGTGCGGAGCCTTTTCTTGGATAGCTATTTTGGAACATATCTCTGTTTGCAAAAATCCATTCAAGCTCCATTGTTGTTGGAGATGTGGTTAATAAATGAAGGTAGCACAAAATATGATTTCAAATCAGTTTAATAAAATTATTCATGTAGATTTTAAATCATTTTTACAGTTGATTTAACATTTGTGACTGGTTTATAGATTATGATATAGGATGGTGTTTGCATCTTTGCAATTTTATTCCAATTTAGAAACAGTACAAATATTAATTTTTGCTTCAATAATGGAGCCTTTGAGAATTAAAGTTGTCTTTTCTCAACACACAGTTTATGAAAATGATTTTAATATGATTTTTAATATATTTTTGAGCAACTCCTTGCAGAAAAGCCCTTTAACAAGGACTGGAATGGAAGCAAGGCTAGTTTGTGGAAGAAATTACCTGATTCTTTCTGAAAAGTGAAGAAAATTCTGAAGTTTTAAGAAGGGGTTTCTTAAGGGTTACAAGTTCAAGTAAAAGATTATATTGTGCCTAGTGGTATCACCTGCTGTCACTCTGTGGTGGGGTCAGGTTGGGTCTAGACTGAAAGCAGAAAAGTAGCTGGTGCTTGTGAGAGATTTTAGCTTCATGGCAAGTGCTGTCTGCAAGGTAATCTCAGGACTGCCCATTTCTTGATTTTGTAGATATGATCCTAACAGCCAGCTAACCAATGTGCAGGGGGCTATAGTTGACACTGTTAATTTGTTCTCTGAAAGTTCCAGTGTCAGCTCCCGCTGCACCTCTGGAGTACACTGTAGGTTGAAAGGACAGAGCATTGGTCACTCACCTCCCTGACCACTCAGCTATTTGTCTGTCTGCAGCCACAGCCCTGTTCACCTTAGCAAAGTCTGTGTTAGTGGGACATCCATTGCTGTCTGCCATGGGCCAGGAGTTCCCCCATGGGACAGAAGAGGTCCTGCCTCTTAAGTCCTGCCTGGCTCCACCCTTGGAGGACGCCTACTTTGTATCTCACATATCATTTATGATGACAGAGATGGAGATGACCAGTGACACCAATCAGTTGTCTTATCTGGCATCAAGAAACCGAGAACTTCAGCATGTGATGAAAATGCAAATGTGGGTGCTCTGTGGGCTGCCCCCTCAGGGCTGGGGCATTAGGGAGTCCTGGGTCAGAGACTCTGCTCAGGAAAGAAAGGGCTCATGAAAAGTCTTGGTGGTTCTCTCTCTTCTCAGCTTGGAGTTTACAGGCACAGGTAGCCCCAGGGGTTACCCTGAATCACAAAATACCTTCCCTGGGTATAAAAGAGGCAGTTTAAGGACCTCTCCCTGCTTTGGTGAGGAATGTCAAAAGCTTGCACATCCCGTGACAGTGTTCATTTAAAGAACAAAATATTTCAGGAGGGATTGAGAGGAGAAATCAGATAGCAGAAGGTCCATAAAAAAGCAGGACTTGCAGCAGCAAGAAATAATCAGCAATTACCTGACTTGAGGAGAAGCAAAGGGCACAATCCTCACAGGGTGAAGCCTCAGATGGCATCACAGATCATCTGTAACAGGCCTGGGTGTTACGGCTAATGCTTGCAAGGTGCTCAGGATGTGAGAAGGCGCTTGGGATCTCTGGCACTGAGCAAAGAAGCTTGTGGCCTGCACAGGCTCCTATCTCCATCCCCAGAGGCAGGAGGGATTGAAAGGGGAGTTGTCTGGCATCCGACCACAGGTGAAGGCATCCACAAAGCTGCACTCCTGGGTCCCCCAACCCCACTGGCACATCTTCATTTCTCACTGGAAGCAGAAGCAGCCACTAGTTCCAGCTTAGGGTGCTCCTCTGCTCACAGGAGCACAATAAGTAGTTACTAGAAGCCAAAGAGGAAGCCATTGCTTTTAAACTGCAGGTTCTGAGCAGAGCTACCAGCCCCTGGGTCCAAGATGCTGGCCCCTTGGATCCAAGAGGGTGCCTTGGGAAGAATCAAGCTGGTCCTAAGAATCCACTTCAGGCATAGGACTTGTCTTTAATTCCATCGACTTTTCCATGAAGATGCTGATGCAGAGGACATGGAAATCTGCATTTTCCTAAAGCTACTTCCTCACCATGTGATTCTCATTTGTGCCTTGACAACTGGAAAATGCAAGGTAAAGAGAAGGGTCCCAGGGTCCTCTGAAGCCTGTCAGCTTTCAGCTTCAGAGACTCAAATACGAGGGTTGAATAGTGCCAGAGGAAGCCTACAATTCTGGAGCTATCATTGGGATTCCTGAGTTCCACAGTGTCCCCCCAAATCTATCTGCACATGCTTGTGACCTTGTTGTGTAGGGTTCACTTCTGCTTTCTGCTTTACAGCATTGTGACAGTTAAATTTCATTCAGAAAAAAAGGGAGGTGCATGTTATGATTTTGACAAGTCCCAAGAAGTAGCCATGGGCTCCTGCAGTCGTCTTCTGCAGCCAGCCAGCTAGGGTGGCGGCTTCCACCACTTCTGGCAACAAGTGACCTGTTCTTCCACATAGAGAGACGGTGGGGAACTGCCAGAGCCTCAAATCCTGTTGCTGCACAGCTGCGTGAAGGCCACTTCGATGGAAGCTCAGCTCTCCCCTTATCCAGGCACCAGGCTGATTTTTTTTTTTTTTAATTTTTGAAAGTGAATCCACCTGTGAGGTGGATTATCAATACTCTTTCCCCTTTACCACTGCTCCACTATAATCTCCAGACAGATAGTAATGTCAGGGCCCACAGCTAGCTTGCTGAGGTGAGGTCTAGGCCAGTGGAGGAAAGGGAAGGAGGTGTGACCAAAGAAGTAAGGTGTACTGAGCGGGGTGCCAGGCACCCCTGAGGCATGAGGCTTCAGCAGTAGACGCAAATCCAGATGGTTGCCTGTGCTTGTGGGGGCTTGGGGCTTCGTGCATCTCCCAGGTGAGCTGCCCCTCCAAGACCACGTCCTGGAGGTGGAGCCCCTGGTGTTTTGGTGCAGGCCCTAGCTACCCGGCAGTAGGGTCTGTTCCTAGCAGTCTGCATACTTGGTTGTTTGTTTGGCTCTACAGAGCCTCTCAATGCCTGGAATTGGTAGTTAACATTTAGAACTCAAGGGATGCCAAGCAAAATTCTTTTTTTGGGGGGGTGGTACTGGGGTTCCTGGAAACCCTTCTACCTCTGGGCTGCACTCCCAGACCTATTTTTATACTTTAAAAAAAATTTGGAAACAGGTTCTCTTAAGCCAGCGCGGCTGGCTTCGAACCTGTGTGATCCTCCTGTCTCTTCCTCCCAAGAGCGGGGATTACAAGCGTGCGCCACCACGCCCGGCATTTTTTTTTTTTTTTTTGGTGGTACTGGGGTTCCTGGAAACCCTTCTACCTCCGGGCTACACTCCCAGACCTATTTTATATTTTTATTTGGAACCAGGGTCTCTTAAGCCAGCGAGGTTGGCTTTGAACCAGCGCGATCCTCCTGTCTCTGCCTCCCAAGTGCGGGGATTACAAGTGTGCGCCACCATGCCCAGCTGCACAATTCTATGTTTCCAGTTTCTCTGGAAAATTGAGAGGACTCATAACCCTTGACCTGTCATGCCGTGAGGCAGTGGTCACCCACTGCTGTCCTCAGAGACAGGGCCCTGCCTCTGGATGGCCTACTCCACCTGTCCCACCTCAAGAACGAGTTACTGGCTTGGTGCACAGGTGGGGTTTCAGTACCATGGCCCCCATCTCCTCCATGCGGGGAAGGGGACACAGGACAAGGCTGGGGTGGATGGTATGGCCCGGGAGGAGCCAGGCTGAGCGGAAACACACTCTTGGGCCACACCAAGAATGAGAGAGGGAGAGGCAGGGACTATCTAGACACTGCCATTGCTCACCACATGTATTCTAAAGTTGCCCTTCTAGAATCACCCTGGAACACCTGTCTGCAGGTGTGCCTTACATGTTTCCCAGGTTTAACACAGTTGCATCCTGCCTTGCCAAGTCCTAGGAGAAGCACCACTATATTTGGGATAGATGGGTCGATACCCTTCATTGATATGGAAAATCTGTGTGCAGAAATGAAACCCCCAAAGCAGGCAGGAGGGTCACTACTCAGTTCAGGGCAAATAAAATTGGAAGGGTCCTAATTTGCCAGGATTCAGGCAGACCTGTGTACCAGGCCTGTGCAGGGTGCTGGAGAGTTATGTTATGAAAGATGTGTGAATGAGCCCTGGCCAGTGGGGAATGAAGTGCCGAAGAGCTTCCTGGAGGAGGGAGTGGGGGGCATCACTGGTAGTGCACAGTGTGTGAGCTTTTGACCAAAAGCACAATGATCTTCCCTTAGTGTGCCTGATCCACTTCTGTTGAGATGCTAGGCTGCAGAAACTCCACAGGGTCCCAAGTGCACTATGTCCAAAAGATGCTTAGACATTGTTGTTTCTTCGATCTGTCCTCTCCTGTTGTCATCCTGCAGCCTGGTGTGGAGCCACGAGACAGGTGCAAAACAGCCTGGGTCCTAATTACTTGGGGGCAGACATGGCCCAAGCCCTCTAGGTCCATCTCCAGCCTCTGTTCTCTGTGCAGTGTCCCGTCTCAGTGGCATCTCTGCCACATGAGAGAGAACAGCACCTCTGGAATCGAGATGGTGTCAGCTCAGCCAACATGGGCAACAACAGACGTTAATTGTGTCCCAGAGGAGCCTTCGTGAAGTTGGGGTCGCTCCACTGTGGCTTTCGTGAGTGATTCATGCATAATCGACAGTGCAAAAGGGAAGGGAAAAGGCAAGCAGGGCAGGAGAGAAGAGGAAAGAGGCTTTTGTAGGGCATTGAAGAGATGGAGAGAGAAGGACTAGGAACTCCCAGGGTAGGAAAGACATATTTTTATTTTTATTTATTTGCAGCGCTGGGGATGGAACTCAGGGGCATTCTACCCCTGAGCTGTATCTTCAGCCCCATTTTTTATTCTTTATTTTGAAACAGGGTCTCACTAAGTTGCAGAGGGCCTAAGTAAGTAAGTCAGTCTGGCTGCAAACTTGCTATCCTCTTGTCTCAGCCTCCCCTATGCTGGGATTCCAATCGTGTGCCACCATTTCTGGCTGGAGAGCCACATCTTTATGTCTGCAAACCAGGATCTCATCTGTTCCTAACCCATCCTCAAGTTTTGGACTTGCACATTGTCTTCAGTTGGTCCTAGTAGGAATCCACTGCGTGCTCAGGACCCCAGGCTGGCGTGCATTTCTCCAAGGTAAAGGAATCAATCAGGAAATTCTAAGATGTACAATTTGAATTGGTTTCTCCTCCAAACATCCATTTGTGCTGGTTGTGCATGCACAGAATATAGTGTAACACACACACACACACACACACACACACACACACACACTCACAACCAGCCATCTCTTTCTGAATTCTTGGTAAACTACCAGCTCTCACATGAAGCTAGCAGAGGGATCCATTCCAACACGATACCCATTTCTTTGGAAAGGTGCCTTCCCCACCCCCACCCAGGGGCAAACGTGCGGCTTGAACATAAAAGTCGTGGCAGGGGCACCTCACTGTCCTTCCCGACACTGCTTCCTGGATTGTGCAAGGATGATGTCCTTTCGTCCCAGCTCCCCACCTCTGCCCTCCCTCAGGGCGAGGGGAGAGCGGGACAGGAATGGTTGGTGGTCTTTCTCTCCCCCACTTCCCACCACCTGGCCCCCGAGATGGCCCTCTCCTCAGTACTTGAAAGAATCACCTGTCTCTTTTTGGCAAGAACACCCTCCTGAATGCTATAAGAATCTGATGACCTTCACTCTGGTCTCCATGACGACAAGATGGTATATGTTTAATTAGTTCAGGCTTATTTTAGGACCAATTTTCTTTTATTTTAGGGCAATGCGAGCTATGATAACTGTAAGCATGTTTACGAGGCGCGCGAGGCTTAGCTGAAATGTGCCAACAATTCTAGTCAAACAGATGGTGACCCCTGATTCAACTTGCCCTCTCATTCAATTATTCAGCTGTATTTAATTTTCCTCCGAGTGACTCACGTGCCATGCCACCATCTCTCCTCAAGGTGGCACTAAAGACCACCTTTATGGCTACAATAAAAGGTGGAAAGCCAGGTCTGAGGGAATTTTCTCAGCCCAGCCCAGGCTGGAGTAGAGGATAATGAATTTCTGCATTCGAACAATAGTTTCTGCCTAATATCAAATGATATGAAAGGATGGAAAGGAATTGGGTCAAACTGTGTGTGATTTGGCCATGAGCGCCAAGTAATCTCCATTCTAATAAGGAATTTGAAAGACCTTCCAGGCTTAATATCCTTCCAAATAATTTGTTTGGAGTTCAAGGAGTATTACAGTGTTTGAGCTGATTTTATGATTGTGTAGATGTTCTGTTTTCATTTTGGAGACCTCTTCTATTTAATTTTTAGTGGCTTCCAGCCCACCTAACCTGAGACCAAAGGGCGAGAGAAGCGGCCGTTTTGTCCTTTCTCCCTCAATGGCTCCCCACCTGCTCTCCGCGCTAAATTTAATGGTATTTGAAAACCAGATGTCCCCGTAAAGGGATGTGGAATTGCTCACTAACTCTCTTTTCAAAGACCTGGACTTTGAATGCGAGACGGGAGAAGTATGTGGCACGATCCATACTTGCCACAGACTGGGGTTTTTAGAACCTGTGGATTCACTCAGCTATTACCCGCTCCTTCCCATTCCGTAACTCCTTAAACACGAGGGTGCTGGACTTTGGAGATGTGCAACTCACATTTATTATCAAGCGATATAGCTTGTTTAATTAGAAAATGTGGAATTCACACCTTTATACCTTTTTCAAGTTAAAAATTCATGCCTCTAACACTGCTTTTTTGATACATTGACAAGCTTATAACACTTTACATATATGTATATTTTTCCTAAAAATATATCCCTTTAGAAATTCCTCTTAGACACTGTTTGTCTTTTCCATCTTGCATCTGATCAAAACACAGATAAAAGAACCATGTGTCCAACCGAGACCCATGACGATCTGCACATACACAGATGTCTTGATTCATAGATCGCTTCCAAAGACAATAAATTGAATTCCCATGGATTCAGGGTAGATGCTTTAGTTTACTGAATATAAACATATTTATATGTTCAACCTCCCTGAAAATTCTTACTTCTCATTTCATTTCTGTTTAAGGGGAAAATCATGGCAATGGAGAGGTTAACGCTGTGGGTACAGACTCTGGGCCTGGAACTTCTTTTCCAAAGGCTTGGTTTGGGCTTCCTCTATGCTCCATTCCCGGCTGCGGCTCGGACCATTTCTTCTGTATTAAAGAATCTGATTGTGAGCTAAGACACCTTCCGCTGGCCTGCATGGCTCCCAGGACGACCCCAGACCGGCCAGCCAGCGGAGTGGTCTCACCACGCCTCAGGGAGTCCTGCATTCACACCCTCTTTGTGGCTGGGATACTCAAACTTAGCCTCCAGGGCCCTTTCATGGCTTCAGTGTAGGCTCCAGGGGGTCAAGTGAAAAGGGGAGAGTCTGGCTTTCAGCTACTGCGCAGTAGTTGATTTTTTATTCAGCACCTTGCCCTCTGATTAGCCTCTCTGATGGGACTCAACACCTCCTTTGGACCCCCAGAGGTCCCTTATCCCCAGCACCTTTAGGTAACTTTGGTGGAGGCCTTCAGTAAATTCTCAAGAAGAAAGTGGACAAACACTGGAAGGGCTCAAGCGTGTTGCTTTGTCCGAGAGAGACCCTGAGGCCTCCAGGTCCCAGCTCCAGGGGTGGCCGCATCCATCTCCCAGGCTCCATCTTCCCCTTCCAGTGCTTTGGTGGGAGCCTTGGGAGAGTCATGACCGTCCTCCTCTTCTCGTCGGAGCTGCTGGACCTGACAGTTGGGCAAGGACGTCAGGCATGTGGGGTGCTGACGACTGACGTGTTTTCATTTGTATGTGTCATGTGCGTGCACACATATACCCCATGAACACGAGAATCCTCACCTCTTTTAGGGAAATCAAACCCTAGGATGCCTGTTGGGCTTGGTTCCTCCTAGCCAGCTGGGCACAGAGACCACTGCAAGGTGGAAGGAAAGAGGAGGACGAGTGGGAGCTGGGGAGGGGGTTCAAGGCAGCTTTGAGCTTCCATAGGCAAAACATCCAGTAGCTAAATTTTGATTTAGAAAATAAATACCACAAAAATCATGAAGTGGCCCCACAGAGGCAGGGATGGAGCTGGGACACTGGCCTTGCTGCCGCCGCCCTCCACCCCCATTAAGGGTGTGGCCACTGGCAGCCCTGTTGCCAGCCCTACAGTCTTGCTATTTTGCTGAGATCCTAAGTTTCTCTGCCTCCAGGAGCATCATTTGTTTCTCTTTGTTGGGAAGACATGCTACATGAGCATTTGCGTGAGGCCATCTGTATCTTTACAAAGAAATTATGGGGAAGGGTAGAAACTGTCTGGGAATGAGAGATCCTCGCCCCTCGGGGTGCTGGTGATGGGCGAACACTGGAGAAAGTTTCTCCTCTGTGGTTCCTAGTCCCCGAGGCCCAGCCCGGGGCCTGCGACTCCCCTTCTGATCACACTGCCGTTTTCTGAGCGGCGCATTCACTCCTGAAGGCTCATCTCCCTCCCTGTCTTACTCATTTGCCGGCTTCTGTGAAGATCCTTTCTGGCCTGTGAGCTGTCTTCTCCAGCCAGCTCATCCTGCAGCCCTGAGCCCCTCCCTGCTTCCTGGAAGCCCTCTCCCTACTTTTTTCTTTCTTTCTTCTTTCCTTCTGTTTTTTTTTTTTTTTTTTTGAAAGGGGCCAATTCTTTTTTTTTCCCCTGAAGGTGGCAGTGAAAGAAAAAAAATGTGTCCCTTTTAAGAGTTAGGAATTTCATTACAGAACAGATGGAGCACCGGGCATCCCCGTTGTCCCTGGTGTGCCCAGGAGCGCCAACAATAGAAGCCACAGTCCACAAAGTGGTGCCTGCAGGGGCCGGAGGCCTCCCTGGCAGCATGGCACCGTCGCACATCGCCCGGCGCTAAGTGACCGCCAGCTTGCCGGCTTCCTCACTCTCCCCCTCTTAGTCCCTTACCAAGATAATTGAGGATCATAATGCCGAGGAAGGAGCCCGGCTCCCGCGGGCTGTCAGGTATCTGCTCGTGTCTTCATGTCATCCGTCAGCATTGAGCTCCGCTGTCATCTCTCCTCAGCCTTCAGCGGCGGGCTCTCTCATCGCGTTCATTATCTCGGCTCAGACTGGCCCTCCCCCCGCGCCCCCCATCCAGTAAATGCATCTTTGTGCAACTCTCAGTCCCCGATTATGAATCGATGATCATGTGGTATAAGAGAGATAGATGGCTTTTAGTTCCATCTTGTCTCCCCTAATTGTAAAATATTAGTTACATTACACTGTGTCTTTTGATTAATGGAACTTATTTGGAGTAGCCTATCCGAACCCTCCCCCTTCTAGGGTCCTCCACTGACTTTTGAGAATTGAGTGATTTCACTTAAAGCAGACAAATAGGCCCTTCAGCGAGGAGATAGCAAGGCTGTGATACTGTGGGCCAGACAGGCTCTGCCGACAGAGTTGTGTGTTCTTGAGAAAAGCTTCGGCCCCAGCCCGGCAAACGCCGGGCTGCTAATTCATGCCTGGATGGGGAACTTCTTCCCCTTCTTTATTTCTTCCCTCTTTTGGCAAATCGAGCTCATCTTGCTGACTTGCAAAACAGGATGTGAAACAAAATTTAATTAAAATTAAATAAATTGCAGATTGCCACAATCCCACATTCAGCTTGCAAGAAGGCAGGCAGATTGGAACCTTGGTGGATCTGACCTCTGGCACTGCTGGGCACCTTTCTCGGTGTACAGAACGTGGCCTCGCGTCTGACTTGAGGAGACATCTATCTGTTACTGCAGAATTTATTTTATTTGGCACTATTTACTAAAATGTGGTCTGTTGATAAAGTCCTTGCCATACAAAAGGGAAGTCGGTGGCTAAAGCCCTTATTATACACTTGATTTTAGCCAAAAGGCCGAGGAACGATGAACCTCTTATTATAATCACAGTCTATCTTTCAGTGTAAATTCAAGGACATCCGCCTTCAACCTATCAGCTCAATTAAAAAGGTCTATTTACGGTTGATGTGTATAATGTCTCTATCTCGGGGAAATAGGAAGACTTCACAGACAAATCAAATGTCAGAAAAGACCTTACAGATGAGAAATTCTGGCATGCATTTTGATGGGGCACTTTCAGGACACGTGCTGTATAAAATACATATATATATATATATATATATTGTAGGATATTCTCAATATTTTATTCTGATCTTTGGAAATTTTTCTGGCTTTTATTTGCATGATTCTTATGGACACCGATGAGTATGTATTTTCTGGACACATGCTATTTCATTTAATATAGTGGAGGCAAAAGACTGATTTTATTATGTGTATAGGAAGCTGGTAATGTTTTACTTTATTATTATTTTTTAAAGAGCACAACAACGTGTTTATGGCTGCCAGGAAAAGTGAAGGCAGCGGAACAACCATGCCCGGGTTTAAAATTCATCCTGAGGATTAGCTGCCCAGCAAGCATGTAGACAGGAGATGTGGCACTGAGCCCAAGCCGCTTCAGCCCGCCCTAGCCCTGCGCTCCGGGCTCCACAGGGAGCCAAGGGACTGGACGGTCGGTGCCCAAACTTCTCCCTCCTGCTACCTGGGCCCAGATTTTGGAATTTATACATTCCTTTTCTATGTGTTTTTGAGTCCTTGCTTTAAGGGAAGTGTGTGCTTGAGGACTCTTTGTTCTGAGTATCAAGGGACTTTTTTAAATGTCAGTTGAGTTTGGGCTGCTGTGTCTAATGACCCTCCTTAGGGCTTAAGATGCACTTTCCCAAATTCTCATCAGTAGCATCACTCACTCAGTTTCACGCATCCATCACATTTTGAGAGTCTTTTATAGAATATCCTTAATATGGCACGTGAATGCATATTGACAATTGCTGGCACTTTTATATATTCCACGATACACATTTATCTGTTATGGATCCATAATACCAAATGTGTAGTAAAAAGCTGTATCAAAAGGCAGTTATCCTGCGTGCATAAAACGCTCTCACTTGGTTGCTTTAATTTTCTTGCTGCAGCCTCTGAAACCCCCACTTTGTACTGATGGACTTCAATATTTCATTTAAGTGTGTACCTGAGAGGAGGCGACAGTGGTGTGCTAGTCCCTGTCCGGAAAAACCCGTGTTCCCACCAAGCTCAGCCATGGGGCTGCAGACAGCCTCCGTCACCCCTCACTTTTCTCCCACTGGAGAAGTTTTCCCTCTGGCAGCCTGGTTGGAGAGAGGGCAGACAGAGCTTTCAGGGACAGTGGCCACTGCTGTGGAACAGTGCGGACCTGTACGGTCATAGCCATAACCGAAATCGGCACTGTCTACTCCGGGCTCAGTGCTGAACTCTTCATGTGCGCTGCCTGTCTCTGAGAAAGAGGCATTGGGCCTGGACACTCTCTCTGAGAAAGGAGATAGCATTCACCCCTTTAACAAATGGGGAAACTGAGGCTTTGGGGATCTAGAGGAGCCTACGCAAGGCTGTACAGTTAAGCGTGGGTGTTGGAGCTGTCTGTTCCCAACAGCCGGGTCAAGGTACATTCCTCGTTGCTGGAATCTGTCAACCTGCGGTTGGGATAATTTCTAGTTTTAGCCCAATACCGGCTACTAACTATCCTGTTTTTCCAAAGCCAATAAAATGATGATCCCTGTGCAATATTCAAGCTCAAAAAGCCAAAATAATATTCATACAAAGGCAGAGAGGTATGTGAGGCATGATCAAACCCGACAAAGTGCAACTTTTTTTTTTTTTTGGAAGGTTGTTCATTTTTTCTCTCAGTTTCCAATCTTTAAAATCATTATGGGACAACAGGGAGTTTGGAAAATTCTGTCATTTGGGTAAGATTTTCTACCGGTGGTGATTATTGTTGTGACGATGTGACGGTCGGAAAGGAAATAAAAATCAGATTTCCTCTTAAAGGAAGATGGCCCAGGGCTTGGGGAAGTGTCCTGATGCTGCTTGCATGCTTTAAATGACCAGCAGAGACAGGGCCATCAGCAACTGGCAAATTCCCTAGGCTGCTTCCTGGGCCCCATGTCATGGCAAATAGTATGTGCAAAAGCTCTTAGAGGATGATAAAGCTTGATGCATGTGTAAGATAAGACAGTGATAGTAGTAATGGTGAAAAGGAAAAAAAACAAAAAACAAAAAACAAACTAGGCGTCCGCGATTGTTACTTGGGGATGAAAAAAGCAAAGAATCCCATTTGGTTGCTAGCTACCAGAAAGTGGAAACTTCACTGTGGCCTGTCATTTTGCTTTAAAAAATAAATATCTGATTTTTTGAATGCTAGAGAGACTCCCCTTTGTCTTGCTCCCTTCACCCAGTCTTAGCTGAACCGTGCCCGTCACCCTGTCTTAATTGACTTCAGGTTAAGGGAGTCTGAGAACAAGCTTATATTCAGAAGGCTGGGAAGCACATCCCTGGGACCTCCTCATTAGCTCCTCCTGGATGTGTAGGGCAGCTAGTGCTTGGGAGCAAATGCCAGTAAGATTGGGCCACTGTTCTAGAAGAGGAAAAGGAGTCTCCCTGAAGAGAAGGGGCTCCTGCAGACCCAAGTCCTGCAAGGAGGAGGAGACTGTGGAGCTGGGGCCTCCTGGAGCCCGCAGGAGGATTGGAGGGAAGAAGCTACTGAAAGGGGATTGAATCCCTAGAAAATTAAGCTGGTAATGAACTTGGTAATGAAGCCTCATTTAGTTCACATTCAGGTCTAGTCTCTTCTCCTTCTATAGTAATGTGTCTATTTTGAGACTCAGGAAAGAAATGCTTCCATGTGAAAAGCACATGTTTGTTTGATTGTTTAATAATCATGCAACCTTTTCCATTGGCTTCTTTGCCACTAAATGCCAACTCTAAGTCTTATCTTTAAACAGGACCTTGGGATTCTTTGGTGGTTCTGAGAGGAGAGGAGGCATCTGGAAAGAGGCCTCCTGGTTCCAAACATTCCTGTTTCACCTGGCCTGTTACCACTGTCTTTGCACCTCAGTTTCTCCAGCCATGCAATGGGAAGATCATAACATGAGACCTAACTCGCTGGGCTGTGTGTGCACCTAATGAGGTACCCAGGCAAAACCTGACACTTTGTCAGGAGCCTCATTTTGGAAAGAAAGGGCATATGCGAAAATGTTCATCCACTACAAATAAAAGTGACCCCCCACCCGGCAGTGCTTGTTCCTTCTCTCCCCACCATTTTAGTAAATCATTGTAGAAGGAATTTCATGGCCTTACTAAAGACACTGGCTAACTATTATGAATAGCTTATAGCCCATGGGTCATTGAGGCTGTTTCTAAACAGTCTGAGCTAGGAAAGGTATTAGAACATATTTCTAGAGAGGGCTGGAGGTGGGGGAGAGAGAACAGTTTGCAGATGAGATGCCTCCTGAACAAAGTCTTGAATATTTTCCCAAAGAATATTTTCCCAAAGTGAATGCTGAGCAGGCCATTTCTGGATTGGTAGTGGGATGTGCTCAGGAGACAACTTCCTCTTCCCCCCTCACCCCATGCACCCAGGCAGAAAGAGACAGACTTTGCATCTGGGCCAGTTGTCCCCAAAGGTCTGGGGCCCAGGGAGCTCCAGCCTGCTCGATCCCTGGCCAAATGTAATAGGAAGATCCAGATAATAAAAAATCTACTTGTCACCGAGACATTCCTCAACTGTTAGCAATCAATTTGGGGGTGAGGGGGAGGAGGGTGGGAAATACCAAAGGACATCAAAGAGGGTCTCACTCCCAGACTCTGCTCTATTTCAAGGCTCTGTAATTTGGGAAGGTTGTGTGCTAAATAATTTGTGAGCCTCCGAACATGCAGGTTATTGTTTGTGGACAGATGGCGCATCGCATTTTATCGCTTTTCCTTCTGTGGGCCCTCGTATGCGGGACTGATGTGCATTCTGAAGTCTTTGTCTTCTTGCTAAAACCTCTAATCTGAAACAGGCAATCAAGCACAGAGGCAGGGCTTCAGAGGCATAATCAGAGTTTTAAAAGCAAAGAAAAACGGGGAGGGGGAGGGAGCCAGAAATCCAACTGCAGTTAGGAGGCAGGTGTGTTTGCAGAAACTGTAAGAGGTCATTGGGGTATTACATGGACAAGGGAAGGGACTCTGGGAGGAGGAGGGAGGGAGGGAGGGGCCGCCCTCGGTGGCTGCAGGCAGGCAGGCAGGCAGGCCAAGGGTGCAGCGGGCACCTCCCTGGGTGTGTGGCCTCTGCCTGCTCTGCTTGGGAACTGGGGGTCTTTGTCTCTGCAGGCGGTCATGGCCTGGTGGGGAGGGGGGGGGGCTCTTGGAGCTGCGGCTGCCCTTCCAGTTAAATCATGTTGATATACAGGAAGGAAATGAAATAGACGAACTCGCTCCTCTTTTCTTCCTACGGATTTTTCTTTTTTATTCTGAAGATAGAATTACTGTTTGTAAGCATCTGAAAGTCATTAGAGGCCCTGCAGTCTGTCAGGTGTCGACGCAAGAAACTGCTGAAACCAAACGGGTGCCCGCACCGAGGGCTGGGAATTTGTCATGTGCTGATGAGCAGTTATAATAATATATGAGCAAATCACAAGCATTCTGCAAATTAATCAAATTTTTTTTCCCCTTCTCCCTTGTCTCTGGGAGAGTGGCTTTGCAGGCAGACGTAGGTGAAGCAGTTTTACTCACAGATGGTCGCTCTGGCATCAGATGGAATTTATATAACAGTAATTCTGATTCCCTGCCAAAGTAGCAGTGAGCACACCAGGGAGATTGTAGAAGGCGAGTCATGTGGTTTTGCTGAGGTTGTTGTGGGAAGTTTAAGGGGGGAATCTCAAATTCTCCTCTTTGCCTTTACTGTTTTTGCCTGAAGGGCCAGAAACGGAACGCCATTCTGCCATGGGCGAAACCCGTCACATCTCTTCTCGTGACTCGCGCTGAAAGAGTGCTCCGCAGCTGTTGGAACTGCTGGCGGTGACAGAGCCCCGAGACTCCTGATCCTCACTCGCTCCTTACAAGATTTTAAGGGGATTGGGTTCAGGAGGTGGCAGCCCGACAAGCTCCAAGAGGCAGGGCTGCCTCCTGCCTGCCTGCCGAGTGCGTTTACCCTCCTGCTCCCCGAGCGCGGTGAAACCTATGAGGGCTTTTCTTTTCAAGTGTTTTATTAAATGAAGAGTCTAACAGCACTCGCTTTAATTACACACGGGCTCCGTTTATAATTCCTCTGGATTTATTCAAGTAGTTGAAAGTGATGGTGCTGGTGATTAAACTGATCATCTTAGTTTAGCTGCTCCCAGGTGAACCTAGCGGTGTATTGGTGCGTAAGTGTGCAAAGGGGTGCTCCCGTGTGCTGGCACGTGGCTGCTTGTTCTGGTGCCTCCCCAGGCTTCCGACAGCCCTCATCCCGGCCAAACTTTCCTCTTTCTGGGGAAACCTGAATTTCGATGGGACAGAGGTGCACAGAAGTTGCCCCTTTGTGGGCCACACTTGGGGAGACCTGTTCTCTCCGAAAGGTGCCCTGCCTTCTGCAGAAGGAAAAGCAATACCAAGATGGCGTGGAGGCTGCATTATGCAACAAAGTCCTGCTGCTGTGGGCTTTTTTTTCCCCCTAATGTAAAGCCCTGCCCATTTGTTTTGGTTTACATGACTACAGAGAAATAAGTGGATTAGACGGAAACTTTACCATGCTCCATTGCAGCTGGGTGCCGACATCTGTCATTTCTCAGCCATATTCCAAATCACGCCAGCAAGAGAAAGCAAAGTCTGACACCTTTGATTTTTTAGAGAGCCTTTTATAGGGGGAAACATAGAGAAGAAAGGAGTAGCATTTCCTTTGTGACTTCACGAGAAAAAAAAAGCCACCTCTCTCTTAGACTTATTTATTTTCAGCATGTGACAATATTAGCGGCACTCAGCGATAGCTGAATGTTGAAAAGTTTATGGTTCCACCTCTCTTTTTTTTACTTTGTAATTTTCTTTTGTTCACAGTACCAATTTATTGAATCGGGCATGATAAAAAGTAGCCATTTTAAATAAATCCATTGTACCCATCTCTATGGCGGGCATCTGATTCCTTTATGGTCTTTTGATGGAATGGGACTGCCCTCACCACACTGTTTCTGGTGAGATGCTCAGAGCAACACCTATGAACTCTCCACCCTGCAAAAAATGCACTCATGTTGTGAGAGATGTGTAGGTAATGAAAGTTGTGTGCAGATAAACTTGGCTACCAGCTTTTAGGGGACTGGATATTTATTTACTGAAAATGTTTTGTTTGGCCCTACCCCCTGTCGCACCAGTATCTGGTGTCTTTCCTAGTATAACGTGGTGCACACAGCACACCCTTGGCACAAGCCAAGTCACAGTATTGCCCCCTCCCATATTGAAATTGTACAATGAAACAGAACGTACAATTAAAGGCTGATGTGTTCATTTTATGCGGCACAATGGAAAACAGGAAACCACTGAACCAGCAGAGACCACCCACTTGTTTATTTCACTGGGTGTGTACAGGAATGCGACCCATCTGCCGAGTGGAGTGAGGAAAAGCAGGCACGCCTCCCCCAGCCTCCCACCTCAGGAAAGGTGAGACCTGGGTTGTGAAGCAGGACCGTTCAAAGTGGAGGCTGAACCCCCTGCCTCCAGCGCCTGGCTGGGGGCGTGGGCTGCAGTGAGCCAGGGGCAGGAGGATGCCAGGCAGGGAGTTCCGGGAAGCAGGAGCGACTGGGACCCAGCTCTGCAGCAACTGCCTTCGGGAAGATCTTGCCAGACCTTCTGACTTTTCAAGAGAAACTGGAAATCCATGTTTTTACGTTAGATCTTTAAACATTGGCAGTGCGTTACAATTTTTTTTTTTTTTTAGAGTTGGGGACAAAAAAATGTGGGCCTCCAGCTTGGCACCTCTGAGGAGAACGAATGCATCGTTGTCCTGAATAGCGGTGGAATCCATGGTGCTGCTACTTGGTCACTGTGTGGGGTGGCCGAGGGCTTGGAGGACTCAGGTCGGGGCGGGTGGGACCATCCTTGCCACCCAAGAAGTGGCGTGGTTGTGGGGAGAGTGGAACCCAGAGGATAGTTCTTTCAACTGTGATTGGGAAACTGAGCCTGGCTTCCCAGTAAGCCAGGGTGCTCCTGAACGGAGCCAAGGCCTTGAGTGTCCCATCCACTAGCACGAGCCGGGGCTGAAGGGAGCAAGGCACGGACCACTTGGGTTTCCCCAAACAGGAAGCCAGCAGGGCCAGGTGGGGCATTCCAGGTAAGGAGCACAGGCCAAGTGGGACACCTGTTAGGAATGCTGGCTTGCGTAGAGGAAGGAAGCCAAGGTCCAGGGCATGAGCGGGGTGGGGGTACACGTGCTCCTCACAAGGCCAAAAGCTGAGAGCAGCCTGTACAAACCTTGTGCAGTGCTGCCTTGCCAGAGCCAATCTCCACCCCTTACCCCAGGGTGTCCCCAGACTCCCCTGAAGGTCAGAATGTGCTCTGAGCAGAGGAGGGCGCCCACCCTAGGGACATACCTCTGTAAGGGCAACAGATTCTGCCTCCTCCTTTATCCATCCCCTTCTATGTGCTGAGCTGGAAAATGTTTCTAGTATCTCAGGAGGAAGGAGAGACCCACCCATTCAAGGAAGCCCTTAGTGAGTGGGCCTGGCAGGATATAATTAAGTACCTAATCGTGTGGTGCCTTAGAGAAGTGGAACTCTATCGTTTCAAGGAGGAGCTGGAAGCCAGGCATGGTGGTGCATGCCTGTAAATCCCAGTACTTGGGAGGCTGCCACAGGAGGATCGCAGATTAGAGGACAGCGTCAGCAACTTAGCTGAGATACTGTTTCAAAGTGAAAAATGAAAGGGCTGGAGATATAGATTGGAGGTAGAACATCCCTGGGTTCAATCCCAAGTAATACACACACACAGAGTTGGGGTTTTGGTCAGTCTCATTGGAAGAAGATTTGGGACTGGGAGTGGGTAAATATTTCTAGTAGAAATGGCAGCACACGTTCGACAGGAGCAGGTTTCCGTTTGCACACTGGACAGGCAGGCTAAGGAAGCAAGGTGCTCTAGTGAGAGGTAGGCGCCTGGACATCTAGAGGAAGAGTAGAGGTGCGAGGGGCATGGCTGGCACGGTGCGTGCTGTGAATTGTCTCCCTGAGAGCGTCCGTGCTGTTGTCTGAGGGGCCTGTGGACCCAGTGGGCCTGTTGGTGCCCAAAGCTCTCAAGGGCAGGCCTGGCTGTTAATCCTCCTAACTTCCTTCCATCCCGACAGCCCGTCTTGTTGCACGGGGACTTCAGGTAACTGTGTTTGGCCCAGTTCACCTAAGGAAGAAGGCAGAGATATTAAAAGTGGAGAATCAGGGTCCCATGTACTCTCACTGTTGCCATCTTTGAGAACCATCCAATAATTTTAATTAATATTTAAAAATTAATTTACCAAAACATACAAGAACAACCAGTCTAGCTTTGTTTTAGTAATAAGATCCAATCCTGATTCAACCGTGTTTTCCTAAGGCTGTTCAACAGTGCTCTGCCTGGTTCCACTTAAAACTCCCTGTCCAAGCCTGGCGTTGTGGTGCGTGCTTGTAATCCTAGTACTTGGGAGGCTGAGACAGGAGGATCACACGTTTGTGGCCAGCCTCAGCAACTTAGTGAGCCTGTCGGCAACTTACTGACACCATGTTTCAAAGTAAAGAATAAAAAAATATAGGGCTGGGGTATAGCTTGGAGGTAGAATGCCACTGGGTTCCATCCCCAGTACCGCAAAAGATAAAAAACAAAACACACACACACACACACACACAAAACAAAGAACCCTCTCCAGAGGTCTAAGCCCCTTAGACACTACAAGAGAGAAGAGGTTCTGGCTGTGGGAGGAGGGCGTCCCTGTCATGTGAAGGCCAGTCTCCTTTCTCTTTGGCCTCTCTGGGCATTTCTTTTAGGATTAAATGCACTCACTCAGAGACAAACTCTGGGTACCATTAGAGCTTTATTATATTATGCATCTAAAAATCTTCAAAAAAGGGAAGTAAGTTCACCGACCCCTTGAAGGTTATTTAATGATAAACATAAATGCCTTTAAACAATCCAGGGATGATTTAAGATCCTGGATCAATAGTGGCTGGTGAATGCCTGCTGGGTGGCTTGCTGACCACCCGGGGAGGCCTGTGGCTCCAGGGACTAAAGCAGCCTGGGCCAACAATAAACACCAGGCAGGGCCAAATCCTGAAAAGGTGTGGCTGGAGCCAGAGTCCAGCCTGGGAAGGAAACTGCTAAGGAAGGGGGCATGTGGGGCCCAGGCCCAAGGAGAGGGCGGGAAGCCTGAGGAGAGTCCAGGGTGTGTGTGAGGTGAGGCGGCCTGAGCTGGGCTCCCGGAGAGCCTCCACCTGTCTGAGGCTTCTCTGCAGACACACTCTGGGAGTCCAGCTTCATCTAGCCTCACAGTCCCCGGCTTGAACCTGAAGCTTCAGGGACACATAAATTGTAGTAGTCACACTCCGGCTGCAGATCTGAGCTGGGCTCTGCCATTCTTTGGCCTGTGGCCCTGGATAAGCACACGGCCTCTCAGAGCCTCGGTGCCTTCATTGGGTAAATAGATGTCCTATGCCTTCAGCATCGTTAGAGGAATCAAAATGTATATAGACCATCTACTGCAAGACTGCCATGCCATGCCACTTAATAGAGAAAATATTTTAATACTGCGACCATATTCATTAGATGTTTCTTCGTGGCTTTCTATGTGCCATAGATTGTCTTAAGCATTTAACAAGCCTTATCTTATGGAATTTTCACAAAAACCCTTATCATGTCCATTTTACAGATGAGAAAACTGAGACTTCGGTTAAATGGCTGGCCCAGGAACACAACCAACAAGTAAGAGCTAGATGAGGTTGAGTCCTCTGTCTGACTCGAGGATGCCCACTGCCAGTCTTAACCACTGTGTATGAGACAAAAACTCTGTGCCCCCCACAGGCCTCCAGGAGGAGCCCGGCCTTCTCTTCTCCTCGGGCAGCAGGCCCAGCATAGTCTCTGAGTTTCCTTCTCCCTCCTGAGAATTCAGCAGCACCAGGAAGAGTCAAGAGCCGCCTGCCTGGCTCTGTGACACTGGGACACACTCTCAGCAGTGGTATCTCCCCAGGTGGAGTGTTGGGATCAAAATCAACTAAATTCTTTTTAAAAAAGGAACTTTTTAGCCAGGCATGATGGCTAATGCTCGTAATCCCAGTACTTGGGGAGCTGAGACAGGAGGATCGAGGTTCAAAGCCAGCCTCAGCTACTTAGTGAAAATCTCAGCAACTCAGTGAGACCCTATTTCCAAATAAAGAATAAAAATAGGACTGAGGGTGTAGCTTGAAGGTAGAATGCCCCTGGGTTTAATCCCTAGTTACACGTAAATAAATAAATAAATAAATAAATGGAACATTTTAATTTTTTTGGTGGTACTGGGGTTCCTGGAAACCATTCTACCTCCGGGCTACACTCCCAGACCTATTTTTTATAATTTTATTTGAAACAGGGTCTTTTAAGCCAGCACCTGTGCGATTCTCCTGTCTCCGCCTCCCAAGAGCAGGGATTATAAACCTGCACCACCATGCCCAGCAATAAATGGAACATTTTATTTATTTATTTATTTATTTATTTATTTATTTATTTATTTTGTGGTACTGGGGTTCCTGGAAGCCCTTCTACCTCCGGGCTACACTCCCAGACCTATTTTTATATTTTTATTTAGAAACAGGGTCTCCTAAGCCAGCGCGTGCGGCTGGCTTCGAACCTGCGCGATCCTCCTGTCTCTGCCTCCCAAGCGCGGGGATTACAAGCGTGTGCCACCACGCCAGGCTAAATGGAACATTTTAAAATAAACATTTTAATTTAGCATGGGATAGATTTGGATTTACAGTAAAGTTGCTTAGGTGCAACAAATTCCCATGTGTCTTACAGCCAGGTTTCCTGGCTATTAACATTTCATTAGTAGAGAGCATTTATCACAACTAGTGAATAAATATTGATACATCGCTATTAGCTAAGTACACGTTTTATTCATATTCCTTAGTTTCTATGTACTGTCCTTTCTTGTTGCTCCGGGAGCTCATCCTTTCTTGTTGCTCCGGGAGCTCATCCATGATGGCATGACGTTTACTGTCATGTCTCCTTAGGCTCCTCTTGGCAGTGACCGCCTCGGATTCTTTTTGTGTTTGACGACCTTAATAGTTAAATAGTCTTCATGGTCTTATGTTGAGATAGGGTCTTGCTAAGTTGCTGAGGCTTTTGCTAAGTTGTTGCGGCTGGCCTCAAACCTGGCATCCTCCTGTCTCAGGCTCCCAGGTACTGGGAGTACAGGCCTGTGCCACCACGCCTGCCTGAGACGCTCCTCTGTAGAGTGCCCCTCGGCTGCCATCTCTCATGCTTAGACTGAAGTGTGGATTTAGGTGAGAAAGACCATTGAGGTAAAGCGCCCTTCACCACATGCCAAGGCTCTTGGTCTTGGTCCCGCTTTCCATAATGCACATTTTTGAAAGAAGTCACTAGGTGCCGTCCCTACTGCAGAAATGGGGAATTATGCTTCGCTTCCCCAATGTGGGGGATATCTACATAAATTAATTAATTGGAGCGCCTGTCCTTCCCCATGTACACTGACAAACACGATGGACACATTTCTATCAGTATGATACGGGATATTTATTTTATAATTTGATGCCATGGCATTTATTTTCCGGCTCAAATTCATTCAGCTTTTGAGCTCTAAGATATCTTCATGTCTTGTTCGTGTCTTCATTCATCAATGTGCGCTGTTTTTCCAATTTAATTTTCTAACACAAGATATTCTGGAATCAACTCGTGTATTTCCTGCCCCAGCCATAGAATCGGACATTTCTCCAAGGAACCTTGGTCTCCTCCTCCTCTTAATATTTTTAGTGTTACAGATAGAACCCAGGGCCTTGCACGTGCTAGGCAAGCACACTACTACGAAGCTGTACCCAGTTTTTTGTTTTTATTTAGTTTTACTTTGAGATAGGGTTTTTTTTTTTAAATTGTTTGTTTGTTTTTGCAGTATTAGGGATGGAACCCAGGGGCATTCTGCCTCTGAGCTATACCCTCAGCCCTATTTTTTATTTTTGAAACCGCGCCTCATTAAATTGAAGAGGGCCTCACTAAGTAGCCGAGGCTGTCTGTGAACTGTGATCCTCCTGTCTCAGCTTCCCAAATATTGTGAGATTGGGGTTTGATAAGTTGCTCAGCCTGGCCTTGAATTTGTAACCCTCCAGACTCAGTTTCCTGAGTAGTTGGGATTAGAGGCATGTACCACCATGTCCCACTTTTTTTTTCTCTTCTAGAAATCAATGCTATCACTTCTAGGTCCTCTTAGTTGATAAAACAAGGAAATACATGCATATATGCAATTCCTCTACATGTATCTATATTCTATATATGAAGCCAAACAGGAGCTAATAGTGATGTCTTCAATCCATTACCACAGGAATTAAAATTCACTTTTAAAATAAGTACATTTTTGAGTAGCCTTTTAAATTAAAACCTAAATCACAGGAAATTTAAAACCTAAAATTATTTATACTAAGGATATTTCAAAGTGTTTTAGCATCTTTGATTAGGTGGATGAATATTTTTTAAAAACTGAAAACATAAATTATGTACCTGATTGGAACCATTCTTGCCTATTTGGAATTAGGGAAATTAAGAAGGGAATATAATATATGTGATTGAGAAAGCAGCTTTTTTTGTAGGCCTGGTGCATGTTTATGTATATATATATTTTTTTTACCAGTCTCATTGCTCCTACCAGCCTCTTAAACCTGGAAGAAGGATATCTGAGGGCCCTGGACCTCTCAGTTTGCAGCTTTAGAGTCGATGCTCAGAGAAATCAGCAGTAAGGGCTGTTGGGGCTCCAGGGCACCCACCCAGGTGGAGACATGGCCACCACCCTGAAGGCCTGACCTGTCCATGAACCTGTGGTTACCACCATTCCTGAGGGGCAAATTTCAACCATGTTCAATTGGTCCTACAGGTAGAGCCATTTTTTTACCTACCAGCATGAATTTTGCAAATGTCCTTGGTTTTAAAGATTCTAGCGGGCTCTGGTTTAGGTATAATGGAAAACCTGGAGTTGTTATGAATCCCCTTAGTAATACCTAAAGGCAGCTCTTCCCACAGCCTGTTGATGGAAGCCACCTCTGAGGACTAGTTCTCACTACTTTATGACCTGGGTCCTTCTAGAAGACAAAACAATAAAATATGGATGCGGGACATCTGTCTGAGTAGTTTAGACATACAGTTGCCTCTCCAAATCTTCTATATGGGAATGTTTAGTTTCCACATGCACAAATTTAACTTTGGACCAAAAGTATTTGGGAAAAGTCTTCTAGAATGTTCTAAAAAGCAAAACTAGGCTTTGCAGTATACCAAGCACCTTGATGAATTCTCATGAAGTAAGCCTACCTCCCCAGCGTCCTGCCATTTTACAAGGCCTCATTTCTCCTGCACTTTGTCTGGCTTTGCCTACCTGTTGTCTCATTTGCATACCAGGTAGTTAGGTTGAAGATGCTTGGGTCTGTACTAAACATGTGTGGACTTTCATCTCTTGTCTCTATTCTCTAAACAGTACAGTGAGCCACTATTTATATGGCGCTTAGATTATACTGTTATATTTATGAATAATTTAGATATAATTATTTTTGTGGTGCTGGAGATTGAACACAGGCACATTTTATCACTGGGATCTACCCCTAACTTTTTATTTTATTATTTTGAAACAAGATCTTGAGAAGTTATAAACTTGATTTAAAAGACATGGTAGAATGTGAGTTATATACACATACTCTTTCTATATACTTTTTATATAAGGGTCTTCAGCATCCACAAATTTTGGTCTCCATGGTGGAAAGTATCTTGGAATCCATTTCTTGTGGATGGCAAGGGTTGACTGTACTCTTCGATTCCATATTCCAGGGAATATGTCCCATGTGCTGAATGCCAGATAGTTTTTATTTTTGTACTGGGAGCATTCTACTTCTGAGAAACACCCCCATCTTTTTTTTTTTTTAATTTTTGTTTTGAGACAGGGTCTCACTAGGTTGCTCAAAGTCTCAGTAGGCTGCTGAGACCTATCTCTCTAATCTGCCATCCTCCTGTCTCAGCCTCCTAAATACAGGGATTACAGACATGCATCAGGATGCCTGGCTATCAATACTAGATTTTGCTGGGCTTCTGCAGATCACTGTGGCATAGTAGTGCCTGCTGGGGGGGGGCATGTGATATGTGTGCAGCCCCCTCCCCCCATTCACATGGTACACATCCTTTTAGTGTGTCCATGGACTACCTCCTGGAGCATCTGGTTTCTAATGGAAAATCCTACTTTGTAGAAAGAGGGTTGTGGACATTGACAGGATGGGGTGGACAAATGAGCATGAACAAGTGTTTAGAAACAACCTGATGAGAACCCAGTTAACTTTCTACCCCTGACTTTGGTCCATCGCTTACCTCTTGGGGTCAGGTTTTCTTATCTGTGAAATGGGAAGCCATCTCTGCCATTCTACCTCCTGCTAGCATCTGTGAAGAACAATCCAGGCACCTGCTGCTGATGTGCTCTGTGGAGTGGGCATCGGGACGTCCTCACCAGTAGCTATTCCCACCACACCAGGGCCAAACTCCAGAGGCTGGTCATCTATCTTCTCCCTACTCTTTTACCTGCCATCCACACCTGAGGAGAAGCCATCCATTTGGAGAGTCTGGAAACCCCAGAGATGCAGCCCCATCCCGCTTGTGAAACCAGCTGCCCACAGTGTTGAGCAGTAATTAATGGATGGTCCCCCCAAGGGCAGGCATTTTCCTCTCCCCCTTAGGTACAGGGAAAGAACAGATATTTCCATTGTAGCAAGTAAGAAAAATATCTCGTTTCCCCACTTTTGTTATAAACAATGTACGACTTGCTTTCTTCTTACCCCTCTTGACCCTCCACACTGTATACATATTTATATATTATTCATAGTGGATTAAAAATGAATGTGCTCTTTACCACTGCTCTACGGCACAGTGACAATACAAATTAACGTATGATGTACTTACTTTTTGCATGGCAGTGATGGGAAATGTTGATGGCCTCAAAGTAAGAGGTAGAGAGAGGAGAGTAGGGAGTGGGGGGGGGGCACCCTTCTGGCACATCAGGGCCCTGGCTGCTGGCAGGTTAGGATGTGGGCTGTGTGGCACGGCTGTACTGCTGTAGTGCTGGAAGGGCTTACCACTTCTTTTCTCCTGTGGGATGAGGTCTCAAAGGGCCTGTAAGCCTGGCACCTGACCCCCTCCTGCACAAGGCCTCTCCTGGGTCCCCCTGACCCGTTCCTAGGAGCCCCCACCTATCTTTCTGCCCCTGTGCGGGGTCCAGACATGTCCCTCTGCCTGCAGTAGCATTGAGCTCTCTTTCTTTCCCTTTTTTTTTTTTTTTGTGGGTTTGGGGATGGAACCCAGGGGCATTTGACCTCCGAGCTACACCCCCTGCCCTACTTTTTATTCTTTATTTTGAAACCGGGTCTCACTGAGTTGCAGGGGGCCTCACTAAGTAGCTGAGGCTGTCCGCGAACTACGATCCTCCAGGTCTCAGCCTCCCGAATGCTGGGATTACAAGCGTGCGCCACCACGCCCGGCTTTCTTTCCCTTTTCCTGGCTGCTTCTCATGGCTGTTTCTTTGCTTGAAAAATACTTGATGGGCATCTGTGATGTGCCAAGCATTGTACTGGGTAGTAACATCAATGATCAAAGCAAACAGCCCAAGCAGAAGCCCAGCCCCACACTCATGGAGTTGATGATCTGCCCGATGGGGGGGGGGGACCAGCCATGATTGTTTTATTTGTTCAGCTACCGATGGTAGAAGCTGTACTGAGTTTGCCTGATGTGTCTCACAGCCATTCGGGCAGGTCTGGAATATTTAGAGAAGGCCTTCTACAGGCAGGTGCAGCGGCATTGAGGACTGAAGGATGAGATCTTAGTCATGAGATGGTGTAGGGACAGGGACAATTCCAGATGGAGGGAATGAGGGCTGTGCAAAGGTCCTGAGAAAGGAACGAGCGTGGAGCATTTGGAGAAGAGAGAGAAGCGTCGAAAGAATAGACACAAATGGCAGAGCTTTGGGGGGCTACTGGAGGGATGTTCAGGGGCTCCTATTCCTCCCATCTGGGCTCTTGAACCCCCAACCCACCACCAAGTCACCAACTGTGCGGTCTAAGGCTATGTCTTCAGACTCAGCCCCTCTCCAGCCCGTGGCTCCTCTTGGGAATTCTGTCCAGCGAGGGTTCTGACTCGCAGCAGTTCCCAGCCCAAGACGGGAGAACTTCATCCCAATAAAATGCAACTGATAATAACTGGTTCCTTTGGACTTCGAGGGTCTCACAACTCATAAAGCCCCCATTAAGAGGCCAGTTTCTGAAGGTGAGACAATCTTTTAAGCTTTAATCAGACACCCAAGGCCAGCTGGCACCAAGCAGTAGCACCCAAGGTACTTGCTCAATCGGTACTTCTGATGGAGAAGACTCCCCTCTCCTAATCAAGCCGAGATTAACAGCGCAATGTCCACAAAGGAGAAAGGGAACCAACAGTGATACATAGCTGACATGTTCCCCTTCACCGCCTGCAGATGTGCCACAGGTCTCACTTTACCTTGGCAGCAGTCTGACCCTGCAGGTAATAGCTCCTCATTTCCAGTGTGTGAAAACTGAAGACTTGAGAGATGGAGCCGCTGCTCAACGTCAGATGGATGGAGCTGCTGGCTCAGGGTCAGAGAGAGCAAACCCAGGTTTAGGGTGCTGAGGAGCTTAGTGACCTCACAGAAAAGGGAAGCTATGTTTTAAGCCTAAGTTCCTAACCACAACCGGTATTGGCCTCTGACAAGGAGGAAGAGAACATCCAGAAGAGACTGAAGAGTCTATTTTTATTTTTTTTTTATTTTTTTTTTTTTTTGGTGGGTCTGGAGATGGAACCCAGGGGCATTTGACCTCTGAGCTACACCTCCTTTCCCCCTTTTTATTTTTTTATTCTTTATTTTGAAACCGGGTCTCACTGAGTTCCAGAGGGCCTCACTAAGTAGCTGAGGCTGTCTGCAAACCACGATCCTCCGGTTTCAGCCTCCCAAATGCTGGGATTACAAGCGTGCACCACCACACCCAGCTTCTGAAGAGTCTATTTGACCAAGGCGTTCCTGTGGTGCAGTGCTTCTGGGGATGAAGCTAGGGAGAAGCCTCTGCAGTGGGGAATGACTGGGCGGCTCCTTATTCCCTCAGATTCAACCACTATAAAAGGCTTTTGGATCCAACTGGGTCTTAGAGTTCCTTCTACTTCTTAGAAACTAATTAACACTCTTTGCTCCTCATTGCCACGCGCAGACCTAGGGAACCACTAACTCCATCAATAGTCTGTCAAGACGATGTAGGCAGCAGGGCTGATCATTTGTATCATTAAAATGGGATGAATGAAAATTTGCAGGCCACTGAGGGGCTGTTCTGTCACCCCAAGGGCTGCCAGGGCTCCTCCCCTGGCGACATGTTTGCATGTAGAAAGCTGATTTCCTCTAAGTCCATGGCCACCTGAGGGGAAGGTCAGCAAGCTCCCAGCAGAGCTGCAAGGCTGTCTCTAGCTTTTTTGGCCAAGACCATTGGAAACACAGTTGGAAAGTTCAGTGAAGATCTCAGTGCTGGTTTTTTTCTGAAGCCCTTGCTTACATTCTCTGACCAAAAGCCAACAGACCTCAACCTCATTGTCTTGGTGCCAAGATCAGGGGCTTTACTTGCACAGATGGGATAGAAAAGTCTGAAACTTTTCATCCCAATTTAGCTGGACTCAGAAATGTGTCAAATTTTCAGAAATGCTTTGCATAATAACAGCTTTCTGTTTGAGAATCAAGGTTCCCATCACCAAAGGATTAGCCTTTCATGTAAATTTGATTCTTTGGGAGGACATAATGTCTTTCTCCTGGATACCCTGTTTCTTTATAGCACTTGATTTCATACCAGTCTTGTGGGAATTTCTAACCGATTCAGAGGATGTGTGTGTGTGTGTGTGTGTGTGTGTGTGTGTGTATGTAAATAATGTACATATAACCAAAATTTATTATAATAATATACATAAAGTAACTCATCAACTATATGTTTATATATGTGAAATATAAATAACAAAATGTATTATAATTATATATAAAGTAATGGCACTATTCACGTGTGTGTATGTATGTGTGTGTGTGTTATCCTATGAAAACACATTATAATCATAATCCATGTAAGGATTTTGGAGAATTAAAGGATATAATCACTTTATTTATTTATTTATTTATTTATTTATTTATTTATTTTGGTGGTACTGGGGATGGAACCCAGGGGTCTTCTACCTCCGGGCTACACTCTCAGACCTGTTTTATATTTTATTTGGAAATAGGGTCTCTTAAGCCAGCTGAGGCTGGCTTCAAACCTGCACGATCCTCCTGTTTCAGCCTCCCAAGCGTGGGGATTACAAGTGTGCGGCACCTCTCCCAGCATAAGTACTTTATTTTAAAAATTTATTTATTTTATTATGCGTTGTAGTCATACATCTTAATGGGGTACAAAATGGTAGAGGTATACATGCACACATCACTCATTTAGCCCTTTCCTACTTCCTCCCCTGTCCCTTTTTTTAAAAAAATACTTTTTGTGCTTTTATTAGTGCATGATAGTCTCACATTATAATGTAAATCATGTTGACAATGACATACATGCACAGCTCTCGGTGCCCCACTCCCCATTTCCCTCCCTCCCAATCGGGAGTACCCACATTGACATTGGTATATTCACATGCATACACATAGTCTATGGTAGTATGAACCTAAGTCTTCCTCCACTCCTGGATCCCCTGAGGTTTCTCCAGTGGAATTCTACTCAGCAGTAACAAAAAATAAAATTACAGCATTTGCAAGAAGATGGAATGGAAGGACCTAGAGAACAATATGTTAAGTGAGATCAGCCAATCACAGAGTGAAGGGTCATAGGTTTTTATTAATATATGCAGGATAGGGAGTAATTGGGATATAAATAATTTAGATCAATCAGAAGTTTGTTTTCAAGTCAAACCTTCCAAGTTTACTGTATCTGAACTTTCTTATCTCATCTGTACAATGGGGCTGAATACCCCTTGGAAAAATGGCCATAAAGCTCTGTAGAAATAAATGTGAAGAACTGCAGAATGAAGGCCTTGGGGTCTTTGGATACTACCATTATTATCTACGAAGTTTCTAGTTACAAGGCATATTGCAAGATCAGAATTTATTATAATTTCAGTATTGTGTAGACTTCCTTCTATAAATGTATACACACATAACTTTAGATGCATTTATAAATAGATTGCCATCTCACCAAAGTTAAAAAGAAAACCAATTCAATAATGGTTTGACCACTGAAGTATCCAAATCTGCCAGAATTACTGGACGTCATCTTTGACTCTACCAAGAAATAGAAATTCAGAATATAGCCATAGGACAAAATTGTGATTAATATTTTAAAATTGATTGGTGGAAAAATGTACTAAGTGCTTTCATATCAAGTTGGCCAACACAAAAAGGCTCTCATTGCAAATAAAGGTGATAGCTGAAAATTTCATTTAGTGTGCCAAGACTCAAGTTGCATGGGGTGGTACAGTTTGCAGAGAAGTTAGCCTCCAAAGATTGTAGAATAAGATTCTTAGGTAACATTATTATTCAGCAATGATAATAGAAACTATGATAAACAGCTTTGGCTGATTAACAAAAACAGTTGAAGAAAGGAAGGACCCATATGATCTTAGTGAGCTGAAATAGATTTATAAAAAATATCATGGTTTGATCATTGTCCTTCATAGGTCTGCTGTTGCTTTTGGCTTATGGTAGCAAGGGCTTGGGTTTTGTTTTAATTTTTTTTTTTGCTGACTTATTATTTGGAATTCCAAATAACTGACAAATTTACTGACCTATTATTTGGAATTCCAAGTTAACTCCAAAGACTTGTCATATTATCATGATACTCTCAATAAGTTACTGCCACATAGTAAATAATTGACGATAGAGCTCCAGTTTAATCTGAGTCACAGTATTTAGGACAATGGTCATCCCTCAGCAGCAAGCTGCCACAGACCGAGCTGCCTGTGGTGAGAATGGTTGAGTCTTGGGGGCTCAATGCTATCTCTTAGCTGAAACTCACAGGTGCCCAGCTAAGTCCTGACTTAGACTCTCCATTACAGTATGGAGAATGGACATGGCTTTCCCTATCCCGGACCAGCTACTGGCATCTGTCTTAGTCTGTTTTTCATTGCTGCTTACTCTTTGTAGAACAACTTCCTCTCTCGGGAACTAACTGAGGTCCCTGAGAACTGAGAACAGTACCCCCAGTGGCCTAAACACCTTCCACCAGGCCCCACCACTTAGAAGTTCAACCACTTCTCAACAGCACCACATTGGGGACTCAGATTTTGATACATGGACCTCTGGGGAGTACACTTAAGTCATATGCAAACCATAGCAGTAGCCAAATTCCACCCACAGTCTATATACTAATCCCAAGTGATGCAATACTAGATTTATTTACATTTTTTGCACAATCCTAACTCTATTTTAGACATATGAGTCTCAGTTATCCTCTTCAACCAACCCAGGGCCTTCTCTGTTTCCATGGGACAAATGACCACACCTTTAGGGTAGAGCAAAGTAGCACGAAGGCAGACGGAGAGTCATGCCGTCCAGTCTTTGTCTTTCTTGGCAACCATGGCACAGGCCCTGACTGCTGATTATCAGTGTTCTGATAATCAGGATGTCAGGAAGGGCCAAAGGCAAGTACATTTCTCTTGTGTTTCATTTTGTTCTTAACTCCAAAATCCCAAAGTTTGCACACTGGTAAAATCAATCAAATCGAGCTTGTATTGGGTGCAATGGTAGAAACAAAAGAAGCGAAACTCTGACCCAAGTTTACAGTTCCTGTGAACAAAAGCAAAGTGACACGATAAGATAAGGAATAGCACAGGCCTGTTCCCTCTGCCAGGCACTGGGCTTGGCATCAGTAGCATTGCACTTGGCTCCTGCCTCAGGAATGCATATCTAAGGCCCAATACATACACAAGAGCCAACAAAGCTGGTACCCCACTGAGTAGAGCCTCAGAAGAGGAAATGGATTGAGCCTGCGGAGAATGGAGATGCCTTTCAGGAAGAGAGTGTCCCAGGCACTTCAGGGAGACCCTGCAGAATGAAGCCTATTTGCAAAGATCATCTAAATTTGGTTTGGTTTGAGAACGGGGATTGCTCTAGAGGAGACTGGAAAGATGGTGGGGCTGTACCATGCAAGTCCTGATTGTTCCTTAGGGGTAGGTGGCCATTAAGGATCTGGGGCAAGGAAATTAGAGGCTGAGCTTTCCTTCTTAAGTGCTGACTCTGCCAGTCCTGGAGAGAATGGACTGGAAGTGGGAAAACAGGAAGCTTGATGAACTTTCTCCAGACAGCCATGCTCAGGCAAGAGCTGATACACATTACACCCAGCTCTGAAGAGAGGATTAAAAAGGAGAATGGATCAGTCTCAGAGACCAGTGGTTAAGAGGGAAGGAGAGAGTGAATTCCTAAAGCCCACTAAGAAGCAAGAGTGCGATATGGTGGGAAGTTGAGCTTCAGCAACGACATTTGGTGGCTTCTAGATTCTTAGGAACAAGGGTGTTTTGCTAACTGAGACAGGACTTGTGCTATGTCTCTTCTAGAAAATCTGCTGACTATGCTATTGAATGTTTTCTGAGGTGAATGACTGGGCCCATTTATTGACTTTTTAAAAACTTTTTGATGATGAAGCATAGCCCTGGGTCTTGATCTCTCTGGGTGCTGAGGAAGACAACACTCATGAGTTTCCAAGACTGGGGCACCCACAACTTCCCAGCCTCCAGCAGAATGCAATTGCCTCATTACAGCTTCCCGGACAAGATACTTTTTCTGGGTTTCTTGTGATGGCAGGATGTATAATTGTCTTCTGTGTATAGGAAAGAGAGACCAAAAATGGAGGTTTAGGTGTATTTTTAAAAGAATCCCTCTTCCATTCTAATTAGACCCTTTTTAGAAAAGTGCCATTTCAGGGGTTACTATTCAAAATATAACTTCTTTAAAACTCATACTGACCTGGATCATCTGGTCAGCCTGATCCCTGACCAGATTCCTTCTGTTCTCTCTCCTGAAACTCCAGCTTCAAAAACTTCTCCAGCTCAGCTATGTCAACCCTGCCTCAGCATCCCTCTTTTATCCCACCCTCCAAACATACTCTCTGGTCATGCTTGATTTTCTCATCAATAAAGAGTTTTTTAGGGAGAATAAAAAAGTGAACTGGCTTTGTGCTGAACTGGAATCAGATTTCCAGAAGGAGGGATTTATGGTTTTGTGTTAGAGCTAGATTCAGCTACGTATAGTTTGTAGATTAAGTCCACCTGTGGTCTGTTTTTTGTACAGAGGATAAGCTGAGAATGGTTTTTAATTTTTTAAGTAGAAAAAAAGTAAATCCCAAATGAGAATATTTTATTACACCTTCAAATGATATGAAATTAAAAGCTCATTGTCCATAAGTTTTAAATTCCATCAATAAAATGTGGGCAATCTGTTTACTTTCTTGTTCTATAAGTACTTATACAATATATTTGATTTCATCTCTTGGCTTAAACTGTTTATTATCTAACCGTTTATAGAAAAAAATCCGGCTGTTGGGCTTTTCTCTTCTATCTCTGGGAAAATCTGGATTTAAAATTTTGGTTACAATGGAAAGAGTTGCTTTGGTGCTAGGATTTGAACCCAGAGGCATTTTCACCTTCAAGCTAAATCTCTACCTTTTTCTTTTTAATTTTGAAACAAAATCTTGCCAAGTTGTTGATGGTCTCACTGAGTTGCTGTGGCTGGCCTTGAAACTGAGATCTTCCTGTGTCAGACTCCCAAGTAGTGGGATTATAGGCATGGGCTACCATGCCCAACTTAGAATGATCTTTCAAATCCTAGTTTATGTGCATAATACACTGGAAGCTTTTCTAACATTTATTATTTGTTTTTCAAAAATCATTAAGAATACGAGAAATGGTAATGGTGCTAATGTGATGGTCCTCGGAGCACTGAGGCGTGGAGGATGTGTGCACAGAGCTGACTGGCTGCTTTCTCTCCCCTTAGGTCACAGGCCTTTCCAGTGTCGCTACTGTCCCTACAGTGCCTCTCAGAAGGGGAACCTGAAGACCCACGTCCTCTGTGTCCATCGCATGCCTTTTGACAACAGCCAGTATCCCGATCGCAGGTTCAAGCGCTCCAGAGTTGACTCGGAGGCTTCTGGAAATTTTGAAGAGCTCACAGCTGTCAAGGCAGGGAGCGCAGTGGAGCTAACGGAGGAGGGTGGCAAGGGCCCAGAGGAGAGCAACTGAGCAGACCCACTGTAGATTGCAATATTATTTTACACAGTTTTAAGATGAGAAATCTCGTAAAAGAGTTTGCTGACTTCATTCCAAGGGGAAAAATCATATACACCCCCAGTGTATAGAACATTTAAAAAATTAAAAGATATCTATCTATATATATATATATATATTAAAAAAAAATCCCCAGCCCTTGAATATGGCTGCTAAACTGTTACCCGGCAACAAGTACTTCCAAACAGTGCAGGTGGGAGAAAAAGAAATGCTTGGTGTCCTTCGAGCTGGAGAAAGCTGGGGCCCTTCCAACTCGAAAGTCGTCTTTGTCCAAAAATAATGCTCTTAACTGAAAAGCGATACCATCTAAATGATTTAATGTTGCCTTGAAGATGGAGGGGCTGTGTTTTCGTTGTTGAAAACACCTCTATAATCTGACACCAGCTGCTGTCATTTGCCTAGCACCCTAATGAGACGTGTTGGGAGGCAGCTGTGGTGCCAGTCAGGCTGGAGCGGTCACTGCAGAGAAAATCAATTCACGTGGTGTCGTTCTGCACTCTCGGAGAAACCTTAGACGGCCGCAGCCAGCGCCAGGGCTGACCGGCACTGCGGAGGATTGCCATCTTAAATGTGCATTTTTAAAACAATACACAGCCAAATGAATCAATGGTCAGGAAGTGTCTGCAGACAAATGTCCATTGCAGGTTTGATGAGTAATTCCTTTTTTTAGATCAAATTGCAGTATTAAAAGACCTGTGCTTTTTTTTCTTGTTTTTCTACTTTTATTTTTAATTTCTAGATGAAGAAGGTTGATATTTAAAAAGAAATCGTAGGCACATTACATAAAATGTTAGGAGAACCAGCGAGCCCTCTCCATAGAAAGGGTTGGTGAGAAATTGTAATTCGTGTAATGACAGAGAGATTGTTTTTTATTATGATTTTTAAAAATTTACTTGAAGGCTGCTCTGGTCCCTATTATCAGATTTTTTTTCATATGTTAGTTTTTATAAGTGTCACAGACATGAAGCAACATTTTCTTCTCCAGCAAGCTCTTATGAAATAGCTTGTATTAAAATATGAATCTAAACATCCTGCTCTCTATCTCTAATGAAGAAAACTGAGTTAAAATGTCTGTTTTTGTAAAACAAATGTGTTCTATATTTTTGTAGATTTTAGATTTTCTACTGATTGGATACTCCAAAATTTTCACGTTCTGCGTCATACAGAGGGAGATTCTGAGGGCTGATAATGCAACGTTTAACTCATTTAAAAAATCGGTTTAAGAAAACTAGCGAAAGGTTTATTTCTCGAATCTGCTTGAATGGAGTCAAAGTTCCACCATTTAACATACTTCCTTTAAGTGACACGAAATTGGTGCTGTTGCTTGCGATGGTGGAGAAGTATCAAAGTATTAACTTCTTCTAAAACAAAATCATTCAGACTTAAAAAAAAAAGTCAATATTTCCTTGCAGGCTGGGAGCACACAATAAAACCCCAGGGCCTTAAAAACTTCAGCTCTGCCTACAGCAGTTTACAAAAATACTAAACTGCAATCAATGTAAATATAATTCTTAGCGCTATCCTGAGACCAGAAAGAATCTCAGGCTAATAAGGAATCCGGTTTGCATATGCTGTCAAAGGGTGTCATCTAACTGAGGTTTCAGTGTAAATGAGGTCGCTGTGTAACTTGGACCCATCTGGCATACAGCAAGCTGCTTTCTTGTTTTCTAGTATAGTTTTCACTGCCTTACTTAAATCGAGTTGATAAACTTAATGCAACTGTTTCTATGATCCTAGAGAAAGGACTGAACCTGTTATTGAAAACTTTCCGACTGTAGTGAGCTTTAGGATTTTAACTGCACTACTGTGTTTTGGTGACTGTGCCAGTCGCTTGCTTTCTGTGTGTTTGCCCCGCCTTTGGTATCTTAGCAAAGAAAAATAAAAAAAATAAAAAAGAAGAAAAACAAAGAAAAAAGAAGAAAAGAAGAGGAAAAAAGTGGAAAAAATGAGCGCCACATTCCATTTCTAGCACTTTGGGAGCTCTTTCAGTATTCTTTTGTGTCTTCTGGGCATCGTCAGATGCGACAGGCAATAATTCTGTTTGTGACACTGGGAACGTCCCCTCTTCTTTGTGGCGTGTGTGTTGATTCCATTTTGTCCAGTGCTGCCGTCCTCATTTCCCCCTCTGACACAGGCCTTCTTTCCAGAACATTTGTAACTTGTAATACAAACAAGTGACAGCGCTGTGATGCAGTGTCAGTTTCTGAATGTCATCAGGTTCTCATATCTAAACATGTCAAGTTTTTCCCCTGTAACTTCTGTAGTCTGTGATGCTGGTCATAATACTGTCTACATTCCTACACAAAGAATAAAAAATCTATCTTGGAGGAAATCTGAGATCAATAGAGTAGAGGATTTTGTTGCTATGCTTGTAACAAGTAGAAGACTTTGTATTTAAAGTTTATTCTTGGTCATTATTTATTATTATAATACATCAGTTGACAGAACTTTATTCTGGTATAGAAAGTATTAAAAGTTGTTTTTTCAGCAATGACTGTTTTTTTTCTGCTGTTAGAATAAAATGTCTTTGAAGCAGTCCAGTTTTATCCAGTGTTTTATGCAATAAAATCTCTACCTCCAGACCAAAAAAAAAAAAAAAAAAGACGGAAAAAGAAAAACACATCGTGGAAAAACACATCATTTCCTATATTCACTTATGTTTACTACGGAGAGTAAAGCATAGTTTTATTTAGGTTTGTCAGACTTTGGCAAGACTTGGTGAAACCCCACTTTTAGAAACCACTGTAACATTCTGTAGCATGCATGGGTGGTCCTCAGAGCCTTATGCCTTTTGAGTGGAATGACTATGCCGTGTGTGTGTGTGTGTGTGTGTGTGTGTGTGTGTGTTCGTGCGCATGCGCGTGCGTGTGCACGCTCAAGTACATTAATGAATAATACTTATTTAAAGGTTTACAAACATCAGTTTCAGTGAGGTAAAACTTATGGAAAGCCTCCTGTTCCTCACCTTCTAGTAATTAGGTAAGGCACTCAGAGCATTGGACCTATCATTCTCCTTTACTGTTAAAAAAGATTTTTGAAGGAAGGAAGTCTTTTAGCTTTAAATTAACAGAGGAGAATCTGAATTAAGCCTCTAGAAGAATATGAATAGAACAAAGAATACAGCTCCAGAAAAAGCAGAACTCTGACATTGATTTGAAAGAATTTGAAGTGTGTGCCCAATGCAGAGCTTCTCTTTTATTTTGCATGTTGTTTTATTTTTGGCTCAAAAACGAGCTTTCTTAGCGCATGCCGCAGTCCTGGAAGATGGAGGGTCTTTTACCGTGACGCAAGCAAACACACTGACCCGTGTTTTCTAGGAATTTGTAAGTTCCTCACTGTGTTTTTCAGGATGTGAGGATATTGGTGTCCTTGGGTGAAAGCGGATGAGTTGAGTGACACTGTCGTCGGTTCTGACTGTGCATTATTACAAACAGCACAGGTGAGTTGTAAGGGTCTAATAAATGGATGGGGGAGCCCATTCGGGAAAGAAGGCCGATGTGTAGGTTGAAACCACGTACATGATGGAACAGAAATGCGCTCAAGCCAAGTGACTCTTTGAAGGCTCTTTGGTGAGCTGGAGAGCATGCCCTCCACCGGGAGGAGTAGAGTAAACCTCCACCACTGCACACCCGCTCTGTGAGGAATGTGACAGCCAATCTTTTGAGTTTTCAAGAATACTAAACACTTGGATTTTGTATTATCTTCTGATTTTTTCATGTTGGTTCCAATTTTGTTTTCAACAAGTGGGACATGAATGGATGAACAACATGTGGAATGTCTATAGAAAGAAATATTATTCATCCATAAAAAGGAATAAGATACTACAACACAGCTGAATCT
This sequence comes from Muscardinus avellanarius, assembly GCF_963383645.1. Taxonomy (NCBI): domain Eukaryota; kingdom Metazoa; phylum Chordata; class Mammalia; order Rodentia; family Gliridae; genus Muscardinus; species Muscardinus avellanarius. The sequence continues at coordinate 42,394,198 of NC_137796.1, forward strand.
TGAAAACACTGAAATAAGCCAGCAATGAAGAGACACTTACGATGGATTCTCTTTATATGAAATATTTAGAACAGGCAAACCCATAGGTACAGAAAGTAAAATAGTGATTGCCAAAGGGACGAGGAGAAGGCAGCTTGGAGGGTGACAGCTAATGAGGGTAGTTTCTTTTTGTAGTGATGAAATGTTCCAAAATTAGACAGAGATGGTGATTGTCCTACTTTGTGAATATACTAAAAACCACTCAACTGTACACCTTAAAAGGGTGAATTTTATTTTATGTAGAGTTTTATGGAATCATATCTCAATAAAGCTATTATAAAAATAAAAATAAAACTGGAAGGGGAAGGCATTTTAAGAAGCATTAATAAATATTTCAATCAACATAATTTTGAGCTAATAGATAATTGGCAGGTATATTTAGTATAGCGTAAAAAAATACAAAATTTGGAGTGTAACGATTTAAACTTGAACCCTAACTATACTACTTATTGGATGCATGATATTGAAAAACTTAACTCTTCTGAGTTTACTGAACATATCAGTAAAATTGTGAGAAGTAAACATAATAAGGTAGAGAAATTATATGCACATTTTATAAAGTACTCCGCAAATGCTCAGTGTTTTGCCTGTGTGGCATAATAAGTTATGGAGATTTGATATTCATTTCATGCTCAGAAAGGCTATATGCTAATAAAACATCTATGCCTTGGGGAAATTCCCTGGTCAGGTGACTGAGATTCCTCCACACCCACCCCTCAGACAAGATGAACCTGAATAAATGCCTTAAACCTATATTTTTAAATTTATTCATTTAAAATGTTTGAGTCGAGAGCCAGGTGTGGTGGTGCATGCTTGTAATTCCAGCATTTGGGAGGCTGAGACAGGAGGATCACAGTTCAGTCTCAGCCATTTAGTGAGGCCCTTTGCAACTCAGTGAGACCCTGTTTCGAAATAATAAAAAAATAGGGGTGAGGATATAACTTGGAGGTAGAATGCCCTGGGTTCCATCTCTAGTACCACACACACAAAAAATACATACATACATACATACATACATACATACGTTTGCCATTCTCAAGGGTAGTAAGGAGTGGCTAGGGAAAGAGAGAATGAAATGGGAAAAAGACTGCTTTCAGGGTTAGATTTTGTTCCACTTGCAGATATTTACAGAAGACCTACTATGCGCTGGGCATTAGTCTATATGATAGAGATACACTGGGAAGGTAGCCCCAAGATCACTAAGGAGAAAACAGGCTTTGGTCAGATAATCAGACAAATTGTCTCTGTGGAAGAAGGGATTCAAGGAGAATGGAATGTTCCCACCTTTGAAGACTTCCTGAGCAGGTCGTGGCAAACTGAAAATGAAGGAGAGCGAGTGTGCTGGGCAGCCGGAGGAAGTAAGCTCAGACGCCCAGGCCGGGAGTGGGTGGAGCCTTTGAGTCCTGTCTTACCCTCTCAGGTGCTGTGTGATGATTCTGGAAGGCCACTGCATTTCTTCAAATGTGTTGCTTCATCTATATAGCGGAAAATAACAGTGTTGGCGGCAGAAGGTTCTTTCTCAGGTAAAATGAGATCATACAGGCAAAAAGCTGTGTAGAAGACGAGCTGGATGCCAGACTTGAAGGACTGTTCTCCAAAGTGACACGACAGGATTCCTGAGAACATGGACGTGGTGGTGGCCTTGTATAGATGTACAGCTCTCTGATCCTGCCCAGTCAGAATAGCATAATGCAGTGGCTGGGTATGGTGACCTATGCCTATACTTCCAGTACTTGGGAAGCTGAGACAAGAGGATTGCAGATTCAAGGTCAGTCCCAGCAACTTTGCAAGACGCTGTATTGAAATAAAAAATAAAAAGGGCTGGGGAGTGTGGCTTGGAGGCTTGGAGGTAGACTGCCCCTGGGTTCAACCCCTAGTATCAAAAAAGAAAAACAAAACAAAACATAAAAACAAAACAAAAAAGTGTCAGTGTAATGCAAAAATCTGTGTGACTTCCCCAATAGATTCATAGAATTTGAGAGAACATCTGCTGTCTTGCTATCTCTTGCATCTAGGTGCCTCAGTTCCCTGGAAAGTAGTAGGTGAAGTCTCTTAGCTTCAAATTAGGGTCTCTGTATGTTTCCAGTTGATCCCTCTGCAGACAGACTTGGCCATTCCGAGAGCGACACCATTCGTTGGAGGAGCCTTCATAGGGTGACTGACCATCTCAGTTTGCCAGGGACCCAAGGGTTTCCCAGGACATGAGATTTTCAGTGCTAAAAGCAGGTCAGTCCAGGTCAAACCTGCATGGTTTATCATCGTACTTCTAAACCTATCTTTTTGGCCCAAACAAGGCCATAGCTATCTGTGACCGAGGACACTAGTATGAAGCCTGTTTGGGGAAGCCACGGAAACCTGGGACTCAGAGTACAGGCTCTGGCAATGTGAGACTTGGATTAGAATCTCTCCTGCCATACTACTTTGGCCTCAAAGATGAAAGGTCACAAGGTGCACACGCACTTGGCATGGCACCCAGAACAGAGACTTCATTTTCTACATTCTCACTGGGTGACTCAGTGGACATCTGTTCCTACTTGATACCTGGGTAATGAGTGGCTCAAGCATGAATTTCCTCTCCTAGCAGCCATCAGCCGATGAGCTGCTGATACCCGGTGTTCAGATACAATTTTGTGCTGAGGAACTTTTATAAAGATGATCACCCTGCTGTCTCTTGGAGTTTGGGATTTGCACGCTTCCCTCTCTGTTTAACATCTGTATTGTAACAGTATATTATGAAAACCTCACCTGGTGTGTTGTAAGCACAATCCCAAGGAAATTAGTATTAAATATTGTGATCTTCATTTTAGGATAGAAGAGCTGGGCACGTTCCACCAAACTAGAGGTATGTCTCCATGGGGAAAAAAAATTCATAGTATAATGCAATATTAAGAATGCCGCCCAGCTGAGCATGCCATGGAGGGGCTTGGGTAGAGTTTTAATCTCTTCACCTGTTGGTGTTAAGAGAAAAGAGAGATACGGTGGGGGGAGTAGGGAGAGGAAAGGCTTATGTGAACAGGGAAATCACAAGCAAAGAGGAGGGGGAAAATTTAAATGATCCCAGACCGAACTGTTTTGCTGTTAATACAGAAATACAGTGCAAGACACATTTAATGGGCTCTATTTTTTATTATACTATGCTGAATAATTAAGTTTGAGGCTAAGTGTCACATGGATTTATCTTTTAATTAAAAAAGCATGGTTCACGCATATTTGAGTGGTAGTCCAAATAAATGCAATATAGAAATTTATGTTTGTTTATCTAGGTGTTAATTACCTAGAGATTGTTCTGGATTACTTCTTTTTATAAAGTGTCATAGGCTTGTGTCAGAACGAATAAAGCTTGCCCATGGAACCTTATCAATTTGCTAACTATAGTGCTGGGCTGACCTGAGGGGGGGCAGGGAAAACTTTGGGAATTGTTATGTATATACAAGCCCCCATTCAACCCACACCAAATAAAACAGTCATTTTAGAAAATATTCCTAGGACATAAAGGCACAAATATATCTTCGTTGTTTTACAGCCTCTTGTCCACAGCTATTTATAAAACATGTGATTATTTATGCTCCGGGTTATGAGAAGTTCGCTGGGAGAGGCAGTGAAGGAGGCTCCATCAATCCAGTTACCTGGTACCCTGGAGGAACAGAGGGAGGGGTTCCCAGTGGAAACTGGGCTGGGACAGAAAGTTGGCTGCTGTGATTTGTCTGAAATGTGTCAACCTTGCTCTTTCTTTCAGCAAAGGTGAGGGAAAGAGACAGCAAAGGTGAGGGGCGCAGAGGTCACTAATTTATTTATTTATTTTTTGAATTCATGGATGCAGATTGAGGAAGGGAAACCAGAAAGAAGCAAAGAAGCTCCCACCCCTTCCGTCATCATACCTGGGGCAGTCCTTGCCTTTCTCTGCCTTCACAGAGTGATTTCTGGAGGCAGATTCAGTGGAAGGGCTTGGGAAACACAGAAGCTTGGGTCAAAAGGTTCCACTTCAAAGAGATAGATGTTGTAAGGCCAGGAAGAATTCCAAAGCCATCTGGGAAGGTCTAGTTGGATGCACCTGCTTGTGGGAGGCTTGCTTTCCATGCCTTTCCTTCATGGTCTGGCCTCTCTCTAGGAAGCCTTTCTGTCTACCTTCCTGTGTACCAGGAAATCTATGAACCTCACGTGGGTGCTGGCGGGATCATCCTGCTGGAGAGGCCGTGCTCCTGGGTGCAGGGGGAGTAGAGACAGATATCCTCACTCAAGCCCAGCTGAGGGGAGCCATGAGATCCCCAAACAGCAAACTGACCCATGGTGGAGGCCCCCTGCTGGGTAGCTGTCCTTTTCGGTTTTTTTCCCCTGGGAGCCCAGCCCAGAGTGACTAATGGGGCGGGTCACCATAGGTTCCCGGGCCCGCACTTGGCAGCGCGCCTGGAGAGGTGACTGGGTGGCCGCTGAGCGGGGCGCGGCGCCAGGCGGGGCGCCCGGGCCTTCCTGACGCCGCGGGGTTGGTGGGGGGTGTCTTAGGGCGCTGATGACCTGCTGCAGCTCGGGCCTCAGCCCAGACCTGAGGCTCTGAGGGGGATCCAAGCAGAAAAGAGGCCCCCGAGGCGCGCTCCCGAGCTCGCCAGCCACGAGGCTTGTCTTTTGGCCCAGCGCGGATAGCTGCAGCGTGAGGCCCTGTAGACCGGCAGCCGCACCTCCACGTCCAGGTTCCTGTCATGATCTCCACTGCTGCGGGAGAGCACCAAGGCCTCGCATCCTTTAAACTACTGACTCTTACCTTTGTTTTTCTTCAAATCGCTGCCCATTTCCTCCCCCAAATCGTTACTGATACCAGAAATTGGGTCTCCGCAGCAGAGGGCCAGGTGGGGCGCTGCTGGGAGGAGGGTCCAGTCTTTCCTACCTGGGGCACCGTGCTGGGTGCAGGGCATACAGCAGACAGCTGCGGAAGAGGAGCTGGGCCCCCACCCTCCACCACCATCCTCCCAGAACTCAACACACGGGGTGATTCTAGTGATTCCGGGCAGCCAGCAGAGCACTGTCAAGTGTGAGCAGGGCCCGTTGAGATCGGCGCTCCGAGGGAATGGAGGCTTTGTCTCTGCCCTGGGCTGAGGGCCAGTAGTGTGGTGGGGTGCTCAAGGGCCAGGTGTGGAGGTGGTGCAGGAGGGGCCAGCAGGGCTTTGGGAGGAGACCTTTGGTTTGGAAATGACATGGGAAGTCTATGTGCCCAAGAATATGAGATTAAGATATTTATTGAGGTAAAATTTAGAAAACAAATGAACCACTTCCAAGACTGCAGTTCGGTGGCATTTAGAACATTCCATGTGCTGCCTTTGGCCCATCTTTCTTACCACTAGTGAAAACCCTATCCCAGTACTTGGGAGGCGGAGACAGGAGGATCGCGCAGGTTCCAAGCCAGCCTCAGCTACTTAGTGAGGCTCTCACAACTTAGTGAGACCCTGTTTCTAAATAAAATATAAAATAGGTCGGGGGTATAGCTGGGAGGTAAAGGCCCCTGGGTTCCATCCCTAGGACCACAAAAAAAAAAAAAAAAGAAAGAAAGAAAACCCTATCCCCCTTATGCGGCACCTTCTGTGCCACCCCCTCCTGGCCCTCGCTAATGTTGAACATCAGCCTGCTTTCTGTCTCTACAGATTTACCTAGCTTGGACATTTCAAATATATGGGATCATACAGCATGTGACCTTTTGTGCCTGGCTTCTGTCTCTCAGCATAGTAACTCTGAGGCTCATCTACATCATTTCCAGGATCTGTTTGCCATTCCTCCTATGGCCTGCCTGGGCCCTACTTGATCTGGCCTTGCCAGTCTTGGATTTCATCCTCTACCCTATTCAGTATTCTATCTCTAGCCAAACCTTCAGGCTTGCCAAACCTGTTCCTGCCCCAGGCCCTTTGCATGTAGCATTCCTGCTTGCCCTCTCTGTGTCTGGCACCTTCCCCTTCTTAAATATCAACTCAAATGTCCTTCAGAGAAGCTTTCAGTCCCCACTGGTCCATGTCCCTGACCCCCTATCACACCATATCCCCATCACCCTACTTCTATTTTTCCTGTGGTAGTAATCAATCTCAGAAAACCTTGTTACCAGCCAGGCGTGGTGGTGCATGTTTGTAATCCTAGCATTCGGGAGGCTGAGACAGGAGGATGGCTGTTCTCAGCTACTTAGTGAGGCCCTTCGCAATTCAGTGAGACCCTGTTTCAAAATAATGAATAAAAAATAGGGCTGGGAGTGTAGCTCAGAGATAGAATTCTCCTGGGTTCCATTCTTAGTACCGCAAAGGGGAGGAACCCCAAAACCTTGTTATCTTCTTTCTGTTTTATGCATGTTTATTCTACTTTTCCATACTGGAGTACAAATTCATGACAGCAGAGCCCTGTCTTTCAGAACTCTGGTGTGAACACTGCCTGGTACAGCATAGGACTCCAAGTACATGCTTGTTGAATAAAAAAAAATGACTAGCACAATTATCTTTCTAAAATTAATTTATTTTTTATTGGTGCATTGTAATCATATATCACATTGGAATACAAGACTTGAGAGGATATACAAGCACATATCATCCAATTAGCCTTCATCCAGCCCCCATCCCATTCCCTCCCCCTCCCTCGATCCCATGCTTGTTTGATTAACTTTGATACATTTGTTTATGTGCCTCCTGCGTTTTAAGGAGGCTCCATCCTCCCCTATTCCATACCCTCTGATTGGTCACCTTAGTTGCTTCACTATAGGGCCCTTTCTATAGCTCGACCTCTTCCTGTTGCCCCTTTCCTCCTAGTTTTTGCTGATTAGGGGAAGCATCTGATTTTTATTTTCTGCGATATTTCTCTGTGCGTGCCGCGTTGCAAGTACCGATCCCACTCTTGACGGCCCCAGTAGTGGCCTGGCTACCCGGTGGACTGATCTAGACCTCACTGGCTCAAGCAGCGGCCTTGCCTCATATCTTTGATAGTAATCATTAGAATATTGTGAACATTGTGCCAGCTTAAAAAAATAATCCTTTTTCAGTCACTAGAAAAGAGACCCCAAACAAAGAGGAGTATTGACTTGCTAAACTATAGACTTGCAGAGTCCAGGAGAGTTTGGGTGTGGTCCTTTTTGCCTTTAGTGTGTGCTTCCAGGTGTGCCTGAGAAAGGCTGGTGGTGCTGGCCATCCTGACCAGGTGATGGCCCTGCACTCCGGGCTCATCTAGCCCAGCTCCCTACGGGGGGAGACAACCGCCACTAGCAGACAGCCTGGAAGCAAGTCCAAATCTGTGAAATAGGGCACTTTTCTCCATCTTTCTGTGCTTCAGTCTCCTCATCCGTATAAGAGGTTCTTTAATCTGTACACAGACTTGCTGTAATCAACAAATGGGATCCTGGGGAAGTGATTTCCAGACATAAGTTACATAACCATGGTCGTGAATGTTAACGATGTGTGCCCAGATCATGCCAAGGTGTGGGCTTCGAGGACCAGTCCTAGCAGCCTGGTTAGCATCAGCTATGGCCACCCAGCTCCCTCTCCCGCCCCACTGACCCAGGCCACACTCAGACCTGTGACCTTGGGGTCACAGCCTCCTCTTAATGCCTTTCCATTTCTCAGTTTGCTGACTGGGGTGATTTTCTGTGAGGTCCACATAAATACTTCAAAAATAATTCACGATGAAGAGAAATGCTCCTGGAATGGATGATGGCAGGACGAATTAAAGGCTTTATAGGGCCGGGCGTAAATTATTTTAATGCATGTAATAGATCCGCCCAGGGAGACTGGAGCCCCTGGAGGTCGTGCCTCCTCACCCCTGGGGCCTAGAGGGCGGGGGAGCAGGTGGTTGGGAGCCTGCTCTGCTGGGGTGTGAATCATTTCCCTCTCCAAAGACCCATTCCACCAGCACTTAGGTCCTTCTAACTTGAGGGAAGGATGGGAACATGTGTATGTCTGGCCAGGCAGAGCCAGGGGCCAGGGGACACATGAGGCGGTGAGAGAGCATTCGTCAGCTATGATGACGGCTGACCCGCATCCTGCCTTCCATTCATTGTTTGCTGCTCTCTGGGGGGAGTGAGGAATGTGGCACTAGGCATTTAAAATATTTTGTTTCCCTTGAAAATGTTGGGTGACAAGACTAATGTTCCAGTGCAGGCCATGGACAGCAACGTTCTTCACTTAGACTGACTGCATATCAGCTAGGGAAGAAACCTTGGAGGTTACTACATTCCACGTACCCATTCAAGAGGGGAGAAAGCTGAGCACTCTAGGCTCTGTGCTGCCCCACACAGCAGCAAAGGCACTTGTTCAATCTAAGGGTGATCTGTGCAATATTTGTGGAATACTAAAGATTATTGTTGTAGCTTTTCTAATTGCTGAAGTAAGCTTGCTATTCCAGTGGGAAGAACTCAAGGATTTCAGAATGTGCTACTCTGACCTCCTTCTAGTCAGAGGAAGCATGGCATGGTGCTTTAGGTTGACTGGTTGTCTTGTATCTGAAGAGAAGCACTCATTCACCCAGCATTTCATGATCATGCACTGGGCAACTCTGAGCAACACGTGGGCCCTGGTGGAAGCTCACACACTCTCGATGGATGACCAAATCAGGAAAGCTGCAGTGGTGCACGCGTGGGCTCTGCTGAGTCCCGGGACAGGTCTCCTTGCTTCGATGGCCTGTCCATCTATCCGTCATTCCTTCTTCCTTGATTCAGTTATGCACATCAAAGCAGATGTGAATGAGCATAAGAACAGAGGGAGCAGAAAATTAAAGAGAAAACACTTGGGGGAAAGCACTGTGGTTAGAAGCAGTGGACTTTGGAAGAAGAGTAGATTTTTGGATCTGAGGGGATGAGTGAGTAGGCTCCAACGGGTAGCATCAAAGTGTTCCAAAGCAAAGATCCACAGATTCCTGGTGGGCTCTGGGACTGGCAAGCAGGCCAGGGAGACTGGAACTCAAAGACCAGAATACCAAATGTCATGTAACCCCCAAAGTTTGTATGGTAAGATCCGGCCACCAGTGTTAGCATATTACAAGGCAGGGCCTTTAGAGACAAGTCAGTGAGAGTGGAGCCCTCACAAATTGGACTAGAGCTCTTACAAAGGGACTCAAGGAACTCCCTCAGCCTTTTCTCTACATGTGAGTGCAAATGGAGAAGACAGTCCTTTATGAATAAGGAAGCAGGCTCTCCCCAGACATCTTCCATGTTGACATTCTCATATCAGACCTACAGACCCCAGATCTGTGACAAATAAGTGACTGTTTTTTTTTAATAAGCTATCCAGTCTGTTGTATTCTGGTTTAGCAGCCAGAACAGACTGGGTGATGGGGGATGAGGGTACTCTTCAATGGCAGGTATGTATAGGGTGGCTTTACTGTGTTCTCTGAATGTATTTCATTGCCATGTAGATTAGGATAGAACTGACAGACTATGTCACTGAAAGAGGTTAGGCTGAATGGCAAGGAAATTAATCATGCTGCACCCCAAGAGTGGAAGGTAAACTTGCAATCACAGCAGGAATTCTCCAAGAGGGTTGACCACTTCTGTTTCTCAATGGTATAAAATTAGGCATTATCCCTTATTCTAGATCTTTTCTCCCCAAACAATTATTTCTTTTCTGTGATCCCAAAGTGTATTTTTCTGGACTGGCAAGCAGGCCAGGAAGACTGGAGCCATGGTGGGTTCTGAAGACTGAAATGAATCATCTGGGGGCAGTGGCCTCAGCTGGCTCATCCTGGCTCCATGGTGGCCCATGCTGGAGGAGTCTCATGTATGTTTCATGGTTCCATATTTATAAGTGAATCTGTGTAATGGGTGGAGCCATGGCTACAGAGCCAGTATTAAAATCCAGAGTTTTGAATTCAGTTTAATAGGACCATACTTATCCCCATGAAGTTCCTGGACAAAAAGCCTTCAATCCATCAAATAATAGAGTTGCCTCTTAGATACCAAGCTTGTTCAGAGCCAGAATGGTGTATCCTCACAGCTCAATACGATGTCTGGCACCAGGGTACAACCAGTCACCCCCTGTGGCCACAGAGAATGCTCTTAATGGTCCGCCCTGTGTTCTCTCAGGTCTTCTCTGTAACTCTTTGTAACAGCCACGGACACTTCCCAGACACTGACAGCATAAGGAATTCTTTCATAAAGGAAGAACCATGGGAGATTGCTCAGATGCTTGGAAAAAAATAAAAAGCCTTACAGTTTTGGGGATGTACTGTCCTAGGGCAACCTTCATTCAGTGAGAGATAGGAGTTACTGAGTAAAATACACAGGCATTCTCTCAGTTTTTTAGAGGATAGAGACCCTTACTTTCCCGCAGAGGTTACCTGTCCATGAATGCACCTAGGATTTTCTTTCCTCCCTACCCAGTCTCATGTCCTGCTCTCTCCTTTGTGTTTCCTGAGACCATCTCCTACATGAACTACCTGCCTCTTGTGTTCTCGACCTATCAATATGGGAGGATCCAAACTAGGACAGCAACTAGACAAATATATGAATAAACATTGAATTAAGGAATGCGTGGAATGATGCAGAGGTGAGAGCACTCTGAGAGTAAAGCACACACTCCACAGTCTTCCTTGGGTTGAATCTAATACCGAGGACTGCCTTTTTCCTGCAGCGCGTGCCCTAGCGGGTGGCCAGTGTCTCAACATGCTTGCTCTAACTGAGGCCACACAGGTCAGGAGGCGGCCGAGAGGGCCTCTTTGTTGAGACAGAGCAGTGTGCCTCCTGCGGCTCATCTCAGCACAATTCTGGAGTCTAAGGGAACTTCATTGATTGGCAAAGAGGGTGGTCACTACAGGGAGGGAAAATTGTTGTTCAGACTCTCTAGTAAGACAATGGCAATCTGTGATTTGAGCCGAGTCTTACAAAAACCAGATCGTGGAGGTGGGAGTGGGGAGCATGAAGGAGCTGGAGCTGAATGAGGAGAGGATTCAGTATCTCTTCCAGATGGCTCCTTCCCACCACTCCACACCCATTTCATTATAAGAACAGGAACGAATCATATACCTGAAGGCTGAAACAGAAGGCTCCAGCAAAGACTGGATGGAGAAAGCCAGACGCTGCTGAACACTTAACAACAACCAGCCTTCTCCCAAGAACCGGCTGTGAGCACCGCTAAGAATAGACCCAGGCCAACTCTTTCTCCTCCAGAGTTTCTGGAAACATTCTCTACTCTGCAGTGCAGCTCCACTATGTCTCAGCCTAGTTGTGAAGGGGGCACAGAGTGTGTCCTAGTCTGTTTGGGCTGCTATAACAAGTAGCATAAATTGGGTAGTTTTAAGAGCAGAAGTTTTCCCCACAGTTCTGGAGGCTGAAGAATCCAAAGTGAATGTGCTGGTGGATGCAGTGCCTGGTAAGGACTCACTCCTTGATTGATAGATGCTGTCTTTTCTCTGTGTCTTCACAAGCAAACGGGGAAGGGAATTCTCCGAAATTCCTTTAAGCACACTAATCCCATTCCTGAGTTATCTGATTTTGTGACCTAATCCCCCCAAACTCCTACCTCCAAATACCACCACACTTCGGAGTAGCTTTCCACCTGTGAATTTTGGGAGAATATAAATATTTAGTCTATCGAAGGGGGGGCCACAGCATTTGCCTCCTCCACAGCAGGCAAAGCCATCACCTTTGTGAGCAACTAAATGGTTCAACACTTGTACCAGGAAAATGGCTTTGCCTTCCTGCAACAGACCCAGTCATTCCACATCCACTGGGTTACTTAAATAATCACGTCTTCGCAGGACACTATTTTGTACACTCTCTGTGTTGGCATTGAGGGACATGCAAGGGATAGAAGATATCCCTGTCTTGAGGATCGCACAGGTTCAAAGCCAGCCGTGTGCATTGGCTTAGGTGACCCTGTTTCCAAATAAAAAAATGTAAAAATAGGTCTGGGAGTGTAGCCCGGAGATAGAAGGGCTTCCAGGAACCCCAGTACCACACACACACACACAAAAAGACGATATCCCTGTCTTTGGAGAGTGTGAATTCTATGTGGAGGGTCAAGATAGATGGAGTGGTGAAGAGAAAAGGCCAACCAGGGACCACCAAGAAAGCCCCCTTTTAGCAAATGGCAAGAACAGCCACTTTGGCAGTCAGTGGATGGTTGGAAAGTAGGGAAGAGATTAGGAGAAGCCAATGCTCAGATTCAGGGACGGCAGAGAACTGGGTGTATCCACAGAGCCAAGAGCAGCAGAGCTGCCCAGGAGACCTCTGCACGGAGCATATGAAGCCACCATGAGTGGTCTGGAAGAAAACTTGTGGGGTGGAAGAATAGGCCACACAGTTATGTAAAATTAGCAGTGGATGAGTAGAAGAAGAAGGTTGGGAAATGAAGTAGGATCAAGAAATAGGAGGACTTCTCTGGAAAACTAAGCAATAAACGAATGAGAGGATAGTCTGGTATGAATACAGTTTGTCTTCAGAAGCTCATATGCTGGAAACTTGGTCTCCAATATAATGTTGATGAAAAATGATGGGACCTTTAATAAGTGGGGCTTAGTGGGAGGTGAATAGATAATGACAGCCCTTATGAAGGTTAATGGTTGTTTTGAGGAGTGGCAAGAGTGAGCCTGTTCCCTTCCATTCTCTTTTTTTATTCTCTCACATGCGACTTTTCTTTCTCCCTTGCTCTTTTACTTTTCTGCATGCACTCCTACTATGCGATACTATCCACCATGAGCTGCTCACCCAGAGTTGATGCTGACACCATGTTCTTGGACCTCCCATACTGAACTAAATAAACCTCTTATTCCTGAGGTACCTAGCCTCAGGTACTTTGTTACAGTAACACAAACCAGGCCAAAACAGAATACCAATGTTGCAGATCCGTGGAACAAGAGGTCAGATGGCAAGGGTGCCACACCACTATTTTCTTGGGTTGGGTCTATCTGCCCTGTTAATGCTATCCCTTAAGAAGCAAGCTCCTACCCCAAGGTACCCATTGTAGTAAAATAGGATCCTGCTCTCATTAGGCACACCACTGAGAACACCCCATGCTCAAGTCTTTCCTCTCACAGAAAATTTATAACCCAGTATTTCACTGAGCAATCTAACTTCTGTTAAAGACTTGCTCTCCTAATAAGTCTGGTGGTTTGAACAGAATAGGAACTGAAATTTGACTTTTGTGTATGCATGTATGGTGCTGGGGATTGAACCCAAGTGCTTTCTACCTTTAAGCTAAACCTAAAACCCACAACTATTTTTTCTTTTGAAACAGAGTCTCACTAGGTTGCTGAAAGTCTCACTGAGTTGCTGAGGCTGTCTTCTACCTGTAATCCTACTGTGTCAGCCTCCCAAGTACTGGGATTACAGGCATGGGCAATCACATCCAAGCACTCCCAGACTTTAAAAAAAATTATTAAAAAAAAATTTGCAGCAAGGCCTTGCCAAGTTGTTATTAATTGGCCTCAAACCTAATGATCCTCCTGTATCAGCCTCTTAAATACTGGTATTACAAGTATGTGCCCCCCACCCTGGGTAAAAATTAACATTTTATTTTTTATTTTATTATTATTATTATTATTATTATTATTATTATTATTATTTTTTTTTTTTTTGGTGGTACTGGGGTTCCTGGAAGCCCTTCTGCCTCGGGGCTACACTCCGGACCTATTTTATATTTTTATTTGGAAAGGGTCTCTTAAGCCAGTGAGGCTGGCTTCGAACCTGCGCAATCCTCCTGTCTCCGCCTCCCAAGCGCGGGGATTACAAGCATGCGCCACCATGCCCGGTAAGAATTAACTTTTTAAAAGATGGTAACCAACAGAATTACTTGGCTCACTTTTCTGCACAGGGATGGCCATAATTTCAACTTTGGAAGCACTTAGCACAGGAACTGGAAGGGTTTACTGGGTCACATTTGTGTTTTTTGAAGATGTCTCCTGAGCACTTTCTATATGTGAGTTCCAAATGTTGGTGTGGGCTACATTGTAAAGCAGCCCGTGTCTGGATTCTGCCCTTCTGCTCTCAAGTGGGCTCATATTAGGCACAGAAGTAAACACACTGACTTTGACCATTCTTTCCTTAGCTCCATATTCAAATGCACTTTAAAAGCTTTTCTAGTAGAGCGTGGTGGCACACATTTGTAATCTCAGTGCTTGGGAGGCCCAGCACTTGGGAGGCTGATACAAGAGGATCACACAGGTTCAAAGCCAGCCTCAGCTACTTAGTGAGGCTCTCAGCAACTTAGTGAGACCCTGTTTCCATATAAAGTATAAAATAGGTCTGGGAGGATAGCCTGGAGGTAGAAAAGTCCCTGGGTTCCACCCCCAGTACCACAAAAAATAAAAGCCTTCTCTTTAATAGATGTTTACCCAGGACTTCTTTGTTTATGAAAGCTTGGTCTTTTGGAGGAGATAGAGAAATACATCAGGGTTTTTAAGAAGTCCCATCTCAAAGACTGGGAATTTTGCCCAGTATTTTTACTGTGATTTTTCCTGGCATGGGGCTTTAAGCTCTGCCCATCACCCTCCAACACGAGGGCCCAGAAGAGTGAAGGCCGAGGGGCCTCACTTCCCTCTCACCACTGAGTTCCTTCTAGTTGGTGAGATTTAGGAACTGCCATTCCCAGCAGAGTGACCACGTTAGTGTCAGGCTGACAGACACTCATTAATGTTCCTTGGGCCGAATCCGCTGGCCCCTCCTTCCTGAATTCTCTATTTTGCCGCTTCTGACCAGTGCTGGCCTCCTTTTCCCTTCATCTTTTAGAAATCCAATTTTACAAGCTGTTGGTCTTGAGTGTGGACGGTTGCATTTTATTAATTTGAAAAAATATTATTTTTAATGACTCCTGGAGCCGCCCCCTGCCCCCATAGCAGCCGCCTGCACACAAGAGCCTTTTGTTTGCATTCCTTTTATTGTCAGGAGTATGAACGGCTTGCTGTGGGCATTGTGTGACTGCAGAGCTGCTGCCATTAAACAACATGGCACTTTCTTTGGTCTGTCGACATGAGAAGGGAAGGAGTATGCATGCTGTTGGAGACTAATTCACTGGGCAGTATACAGCACTTTCAATGACACCAAACAACTGCTAGTTTCCTGCACATGACAGCCCAGTCCCCTTGTTAGTACTATTAAAGGCCCACTCCAAGACAGAAACACATACTTCCCCTCCTTCTCATAAGCAAAGCCACTGTCTGCAGTAGGTGGTGTTTATCGTCATGGTGGATGGCCTCATGCCCGCTCTAGAGATGCGTCCTCAATGCCTAAGACGGTTGGACTGAACCCTCAGCAGGTGCCCCTGATTAGTTGGCACTGCCCCATTAAGGGCTTCCCCTGGCTGACCTGTCTTATTTCACCACTTGCTGTCTCAGTTTTTTCATTGCTGCGACCAAAATACCTGATGAGAACAACTTAGAGGAGGAAAGATTTATTTGGTTCATTGTTTTGGAAGTTCAATCCATAGCTGGCTGCTCCAAGGCAGACACTGTGGCAGCAAAGCATGATGGAAGAGCTCCACTCTACTCATGGTGACCAGAATTGGAGAGAGGGAGGAGAAGAAGGAAGGAGGGAGAGAGAGAGAGGCCAGGGACAAATACATTGCCTGGCCATGCACATGACAAGACTCCCTCCAGTCTTGTCCTGCCTCTAAATTTGGCTGCATTGCCCACACTGAAGCTTTGGGGGGCATTTTAAACCAAGCCATCACACTATCAATTCAGTGGACTCAGTCATTTCTCCAACAAGCTGTTTCTTGCCTGTATAGCCCCTCAGGCTTGGGTTGAGCTCCCTCCCTCCTCCTGGAAGCTCCTGCTGGCTGTTTAGATGCCAATAATCTTTTCTCTAGATATCTCATGTCACTCATGACCTAAGCAGCGTGCCTGGCTCAGCACATGATGAGAGTCTCAGCTCCTATTTGCTCCTTGAACTGGAAAGGGCTCTGGACCAGGGTCTTGGATTCCTCTTCTAGTACCTCTTCATAGTATCCACCAGAGGAAAGATCATCATGGGCTCACCGAATGGTCAAGAGATGGGCCCTATGATTTGCATAGTCTGGTGACTTGGGAGCTCCTTTCGGGTTTCCCAGATCCGACAGGGCAGGAGAAGGGTGAACTGCGAGCCTCCTAGAAGTGCTGCAGTTCTGTGTCCCACACTGAAGGTGCTGGAGCTGCAGCCCTGACAACATGGGGCACCAAATCCTGCCCACTGCCGCAGTCTGGTTTAATAAACTCCGTTGCCCACTAGAAGGATCATCGTGAACTGACGGCTGCTTTCTCTAGGAGGCCCCTTAGCATCTCAAAATGGCCTCCTGAGCCTAACTGAACACACATTATGCTTATTTTTGCATATTGGCTTTCAAGGCTGACTGGTTCAAGACTGCATTGTAATTCTAATGGCTCCTTCTGAGGAGACTGTTATTAAACAGATTATGTAATTTAAACAGAAATAATAATGGCACAGCCTTAAATTGCTTCTCTTTATTAGACAATGGTCAGTGAGAAGCACATGTAGCTTGACCAGCTTCCTCTTCCTTTTGCTTGTTGCCTTCCCTCCTCTCCAGGCGGGAGTTTGTGTACCTTCATGGAACTGTTGGAGCAACTCAAATTCTTTGGTCCCTCTGGCTCAGATTTGAATCGGCCTTGTAAATAGTTGTGACCTTGGCCAGGTTACTTATTCTCACCTCTGATGTGGGGGTGACCACATGCCTCTGCAGGTCTGTTGTGAGGGCCAGGATGCTGATGTGGCACCCCAGTTCACTGCCCTGGGCTGGCACACAGTGCTAGAGGCCCACATGCTAGCCCTTCTGCGGATGGTGGCACTGAGGCGTGTGTGGGGAGCTGGGATAATGGGTGGACTCGGCCTTTCAGTTCACTGCAGCATTCCCCTAAAGTAGATCATTATTCTGTATGGAATAAATAGTGTTATCGGGCTGATATGCTTAAGGCTAATGAGCCCATGTCTAGCATCTGAGAAGCCAGATAACAAGACATGTTTTTCTCCATTGGCTTCTATTGATGTATTAATTAATGAAATCCAAGATTCCCCTTTGAGCTGGAGGAGTGTTTAAATCACTCCTGAGCTGAATGTACAGCCTCCTCCCCTCCTGTTAACAGATGTTGTGAGGGCTGGGGGAGGGCAGTCAGGGCTTCCTGCTGCTGTCCTGGTCCAGGTAGGAGCAAGAACAAGAGCAGGAGCAGGAACAGGAGAAGCAAGAGGCCTGTTCCAGACATGCTGAGGGGCATCTCCATCCCATCCCTGAGCCATCGCAGCCAGCAGCTGTTTCGGCCAGCCCTTCCTATGCTACGGAGCGGCTTGGTGGCTGTGAGTCCATGGCCGGCTCTGAGCTCAACTTCGATTGCCCTTCTCCTCTAGGATTTCCATGTCTTCAAAGGAGCCCAAGACATGACTGACCCGCTCAACTGGCTGAGAGATAAAAAGCTGTGTCCTCACATTGTTGGTTGGTTTGTTGGTTGGTATGGTAAAGGTCAAGTTGTTGGGATTAGACCAGCTGGGATCTAGGCCTGACTCTAGCACTGAGTAGCTTCACAAACTTAATCATGTTGAAAGTCTCTGGCCTTTAATTCTCTTGTCTGTGAAATGGGAATAAATGGTAATACATAGCCCAAAGGGTGGTTGTAATAATTACATGAATTAGTGTGTATGAAGAAATTCCAGGAGTAGGGCCTGCATAGAATAATTAAAGGGAGCAGGGATAATTAGTATTTATTCAAAGATAAATATTATTAAATATGGAATAGATGAAATAATATTGGTTAAAATATGTCTCACAAAAACAAAATTGCATTATTTTTCATTCCATTTTGTAACTTTGGCTTATCTAACACACTGGTAAGAAGATATCCTTAAGGGACCCGTTTCAATATTTAACATTGGTGTGTGATTACCACTTTATTTTCCATATGAGCAGGCCAGTTGAGAAAAAAAGTTTTCACAAGTGGCTTGCCCATCTTTAGCAACCTTGCTGTGAACGATAAATTTTAGCTTTGACCATGTATCTCCTATACTACATAAGGAGTCATGTACCCCCATATCTCATAGGTAGTTGTATATTCCTGTTCCCCATAATTAACATACCCCTCACTTTATAGGCAAACATGCACCCAGTATATAACCATGGACTCCCAGTACCCCATAGGTAAACATGCATTGCATCTACTATACTATAGGTAGCCCTGTATACTAGGTATCCCCACAATCCAATCCAAATTGAGAGTTGAGTGGAGTTTTCTTTGTGGTCTGTCTGTGCTGTCTCACACATAAGCATTTCCAACATTGCCACCATCACCTAGCCTAAAGGAAAAGCAGCCTTAGAAGGTCCCATATTTTGGCCCAACAGGGTTGCTCCTGGAGCCTAGGGGAACAGGGTCTGTGGAAAGCAGGAAAGTTTGTAATTGCACATGACCCAGCTCCCCACAATGGCAAGTGTGTGCCATAGTCATTGGCCCTGAGTAGGGCATCTCTGTGTCTCCCTAATTTCTGAACAGCCCATGTCCTTGGCCCACTCGCCTCATGTGCTGCCAGAACACTACGATGATTAGCATCTGTCAGTGTTCACCACCATAACCCCGAAACCTTCTTCTTTCTCATTTCATGCCCACATACCTGCCTAATATTTTGCAACTTAGATTCTACTCTATTGAGAATCAATAACCACTTAGAATTAAAATTCAAGTCAAACTATAAACCATAAAAACCCCTGATTATTTCATTAGTAATTTGCTAATTGGCATTAGATATTTAATTACACATTCCAAATATTTGATGAATTATTTCAGCTCCACATAAAAAGCCGGTGATGGGGACTACGTTTTTCAGAAAACATAAAAGCCCAGAGGGATAACTCGCAGGAAGTGTGAGTGTCTGTGTGTCTGAAGCCTGCACAACTGGCATAAAGATTTGCTCAGTGTTTGAAGGAGCCCACCCAGGCGGCTGCGAGGTCCAGCTGGGCAGACCGAGGCCTGAGCCTTCGCCTCTTCCTGACTTCGTTCATCAACTGCATTGTGCGCTCACCCTTTTCTTTTGGAGACGTTATCTTTTCTGCTTTGATCTGCTTCCCACAACATAAGGTTATTTCTCCCCATCTTTATCCTCCCAATGGGCTGTGTTTTGACATGGCTGAAAAGGAATTAGCTTCTCACCCCTCATCCCTCACTCTCACTCTGTCCCTTGTCCTCCCAATTCATCTCGCAGCAGGCCCTGTCTGTATTGGACACCAGATGGCCCCCACAACCTTCCCAGAATGGATTTGCATTAGATAACACTCGAGTCTCTGTCTTCCTCCCTTAAGGTGTGGGAGCTGTTTCTCTAGAAGGGAAAAAAAAAAGATAATTTCTGCACAAGAAAAAAAATCCACAAATATTCATTTTTTGTTTCTTCTGGGATTTTTCTGAGTATAACTCTGCACATGTCCTGCTCATTTGTTATGTCTGAGACCCTGGTCTATAGGATACTGAACTGTGGGTCAACATTTTGTGGGACAATTCATAATGTAGAAAGACATATTTAAAGCCAGGTGTTTGTTCTCAATCTGCCTGGCCCTCTGCAAACGCCAGCTTGCCTTTCCCTTTCTATCATGCGGGCGGACTGAGGGCTGAACTAGACCTAAAATATAAAACAGCACAGCCGCTCACACACTACACTCGCCCCATACTAGGCTGAGGGGAGAGTAAAACAATTCTCATGTTAAATCTCTTATTCTCATAACAGATTGTGATAGGCCATATGTGAAACTTCCAGTGACCATTCCAGAGAAGCCTAGGGAGGAATGAATGGGTAATAGGAAGAGAAAGCCTCATCCCAGGCACAGGGAGAAGTTCACCCTTAAAGGGCCAGCCCGGCCCAACACTGCACCTATGGGGGGAGTGCGAGTATGTGCCTACCACCTTCTCCAGCTACACTTCTGAGATGCAGAACCATTGGATTAAAGACCCAAAGGGCCCTTCTTTGAAAGATGCAAGTGCTCCTTTTCTCAGATTGCCTTGCTTCAGAGTGAACGCAGCCCTTTTGGAGTGTTAAAAGTGAAAGGACACAAATGTAGCTGAGATCAAGTCCTCTTGCGTTCATAGGTGCTCTCTGAAAGAGGGAGGGACAGAGAGACTCTGTTACTGGGTGCTTGCCCCAGTTCTGCTTCAAATTGCATTTCTAGACCATTTCTTAACTCCTCAGGTTGTTCATCTGTAAAATGGAGATAACGTACCCTGACCAGCTCATACACAAGAAGAAATGCCCGGAGGTGCGGTCTTTAGAAGCCACAAGCACCAGACCCCAGAAAGAGCACGGAGGTGCAGGAGAGTAATGCTGCTTCATGAGCCATTGGTTCCTCGAGCTTCTCATCTGGCTCCAGAGCTTCAGTGTGGACCTGTATTTTAACCCGCCTGTCTAAGTGGACACACCAGTTTTTATAGAAGCTGCCTTAAATCCATTTGGAAATAGAGTGAGCATAAAATAGAAGCCAATCAAGTAGTGTTTCCAGTGGAAATAGAGCTGCAGTGATCAACACCGAGAAACTCTCTTTGTTCCTTTTTGTACAGAGAGCAGCAATTTTGAAATACTACTTTTGTAAGCTAGGAGGTATAGAAATGCAGATAGGGCCTCCAGCATGCTTCCCCCCGGGATGAGGCCAAGTCCAACACTGTCCTTGTCCACACCACAGCCCCAGTGCTCCAACACCATCCTTGTCCACACCACAGCCCCAGTGCTCCCAGGACATCCTCGGCTCCTTGCTGCCTGCCCCTTTTCCTGGCAACTCTATCATTCCCACCACTTCCAGACTCTTGGAAGAACCAGCTCTTTAGCTGCTCAAGATCAGTGTTTAATGAATGAAAGAGGAAACCCCATAGTTTACTTGGAAACAAAGGCCAGAATACAGAAAGATCTTGGTAAATCTCAAAGTCAAGGTGTGACGAGTCTGATGAACTGATTAAGCTGATTCACTTTGCCTGGTTTGCTTCCTGCCTCGTCTTCTGCTTTTGATCCTATAGGACCTTTTATAGGATCAACTGCAGGGACATCTCCCACAGGAAGCCTTTTCTTATTTCCGGCAGAATGCTCCTTGGGTTCCCTGCCACGTCCCTCATTCCTCAGGCACTTAACACACATCCTGGGTAATGTCGGCTAGATCCTGTAGGCTGCTTCTGCTCAGGGAGCTGCCTGTTCTTTGCTGGCCTGTTCTGTGTTTCCCCTGCAGTGGTGCTCAGTAACTATTTTGTCCTAGAATGAGAAGATGGATGACATAAACCAAAGTCCCAATCTTTGTGAACTGGAGAGGGAAGAACTACTTGGGTGTGGGAATACCAGGGATGGCTTCATGCAGAGTACAGTGAGGCTGATCTCATACATGTGTACAACATCAAAGTTTTTGCTTCTGGACTCAGAAAGAGTGTGGGGAGGATAAAGAATAGCGGGAAGAGAGGAGGGGGCAAATGTGTTCCTCCCAGAGAGAACAAGGCAAGAATTCCTCTTGTTGAGGTGAGTAGCTTGGGGCTGGCCTTCCCTTGAGAAGGTGACAGTGATGGGAACAGATGCCAGGAGCTTCCTCTTCAGGCTAAGACCACACTAGTAGACTGTGTGTGTTTGTATCTTTACCTTTAGGGTCTTTGGATATGCAGAGCTTATTTTCTACCTTGGAGACCAGTGCTTTGAGATTAAAGTGCTGGTTGAGATCTTGGGAAGGAAGTTAGGATAGGTAGGAGAGCACAGAAAAGGAAGTAAAGCTTCAGAGAGGAAGTTTCCATAAGCTCTATTGCATCTGCTGGGCAGATGTCAATGAAAATTCCTAGACTGGAGCACCTCAGTGGGTAGGGATCCCTGAAAGGATCCCTACCTACTCCATTGGAGACACCTACTCCATTGGAGACTTCTGGGTTTTGGCAAGATAACCATATCTTGGGAATCCCGAGAGACAAGACTGTATCGAGTTTTTTGGTTTCTGAAATCCAGTGTTTGAGTGCACACACATGCACACACCCATACTTGTATATATCAAATATGCACACATATATCTCAAGGTTATGGGCAAGATGAAAGGCCATGGTGTAACCTTGCCCTTAAAACTCTGCCCTGAATCTCTCCCTCCTCATACATGGATAACTGAGCACTCTGTGTCAGGCATTTTGTCAGGGGCTCAACAACAACAACAAAAGCAGCATGGTCCCTGTCACTCACAGAACTGACTCTAGTGGAAGAGACACACACTGGTCAAGTAACCAGACACACTTCAATCACCAAGGTTCCATTTGCTAGGAAGGAGGAAAAGGCATTTGGCTGAGGAGGACAAATTATTAAATGTCACCCAACCCAGTTTCAGGGATGTCAGAGTCAGCCTTAACTAACATATTTTGAAATAACAGGAAAAAATAGTAAAAATCACAAGTGTCTAAAGTCCTTTCTGCCTGCTAAGGATATGTATTTGTGGGGGGGAGGCAGTGATAGAACTCATATCAATAAGGGAAGAAGTCCTTTTTTTTTCTGGGGACTGAGATTTGCAGAAATTGCTTGGTGAGGGCTATAGCTGCTAAATTTAAGAATAAATTCTAGCCAGGCGTGGTGGCGCACGCTTGTAATCCCAGAGCTTGGGAGCCTGAGACCGGAAGATTGCACAGGTTCAAAGCCAGCCTCAGCTACTTAGTGAGGCTCTCAGCAACTTAGTGAGACCCTGTTTCCAAATAAAATATAAAAATAGGTCTGGGAGTATAGCCCGGAGGTAGAAAGTCCCTGGGTTCCACCCCTAGTACCACACACACACACACGCACACACACACACACACACACACACATCTTTGAGCATGGAAAATGCAGGTGGTCAGTGGGTCTGTCACTGAGTTTGGGGACACAGAGCAAGGGTCTAACTTGCTTTGTGTAATAAAGTACTAGAACGCACATATGCATTTCTTCATTTGAGTGGCTAGAGAGAGAGGTGTCCTGGTAATAGGAGAAGAGGTAAAGTCCAAGAGATAAATCTATCAATCAGTTTTCAATTATCTGCTGTGGAGAAGTGCCCCCACCACACTCCCTTCTTCCCTCAACACTATTTACCCTGGAATCAAGTTAAGTCCTGCAGCCAGCCTCCTTCAGAGGGTGCTGCTTTAGGTGGGAGGTGGAAGGGTTTGGTGGACAGAAGAAGTGGAAAGAAATGAGCCAGAGTTGGTGGTGCACGCTTGTCATCTCAGCATTTGGGAGGCCGAGACGGGAGGATTGTGGTTCACAACCAGCCTCAACTACCTAGTGAGGCCCCCCTACAACTCAGTGAGACCCTGCTTCAAAATAAAAAATAAAAAAATAGGGCTGGGGGGTGTAGCTCTGAGGTAGAATGACCCTGGGTTCTATTCCCAGTACTGAAAAAAAAAAGAAGTGAGCAGAAATGAAGACCCCCTGAAGCTCCTGAATTTGACCAGAGTCAGAACTGAAGTCCTAGGTCCTGGTTTCTCCAGAGGATTTTGGACTCATCTCAGGTCACAATATTGGGGCTGGAGTTGATATCAATTTGACATCTGGATTACTAAGGCCAAGAACTGGGGATGGAGAAGGAAACTCTATATTTGGTTATTTGTTGCTAACGCTGGTCTGATTTCAAGGGGGGAAAATCAGAATTCTAGGATCATTTTGAACAAAACCTTTCATTAAATCTGAGTATGCTCAATAACCTGCGCTAATGGTTACTAAGTATGGACAAGTGGGTGTCCTGCTGAACTTGCTCCTGAAGGATGAAGGAAGGACCACTTGTGACTAGTGCAGGAACCTTGGCACCCCCAGGGCAGGCCTGAGACACTCGAAAACTGCTCATCTTAAAAGGCTCTTACGGTGCCCAGCAGTGTCTGTTCGCAGAGCCCAAGTACAGCTAATCTTTTGTGCCTGGAGAGAGCAATATACAGCCTGTCTGGTCCATGTCTGCATTTTAACTTATTCCAAATTATTTAGGAGCAAATTAATAAAGGCTAGTAGACTGGAAACCCCCTGGCCTCCAAATCAACTTCACAGATCTATCAGTGGCAAGGGGTGGAAACGCACCTCCATTTAGTACCTTAGCAAAGGAAGCTATTGCTTCTCAAAGAATCCAGAGACAGAATCTGCCTGTGAAAAAGCATGCCCTGGAGAAGTGGAAGAATTATTCAGTACGAGCCTAATACAGGGATTCTCAATCATGCCACTGCTGACATTATGGTCATAATAACACCTTGTCGTGGATGTGGTGCAGGAGCCTTTCTACCCCTCCAGGTGTGACAACCCAAAATATCTCCAGACGTCAAATATTCCATGGGAAATAAATTCGTCCCAGGCTGGGAATCACTGATCTAGTGGAGGCAACTCAGGAGAACCTGCCCTCAAAGAGCTTACCATTTACTATTAGTGGCAACACCAGTGCTCAGTGCAGAGCCCATTCAATCAGAAACCCTGGGGAAGGTAAGAGCCTCTGTTCATGGTCTCTAATAACTGTCCCCATAACTTCAATTTCAGCAAGTCCTTTCTGCTTTATTCTTTTCTAAGAACTATATTTCTGAGGCCCCAAGTGACACATTCAACTCATTAAGGTTTCTTAATTCCCACATGAATTATTGCTTGAAGGGTCTGACGGCCTAGTATCTCGCCTTATTACACCTGTAGTTATGAGCAGTAACTATGGCCTTTATTACAACATTCAGAACAGCCATTAAATTCGAGGCATGAAAATGATTATTTCGCCCCAAATCCACTTACCCCTGGCACATTTCCATGCATGTTCTCATACCCACCAAGCCTCTGGAGCAGTCCGCCGGGAGCCCTCTCAATTTGGAAGCTTCTCTGTGACATCACCTGATTTGCTGAGATTGTGTGTCAATCATCCGTCCTCACCGTTGATAGAGTTCAAGCTCAAGGTTTCCTTCTGTGCTGGCATTAGCCAGTATTTCGGTAAATAAACTAAAAGCTAGTGCTGTCACTCTTTCCCCTTTCAACAAAGGCACTTTCTTCTCCCTCTAGAAACTCAGTAGGGCTAAAACTTCCCTTGTTTAGCTTGGGGCTAAACATACACTACAGGAAGCAGAAAAATCATCTAATTTTTTTCAATGAAAGCCTGTGCCAGTCAAAGACATTCTTACCTGCTCAAATTTAAGACACATAAAAAATGTACAACTACTGGCATCCTCCCCTCAACAGGCAAGTTACCATGTACACAATTATGAAAGGGAATTGAATTCAGAGTGTGCACAGAATGCCTTTGAAATATAGAAGAAATCGTGAACATTCCTTCCTTTTAATGTTTCAGATTTCACGAATAATGAGGAAATTGTCCTCGTTTTCATTGGTAGAAGTTCTTAAAGGCTTTAAAATTTGAATATTAATGCTGCTCAATTGTATAGCTTATAAATAACTTTGGACAAATCCAGAGGCTTCCATTTTGAGCCCCCTGTTGAAAATACAGATCGGTTTGCAAGGGAACACAGGAGTTGCGTAGGACACCTTTCCAAGACGGGAAGAAAGAGAAACGTCTTGGTAGCACTCTTCTTCTCTCACGAAAGAGTTAACAGAAAGAAATAAAATCAGATATGTGTAGCCTCCAGACGTCCATTAAAGTGCAGAATGCTGTTTTCTATCACAGATTATATGCCAGATGTTCACACTATCTCTAATCATTGCAGATGTAATGGAGTAGAATGTTGCAGTTTGTGAGTTTACTGGCATTAATCCTATATACTGCACAAGGGAAAAGATTTTAAATATATAATTATATCTCATTAATACTCAGGTTTTATTTCCTTTCAATGGAACAGGACTTATTAAAGCAACCATTTACCTCATGTTTTCTTTCAGTATTTGGCCCTGGCATAATCCCACGTGCATTCGACGTATAAATATGTGCTAACCTGGGTGCAGAAAAACACCCAGGAATGGTTGTGTGTTTGCTGTTACCCAAATTCACTTTTATGTGCATGAGATGTTTTTATATTGTAAATTGATAAGAGGAACTTAACTGCATATTTCCTGAGATTCTACTCGGATTTTCTTTAAGCCAGAAATATTTGTATTTCTTAATTTGAAAGGAAATCTCCTGTGCTTTGGCTCTTCATTGCATGTTGGGAGAAGGTGCATCCTGGGCTCTGGAGGGGGCCCACATGGATATGGGTGAAGGCAGAAACACTGCCTGGCAGCCCCATCCTCTAAGGGACCTGTGAGACTCATCAGAAGCCTAAAAGTGTGTGTGTGTGTGTGTGTGTGTGTGTGTGTGTGTGTGTGTGTGCTGCTTTTCTGCAGGATCATGGTGATTAGAGTGCAGATCTCCAGGGGAATGCTGGAGTGAGGAATACAGAAATTCCTGCCTAGAATACCCGGTCCTTTTCCCCTAAATAAAATAGCAACCTTTTTACCAACCAACAAAATTTGTTTGAGGTACAGTACCACCAAGCCATCTCCTGGGCTGGCAGCCAGCCTCCCCCTGAGCTGGAGACCAGTAACAGCAGGGTCTCACCCTGCCTTTCCCTGTGACTAGTGGCTCCTCCATCGCATCTTTTCCCTGTGGGTACCCTGGGCTGTCTGAAGCTGGCCTGTGACGGGCTGGCTGAATGCAAAGACACATGGAACTGAGAGATGTGGGGCTTGCTTCTTAAAGAAGACAGAGACTGAGAAGAGAGCAATCCTCTCCTTTCTCTGGATGGACTTTTAGATCACTTACAATTGCTGATTTGATTATTCTAGCAATGGACCCTTCAGACACTGGCACCAACAGTATCCACCCTGCTTATTGAGACCCCTATACCAAGTACTGGATCTGGTATATCATCAGCTCTCCCTACCTCTTTCTTAAGTGAGAGACTAAAATAATAAATTAATGGGTAGTGAAGGCCTTTGAGGAAAAGCTGGGTGGGGATGAAAATTTAGTACAACGTCCTTAGCTATCATTTTTGGCATGGAAGAGAGTTTGATGGATTCTGCAATAATGAGATTGACGAGACAGATGGTCGCTGCCAGGAATTCAGCAGAGGCCAGGGGGATGGAGAGGCGATGGCTCTGTGTCAGAACCAGGGGTGGGAGCAGGAGGCGTTGAAGGGAGATCAGTTGTGGCTTCAATGCCCTGGGGGTCGCAGAGAGGCCAAGCTACGTGCAAGCCTGACACAGGGGGCAGGGCTCACAGAGCAGGGTACCTGGGCTTGCTGGCTGGCAGCACTGCAGGACTGGAAAAAATCTCAAAGGAGCATTCTGGGAGAAAGGTGAAGCAGGTTGCAACAGGATAAGAGGACTGAGAATGAGGAAGAAAGGGAGTATATGGGTATCTTTGGAACTGAGTCCAGCACATCAAACTCTTCTTACTTCAGCTTTATTTTTTTAAAATCTTTATTTCCAAATACTACAACTGGGTACAGTCTCCCTCCTTCTTCTCATCCCCCACTTCCCCCTGTCCCTTTCTCTCCTCTTTCTCTTTAATTTATTCTCTCTGGTATTTTCTCCTCCCTTCTTCCTTTCTTTGCAGAACACTAAGACCAAGAAGGACAAAAATCCCAAGTATCTGCCTCTTGAGAGGCAGAACTGGAAAGAGTAAGCCTATTTGAAGAGAAGTTTCCATGCTAGCATTAAAGGATGAGCCCAGCATTTGGAAGACTGAGCTAGGAGGATAATGGTTCGTGGACAGCCTCAGCTACTTGTGAGTCCCTTTGCAACTCAGTAAGACCCTGTTTCAAAATAAAGGAAAGAAATAGGGCTGGGGGTGTAGTTCAGAGGTAGAATGTCCCTGGGTTCTATTCCCAATATGGCAAAAAATAAATAAAATTAATAAAGGATGAGGAGGACTAGTCTTTATATTATTATTATTATTATTATAGTTATAATAATAATTATTATTATTATTACATTGTAATCATATATCTTGATGCAGTTCAGGGTGATAGAGGCGTACATTGAACCATTCCCCAGTTCCCACCCCACTCCCTCTCCCTCCCTACTTTCCCTTGCTCACACAGTGATTGGCTTTGATACGTTTGTGTATGTACATCATGTCCATTGAGGTTTTTCCCTCTTCAAGTCTTCCTTCCCCCTTCTATCTTCCTCAGGTCCCCTCCTTCACTCTTCTAAGGTTTCACCTTTGTCTGGAGTCCTTCCCTTCAGAATATCTGACACTTCAATTTTTGTAATGGGCCTATCTCACTTAGCATAATATTCTCTAATTCCATTAATTTCCCTGCTAATGATGTGATTTTGTTCTTTATTACTGAATAGAATTCCATTGCATATACATCCCATAATTTTGTAATCCATTGATCTGTTGATAAATAAATCTCAGCTGGTTCCATAGTTTGGTTATTATGAATTGTGCAGCTATAAACATACATATATGTATTACTATGGTCATCTGGTTTCACTCTTTTGGGTAGTTATACAGGAGTGGTGTAGCTGGGTCATATAATAGGTTCATTTCTATTTTTCTGAGAATCTTCCACATTGGTTTACAAAGTGGTTGCACTACCTTACAATCCTACCAACAGTGTATCAGAGTTCTTACTTCTCTACAAGTTACTTACCTCTCACCAGCATTTATTATTGTGTTTTTAATAGTTGATATTCTAATGGAATTAGGTGAAATCTCAATGTAGTTTTGATTTGCACCTCTCTGATTGTTAGTTATGTTGAACATTTTTTCATATATTTATTGGCCATTTGTATTTCTTCTTTTGTAAAATATCTTTTTAGCTCAGTAGTCTATTGACTTATTTTTTTTGACAGTGAGTTTCTTGTGTTCTTTGCATATTTTAAATATTACTCCTCTATCAGAGGAGTAGCTGGCAAAGATGTCCCATTCTGTTGGCTCTCTCTTGAGGTTCTTTATAGTTTTCTTTGCTGCACAGAAGCCCTTCTGTTTAATGCAATCTTGTGTAATAATCCTTGATTTAACTTCTTGTGCCTCTGGAGTCTTGAGGAAGTTTTTAACCTGTGCTTATATGTTGGAGTGTTGGTCCTATGCTCTCTTCAAGTATCTACAAAGTCTCTGGTCTAATTTTCAGGTATTTGATCCATCTTGAATTGACTCTTGTGCAGGATGAGAAAGTGGAATTTATTTTCGTCTTTCTGTATGACCAGTTTTGTCAACACTATTTATTGAAGTGACTTTTTTCTAGTGTATGTATTTGTCTGCTTTGTAAAAAATCAATTAGCTGTGTGTGGATTTATTTTGGAATCTTCTATTCTTCTCCATTGGTCTATGTGTCTGCTTTTGTGCCAATACCATGATGTTTTTATTACTATGGCTCTGTATTGTAGTTTGAAGTCAGGTTTTATGATACCTCCTGCATGGTTCTTATTGCTGAGAACTATTTTGGCTACTATGGGTTTTTTGTTGTTTTATACAAATTTTTTTTTTTTTTTATTTTTTTTATTTTTTTTATTTTTTTTTATTTATTTTTTTTTAATTAATTTATTTTTTAAATTGGTGCATTGTAGTCATATATCAATCACATTGGAGTACAAGACTTGAGAGGATATACAAGCACACATCATCCAATTAGCCCTCCTGCAGCCCCCGTCCCATTCCCTCCCCCTCCCTCCATCCCACACTTCTTTGGTGATTTACTTTGATACATTTGTTTATGTACCTCCTGCATTTTAAAGAGGCTCCGTCCTCCAGTATTACATACCCTCTGATTGTCACATTAGTTGCTTCACTATAGGGCCCTTTCTATAGCTCAACCTCTTCCTGTTGCCTGTTTCCTCCTAGTTATTGCTGATTAAGGGAAGCGTCTGATTTATATTTTCTGCGATATTTCTCTGTGCATGCTGTGTTGTAAGTACCAGTCCCACTCTTGATGGTCCCAGTAGTGCCCTGGCTACTCAGTGGACTGATCCAGACCTCGCTGGCTCACGCAGCGGCCTTGCCTCATGGGAGGACCCAGTTCTGGTCTCACTGGCCCCTGAACCGGTCAAACCCCTAAGCTGGCTTTTGTCCCGACCTTGGAGGCCGCAGGAGTGAACTTGCCTCACGCCAGGCTCCGATGCTGGCCATTGGCCCCTGCACCAGTCTAACCCCTTGGCAGGATTCCAGTCCCGGCCTCGGAGGCCCCAACACTGGTAATGCCTCACGGCATGCTCCGATGCCGGCCTCACTGGCCCCAGCACCGGCCTAACCCCTCGGCAGGCTCTTATCCTGGCCTCGAGGCCCCAGTACCGGCCTTGCCTCAAGGCAGGCTCCGATGCCGGCCTCGCTGGCCCCAGCACCAGCCTAACCCCTCAGCAGGCTCTTATCCTGGCCTCGGAGGCCCCAGTACCGGCCTTGCCTCACGGCAGGCTCCGATGCCGGCCTCACTGGCCCCAGCAGTGGCCTAACCCCTCGGCAGGCTCCGATCCCGGCCTCAGAGGCCCCAGTACCGGCCTTGCCTCAAGGCAGGCTCCGATGCCGGCCTCGCTGGCCCCAGCAGCGGCCTAACCCCTCGGCAGGCTCCAATCCCGGCCTCAGAGGCCCCAGCACTGGTCATGCCTCAAGGCAGGCTCCGATGCCGGCCTCGCTGGCCCCAGCACCGGCCTAACCCCTCGGCAGGCTCTTGTCCTGGCCTCGGAGGCCCCAGTACCGGCCTTGCCTCACGGCAGGCTCCGATGCCGGCCTCGCTGGCCCCAGCAGTGGCCTAACCCCTCGGCAGGCTCTGATCCCGGCCTCAGTGGCCCCAGTACCGGCCTTGCCTCAAGGCAGGCTCCGATGCCGGCCTAGCTGGCCCCAGCAGCGGCCTAACCCCTCGGCAGGCTCCAATCCCGGCCTCAGAGGCCCCAGCACTGGTCATGCCTCAAGGCAGGCTCCGATGCCGACCTCGCTGGCCCCAGCACCGGCCTAACCCCTTGGCAGGCTCTTGTCCTGGCCTCGGAGGCCCCAGTACCGGCCTTGCCTCACGGCAGGCTCCGATGCCGGCCTCGCTGGCCCCAGCAGCGGCCTAACCCCTCGGCAGGCTCCGATCCCGGCCTCGGAGGCCCCAGCACTGGTCATGCCTCAAGGCAGGCTCCGATGCCGGCCTCGCTGGCCCCAGCACCGGCCTAACCCCTTGGCAGACTCTTATCCTGGCCTCGGAGGCCCCAGTACCGGCCTTGCCTCACGGCAGGCTCCGATGCCGGCCTCGCTGGCCCCAGCACCGGCCTAACCCCTCGGCATACTCCGATCCCGGCCTCGGAGGCCCCAGCACTGGTCATGCCTCACGGCAGGCTCCGCTGCCGGCCTCGTTGGCCCCAGCACCGGCCTAACCCCTCGGCAAGCTCTTATCCTGGCCTCGAGGCCCCAGTACCGGCCTTGCCTCAAGGCAGGCTCCGATGCCGGCCTCACTGGCCCCAGCACTGGCCTGACCCCTCAGCAGGCTCTTATCCTGGCCTCGGAGGCCCCAGTACCGGCCTTGCCTCACGGCAGGCTCCGATGCTGGCCTCGCTGGACGCAGCAGCGGCCTAACCCCTCGGCAGGCTCCGATCCCGGCCTCAGAGGCCCCAGCACTGGTCATGCCTCAAGGCAGGCTCCGATGCCGGCCTCGCTGGCCCCAGCACCGGCCTAACCCCTTGGCAGGCTCTTATCCTGGCCTCGGAGGCCCCAGTACCGGCCTTGCCTCACGGCAGGCTCCGATGCCGGCCTCGCTGGCCCCAGCACCGGCCTAACCCCTCGGCATGCTCCGATCCCGGCCTCGGAGGCCCTAGCACTGGTCATGCCTCACGGCAGGCTCCGCTGCCGGCCTTGTTGGCCCCAGCACCGGCCTAACCCCTCGGCAAGCTCTTATCCTGGCCTCGGAGGCCCCAGTACCGGCCTTGCCTTACAGCAGGCTCCGATGCCGGCCTCGCTGGCCCCAGCACCGGCCTAACCCCTCGGCAGGCTCTTATCCTGGCCTAGAGGCCCCAGTACCGGCCTTGCCTCACGGCAGGCTCCGATGCCGGCCTCACTGGCCCCAGCACCGGCCTAACCCCTCGGCAGGCTCCGATCCCGGCCTCGGAGGCCCCAGCACTGGTCATGCCTCAAGGCAGGCTCCGATGCCGGCCTCGCTGGCCCCAGCACCGGCCTAACCCCTTGGCAGACTCTTATCCTGGCCTCGGAGGCCCCAGTACCGGCCATGCCTCACGGCAGGCTCCGATGCCGGCCTCGCTGGCCCCAGCACCGGCCTAACCCCGCGGCATGCTCCGATCCCGGCCTCGGAGGCCCCAGCACTGGTCATGCCTCACGGCAGGCTCCGCTGCCGGCCTCGTTGGCCCCAGCAGCGGCCTAACCCCTCGGCAAGCTCTTATCCTGGCCTCGGAGGCCCCAGTACCGGCCTTGCCTCACGGCAGGCTCCGATGCCGGTCTCGCTGGCCCCAGCACCGGCCTAATCCCTCGGCAGGCTCTTATCCTGGCCTCGAGGCCCCAGTACCGGCCTTGCCTCAAGGCAGGCTCCGATGCCGGCCTCGCTGGCCCCAGCACCGGCCTAACCCCTCAGCAGGCTCTTATCCTGGCCTCGGAGGCCCCAGTACCGGCCTTGCCTCACGGCAGGCTCCGATGCCGGCCTCACTGGCCCCAGCAGCGGCCTAACCCCTTGGCAGGCTTCGATCCCGGCCTCAGAGGCCCCAGTACCGGCCTTGCCTCACGGCAGGCTCCGATGCCGGCCTCGCTGGCCCCAGCAGCGGCCTAACCCCTCGGCAGGCTCCGATCCCGGCCTCAGCGGCCCCAGCACTGGTCATGCCTCACGGCAGGCTCCGATGCCGGCCTCGCTGGCCCCAGCACCGGCCTAACCCCTCGGCAGGCTCTTATCCTGGCCTCGGAGGCCCCAGTACCGGCCTTGCCTCACGGCAGGCTCCGATGCCGGCCTCGCTGGCCCCAGCAGCGGCCTAACCCCTTGGCAGGCTCCGATCCCGGCCTCAGAGGCCCCAGTACCGGCCTTGCCTCACGGCAGGCTCCGATGCCGGCCTCGCTGGCCCCAGCAGCGGCCTAACCCCTCGGCAGGCTCCGATACCGGCCTCAGCGGCCCCAGCACTGGTCATGCCTCACGGCAGGCTCCGATGCCGGCCTCGCTGGCCCCAGCACCGGCCTAACCCCTCGGCAAGCTCTTGTCCTGGCCTCGGAGGCCCCAGTACCGGCCTTGCCTCAAGGCAGGCTCCGATGCCGGCCTCACTGGCCCCAGCAGCGGCCTAACCCCTCGGCAGGCTCCGATCCCGGCCTCGGAGGCCCCAGCACTGGTCATGCCTCAAGGCAGGCTCCAATGCCGGCCTCGCTGGCCCCAGCACCGGCCTAATCCCTCAGCAGGCTCTTATCCTGGCCTCGGAGGCCCCAGCACCGGCCTAACCCCTCGGCAGGCTCTTATCCTGGCCTCGGAGGCCCAATTACCGGCCTTGCCTCATGGCAGGCTCTGATGCCAGCCTCGCTGGCCCCAGCACCGGCCTAACCCCTCAGCAGGCTCCGGTCCCGTCCTCGGGGGCCCCAACACTGGCCTTGCCTCACGGCAGGCTCCGATGCCGGCCTCGCTGACCCCAGCACCGGCCTAACCCCTCAGCAAGTTCCGGACCCGATCTCGGAGGCCCTAGCACAAGCCTTGCATCATGGCAGGCTCCAATGCCGGCCTCGCTGGCCCCAGCATCGGTCTAACCCCTCTGCAGGTTCCAATCCCGGCCACGGAGGCCTCAGTAGTGGCCTTGCCTCACAGCAAGCTCAGATGTCAGCCACTGGCCCCAGCGCCCGCCTAACCCCTCAGCAGGTTCCGATCACTGTCTCTGTGGTTATTATTTCAAAGGTTCCAGTTGTAATGTATCAGATCTCTGCCTCCCCCGAATATTGGCCACTGGCATTGTCACTGCCTCCACCGTTTCAAATTCTTCCCAGGCTCTTTTTCCACTCTGAAAGTTGTCCAGTGTTCCTAAGCATGCGTGATGGTAGCATTCGACATTTAGTGTAATTTCTCCAAAAAAATAAAGTTGGTAAGATCCGGTTTCTGCTTCTCCTGAATACAAGTCTCCACCACCATCGCGAAGAACTCTTTCAACACCGCATTTCTCCTTGGTCTCCGCTAAACTCTCTCCTTATATGTGATGTCTGAGATTCTTAACAATATAGAGAAATAGCAGTCCTCTTTCACGGCGAATTTTTCCATAAGTTCCAGTGCATTTAGATAAGTTTTGTCTGCATCTCCAGTGTCCTGGCATCCATAACGGCTTTCTTACCACCTCTCCGATATTTTTCTTTATCTTTTTCTGTTCTGGGCCCGGTTTCTCCAGGGGTCTGGCGTGCTACTCGCAGTTCGGCCGGGACCCAGAGTCCCGCGACCCGGGCCCCATCTGGCGTGCCCAGCCCGCGACCCCCGCCCAGAACCCAGCGTCTTACTGGGTCAGGTTTCTCCAGGGGTCTGGCGTGCTACGCGCAGTTCGGCAGGGGCCCAGAGTCCCGCGACCCGGGCCCCATCTGGCGTGCCCAGCCCGCGACCCCCGCCCAGAACCCAGCGTCTTACTGGGTCCGGTTTCTCCAGGGGTCTGGCGTGCTACGCGCAGTTCAGCAGGGGCCCAGAGTCCCGCGACCCGGGCCCCATTAGGCGTGCCCCGCCCGCGACCCCCACCCAGAACCCAGCGTCTTACTGGGCCTGGTTTCTCCAGGGGTCTGGCGTGCTACGCGCAGTTCGGCAGGGGCCCAGAGTCCCGCGACCCGGGCCCCATCTGGCGTGCCCAGCCCGCGACCCCCGCCCAGAACCCAGCGTCTTACTGGGCCTGGTTTCTCCAGGGGTCTGGCGTGCTACGCGCAGTTCGGCAGGGGCCAAGAGTCCCGCGACCCGGGCCCCATTAGGCGTGCCCCGCCCGCGACCCCCACCCAGAACCCAGCGTCTTACTGGGCCTGGTTTCTCCAGGGGTCTGGCGTGCTACGCGCAGTTCGGCCCGGGGCCCAGGGTCCCGCGACCCAGGCCCCGGCTTTTGTGCGCCGCGCGCAACCCCTGCCCAGAACCCAGCGTCTTACTGGGCCTGGTTTCTCCAGGGGTCTGGCGTGCTACGCGCAGTTCGGCAGGGGCCCAGAGTCCCGCGACCCGGGCCCCATTAGGCGTGCCCCGCCCGCGACCCCCACCCAGAACCCAGCGTCTTACTGGGCCTGGTTTCTCCAGGGGTCTGGCGTGCTACGCGCAGTTCGGCCCGGGGCCCAGGGTCCCGCGACCCAGGCCCCGGCTTTTGTGCGCTGCGCGCAACCCCCGCCCAGAACCCAGCGTCTTACTGGGCCTGGTTTCTCCAGGGGTCTGGCGTGCTACGCGCAGTTCGGCAGGGGCCCAGAGTCCCGCGACCCGGGCCCCATCTGGCGTGCCCAGCCCGCGACCCCCGCCCAGAACCCAGCGTCTTACTGGGTCCGGTTTCTCCAGGGGTCTGGCGTGCTACGCGCAGTTCAGCAGGGGCCCAGAGTCCCGCGACCCGGGCCCCATTAGGCGTGCCCCGCCCGCGACCCCCACCCAGAACCCAGTGTCTTACTGGGCCTGGTTTCTCCAGGGGTCTGGCGTGCTACGCGCAGTTCGGCAGGGGCCCAGAGTCCCGCGACCCGGGCCCCATCTGGCGTGCCCAGCCCGCGACCCCCGCCCAGAACCCAGCGTCTTACTGGGTCTGGTTTCTCCAGGGGTCTGGCGTGCTACGCGCAGTTCGGCAGGGGCCAAGAGTCCCGCGACCCGGGCCCCATTAGGCGTGTTTTATACAAATTTAAGGACTGATTTTTCTAGAGTTTTGAAGAATGGCCATGGCATTTTAATGGGGATTGCAGTGAATCTGTAGATCACTTTTGGAAGGACCACCATTTTGATATTTATTCTGCCTATCCAAGAGCAAGAGAGATCCTTCCTCCTAAGATCTTCTTCAATTTATTTCTTTAGTGTTTTATAATTTTCATTGAAGAGTATTCTATTAGGTTTATTTCTAAGTATTTTATTTTTTTGAGGTTATTATGAAAGGAAATATTTTCTGGATTTTTTCCCAGTGGATTTATGGTTGGCATACATGAAAGTTTCTGATTTTTAAATTGCTTTTGTATCTAAACACTTTGCTAAATTTGTTCATCAGTTCTACCAAGTCCTTTGTCTTAATTTCCTCTTCTTATTAGCAGAGGAGTGCTCTGGGATTCAGAACTTACCAAGAGGCAGGCATAAGGCCTGGCTGGGGAGGCAGCTAGGAGGTAAGTAGGTACCCAGGGCAGGAGGGCAGGCTAAGTAGAGGCAGGTGTGCCATCACATTTCATACTGGGGCAAGAATCCACATACACTCTGTTAGTTGATTAAGTGATGCAGTTGTTCTCCATAGTTAGGAGTGGTCATGGATCCTAGATTTGGGCTAAATGAAAATTTCATTTAGCAAAAGAAATTTTCTGATGATCTAATGAGAGCATTTTCCAGTTGGGACTTCAGCGAGCCCATCCTCAGACCATGTTTCCCCATGCCATGGGGGATCCCCATGCCACTTGCTGAGTTTGCCCCTTCTTGGCTTCTGAGAGTTTTGTTTCTGGAGCATCTCACTCTTTTGTCAAGGCCTCCATTGCTGGGATTGTTGGTAGGCATGATTCTTCTGCCTAGTAGCTTGGGATGCTTTCCTGCCCTGCATCTTTTTCTTCTACTAGTCTCTGAGTTCTTCAAGGCCAGGATCTAGTCACTTAGGAGCAGGAACTCTGGGGCCTGACTATATTTGAAAACAGGGCCTATACTCTACTACCTCTGAGACCACAGGCATTTAATTTTCATAGGTTACTTAATTTCTGTGTGCCTAACTTTCCTTGTTTGTAAAACATGGTAGGGGCATTTGAAGAAAAAAAATGTATATAGACTAAGAGTGGTCAGAAAATTAGCTGGCTTCATATGTGTTGCAAGTTGGGTTCCTCAGGAAGCAGGCTCTGAGGTGGGGCTTCAACTTCAGGAGGTGTATCAGGAGCTGCTTGGAGAAGGGAAGGGAAGGAAAGCAGAGTGGGTAGAGGAAAAAGTCAGTGACATTCATGGCTGCCTTGAAGCAACTTACAGCTCTCTAAATGGCTGAGTTGGGCTGAAGTGATAGGCCTTTATACTTGCACAACCATTCACTGGATGCAGAATGATACAGTGTGGGGCGTCTCTTTGTGGTTAAGGCAATTTTGAAAGAAACTTCGAGGTGAAGGTTATCAGCTGGACTCCCAGAACCTGGGATAATAAGCCCTTCCTTGGATGGGGATCTGGACAGTAAGTCATACTGCCCATCACTGCCTAACCCTTGGCTATTCAGGTCCACGTTTCTATTGTAGTCAGGGAGCAGCTACCCCAGGAGGTCCATGAGGAGCTTCAAAGACAAAGGTTAGTGAGATAGCTACAGCACCTGCTGCTCTAGGTGGTCCTGGGTCCTTCTCCTGTGCTGGCCTTAGTTACTCACTTGGGGTCATTACCCTGACACTTACCTGTCAAGGGTCCTAGGATGTGAATTTCTGGTCACTATACCTTTATCAGCTCAGAGTTTCTCCATCTTTCCATTTGCTACTGAGGGCAAAGAAATGCCAAGGCTCTCAAGTAGACTGCCTGACTACCAAACACAGCCCCTATACCCTCATATAAGAGCAACCTAGTCTGTCCTGAGAGTCAGGGTTGAGAAAGCACCTCATGAAAATGGCAATTACTCATTCTGCCTGCACAAACATTTGATGTGTCCAGGAGAGAGTTCCAGCTTGAAATAAAATTAATTCTTCTAGGGGGAGTGTTCCCATTTGGGAACCAAGACTTTAAAGCCTGCCATTGTGTATAAAGGCAGCATTAAAGTGTCCCTTGGATGGTAACAAGTAAAATCACCTTCCAGGTCTTTGGAAATATTTATATTTTGTATTGGGTACACAACTCTGTATAGCAATCTTTGATTCACTGTGTAGTCTGTGTATCACAGGATGGCCCTTTATCCTCATAAACTATTGTCTTACCATTGGCAATTCAGCAGGGTCTTTGGAAGGCTGCTTCCCCTTTTTATCATGTTGGAAACTACTGGGTGATGCAGTGTATGATACAACCAGTGGATCTCATGGACAAGAAACCAGTACCACATCTCTTCTGGTAAAAAAAAAAAAAAAAAATCAGCTCCCTAGTCTGTTATGTGGATCTCATCCTGGAGTCCCAAGCCCTTTGTAAACTCTTAACTAGAGGTGTGAATAAGGCCATGTCAGTATACAAGGCAACTGCAAACCCAATTTGAATGTTTATTAATGGCAGAAGGAATTGGTAGAACTTTCATAGTGAAGTACAATCATGTAGTTGACTGGTTTCCTCCAGGCATGGTTTCATATCTGGGCCTCAGTGTTGACCTCTCTTGCTGTAGGCTATGTGACACAACTTGCTTGTGCTCTCTGGCCCAGTTGTGTTTGGTCACAGATGAACCACTTCAATCCATCAGGGATTATTGTTGGGCCACCTACTATTGTGATATAGTGGGCCTGATAGAACAAAGATAACTTGCGGCCCCATAGTCAGGCATTCCATCTTTATCAGAGCCCAGTAGTTACACTGAGAGGTGTTTTTCAAAGGATACCTCTTTTCTACAGGTGATATGGCCTTGACCTAAAACCCTAGAGATCTACACTGTGATTCTTCCTTTCAGTTTGCCACAAGCTCCATGTAGCCTTATTTCCCTCTACTGATAACTTCTTATACCATAGAACTTCCGGATCACAGGGCCTGAGCAATAGGGCCACTTGCTTCAGAGGTTGGATGTGCTACAGAGCCATTTACTCTTCTGGGTCTCATTCAAAGTTAGCAAATTTTATATTTCCTAGAATACTGGTAAGAGCGGATATATGGATATGACAAAGTCAGTCGCTAGAATCCAAAGCTTCTAGAACCAGGTGTTATGTCATGATTTATTCTTTATGATCTTTATGAAGATATTTTATTTTATACAATTCAAGGAGTATCTGGCTTCTTTCTTTCTTCCTTTCTTTTTTCTTTCTTCTTTCTTTCCTTATTGTGGTACTGAGGATTGAACCTGAGAGTGTTCTACCTCTCAGCTATACCCTCAGCCCTATTTTATTTTATTTTGAAACAGGGTCTCACTAGGTTGATGAGAGTCTCACTACTTGCTGAGGCTGTCCTATAGTCTGCAGTTCTCCTGTTTCAGCTTCCCAAGTACTGGGGTTTTAGGCATGTGTCACTACACCCAACTTGGTTAACTCTTCAACACTGAACACCTAAAAATGTCACTGAATTTTTGAAGGAGTTTTTCTCCTTCTGTGATGTATGTGTCTTATGAAAGCCTCTGTATTAGTCAGTTCAGGCTGTTATTGACAATGTCCCCTGGACTATATGGTGCAAACAACAGAAAAGTATTTCTTACATCTATGGAGGCTTAGAATTTCAAGATGAAGGTGATAACTGACTTGGTTTTTAGTGAGGTTCCTCTATTCCTTATTTGCAGATGGATCCTTTCTTGTATGGAAAGAGAGGGAGAGGGAGAGGGAGAGGGAGAGGGAGAGGGAGAGGGAGAGGGAGAGGGAGAGGAGAGAGAGAGAGAGAGAGAGAGAGAGAGAGAGAGAGAGAGAGAGAGAGATGATACAAATATGAACATGGAGAGAGCTGTAGTCTTTTACCTTCCTGATAAGGGTACCAATCTTATCATGAGGGCTCTCTTCTTATGACCTCATTTAAACCTAATACATTCTCAAAGGTTATCCCCTAACACTATTCCATTAGAAGTTAGAATAAAAAAAAGTGGATATTTTAGGGACACAGCCATGTGGCTTATTTCCTTTTCTTCCTTTTCTTTTGGCACTGGGGATTGAACCCAGGGACATTCTGCCTCTGAGCTACACCTTCATCCCTTTTTATTTGAAATCAGGATCTCACTTGGTTGCTGAGGCCCTCAGATCATCCTGTCTCAACCCCTCAAATACTGCAATTCAGGCATACATCACTATGCGTGGCTCCACACAGCTTCAAATGGCCATTCCCTCCTTGCTGTTTAGGTCTGTTAAGCTAAGATGCCATTGGTACAGGAGATGGGGGATGTTCTGAGAGTTCCTCATGATTCAGATCACTTTGTCTATATTATGACAGAGTGAAGGAATGTTAAACATAGCTCTTGGGGAAATCTGTCAATGTATACAGTTTCCAGAACTATTTCTGATCAGAAATAGAAAACCTTTCTGATTATAATAAGAAAGAACTACATTCACCAAATTAAACTCTCTATATCATGTTCTTGAGGATGTGTTAATCTGCTCTAGTGAAAATATTGCAGCTGATAAGGAAATTGCAATTGGGGCAACTTCTTGGTTGAACATGGAAAGTCCACTGTCACAATCCAGGGTCCATCTGGTGTTTTCAGGGACTAGGTCAGAAAATTAAATAGTGATATGATGGCAGCTGCCACTCTTACATCTTACATATCTTTAAAAGGAATATGAATTTCAGTAATCTCCCTAGAAAACAATAATACTTAGATTTATTTTATTGATTTTGAGGGGGGTGCCCAATCAAAAGGCTGAGTTTCCCAGTACATCTATACTGACATTCATTTGAGGACTGGAAAAGTTATACCAGAGTGTCTCTGAAGAGGAGAATTAGACTGAACCTCATAGTGATGTTAGCTCCTCTCACCTGTGCATTCCACAGATCTTAGTAAATTTCATTTTGAGATTTCTCTTGGAGCTTATTTTGTGTTTTCAGCCTTACGGCATCTTTGGCATATTGAATTCATTTAGTGTGGGTCTTTGCTTCTTCCACACTCATAGAAACCATCTTAGTAGCAGATCTCTCTGTCTTCTGGGATTTGGTTAAGATATTAATTCCTGTATTCTGGAAGAGTGTAACCACATGACAAACTCCATTTAATTCAACCTTTTGTTTTTATCCCCTTGGTCAAGCCCTAACAATGTTTCAGTGGATGACTTTCCTCTCATTAAACTCAGCTTATTCTTACGGTTAAATCAGGGGAAACAGAGGCAAATAATGTTGAAGGTCATGCACCTCCTGATCCAGTTGAGGCCTCTGCATTACCTGCAAGCAAGGGGAGGGTTACCTTTCGATGGGAAAGGTGGGTTACGTTTGCAGGTTTG
Organism: Muscardinus avellanarius; assembly: GCF_963383645.1. Taxonomy (NCBI): domain Eukaryota; kingdom Metazoa; phylum Chordata; class Mammalia; order Rodentia; family Gliridae; genus Muscardinus; species Muscardinus avellanarius. The sequence continues at coordinate 42,435,099 of NC_137796.1, forward strand.
GAAGCCTCTGGAGACTTATGGTTTTCCAGGACATTAATTCACATGTCATATCCCAGTGTCAGGTGTCTATTTTTTTCCTATCAAGGACTCTGACTTTGGCACAGAAGACCTACCTAGATTGAAAATTGGGAGGTTGGCCTTCCTTGGATCTCAGTTTCTCCAATGATTCCACACCAGTTCTGGACCTCAGCTCTCTTAATTCTCTTTGATACAGGAAACAAGGGTCTTGATATCACAGAGGTCCACTGACTTCACAGTAGCTTTCCATTGGTGATTAACTGCTTGTCTCTTTCATTATCTTTTTTCCAGGTGGCAATCCAGTTTGGCTGGATTTCACTTTCCTTTTAATCATTAGTTCCTCCATATTTACGAAGAATCTCAAAAAACTCACCTGTAAATGAGCTCTGTTGGATAGATACACCACCACATTCATTCTCCATGAGAGTTTGAACACTAAGACTAACCCTTACAAGATGACAGGGTAGAGTGGAGATTGAGTGAGCCATTCTCAAGATCCCATCGCAGCATCTCCTTTTCCTTGGATTGCTATTGTTTCAAAATTGTTACAGGTTGAGTTTTCTGGGAAGCAGAGGATGAGGTGGAGTTAGATGAGGTGGAGTTAACCATGTATCTTAGGCCATTTGGACTACTATAACAAAATATTATAGGCTGAGTGGCCTATAAATGACAGAAATTTTAAGATCAAGGGACTGAAAAATTTGGTGTCTGGTCCTCTTCTCCAGACAGAGAGGGCCACCTTCTTATTGTAATATTTTGAGATGAATGGATGAGGAAGCTCTCTGGGGCTTCTTTTCTAAGAGCATTAATCACCTTTGAAAGCTCTGCTTCTGTCATATTTGGGATTAAATTTTAGCATTGTGGAGACAAATACATTCAATCTATGACATTTTAACTCTGGACCCCCCAATTAATGTACTTCTTGGTTGAAAAATACATTCATTACATCCCAACAACCTCCAAAGTCTTAATTTACTATATCATCCACTTTAAGTCCAAACGCTCATCTAAATATCATTGAATTCAGACATGGGTAAGACTAAGCGTATGATTCATCTTGAGGCAAATTGCTCTCCAGAACTTGTGAAACCAACATGATGATATATGTTTTCAAAATACAGTGGTGGGACAGGCATGGGATAGAAATTTCTATCCCCAAAGCAACAACAACAACAACAACAACAACAACAACAACAACAACAACACCAGAAAAGAAGAAAGAGGTAAATAGCTTGGCATTAAAAGTTAAATGTTTGTCATTTAAACCTTAAAGCTAGAGAATAATATTTGATTTGATAGCCTTCCCTGGATCCACTGGAACTGTGCCCACCTCTTTGGAAACTGTAGTTTTTTTTTCCCTCAAGCTAAAATCATATATTGGTGGCTCTTCTGGTCTAAGGGTATGGGGCTAGTGCCACTGCCATAGCTCTGCTGGGCCTTGCTGTATTGGGGGCTCTTAGTGATGGACCTGCCTCTGCAAGGGTTTTCTCTGTTGGGCCTTATCTATCCCCATAGGCCCAGGTCCCTTACCTGTAACTCTTCTTGGGTGGGGTCCTGTGGCTCTGCTCGTGTCCCTTGAAATCTAGGTAGATGTAATCTTGCCCTCATAGCTCAAGTACTATGCATACTAGTAGAGATCACAGCATGGGGAGTTGCCAAAGTTTTCCATCTGTGCATTGCAGAGGGGTGGCCTCCATGGTCAGCACCACTCTGGGGCCTGCTGGAGCTGCACAGGGGCCAAATGAAGAGGAGGGCAATAGAATGTGATGAGTGGAGCCCATAATATGAGAGGTCGGTTTATGGGCAGCATGTTCCATGTTCACAGGTTCCAATTGGGCTCACCTTTGAAACCTCTTTGTCCCTGGGGCCCTTTTCTTCTATGCCTATAATATCAGAAGAAGTCCTGATGATTTCCCTGAGTTGGCCTCAGGGTTATTCTTGGACAATTGTCTTGAACAATAGCTACTGGTTTCTGTGGAGGTGGCTAACTAATCCCCTTATCAAAAGATTGCTAGCCTATATCCTAAGCTTTCTTACCTGGACAGATTTTTCTCATTCCTTTCCATTTGAGTAGATTGTGATAAAAAAAAATCTTTAAGTTCTGCTTTCTTTTGAGTATAATTCCATTTTAAAGTCATTTTTCTCTTCACATAGTTTACTAGAAACAGTCAGCAGGAGCCAAGCTGTGACTTCTATACTTTGCTTAGAAACAGATTCATCTAAATATCAATTTTATTACTCACATGTACTATTTTCCACCAAACAGTAGAACATGAACACAACTCAGAAAAGTTATTTGTCATTTTATAACAAGGTAGCCTTTCCTGTGCTTTCCAATAACATGTTCCTTATTTCCATCTGAGACATCAGAATAGTCTTTACCATCTACATTTCTTCCAACAGTGTGTTCTAGATTACCTAAGTATTCTCTAAACAGATTGAGAGTTTTTTTTCTAAATTTATCTCTCTTTCTTTTTTTTCTTTTTGAGCCTTTACCAGATTTACCCATAATGGTCTGTTCATTGCAATACTGACCTTTTCCTACCATGCGCCTCAAAAGTCTTCCATCCTTTACTCATTACCTAGTCCCAGAACCATCTATACATTTTTAGTTATAGCCATGTGCTTCACAACAATGTTTCAGTCAACAACGAACTGCATATATAGTAGTGAGTCCATTGGATTGTGTTGCCTGGTAAAGATGACATTGTCATCTTGGTTTTTTTTTTTTTTTGGTGGTACAGGGGGTGGAACCCAGAGGCTTTCTACTTCCGGGCTATACTCCCAGACCCATTTTATATTTTATTTGGAAACAGGGTCTCACTAAGTTGCTGAGAGCCTCACTAAGTAGCTGAGGTTGGCTTCAAACCTGCACAATCCTCCTGTCTCAGCCTCCCAAGGGCGGGGATTACAAGTTTGCGCCACCATGCCTGGCTGTTTTTTTATTTTTTATTTTTATTGCAGGTCTGGGGATGGAACCCAGGGGCATTTGATCCGAGCTATACCACCTACCCTATTTTTTATTCTTTATTTTGAAACAGGATCTTGCTAAGTTGCGGAGGGCCTCACTGCGTAGCTGAGGCTGTCCGCAAACTGCGATCCTCCCGTCTCAGCCTCCCGAATGCTGAGATTACAAGTGTATGCCACCATACCCGGCTCCATCTTGGTTTTTATAAGTACATTTTAATGATGTTTCTACAACTATGAATTTCTCAGAAATTCCCCTGTAATTAAGGGCTGCATGACTGTATTTATTATGATGCCTCCTCAATTCTCAGTTTCATTTTTGGTAGGTTCTAACTACTGTAACACTATCACAGACTAAATGGCTTATAAACAACAAAAATTTTTTCTCACAGTTCTAGAGGCCAGAAAACCCAAGGTGATGGCAGACTCCATATCTGACGAGGGCTTGTTTCCTGTTTTCTAGGTGGCTTTCTTCTTGTTGCTTCCTAACGTGGAGAGAGGAATCAAGCTCTCACATGACTCTTAAAGAACATTAATCCCATTTAGTCCATAATAGAATTCCTCGTGTTAATAAAGGTGTGCACTTAGTTTCAGTAACTGTGGACACATGGTTATGCCATGTGGGCTTGGTGAGAGCTGGTAGGGAGCTTTGAAGCAGGGAGAGCCCTTAAGAGTTGAACAGAGGTGGCCAGGCCTGAGGCCATCTCATGGAATGTGAGATGCCCAGAAAGGGGCATGAGCTCAGATGAGGCGGCTTTCTACATTTCTTCTAGATAATTTCAGAGAGAGGTGACAGCATCAGGGACTCGTTGAAGAGGAATCTAGGCAACACAGTACACCATCCCCACAATACATGTTGTGATTTCCATTAATGGTGTGGTTTCTCCTTCCTATCCTCTAAGACAGTATGTAGCACATAAGTAATACATATTGTTCAATAAACATAAGTAGGCAATGTTTTTGGAGCATCTTTTCTAGAAAATGACTCTACGCTGGCAATCTTTTGGGTCACAATAGGCATGTTTGTCGAACACAGAGGCCACCAGGTCAGGTGGTTCTGGGTCTGAGTCCTCCTTGATAGTATAGCCCGGGAAGGCTGTAAGGGGGATGCAAGCCAGCATCTGGTGAGGGTGTGTGTGCAGGGTTGGTTTATTGGTATGGAATGATCTAGAGAAAGAAGTCTGGATGCACTGGAGCAGGCACACCATGGCAGCTGTGTTTGGCCCACAGAATAAACCAGAAGCATCTCTGTTCCCTGCAAACAAAAGTTGACCGCTCTGCAGTAGAAGCCAGTCAAGAAGCAGATGCTATCAAGATAGGACTCCAACATTTAAATAACCCGTTAAATGGCCCTTCCTGTCAATAATCTGATTTGCACTCAGGCAAGACAAGTTAGATGCTTTTGAATGGCCTCAAATATGTCAATATGTTACAAGAAGATAAGGCAGAGAATTAGGTTAGGCACCCTGGCGTTTGCTTTGCGTCTTTCATTTTCTTGGCTAGATTGCTAAATAGTTTTATATGGAACCTGAAATTGCTGCCTAATGCTAATTTGTGAATGATACAATCAGTGCTGAGGTAAATGATATAGAGAATTGATACCGGAATAAATCGGGATGTGTCCCTTTAAATAACAATATCGACAAAAGTTTGGCACAAAGGGCAGGGGCCTTTGTGAAGGAAGATGCTACTCCTTCGAGCTGATACCTGGGTTTAGAGAGACAGGAATCTGGAGTCCCAGGCAGGTGAGCACCTTGGCTCCTCCAATTGCCAAACCTTGACCTACTTCATTACTTCTCCCCCAGACTTCAGTTGTATAAACCTCAGTGTTGTTAGGAGGAATAAGAGAACAGATTGCATTAAAACACCCAGCACAGTGCTCGGCACACCACAACCAATAATACCAGCTGTTATTATTATGATTACTATTCTCCTACTCAAAGTGCTGAACTCTGACCTGCCAGGGAAGTGGGGCTGGGGATAGTCATGGTGGGATAAGTCACAACTGCAAATGTTTTCAGTTTGTTTCATGGAAAGCCAACAATTCGCTAAGCCCTGTGTGATTTTGAGGGTGGGTAGGAAATGCCAACCATCAGTATGAGCTCTTTGAGGAAGGACTGTAGTTACACCCCAGCAAACCCCAAAAGGAGCTCTTTGAAGTTTGGGCAACATCTCACATTTCTATTGACCTTTTTTAAGCCCCTGGGCTGTTCCCTGCCTCCCAGACATACCCCGAACCTTGGCCGGGATCTTTTTGGAGGCACGGGACCCACTTATATAGCTCTAGGTCCTAGGTCTTGCATAACACAGCAACTCAGTGGATCATTTACCATCTAGGTGCTCCAAAGATGGAAAACACTATACCTGTCTTAGAGTAGGAGAACCTTCTCTCCTGTGAATCCTAGAAAGCATCTGAGGTATCATATACTATTTTTGTGCAGATATAATTTGGCTGCTTTATTTTCTGATTAGTCTGTGAGTTCCCTGAGGGTAGACTTTGTATCTTGTTCATCTTTTAGTGACTGCACGGTGGGGCAAGGACTCAGCAAATATGTGCTGAATATTCTATATTTGAGAAGAAAATTCCAGCATGGAATATAGCATACAGTGGGCTTCCATATTAGGCCATGTGAGGAAATTAGGATAATGGCATTTCATATTATCCCGTTGCTTTCTCTTTTCATGTGGCTGGTTGGGTGCCTCAAAACCAGGGTTTGCTCAGCTTGGCCTGCTCCAGCTCTCAATCCCTGGTTCCAGCCTCTTTACGTTGGCTAGCACTGTGTCCATGTCTGTGTAGGGCTGTTGCTTTTATCACCTACTGATTCCTGCTTGACTCTCCCTGTTTCTTAGTGCCCTCATTTTACCTCCTCTCTCGGGCATTACAGATGACATAGCTGATGGAGGGTCTGGCTTATCCCAGTCCTGAAATATGTAGGGTCTTGGTGCCCTTATTCAACACTTGCTAAACAAGGGGGCAGTACTGCAATACTTTGTGGTTCATCATTTAGGGCATCTCTACCCTTCATGTGTAGTAAAATAAATTGAGTAGACTAGGTTTCTAGAGGTTACTGGAACCAAAGACCTTCTGATCCAGCAAATTGATTTCATCCACTCATCTTTGGTTGAACCAGATCCAAATAAAGGCTTGTAATAGTCATTTTTAACATGTTGAAATATTATTTCTAAAATAGTCATTCAACACAACCTGTCTGGAAGTTTTCTGGAGAACAGATATTTTTGGAATCCTTTTGACAGCCTGGTCAAGCAATTGTGGTAGAGAATGACTAATGAGTAGTCACTTTGTCTCTTAGTCCAACTTCTTGCTACCAAGCATTATGAGTGCATACTGAATTCGAGGCAGCATTTTGTGGGGGGTGGGCTCTGTTGACCTGTAAGGAGGCTCTGGACATTGACTGCTTTTCTACGTGAGGACACATGATTTTTCTATACCAATATCTAGAGCAGAACACTTTAAACAGCCTCACTGATCAAAAGTAACGTAGAATCAACCACATACCCAGGCAGAGATTTGTGTACATGAGTTTCTGAAAGTGCTTAATATTTATTTATTTATTTATTTATTTATTTATTTATTTATTTATTTATTGTGGTACTGGGGTTCCTGGAAGCCCTTCTACCTTGGGGCTACACTCCCAGACCTATTTTATTTTTGGAAACAGAGTCTCTTATGCCAGCGTGGCTGGCTTCGAACCTGCACAATCCTCCTGTCTCCACCTCCCAAGCATGGGGATTACAAGTGTGCACCACCACGCCCGGCTTATGAAAGTGCTTAATTTTTAAAAGCACTACCTTGGCTTCATTTTCTCCTGATGAGTGAACTGGTATTTTCCAAAGTAGGAAGAGCTATGTCACCATTAGCAGCTTCCACTTGAAATGCAAGCTCAAAAATAAAATAAAATAAAATAAAATAAAATAAAATGTAAATATATATAAAGCAAAACCATGGGTGGAAATATTCATTACTCAGGCATCTATCTACTCAGATCCCCTAGTGAAGCCAGAGAGCAGGCAGGCCAGGAAGTGCTGCAGACTGCCTAACGTTAATCCATTCTCTGCATAGGGCAAAACAAGTGTGTTTCTGAACAAGCTCTCAAACCATCAAAAACTGAACTCCCCACACCAAAGAGAAAGAAGAGTAGAGACAGAACACACACTGACTGATGGCTAACGATCACTGCATAAAATGGTGAGGGTAACTATCAGGCGACAGATGCACACATTGCCTCCAATCTCAAGAAAACTGGCCTCATAAGGAGGGGAGAAGGTCAGCAATGTTTCCCAGGTCTAGACCCTGTGAGGTCTGATAAGAAAAGGAGCAATTTTAAAAATCAATGGAATATTTACTAGAGACCTGAGTATAGTCCTCCATCTATTGTAAAGGATGTTTCCCAGATATCAATAAATAAAAGATGCTGGCCCTACCATTCAGGGCCCCTAGAAACTGGGAAAGGGTGTAAGACAGAAAAACAGCTCTCTCCATATCAGAACCTTCTATGATAGACGGCATCTCCTACTGACATTTTCATTAGCAGGAAATTTATGTTCCTATTTCTGTCTGTTGTAATGACCATTCATAGCCATAGCATGGTGGTGGCTAATGGACAGGAATAGGGAAAAAAAATCCTTAATTAATGCAGAAGTGAAGCATTTTCTTTCCGCACTTTGAGAAGCCAAGTATTTCACAGCAGTTCTTGGCACTGGAGTGGAGGTAAAATAATTATACACAATTTCTAGTGATTAAAAGATTGTAAAATAATTTTAGTTACAACTTGAAATTACTTATCTTGTAAATGAGAAAGAGTGAAGAAATGGGTTCTAAGTGAGTCTTGAGATTTAGGGCAGAACCTGAAGAAATCTTCCTCTGGATGCCTGACTTCTCAGGACAACTGGGCTCTGGGGTTTAGGTCTGGGGCTTGCCTGGATCTCTTTCTAGCTTAGTATCTTACACTGGTGGGTCAAGGCTTTGTCATCCATTTGTGGCCTTGTTTCTCTAATGCTCTTTGTTCTCCTATGCATTCACATTTTGCTTTTGCTTTTCATGTTTAAATAAAAAAAAATCCTTTTGTGGCACTACTTTTTTTGGCATTAGGAATTGAACCCAGGGGAATCCTACTTCTAATTCACACTCCCAGCCCTATTTTATTTTAATTTTAAAGCCAGGGGGTCTTGCTAAGTTGCCGAGGCTGGTCGTAAACCCCAATTCTCATATCTCAGCCTTCCAAGGACTGGAATTGCAGGCATGCGCCACCACGTTCAACATGTGACAGTTTTATTCCGTTTCTCGCATAGTTATCCGGATCTGGCTGGAAGGGAAACTAGACCTGGCCTGAGTTTTCTCTTTGAAGCAATGATCTTAAGAACATCAACTTTTTTAGCCTCCATGTTTGCAGCATGAGGAATTGTTTGGTTTTCTTTTGCGTTTGGTTTTCATTTTTGAAAATCAGAACTCAGACACAGAGAGGCCAAATAGGTTTCTGAAGATAGGACAATCAAAGCAGCCAAGATGACTGACACAGGCCTGTTCACTCACCGCTCTTTATAGCTTCCAAGGCCATCTACACTGGGTGCACTCTACAGATGTTCAGGCACAGAGTGAAAGCAGTACAGAGCAACGTGCAGAGGACCCAGGAAGAAAAACCCTGGGGGGGGGGCGTGCCCGAGGCCTCCAAGGAGAAGCTGTAGAATGCTGCTTTGAACTTCTAGGAGCATGCTTCATAAAGAAGGGACCCTTCGAAGATACTCTGAGATCTAGCAGCTCAGAGTGGAGGAAAGCAGAGATCTCCATGCACAGGAAGGGCTGTCCTGCATCAGTCAGCTTATTACGTAGTTTCTTAATGTTGATTTGTGATCTTTCTTCACTTTAAATTCTATAAAGTTTCCTCTCAACTCTGATTTAAGTGCAATGCACAAATTTTGATGTGTCTTTTCATTTTTGTTCCATTAAAATATTTCCCAAATTGTTTTGAGATTTCTCTTGGAAACATAAATTTTTAGTAGAAAAGTTTAGAGCAGTTTCAGGTTTATAGAAGAATTGAATAGAAAGTACAGAGTTCCCATATCTGCCCCCATAGTTTCCCTTATTATTTATTTATTGCATTAGTGTAGTACAGTTGTAATTGATAAGCCAATGTTGATATTATTATTAATTACAGCCTATCATTTCTATTAGGGTTCACTCTTTGTGTTTTATAGTTCTGAGGTTTTTGCCAAGTTCATAGTGTCATGTATTACATTACAACCTTATAATAGTATCATGCAAAATAGATTCACTACCTTAAAAATTTTCTGTGCTTCACCTATTCACCCTTTCATGACACCATGCTAAGTGTCTGGCAACCACTGACCTTTTTATTGTCTCCGCAGTTTTGCCTTTTCCAAAATGTCATACAGTTGGCATCATGCAGTATATATTCTTCTCAGACTTGATTCTTTCACCGAGAAACATACACTTAAGGTTTCTCTGTGCTGTTTTGCCATTTGACAACTCCTTTCCTTGTATTGGATGCACCGCCACCGTTTATCACTTAATGAAGGACACTTTGGCTCTTTTAGTCAACTACAAATAGAATTTCTATAAACATCGAGTGTGAGGTTGTTTTTGTGAACATGTTTTCAACTCAGGCAACTAAATACCTGGAAGTATGTTACGGTTTGAATTTTAAAGGATGCGTCAAATCTCATGTGCTGCCCATGCATCCAGGTTCAGAAGCAGGACACGGCTGGAGGTGCAGAATCACTGGGGAAAAGGCCTTAGGGGCCGTATCTGCTCCTGTTCCCCTCCCTTCCTTCTCTCTGCCCTGACGCTTGCTGCTGAATTTCCTGCCTTGGAGCTAGCTGCTCATGGATCCCTGAAGCCATGAATCTTAAATAAACATTAACTAAACCTTTCTTCCTCTAAGTTGTATTTATTTGTTTTTTTTTATCACAGTGAATAAAAAGCTAACTAAATCAGTGTATGATTGCTGGATTGTATAGTAAGATTACATTTAACTTTGTTAAGAAATTACTAGACTAGCGGATATGGTGGCACATGCTTGTAATCCCAGTACTTGGGAGGCTGAGACAGGAGGAGCACAGGTTGGAGGCCAGCCTCAGCTATTTAGTGAGGCCCCCCACAACTTAGTGAGACCCTGTTTCAAAATAAATGATAAAAAATAGGGCTGAGGGTGTACCACCAAGGTAGGATGCCCAGGCTTCAATCCCCAGTACTGAAAAGAAAGAAAAAGAGAAAGGAAGGAAGGAAGGAAGAAAGGAAGGACAGAAGAAAGAAAGAAAGAAACAAAGAAAGAAAGAAAGAAAGAAAGAAAGAAAGAAAGAAAGAAAGAAAGAAGGAAAGAAATTACCAGACTATTTTCCAAAGTGGGTGCACCACTTTGAATCCCCACCAACAATAAATGGGTGCTCAAGTTGCCTCATATCCTAACACCGGTGTCGTCAGTGCTTTGACTGTAGCCATTCTAGAAAGTATGGGGTGATATTGCCTTATGGCGTTAGTGTGTAATTTCCCACTAATATGTGACGCTGAGCATTTTTTCATATACTTACTTGCTATGTGTATTTTTGGTCAGGTATCCATTCAGATTATTTGTTCACTTTTTAATTGGGTAGTTTTCTTATTGTGGAACTGTAAGAACTATTTGTGTATTTTGGATACAATCCTTTCCTAGACATCTGTTTTGCAATTTTCCTCCAATCTGTGATTATTTCATTCTCTTAATGGTGTCTTTCAAAGAGAACTTTTCACTTTTAATTAAATCCAATTTATTATTTTTTCTTTCATTCATTGCTAAACTCAAGGTCTTCTTTTTTTCTCCTATGTTATCTTCTAGCAGTTTTATATTTTTGCATTTTACACTTAGGTCTATGAAATATTTTTAATTATTTTTGTGAAAGGGTTAAGGCCAGAGTTGAGATAGTCTCCCTTCTCTCTTTGACATTGTCCTCTGTTATCTTCATTATCTTTTTAGATCCAGTTATTCCAGAACAGTTTGTCGAAAAGACTCTCTTTTCTTCATGTAATTTTCTTTGATCCTTTGTTAAAGATCAGTTGGCTGTATTTGTGTGGTTCTCTCTCTGGTCATTCTATTCTGTTACACTGATTTATTTATTTATTCTTCTGGCAATACCAGACTGTCCTGTATTGCTGTAGTGCTTTGTAAAACTCAAAGTTGGATATAGGTAGTCCTTTGATTATTCTTTTTCTTCAATTTTGTAAAGTTTGGCTGCTCAAGGTCTTCACTCTACATCAACTTTCAAATGAGCTCTTCATGTCTATAAAGTGATTTTGTGTAGCATCAGTTGGGTTTTATTTTATCTATACATCAAATTGAAAAACAACTGATACTTTATTGAGTTTTCTTATGAAATTGTGACATCTTCCCATTTATTTAAATCTTTTTTTATAATTTTATTGGTGTACTGTAATTATACTTAATAATGAGGTATAAAGTGATAGGGATATACATGCACACAACGCTTGGTACGTTTCTCTCCGGATGCCACCCCTTCCCTCCTCTTCCCTGTGCGAGCCATTGAGATTGGCACTGGTAATTTCATGTACATATACAACACTGTTTAAACTGTTACCTCTTTATGTCTCTATTCCTCCTCCTCTCTCCCCTAAATCCCTCCATTGGAGTCTCCTCTATCTGAGGTCTTTTTCGTTTCTCTGTTTCTATCTAGCTTCCCCATATGAGAGAAAACATACAACTATTAACCTACTGAGATTGGCTAATCTTCCTTAGCGTAGTTCCTTATATTTTTTCTGTAAATGACAAATTTATTCTTCATTATGGCTGAGTAAAATTCCATTGTGTGTATATACCACAGCTTTGTGATCCACATTTCTCATATTATTTCTTGTGAATATTTTGTTAGATTTATACCTATGTATTCCCTCCCCTCTTTTTGATTCTGATATAGTGCTGTTTTAAATTTCCTGTTCCAATTGTTTATTGCTGCTATATAGTGAAGCATTTTCTTGTTGTATTGGATTTACTAGTATTCCTATTATGATGTTTAGTAACAAGGGTTAGAAGGGATATCTTTGCCTTGTTCCTGGTCTTAGGGGAAAAGTATTTTCTTGCCATTAACTACATTAGCTATAGAATTTTTGTAGATATGTGTTATGCTTAGGATGAGTCTTTGTTTCTGCTTTTCTGAGAATTTCCTTTTTACTCATAAATAGAAGATGGGATTTGTCTAGTGAGCTTTCTGTATCTACTCGTATGATTTTCTCCTTTATTGTATTGATGTAATAGATTATTTGAATTTATTATTGATGTTTGAACTGAGTTGTTGAACTGAATTGAGTTGTTAATAATCTTTTTATCCTTTTTAATGCACCAAGGGTAAATAGTAATGGCCTATTTCATTTTGGATATTAGTAGCCTGTGTTTCTTCTCTTTTTTTCTTGGTTAATCTGGCTATGTATTGTCAAGTTATATTAATATTAATATATATATATATATATATATATATATATATATATATATATAGTGGTACTGGGGTTCCTGGAAGCCCTTCTACTTCCGGGCTACACTCCCAGACCTATTTTATATTTTTGAAACAGGGTCTCTTAAGCCAGCGCGGCTGGCTTCGAACCTGCGCGATCCTCCTGTCTCCGCCTCCCAAGCGCAGGGATTACAAGCGTGCGCCACCACGCCCGGCCGATATTAGTATATTTTTAAAATATGTTTTTGATTTTATTTTCTCTAAACTTTTGTGTGTATGTCATCTTGAGGATTAAACCCGAGGGCATTCCACCTCCAAGATACACCCAAGGTCCTATTTTTTTTTTTTTTTTCATTTTGAAACAGGGTCTAACTAGGTATTACTACTAATTTAGGTTGGCCTTTAACCTGCAATCCTCTTGTCTCAGCCTACCAAGTACTGGGATTACAGGTGTGCATCACTACACCTGGCTATTTTTACTACATTTTGTACATTTCAAATTTATTGATTCATTTTTTGATTAATGTTACTATTTATTTTTCTGTTCATGCTGGATTTAACTTGTGTTTTTCCTCTAGTTTTCTCCAGTAGATTATTGATTTTAAATATTTTTTCCTATTATATGCAATCAATGATACAAATTTTTCTCTAATCACAGCTCTCAGAACTTTACACAATTTTAATAGGTTATATTTTTATTTTCTTTTAAAAATTTAGTTATTTTATTGGTGCATTGTAATTCATCAGCACTTAGTACACCTTTTTCTAACCCGCCCTCTGCTTCCTTCCTTGCCTGTGTACAATATTAAGATTGGCATTAATAATTTTGTGTATATACATCATGTCCACAAAAGTATTTCCTTCATCAAATCTCCCTCTCTGAGGCCCTCTCCATTTCTCCACTAGGGTTTTTCCTTCTTTTTCTAGAGTCCATTTGTATGTTCAATTCCCCCCAGCTTCCACATTTGAGGGAAAACATCTGACCTTTCATTTTTTTGTGCCTGACTAATCTCACTTAGCTCAATAGTCTCCAGTTTCATCCATTTTTTTTGAAAAATGACATAATATTGTTCTTATTTATGGCTGAATAGAATTTTGTTTTGTGTATGTTGCATAATTTGTAATTCATTCATCTGTTGATGGACACCTAGTCTGTTTCCATAATTTGGATATTGTAAATTGTGCTGCTATAAACATGGATATACATGCATTACTACAGTTGTATGGTTTCAAGCCCTTTTAGGTAGCTACCCAGGAGTGGGCTAGCTGGGGCATATGGTAGTTCCATTTCCAGTCTTCTGAGGAAACCTCACACTGATCTACAAAGTGGCTGCACGAAGTTGCAATCCTAGCAGCACTGTATATTTATCCCTATCTTAACCTGAATTTTTTATTCTGTTCTTTTTTGATGATTGCCATTCTAATTGGGGTTAGCTGAAATCTCAATGTAGTTTTGATTTGCATCTCTCTGATTGTTATTGATGTTGAACATTTTCTTATATATTTATTGGCTCTTTGTATTTCTTCTTTTCTGAAGTGGCTTTTTAGTTCACTTGCCCTTTTTTGGGTTGGGTTATTTACTTATTTATTAGTGGCAAGTTTCTTTAGTTTTTTGTATATATTCTTGATATTAGTTCTGTATCAGAGGAGTAGCTGTCAAAGATCTCCCATGCTGTTGGTTGTTTATTAAGGTTCTTGGTGGGTTTTTTTAACAATTTTTTATTGAACATAAGTAGTATACATTTACACTATATTTGGTGCCCTCTCCCCCCCTCCCCCGTTTTCTCTCCCCCCCCCACCAATGGTTGTCCAGGTTAACCATGTCTTAATCATAATTTTACACATGTTCAGGTGTAGACCCTCATTAATCAAGATCGGCCTTTCTCCTCTCCTATCTTTCCATTAAAACTTAGCTAATATTTCCCCTCTAATATCTGGGGTCCTACTGGTATCCTTTGTGTTTTCTAGTTTGGGCATATTAGAGGAAACATGTGTATCTTCTCCTTCTGTGCTTGGCTGATCTCACTTAACATGATGCTCTCCAGGGCTTTCCATCTTCTTGCAAATGATATAATTTTGTTCTTCTTTATGGCTGAATAGAATTCCATTGTGTGTTTGGTGGTTTTCTTTGTTGCACAGAGCTCTTTAATGCAATTCCACTTATTAATCCTTATTTTAATTTCTTGTATCTTGAGGGTCTTATTGAGGAAGCGTCCACCAGTACCTACATGTTAAAGTATTGGTCCTATGCCTTATTCTAGTAATTTTAAAGTCTCTGGTTAATTTCTAGGTCTTTAGTCCATCTTGAGTCGATTCTTGAGCAGGGTGAGAAGATGAGGTGTTTTTTTGGGGGGGGTCTGGGGATGGAACCCAGGGGCATTCAACCTCTGAGCTACACCCCCTGCCCTATTTTTTATTCTTTATTTTGAAACCGGGTCTCACTGAGTTACAAAGGGCTTCACTAAGTAGCTGAGGCTGTCTGCGAACCGCGATCTTCCGGTCTCAGCCTCCCAAATGCTGGGATTACAGCATGCGCCACCATGCCCGGCTAGAAGATGAGGTTTAATTTCATTTTTCTACAAAAGATTAACCAGTTTTGCCAACATCATTTGTTGAAAAGGCTGTCATTTCTGCAGTGTATGTTTTTATCCCCTTGGTCAAAAATCATTTGGCTGTATGTGCATAGATTTGTTTTTGAATCTTGTATTCTGCTTCATTTGTATATATGTCTGTTTCTGTGTCAGTACCATGCTGTTTTTATTCCTATATCTCTGCGGTGTAGTTTGAGATCAGGTACTATATTGCCTCCCACACAGTTTTTGTTGCTGAGAACTGCTGTGGCTATATTGGGTTGTTTGTTATTTATATACTTTTTTTCATTGAAAAACTCTCTTGTTATTTGATTAAATAAAAATAAAATAAGCTGCATAGGAACAATTTTAAGGTCTAAAGAGACACCAACTTTTTTTTTTCAGGTTGTAGTAGCCGATATAGCATCTCCTTGCTACTTTCTCTAGCCTTTTCTCTGTGGACCACAGTGATATTTTCAGGAGCCCATCAGCTATGCAGGAAGTTTTGAAAATTCTCCTATTGGTTCCTTACCTGCCCCCTGCCTGTCATGGAATTTTAGGACTGATTTTTCTAGTTCTGTGAAAAATGACCATGGGATTTTTAATCGGGATTGAATTGGTTGATCACTTTTTGTATAATGGCATTTTAATGATATTTATTCTGCATATGAAAGAGCATGGAAAATATTTTCATTTTCCAAGGTCTTCAATTTCTTTCTTTAATGTTTTATAGTTTTTATTGTAGAGGTCTTTTACCTTACTGGATACCCCTAGGCATTTCATTGTTTTGTAGCTTTTTGTGAATGGGATTATTTTCCAGCTATCTCAGTGGATTCATTGTTGATATATAGAAAAGCTATTGATTTTTGTTACCTGTTTTTTTCTGAATTTATCACTGTAGGATTTTTTGGTTGAGTGTTTGGGTTCTTCTAGGAATAGAATCATGTCATCTGCAGACAGAAATAACTACATTTCTTCTTTTCCTAATTGTATTACCTTGATTTACTTCTCATGTCATATTGCTCAGAATAGTTTCTAGCACTAAGTTGAAAATGAGGGGGTAGTAGTGGGCATCTTTGACTTGTTCCTGATTTCAAAGAGAATTCTGTGGTTTTCATGCATTTACTATAAGGTTGGCTTTGGGCTTGTCATACATTTATCTTACAATTTTTGTACACCATTCCTTCTATTCTGATTTTCTACAGTGTTTTGAATATGAATAGTTTTTCATAAATGCTTTTTCAGAATCTGTTGATATGATCACATGGTGTTTATTCTTACCTCTATATATGTGGAAGATAACATTTACTGTTTTACTCATGCTGAACCAGGTTTGTACTCTTAGAATTAAACTAACTTGATCATGGTATAGAAATTGAACATGGTCAAGAAATGGAACTTTCTTGATGTGATTTTGAATGTGTCACTAGTATTTTCAGGAGATTTGTATATAAGTTCATCAACAATATTAGCTTGTAATTTTTTGAGCTTTCTTTATTTGGATTTGATATTAAGGTGACACTGGCTTCATAAAGTAAGCTTGGGAGAATCAAAACTTCTCTTTTTCTTTCATGAAATAGTTTGAAAAGGATTGGGCTTAAGTCTTTTATAAAGTTTTTTTTAAAATTCAGCTGGGAATCCATTTAGACCTTGGCTTTTATTTGATGGAAGGTACTTTATTGTTGTTTCAACCTCTTTTCTTGCTATTGGTTGGTTTAAGTTTTCTATATCCTCTTGATTAAAATTAGGTAGGTTGTATGTTTCTAGCAATATGTCATTTTTTTCTAGATTTTTCAATTTATTGGAATATAATTTTACAAGATAATTTCTGATGATTCTCTGGATTTTTATGCTGTCTATAGTGATATCTTTCTCATCTCTTATTTTAATAACTTGGGTTGATTCTTTTGGTTAGGTTGGCTAAGGATTTTTCAGTCTTGCTCATCTTTTAAAAAAACAGATTTTCCTTTAGCTCATCTTTTGTCTTTTTTTCTATTTCATTGATTTCTGCTGTGATATTAGTGATTTTCTCTTATAATGACTTTGAGATTAGCCTACTCCTGTTGTTTCAGGGCTTTGAAATATATTATTAGTTTATTTGGTAATTTTGTTTTATTTCTTCTGAGGATTTTTTCTAGTGCCAGTTTTGTAAGATCAAAACTTTTTTAGCTTGTTTATCGTGGAAGATTTTTATTTCTCCATAGATTTTGAAAGTTTTGCTGGATATATAAGTCATAGCTGGGCATTGTTTTTCTCTCAGTGCTTGCTGTACATCATTCCAGGACCTCCAGGCTTTCATGACTTCATTTGAGAAGTCTGGAGTGATTATATTTTACATCTAAATGTTGCCCAGCCTCTTTCTCTTGATGTGATTATAATTTTCTCCTTGACCTCTGCATTAGTCATTTTGATTATTATGTAATATGGAAAGTTTTTCTCTGGTCTTGTGTGCTCACTTTTTCTATATTTTTGAAGTTCTATGATACTATTTCTCTGAAGAGATTTTAATTCCCTTGGTTTGCTTTTCCATACCTTCTTTTATGCCTATTATTCTTAAGTTTATACATTTAAAATTGTTCTACATCTCTTGGATATTTTGGTTGTATCGTTGAATTGTTTTCTCTATATTGTTGACTTGCTGTTTATTTTTCAATGAGCTCTTTTCTAAGAGTGTTTTCCATGTAGTCTAGTCTGCTGTTGATGGTCTCTTCTGAATTTTTTTATTTCATTATTGTGGCTTTCATTTCTTTCAAAGCTTACTTTTTATTTCTGTTCAGGATATTGGTCTCTTTATTGATATGTACCTTTATGTCCTTTAGATTTTTTCTGATCTCATTTCTAAAGTCCTGGGTCACGTGTATAATTAAACTTCTGAATTCTACTTTTGGCATTCTCTGCACCTCTGAATTGGTGACTTCCATTGTTATGAAATTGTGTGAACTCATATTTTCCTTGCTAGTATTCTTTCTCATGTTCTCAGAATTCTTAAATTTGTATCTTTGTTGCATTTGCCACCTCTCTGTCTTTGCATGGAGTTCCTATATCTAATTTATTTTCCTTTATGATGTATTCTGATCTGGAGGCAAATATTCACCTTGAGGTATGAGGGGCCCAGGTGTAGGTACCCACTGACAGTTCCCTGGTCTTCTCTCACAGAGCCCAGACAGAATTGGTTTGTTTGTAGTGTTTCAAGCTTGCTACTGTGTCTGCCTCACTTGTAATCCCCAGAGATATCCCATCCCACTCATTGCTCTAATTATGGAGGCTGCTTTATACCTTGTGCTCTGCTGAGGTCACAGGAGACCCTGTGCTCCACAAAGTTCCATATTATGCCCAGCTTTTGTCATCCTAGTTAGACCTCTGTTATTATTCTATCTCTGATCACTTGAGATCCTATAGGCCACCTGCCTATGCTGTTTTGTTCTTTTATCACCCCCCCACTGTTCTGCCTGTACTTTTCTGGGGCACAGTGTTTCTGTATTCCTAGTGCTCTGTGATGTGCTGCCACCTGGGATCCAAACTCAGAGGATAGGTGATTACCACATTCAGCTGAGCTTTATTACCCTGAGAGATCTTGTCTGCCTTCTGTGTTCTGTATCACATGCACCCTCACTTTGTCCCCTTTCTGTTCTGCTAGCAGTTCAAAAGGACTGTGATGCAGCTCCTCCAGGTCTCGGTGCGGAGAGATGATTCTGTCAAACAATGTGTTGGCAGCATTAGTGGCTTGCAGGCATTAATGTGCAAGGACCTGCCTTTTATCAAGAAAATAGGATACAGGGCTCAGCAATGTGGGTATCACGCCTCTCTGTTACTGTTAAGTGTTTATCATCCTGAGAGGCCTCTGCTGCAGTCTGGGTTCTGTGCTGGTCTAGACATAGGTGTGTGAGTGTGTGTGTTGGGAGGAGGCGTTGAGGGGAAGATCCACCTTCTAGTTAAATCATGTTAGTGTCCAGTGATCTGCCCACTATCCTGCTGACCAGGTCCAGGCTCGGCTATACAGTGTTCATAATTTTCTGCTGTCCTATTATTTTGGGATATCACACTGAAACCATGATTTCTGGGTGGCCTAGATGGGTGGACTGAAATGCTGCCTCTGTTTCCTGCCTCTGGTACCACTAGAGGCTGTCAGCAATTTTTTTTGGCGGGGGGCAATACTGGGGATGGAACCGAGGGGCATTCTACCTCTGAGCTACATCCCCTGCCTTATATTTTTTTATTCTTTACTTTGAAACAAGTATTATTGAGTTGCAAAGGGCCTAACTAAGTAGCTGAGGCTGTCCTCGAAATGTGATCCTTCTGTCTCAGCTCTGAAATGCTGGGATTACATGCCTGTGCCATCAATTCCAGCTTGTCAGAATATTCTTGCTTCTAACCTGTCGGATCTCAATGTCTGAGAGTTGGCAGGGGTCCTCTGCAAACTCCCAGACCTTGTGAATTTAGTAGTTTCTATAGAGATTCTCCCTCATTCCTAGGTATTCCTACTGAAAATGAGTGTACATTCAAAATCACCTCAAGATATATCAGAGCCTCTTAGGATTCTGTAGAAAGAATTTGTTTTCTCCCAATTTTGAAGAGTTCTTCTGTGTCAGACCAGTGATATTACCTGGGAAGCCTGGCTGGGTGATCCTGAGATTTGAGGGCATGTAGTGTAGATTACATTTGTCTTTCAGGTTGGTATCTGTGCTCCCTGGATCAATAGGATCTGATTTCTTCCTTATTAGTTTTCTGGTAATCTGAAGATAGGGGAGCCCTCCTTTAGTCTACAGTGCTCAGAGCTGGTGAATCATGCTAGAAACATGCCATATTTTTCAATGTTCATTTTCTTTTAGTAAAAAAATATTTTAACTTCCTCGTGAGATTCCTTATATCCATGTATTATTTACGTGTGTGTTTAATCTCCAAATATTTTGGATTTTTTTATGTTCCTTTCTGTTACTGGTGTTTAGTTTAGTTCCATTGTGGTCTAAGAGTATACTTTGTTTGATATCTAGTGTATTGAAATTTTGAAGGTGTATTTATGGCTCAGAATGTGTTCCATATTGATAACCATTCTGTAAGAACTTGAAAAGAATGTGTATTCTGTCATTGTTGAATGAAGTTGTCTATAAAAGTCAGTTATATCTAGTTGCTTTATGGTGCTTTCAAATCAACCATATTCTTATTGCTATTTTGCCTGCTGAGTCTGCCAGTTACTGGTAGAGAGTTTTGAAATCTCCAATTATAATGGTGAATTTGTTGATTTTTCCTTGAAGTTTTGTCTTACATATTTTAATGTTTTTATTTTTTGGCATATATACATTAAGAATGGTTATGTCTCTTTGAAAAGTTAATCTCTTTATTATCATGTATTATCCCTCTTTATCTCCAATAAAATGAAATTACTCTGACTTTCTTTTGGTTAATGTTAGCATGGTATATCTTTCTATTTCTCTTTCCTTTTAATCTAGTTGTGACCTAAAGGAGGTTTCTTGTAAACAACATATAGTTAGGTTATGTTTCTTTTTTAATCTACTTCTGCAGTCTTTGTCTTTTAATTGGTATAAGTAGGTCATTCAGGCTTAAAGTGATTAATGGTAGAACTGTATTAATATTTGTCTTACTTAGAATTTAAAACCTTGTCTGCCCTTTTTCTTCCTTTTTGTCTTCTACTCTTTGTTCTGACTTTCCTGGTTGTCAGTGAATATTTTTATATTCCATTTTCTCTCAGCATATAAGTTATGCATTTTAGAATTTTTATGTGGCTGCCCTGTGTTTTCAGTGTTACCTTTGCAACTCATTCAAGTCCTTCATGAGTAGTGCATGTTAAAGTATTTCCCACCTATCCCTCCCATCTTTTTAACATTGCTTTAAGTCATTTCACTGATCCATTAGCTGTACTCACTGTTGATAATTATTCTTGCAGTTATTATTTTAAACAAATTATATTTTGCAAAGAAAGGATAATAGAAATAAGATATATTTTACTTCCATTTATTTCTCCTTCAAATCTCTTCTTTGTGTAGATATTAGTTTAAGACCTATTTCATTTTCTTTCATCTTGAAGACTTTTTTTTTTAACATTTCTTGCAAGGCAAATCTATTGGTGATAAATTCCAACAAAAATAAAGCCTTTTGAGAAAGGCTTTATACCTCCTTCACTTTCGAAGAATATTTTACTGGATTTGGAATCTTGGGTGGTTATTTTGTTTCTTTTCTTTTTTTTTTCTTCTCTTTTCTTTTCTTTCTTTCTTTCTTTTTTTTTTGTTGTTTGTTTGTGGTACTGGGGATGGAACCCAGGGACATTCTATCTCTGAGCTACACCTCTAACCCTATTTTTTGTTTTGAAACAGGGTCTCAGTGATTTGCAAAGGGCCTCACTAAATAGTAGCTGAGGCTGTTCTTGAACCTCAGATCCTCTTGTCAGCCCAAATGCTGGGATTACAAGTGTGCACCACCATGGCTGGCTGTTATTTTGTTTCAGTACTTTAAATATTCCACTTTACTCTCCCCTTGTTTACATGATTTCTAAAGAGAAATCTGTTTCTCTATTTCTCTGTCTCTGTCTCTGTCTTTTTCTTTCTCTCTCATAAATTTCTCTCTCCTCTTCATCCAAATTGTTTTTTCTTCTTGAACTTCTTTTGATATTTTTTTCTCTGTTTGAAAAGAAAAGCAAATTGATTTGCTGCAATTTGTATATGATATGTCTTCGTGTAGTTTTTCTGTATCTATTGTGCTTGTGCATTCTGGATCTGCACTTTGGTATCTCTCATTAATTTTGGGAATTTTCTCAACCATTTTTTAATTTAAATATTTTCTTTTTTCTCTATTTATTTATCTTTCCTAAATTTCCATTGCAGGCTTGCTATGTATTTTTAAATCACTGCTACAATACTTGAACATCTTGTTTTGTCTTTTAAAAATTTATATTTAATCAACAAATAATATTGCATATAATTATAGAATACAATTTGATGTTCTAATATATTTATACAACATGGAATGGTCAAATCAGGCTAACATATGCCCTATCTAGAATATTTATTATTTCTTTGTGGCAAGAATATTTAAAATAATTTTTTAAACTATTTTAAAATATGTACTGCTGTATATTATTATTGTTAATTATAATCACCATGCTGTGCAATGGATTACTAAATCTATTATTTTTGTTTACCGAAAACCTGATACACTTAGACAAATGTATTTTCCTTTTCTAGCTACCCCACTCCCAGTATCTGTTAACTGCTATTCTACTCTCTGCTTTTATAAGTTCATTGTTTTAGATTCCATATAAAAGTGAAATAATGATTTTACTATTTTATGGAATCAGTATTTGTCTTTTTATACTTGGGCTTATCTCATTTAGCATAATACCCTCTAGGTTTGTCCATATTATTGCAAATGACAAAATTTTCTGTTTTTAAAAGTTTGAATTTTAATCTATTGTGTATATATAGCATTTAAAAGTCAATCCACTTATTAATGGAAATTTTCATTATTTTCATATCTTTTATGAATAAAGCTACAATGAGAATGAAGGTGTGGACATTTCTTTGAAATACTGATTTTAATTCTTTTGGATATATGCCAGATGTGGAATTGCTAGATTATATGATAATTCTATTTTCATTATTTTTGCTTACCTTCATGCTGTATTTGAAAATGGCTGTGCTAATTTACTATACCATTAATGGTTTATAAGGGTTTCCTTTTTCTCCATATTCTTTCCTACACTTATTACCTTTCATCATTTTTCAAGAGTCACTTTAACAGGTGTGAGGTGATATCTCCTTGTTGCAGGAACACACAGTGGGTAAAGGACAATCTCTACAATAAGCAATGTGGGGAAAACTGCCTATATATCTGGAAAAAATAAAAAAAAGTTCCTTATTTCACCTCTTATATAATAATCAGTTCAAAATGGAATAAATATTTAAATCAAAGACTTCAGGATGTAAAACTCTCAGAAAAAAACAAAGGTGGAAAGTTCTATGACATTGGTCTGGGTAGTCATTTCTTGGATATTATTCCAAAAGCTTTGACAACAAAAATAGACAAACAGTATTATATCAAACTTAAAAGTTCCTGTACAATGATGGAAACAATTAATAGAAAGAAATAACTCACAGACTAAAAAAATTTGCAATTTATAGATTGAATAAGGCACATAATGAGAAAATGAATATCCCTATTGAAAGTGACCTGAATAGACACTTTTACAAAAGAAAAAATTTGCCGAGCATGGTGGCGCACACTTGTAATCCCTGTGCTTGGGAGGCAGAGACAGGAGGATCATGCAGATTTGAAGCCAGCCTCTCTGGCTTAAGAGACACTGTTTCCAGATAAAAATATAAAATAGGTCTTAGAGTATAGCCCAGAGGTAGAAGGGTTCCATCCCCAGTACCACCAAAAAAAGAAAGAAAAGAAAAAATTTAAATGCTAATAGATATGTGAAAAAAATCTCTAATCATGAGAGAAATAATATTTACCTTTTTTCCTTGGGAGTTCAATTTTGAAAATTTTACTGAGGTGCCTTCAATATTACTAATCCTATCCTTGACTATGTCCAGCCTACTGATGGCCCTGTCAAAGTACTTTTTCATTTGTTATATTTTTTATTTTTATAATTTTTTTTGATCATTAGAGTTTCCATCTCTATTCTTATATTACTCCTCTGTTACAGATGAGTACCTCTGAAAACCTGTTCTTACAGGTTGTCCATTATTTTTTATATTAGGGTCTTTAGCATATAATTATAGCTTTTTAAAATTTCCAGTATGATAATTCCAAAAATTCTTCCACATCTAAACCTTAATCTGATGCTTCTTTTGCCTCTTTAGGATTGTTATTTTTTCTTTATATAGCAAGTCTTGCAATTTTTTTTGTTGAATGCCAGATAATATAACAGGTAAAATACACTAAAGTAGTATGATTGTACAACATAATTTATACAATTTTAATTATTTTAAATATGCTGAGGTTTGTTTTACGACCCAGCATATATTTTATCTTGGAAAATATTTTATAAAGTTGGAAGAAGCACTATTGCTATAAACTGAATTAGATCCAGATGGGTGATGGTATTTTGATCTTCTGCCTTCTTGATGATTTTCTATTTGTTCTATCTATAACTGAGAGAGAGAGAGATGTTGAACTATCCAACTATATTTTTGAATTTGTCTGTTTCTCTTTTCAGTTCTTTTTAAAGCTATACAAACTTGTTTGTGTTTGTAATGCCTTTTTAGTGAATCACTTTTCCTATCATTTATATTTATCTTATTTCTTTCTGACAAGTATTCTTGCTCTGATTTTCACATTGCTTGACATTAATATAAGACTTTAAGATTTCCTAACCAAGGAGGTAAAAGACCTCTACAAAGAAAATTATAAATCATTAAAAAAAGAAATTGAAGAATACCTTAGGAGATAGAAAGATCTTTCATGTTCTCGGATAGGCAGAATCAATATAATCAAAATGGCCAGTCCTCCAAAAGTGATCTGCAGATTTGATGCAATACCCATTAAATTAACAAGGTCATTCCTTATAGACATAAAAAAGTCAGTCCTTAAATTCACTTGGAACTACAAAAACCCAAAATAGCAAAAGTAGTTCTAGCAACAAGAACCATGGCAGGAAGCATCACACTACCTGACTTCAAACTACACTACAATAGTAATAAAAACAGCATGGTATTGGCACAAAGACAGACACATAGGCCAATGGAGCAGAATAGAAGACTCAGAAACAAATCTGCACACTACAACCAATTGATTTTTGACAAAGGGGCCAAAAACATACACTGGAAAAAAGATAGCCTCTTCCACAAATAGTGTTGGCAACAC
Source organism: Muscardinus avellanarius (assembly GCF_963383645.1). Classification (NCBI taxonomy): domain Eukaryota; kingdom Metazoa; phylum Chordata; class Mammalia; order Rodentia; family Gliridae; genus Muscardinus; species Muscardinus avellanarius. The sequence goes on from NC_137796.1 coordinate 42,459,950, forward strand.
TGGTTAACCATAAACCTCATTCTCACCCTGCTCAAGAGTCAATTCAAGGTAGATCAAAGACTTGAAAGATCAGATCTCTCTTAGTGTTTCAACAATACATTACTTATGTTCTTTTACTTTGAATATACTCGTATAAATATATTTCCAGTGTATTTGTGTTGATAGTATATAGTTGGATCTTTATAAAAATCAATTTAAACAGACTTTATCTTCCAATTGATTTGTTTAGACCACTTATTTTTAATGTAATTTTTATCAGTTTGGATGTAGGCCTATCATTTTATTATTTGTTTCTTGTTTTTAAAGTCATTATATATCTTTAAATACAATAATTTATTGTGGTAGAATTGTTATAGCATTTACTATTTTATCCACTTTAAATGTATAATTCAGCTGGGAGTGGTGGTGTATGCTTATCATCCCAGCGTTTGGGAGGCTAAGACAAGAGGACTGTGGTTCATAGACAGCCTCAGCTACTTAGTGAGGCCCATTGCAACTCATTGAGACCCTGTTTCAAAATAAAGAACAAAAAATAGGGCTGGAGTGTAGCTTGGAGGTAAAATGCACCTGGGTTTAATCCCCAGTACCATAAAAAATAGATAAATGTACAATTTATTTTTACAACAAAATGATAGCAAAATTGCCTATATTTATTATAAATGTCTGAACAGTTTCATTTAGTGATTATAAGTGCTATAACATACATAAATTATTATAGTCTTTTTAATTAATATTTTGTTATGTGAACTTTAAACTTTTACCTTCCTTCGTTTATGTAGTATTTGCTTATTTTTAAATTTACATACATTCTTCATCAGACATTATTTACATTCTGATCTCCATGTATATGTTATTATTAATTAGATAATTTTACATATTATATACTTATTTATAATATGTATTATATTACTAAATAATAGTCTATTATATATGCCCACATTTTTACCATTTTTAAAACTTTTTCTTATTCCTAATATTCCAAATACCCTCTAGTATCATTTATGTTTTTCCTAAACACTTCCTTAAACATTTTTTTCAGATTAGGTCTGTTGATTATATTTATTTTACATTTATTTAATTTTATCATATTTTCTTAATCTGGGGATGTCTTATTTTGCTTTTATTCTTGAAGGATCATTATATTAGATACAGAATTATAGGTTAGGAGCCATATTTTTCAACCTTATAAAAAACATTCTTTTATGCTTCTCTGGTATCCATGTTGTTTTGATGAGATCTCTACAATCATTAAAATAACTATTTCTCTATATGCAATATATTTTTTTCTTTGGCTGCATTTAGTGCTATTTTTTCAATTTCCAGTGGTTTAATCATGTTATAAGTTAACATGGATTCTTTTTAACTTATCATTTTGAATCTCAGGAGTTTCTCAAATATTTAAGTTTACTTTTTATAAAAATTAGATTATCAACCTTTATTTCTCCATCTGTTTACTAACTGTATATGCATCAACTTGTTTTTCTTCTTCTTGTGGGACTTTAATGACATGAATATTAGATCGTTTGTTATTTTCCCTCAGGTTTCTCAGGTTCTATTTATTTTCCCCCAACTATTTGTTTGTTGTTCAGATTAGTTAATATTTATTGATCTATTTTTAAGTTTAGTGACTTTTTTTCTCTGACATATCCATTCTGATATTGAACTAATTGAATAAATTTTTTCAATGTCATTACTGTATTTTTGGTTGTATAATTTTCACTTCATTCATTTGATTTTCTATTTTCATCATAAGACCACAACTTTCTATTATTTCAAGAGTGTTTTCCATTATTTCTTGGCATATAGTTATAATAGTTGCCTTAGTGTTTACTTGGTAGATTCATCACTGTATCATCTCAGGTTTGGTGTCTGTCCATCAGTGATGTAGAAATTCTTCTGATTATTTCATATGTTAAGTATTTTTGAAATGTATCTTAGGACTTAAATATTTTAAGAATGTTTTAAACTTTGTTCATTGTGTTTCAGGAGGCAATAAATACATGTCCAGGCTAAAACAAGCAAGCAAGCAAGCAAACAAACAAACAAACAAACAAACAAACATTCAAACTGAAATCCCTCAGTCTGTGAGTTCTGGTTCTAATTTAAAATTAATTTTCAAGTCATCTACAGAGTTGTTCAAATATGTTCTCTGTGTATGTCACTCAGTACCTAGTCTGGGACCTGGATGCTAGTGTGTACTATAATGTAGGTATAAATGCCTTGCTGTTCTGGTTAAACTTAGATCCATGAAAATGCAGTTGGGGTGACAGCCCGTAATTCATGCACACTTTATAGAATCATTTTCACGATCTCCCTCCTCTCCACTACTTTCTCAACACTCTTCTGCTCTCGGGGAATTTCCTTCCTGGTCTTATGACTGGGTTCTCTGATCCACTGTTCTCTAACGACAACTGTGTCATCTCCAGGATCAAGTGACAAGTTTATAAAGAAAAAAAGAGTGTTGTTTATCCACATACATTTGTAATTGCAGCTTCTCTGGTCAGAGAATGGGTGTCCCCTTCTCATTTTTTAGGTACCTCACCAGCCACTATTGTTTCTATGTCACTGAATGATTGCTTAATGGCTAGAGTAGGAGAAAATGAAATACAAATAAATATAAAAGCAGAGAATTGTGCTCAGTGTCTCTTTTAGTCCCCTTATAAGGAGATATTCCTTATCAGAAATAAAGTCTTATCTTGGACATTTTTCTTACTCTACTTGGTGTCTAGTTCAAGATTTTACACTGCTTTGAGTTTGGGATATAAAAACAGGGGAGGGAATAAATAATGGAGAATCACTGACATTTTGGTAGGATTTTGATATCTGTTTTCCTTCCTCAATTTTCCTTCTATAATTTTTTTCTTAGAATCCTTAAGCTATTGCACCATCTATTCTGTCTACAGTGTCAATTGTAGTTAGAAAGGGAGATAGGGTGAAGTGTGCTCTCTTTATATGAATGAAAATTAGAACACAACTATTATTTTTCTCATTCAATAGTTGAGAAAAACTGACATTCTGAAAATAATTTTGTTCCTCTGTTTTGTTTCTTTCTCAAGTCCTTAAGTGATGGATAACAGATTAGGATGTTACCCTTCCTCTATCTTATTCTGTGTATTATCTACCTACCAATTGCCAGTTCAAGAAGTTTAGATTCAAACTTGGAGATGTAGAATGAAAACTAATGTACAAATGTTGTAAGCTGCCTTAGCTTATGCCTGAGTTATGATAGCAACTAAGATTCCATGTTTGGAGGTCAAAAAGCCTGTTCAATTATATGTTAGGTTCAATTCCTTAATCAGTTCTGGTCTTATCTCAAGATATTGATTTGATTATTTATAAAAAAGTTATATTTATAACTCCCTTGATTGCATTCTTTCATTATATGACTGGCAGAAGATAACTTCCAAAGACTCAGTAAAGAAAGAAGCCTATAAGATCAGGTGAGATGAGTATTATCTTGTACAAAATGAAAGGGCCTTAAGTTGTGCCATAATCAATAGCTATGGGACATTTGTTTATATTGGGAAGGACTGGGGCTGTGGGAAGTAGCATTTAAAAGTTCTAGAGACCTTTCTCTCTCTGGTTATTTCAGCCTCAACCAACTCTATATATGTTTGGGAGTAAGTAAGAAGCCCACAAGAAAAATCAAAATTTTATTCTCTTTGCCACAAGTATTACTGCAGGAATGGCCACATGAGCAATCCTACCCAATCAAAGTATCTTTTTATTTATTTAAGAACACATGTGAATGAAAAGCTTTATTTCCCTACTGCATTTATTGAGGTAGCCACCTTTGTTTATAATGAGGGAAGAGTTTATGAAGAGTGAAGTCAGTGCCCAAGCACCTGCAGCCAAGGATACTGGAAGATGTAAAGTCCTCTAAAGATGTTGATCAAGACTGGATTCAACCATTCCAGATGCCAGTTACTCTTAGTTTTTATTTTATTTCTTTTCATTTATGTACAGCAACAAATTATCTTTGTGCTAAGATTGGTACTGCATAGGGGACATTCCAGCAGCAGAGAAAAACAATGTGAAATAAATTTATATGAGAATATTTTTGCCAGATCTTGGATTATTTCTTCTACCAGACCAAGATATTTGGACTTTTTCTTGAAGACAAAGGAGAATGAATACCTACTTAAGCTGGACTAATGCAGCTTTAGGCTTTTGAGAAATGGAAGTTAATTTGGTAGCAAATGTTGGATAAAGTATTTGGCAGAGATCCCTCAAAAAAAGTGGTGGGTTAGTTGTTGATTACTTCAGATCTGCTTACTAGAAACCTAAGTGATTAAATCTTGTATCAAGTGTTGGATTCGTGGTTTTTTCACAGGCACCCTACAAAGAACTTGGTGAACCTGAGGATTCAAGATTAGTCACATCTGTTAGAGTTTAAGTGTCCCCCAAAGGCTCATATATTGAAGGCTTGCTTTCCAGACTGGGGTGCTATTGGGAAGTGGTAAAACAATTAAGAAGTAGGTCCTAGTTGGGCTTGGTGGCGCATGCTTGTAATCCCAGCATTTGGGAGGCTGAGACAGGAGGATTGCATAGGTTTGAAGCCAGCCTCAGCTAAATAGGCTCTCAGCAACTTAGTGAGACCCTTTTCCAAATAAAAAAAATATAAAATTATAAAATATAAAATAAAAGGTCTGGGAATGTAGCCTGAAGGTTGAAGGCCTCTGGGTTCCATCCCCAGTATCACACATACACACACACACACACACACACACACACACACACACACACACACACAGAAGTAGGTCCTAGTGGAAGAGAGTTAAGAAGAAGTTAGGTCACTGGGGTATGGAGACTCAGGCTCCTTCCTCTTTCTCTTTGATTCCCAGCTGTTATATCCTTCCATGATGCACTGTGCTACTACAGGTCCAAAGCAATAGGGCCAAGAGACCACAGAATAAGACCTCTGAAATCATGAAAGAAACAACCTTTTTCTCCTTATAACTTATCTCAAGTACTTTGTCACAGTGATGGAAATCTATCAACCTCACTCTTATATCAGCTCTGGTAACATTGAAATAAATAATTTACTTATCTTACTCTTCTTAATAATACCTAGGTGTCTTTGATTTTTAAAGTAGTGATGCTTGTTCTATTTAAATGATAGTATCCCTTTAAAATGTGAAATGAAAAATGACCTCCATAGAAGGTTTTGAGAATAAGAAGAGTTAAGGCACTCCAAGGGAGAGTGGAAATGTCTAAGATGTATTTGATTCTCCCATTTTCTGAGCCCTGCTACACTGTGGACTTTGGTTTCTAAGCACCTCATGATAAAAACCAAGTTTTCTGAGCAAACAAGACAACCTAAAGGAGGAGAAAGGAGGGGGGAAGAGGAAAATCTCTAAAACACACAATGTACTTAAACATATCGAAGTCAATCACTAAGCCAAGCAAGGGAGGGAGGGACGGGGAGGGAATGGGGTGGGAATTGGGTAGGGGTTAAATCAGCGATGAGTACATGTTTATACACACAAGTTTTTTACCCCAATAAGTTGTATGAATATAATGCACCAATAAAAATAATTTAAAAAAAATAAAAAGAGTACTTTTTTGCTGTAGGTCACTTTAGGCACAGAGGTGACTTCAATTCCATCAAATCAAAGATTATGCAATAGTGAATCCTAAATTAGTTATGGCTTCTCTATAATGTGACAAGCTGTCCACTACAGGGAGAATTTGAGCATCAATCTGTCAATATCGTCTGTGGAGAGGTCTCACTTCTCTTTACAAAGAAGCTTGGGATCTACCTTCTTTTGAATGCTATCATCATGTCTTGCCCAGTTCTTGAGCCTTCAGGAATGTGAATACCCACTTGTAGCCTGTGCAAAACCATCCTGCCATTATGGGATTCCAAGCATGCTGTTTGATGACAGATGTGCTGCTGCCATTTAATACCATTTTGTACACTCAAAAGCCAGCTCCCCAATCCTCAACATTCTCATCCCAAGCCTTCTGGTTCACAAAATCCAAACACATTGTCCTGCATAAGTAATTATGGAGAGTTCTACAAGGAAAGATTCGTGGCACTTGCTAATCAGTTTAGTAATGAAAGATATCTATCTCTGCTGCATTAGAAGGAAAAAAATTAAAAGGCCAAGGAGAGTTCCCAGAAATCATCTGTTCCTGTTAACAAAGTGAATATTAATGAAAAACAAAACTGAGTTCCTCTTGTGTCTGATTTTTATCAAATTGTACAGGTATTAAAAATAGTTGTGGAAAAACTATTCATTAGTATTTAATTTAAAATAATTTTGGCTTCTGCTCTATTCCTGACTATTGCAATCACCTTACTGGACCCACCATGCCATGAGAATCAATAATGAGGCTAATTCTGTCCTTCATAAGCCAAAAACTAAGCAGTGGAAATAAGCATAAAGTTAGTATTCACTGATGGGAATTGAAAAAAGAGGGGTTCCAGGTTATTTTTTTCTTCCTCTGGGAACCAAGTTTGAGTTGCTCAAGTGACCAATGGACTGAGTTCTGTAGAACTCAGGTGCCTTCCAGAGACCAGGAGGATATCAGGATACATTGCCCAATAGAAGAGTCATCCCTGGATGCTTGATGTATGTCACTTGAGCACTTAGCTCTTCCATGAATGTCTTAGCAGGGAAACTAGTCAGGATGAGGAAGGGTCTGAAATGCCCTAGATACAGCTCGGTATAAATAGAGAGGTGCTGGACAGCTTCTTTATGAGGGGCCACTGAACTCAAAGGAGACTTCCACTTTGGGGAGAGAGGGAAGAGTAATGGTTATTCCCATTATTAGCCTAATAGGGTGGATTTGAAATATATGGTGCAAAGAAAAACCCAGAAGAATGGTGACCAAGAGAAGCAGTGTTTACAAGTCCCGCTGACATCTGATCTCCATTGCCTCAAAAATAGCGCTCTACAAAGCCAGAAAGTATTATAAGTAGAAGAATAAAAATGATAAATACAAAAGACAGATAAAAAGAAGATTAGAAGACCAATCAGAGAGCAGAAAAGAAACCCGCCCATCTTGTGGCTATGGATGCTGCGCAGGCAACATCTTGCCTCACGGCACCTAACTCCAGGGATGAAAAGAAAAACAAGGACCTGGAGTAGCTGCAGATCAACAGGTTGTAAGTCATCAGTTCTTCCTGTGCAAAGACCAGCTACAACTTCCAACAGTTGAGCTCACCATGCCCTTGAGGGATCCAGAGTGGAGCTCAACACCAGAAAAGAAACTTGCCTGCCTCATGGCCTTGGGCACTATGGCTGTGTCATCTTGCCAGTGGCAGCTGAGCTCTGAGCTCACTGTGCCTTCCAGAGATCCAGACCAGCGTGCACCAAAATTATAAGTGAGACTGCGGTCTCCTCAGGAGAACTCCCAGCACTATGCCCCCAGAAACTCGTGAAGCCACAATAAACTCCCTGGGTCTGAGATTTTACAGTTCAACCCCATGAAGGAGTAGTGGTGGCAGAGATTACCACACTCTCCAGAGATCCAGAGCAGCGCTCAATAACACTGTAAGTTTTCTGTGGGAAAATGCCCAGCCTTCAGGGACTCACGCAGCCCCGATAAACTCCCTGGGTCTGAGACTGCGATACAACCTAGAGAAGGTGGGAGTGGGGTCTGCTGTTGGACATAGCAGAGGCTCAGACAGACTCAGGCTCTGATCAATGGAAAGTGTGGGGGAAGACCTACCCTTAACACTATATCCAACTAGTAGGATCTCCTGGATCACCACAGACCTCCCGGTGGTGAATGGGGAGAAGTCTGACCAGCTAAGCCCTAGCTGTGGAGAACATACTCCTACAGAGGCATACTCCACCAATGGAGGCAGGGAGACTGAGACTCCAAATCTGTGGAAAGTATGGAGGGTGACCTGCACTTATTACTAAATCCAGTCCCATTGTTACTGACCATCTGCATATACTGAAAAAGACTCAGAAAATCAGACTCACAGCAGGAAAGGTGCCAGAGGCAATCGGTATTTGCACAGAGAGAGACTGCAGAGGACCTATCTGCTGAATAGTAATTTATTTGTAGAGTTGCATTAATTTGTTTTGTTTTGTTTTGGTTTTTGTTCTTTTTAGTGTGTGTGTGTGTGTGTGTGTGTGTGTGTGTGTGTATACCTGTTTTTTTTTTTTTTACTCTCTTCCCAGAAGAAAAGATATATGTTGAGGAGAAGGTAAGGACCCTGGGCCAGCTCCAGGAATCATGCAGTATCCAGGGGCAAGGGATGTTAAGAGGAAGAAGAGAACATCTGGACATCAGCAAGATACCTAGGAAGACCTAGAAGGCAAACATGGCCATATCTGATGCATATTTATGCTGATGGATAATTTTTTTATTCACAAAAAGCTCCTATAATCCAGGTGCCTCCAAGTATCATCATGTTTTAGGTAGAAAAGAAGGGATCTAATGTCTTAGTGGGGATGCTGATCTCTCATGCCCACCTGCTATCTAGATTTATGTTGCCTGCAGATTCCTCCTCAGCCCTCTCTGTGTTTCCAGCACCCCAGGATCTGCCTTGTTTGTGCTCACACATAGTCCATCATTCTTGACCTTGCCCTCTCCTCAATAACCTATGTTTGAATTAGCCAGCTTATATCAGTTATTACATCTGATTAGGCCAGTATCTGGGAAAAGTGTAGTTAATTACCATAGTATGGCTTTTATTCTAGGTGCCTTCTCTCTGAGATTTTTTGCTGTGCATGTATTTCATAGAAATGTTACCCTGTCCAAAAGGAAGTGTCTTGAGCTTTTAAATTGTTGCAAAATATTAGCATAGTCTTGTGGTATACAAGTATATGAAAGAAGCTCCTCTTCATAGAACTCATTGGTCAAGTTCAGGAGGCTATGCTGGGAACAGAATAGTTATTAATCCCTTATCCCTGTTTCACATGTCTAGGCCATATAGATTGACATTTATTTCTTCCTGCTCCTTGTTTTATCCACAGATCAATTTCCTGGATTGACACATGGCCTCTGTTTGCCTATAATACCAAACTTGTCTTTCAAACTTTGTTTGTTTAGTGTTAGGTATTTCAAGTACTTTGTATGTTCTAGATACTAGTCTTCTATCAGAGGATAACTTTTGCCATAGATTTCATAGGATTCAGACTCTGTTTCTCCTTAAAAATGACAAGTTAGGAATGATTTAAGCTGCAAGAGATAGAAAACCCATAAAAAAGGTTGAGGACAAAAGGGACTTCTTTTACTTATGTAGCTACATCCTGTTTAGAGATACTTCAGTGTATCAATAATGTCACCTTTTATATAGCTGCTATTCTACTCTATCCTCTTTAGCACATTGGTTTTTGTTCTTCTTCCTTCTGCTTCATGGTATCAAGATGATTAATAAAGCATCAGGCATAATATCTGTATTTAAATAAGGAAAGAAGAAATAAGAGGGTTGCAATAGTGGCAACTTTTCCTTTCATTTGTGAAAACAGCCTTCCTTGGCAGACAGTCACCTCTTCTCTGGCTATATGCTGAGGGCCACCTGCATGGTGACTGAATTTTCACAAAGTCATTCCAGTTCTAGCATGTTTAGAGTGTTCAGTGCAACAACATACTGAGTACAAGACCCTGTTTTGGGCTTTTGAAGGAGGGAGGGGACTGATGTAATGGAAGGCAAGCTCATTGTTATGATAGGTAGCCTGGGAGAAACTATGGGTCAGAGGCTACAGACCCACAATACTCTCCTGTCAAAGATTGCCTAAATAGTTAATATGTATCATCTAGCACATGGACAAGGCATGGCTAGGTTCGATGCTAAGGGTGGGACATAGAAATGACCAAAACTGGGCCTGGGCCTGGCTTTGTCACTTCATATCTATCTTTTTTGGGTACTCCTGTCTTCTTCCAAACATCTGCTAAAAGGGGCCAAGAGGCCACCCTCTCTATCTGGGCTGTCATCCCAGCCCATATCTTGCATTCCGACCCTGCTCTGCCGGCAGCTAGCTGGCAGTCACTGTGTTCCAGATGACCAATGCAAACTATACCAGGCCCTTTGCAAAACCTTGGAAGACATGCTATTTTTCTCTGCCTGCATAATTGTTGAGAAGAGATCCAGAGAAGGTGTTCTAATTAATTAGAGCAAGTATTTGAGGATGCCACTGTGTGCAGGACTCAGGACCAGAATCCAAATTTCCCACTTATCTGCCTCTACCACTGCGACCCTGAGGTGCCCCTCTCCCTCTCTGCATTCGTATTTGTGTGTAAACTTCAGCCTGTGACCGAAGCCTTATTAGCTGGTCAAAATTTTACTTTTAAATGGACCATTAACCTACTCGGAGCCCAGAGCACACTGATAATGTAATACCTCAGGATCCTGTCGGGCCTCAGAGTGAAGCAGGTCAGAGACCACATCTATTTCTCTCCATTATCCCGCAGATGTCCAAGGCACATTCTTACCCATAGGACATCTCTGTCTAAAAAGACTCTTTTTCCAACTAGCTTATTAATTCTATTTATGCCATTGACTTGGACTAGTTTCTTTGGTACCCTGAGCCACAGAGTCCCCAGAAACAAAGTGGAACTAGTTGTTTGTTTCAATCTCCTTGACAATCAGGTCGATGAGAGAATGTAGAGCTGAAATGGAAGCACCCTGGGCTTCACTCAGGCCTGGTGTGGAAAGTCCAAACACCTCCCCACTGGCCACCTCCTGCAGCTCCCTTTACTGAGAATGAAGATGAAGACATGGTAATGGTCCCCAAGGCTGAGATAAGGGGCCCTTTCAACCTTCTGGGTTTTCCAGGCAGAACTCCTGCTTGGCTGGAATTCCATCCACTCTTGGCAAGGCTTAACTTCCTGTCTCCAAGGGAGAGGGGCTTATAAAAAGGCATAAAAATGAGGCTTCTAAAGACATCCTGGACGTCAACTAGATGTTGCAAAATTACATTTTGATGAGTTCAGTGTAAATGAACCAGAAACATATGGATTCAATTTCCCTTGGAATCCACATGGGTTTAAAAACCAAGGGGGCGGGGGAGAATTCATTTAGGAAAGAGCATTTTAGGTCTCACCAAACTCCTCGCATTTGTAAACAGCAGTTTGAGGTTTGTGATGATTGTGTCCCAGGCTGGGTTTCTTTCCTAATAATAGAATGTACAGGATGTCTTGCAGCAGCCTCACAAAATGTGTCCAGGGCCAAATACTGCCTTCTTCATCTCTGTCCCATGATCCTACGAATCTCTGCACTGGCCTCGCAGATTTCTTGCTGTAGGATTTGAGTCCACAAACCCTAGGTTTCATTTTGCTTCTGCAAAGATAAAGAATGACAGTGACAGATTTACAAAACCAGTGACTGTCAGGTACCATGTCCATGCTAGGATTTCAGCAGGCACTTCTTTGTAAGGTGGGTAACATCGATCCACCTTGAAAATAAGTGAACTGAAGTTCAGGATGCTAAGTCTTAGGGTGCTTCACTAGCAGTCACCAGGTCTGAAATTGGAATTCAGGGATTTTTGAATTAAAGTCCAGGGACTTCTCCATATATATTGACCTGCAATTTTCTAATTTCAGACATGACTAGGAAACACACCTGATCATTGGGAACTATTACAGTGGGAACTATTACCTACGGATCTGCCAAAAGGCTGGAATGAGGAGACTAAAAGATTTTCACATTGAACTCAGAGAAGTTCTAGGAATTTCCATTGGTTCCTCAAAGAGATAGTTGGGAGGAGGAGTGGAGAAACAGAGGGAAAGGGTGAACTGGCAGAAATCCCAGGCCCATACTCTTGTGCTGAGCAACCCACTCCTCTCTGTTAAGTGAATTTTGATTACAGAAGGTTTTGTAAAGTTTGAAAACCAGAGATCAAGAGGATGTTTAGTGGTTTCTCATCCCTGTTCCACTAGTCCAGTTTTGCAGCTGTCTTCTCTTTCCTGCAGGTTCCATGCCCACTACTGGGTTGCTGGAGCTATAGATGAACACACCCAGCCATTTGGTCAACTTTTCTTGGCTCAGTCCTGTGGGACCAGAAAGGGGACAGAAAAACATGTGGATTCTTCCCTCAGGAAGACAGAAATGTATTTAAAATTCACTTCTAGGAGTCACCTTGGGAAGAAGACAATTTGAAATTATGAACTGGCAATGAGTTCTGGGTAGCAGAGGTTCTGGCTTCATACAGTAATATGCTAACCAAAGGAGCGGTCCAATAGAAGCCAACTATACAGTCCAGAGCTTTGGGGGTGGTGCTTCTGAATGACGTGGGGAAAAGTACAAACTCATGACCCTCATGAAAGGGACAAATATTTCTTGGCTCTTGACTGATAAAAGAACCATAAGATTCCATTGGATTGAGTCCTCTATGGCTGATCTGCCCGGACCCCCTTAGGTACACCCTGCAAAAGCCAGCCAAGACAGAGATGGGCTGGAAAGCCATCTGATTGCTATTATACTGCCCGACTTTCTTTATTGGCAAACAGTCTGTCAGCAGCTTCTCCTTGCAGAGCATCCCAGATGTGCTTAAAAAGCGTTCTGTATCCTTCCCATCCACACCAGCCTCCACGTGCATCGCCACTTTGCCAGACTTTGTCCTGGCCCCGGAAGTCCAGTTGCAGCTAAAATGAGGTGTACTCAGGAGCCAGAGGAGGGAAGATGGCCTCTTTAGGGAGCCTCCATTCTGCTCACTCCCCTTACTCCTTTTCCCTGGAGCTGTGGGAGGTGCTCTCGGTGGGGTGGAGGCAATGTGGCCTTATCTACCAGGCACAGATTAGGGTAAGGCAGGTAAAACCACATAATGAACTTCCTTTCACACATGTTTTTCTTCAATTCTCTGTACCAATAGAGTAATCGTCATCTGTTACTGGATCTGGACCTTCATATTCAAAGAATTCTCATGGGAGACTTTTAGTTCTTGATAGTGAGGCTAGGCACAGACATAGTTTTAGTATATTGTCCACGTAGCCTGCTCAGGTTGTCCTTCATTCTGGAGGCCAGTATCAAGGTGTTTCTCCATATGAAGATGGGAAGCAGGCATATAATTGTGCATAAACATACTATAATCCTAAGGATGTTATACTTTTGCAGCAGGTGGAGTCCCCTTGTAGGATACTCTTAGGTTGTTTTTTTCACATCACATACCCACACATATGCCCTTTCTTTAGGTCACAAAATTCTGAATTTATTTTGTGGGAGCCATTCTAGTTGTGGTTATTAGCCAACATTTCTTCCACTTTTAAAAGTTAAATGTGTCTCATTGCTTCTCCTGTCTCTTACAACCAAGGTTCTATTCAAGCCCCACGTCCACCTTTGACTCAGCATTTCCCCTACATTCTATGAGTACAGAACTCTAGAAAAAAAGAATGAGGGGCAGTTTGGGTAATTTTCTTTTCTATATTACTTTCCTTGTTCTTCGTTGAATCATTAAAAGCAAGGGCACTAACCTCTGAGCCAGCCAATACATAAAAAGTCTCTTTCTCTTTTTGATTTTTCTGATAATTGTGAAAAAATGGATGTATATTTCAGTCACAGACTTGATATATGCCTGATACTATTAAATTTAGTGATATCTTTGACCATGACTTTCTTGTTTAGAAGGGAAAATGAGGTCTGGAAAGAAGAAAGGAAATTCTCAGTGTCACTCAGAAATCTCACAACAGAAGAAAGAAGACTTCCAAGGATTGCACTGGTTGCCAAACATTGCTTGACTGATGCAGAAGCTTCCTGCTCAAGCATCACCATAGATCCCGCCAAACCAACTCCTCTTCTTCAAAAAACGCTTTGCTGCAAATGTGGTCCCCTTCTATAATGGCCTTGATGGTAAGCTCCCTATCATTCAGCTCTTTGTTTTGATTTTTTCTATGTATTTCAGTCAGCATTCTTACTGCTGTAACCCAACATAGCTGATGACTAAATCTTAGAGGAAGACTAATTTAAGCTCATGGTTTTGGTTCATACATACCTGTGACAGGGTGCATGGAGGGCTACTACTTTCACATCATGGAGGCCAGAAGCATAGATAGCAATATAAAGGGGTGAGAGACATAGTCCTTAAGGCTACACTACCAGCGACCTACCTCCTAGAGCCACACCCTATCTGCCTACATTACCACCCAATAATCCATTAAAATTATTAATCCATTAGTGGATTTATCCACTGATAATATTCAATTCATGATCCAATTATTTTACCTCTGAACATTTTTACATTGCTAATACATGAGCTTGTTCACGGTTCATTCTATATCCAAACCATAACACTATGCCAATTATAACAACTAGCCTTAGCTCAGTCGTCATTGAAAGGCTGAGAAATAGACACAGGACTCACTCCTGACCCCAAAAGGCATCATCTAGGAGTAGAGTAAGAGCTGATAGGAGCGTCTAAAAAAAGGTTCATCACCCTTAAAAAAAGATACAAGAAAGAGGCAAACCCTTAAGCCATTTTCTTCCCTCTAGACCTTTGTATTTCTAGGTGCAATTTGGTACTTTGAGGTAAAAAATCAAAGCTGTGTGTGCACTAACAAAGCAGAGTGATGTGAAGATGAAAGGACATGGGCAATGATGACACAATTATCAAATGGTCCAACTCTGGAGTCCTGTTTCTGGACTTATTTTGTATGACAGGAATGTTCATAATATTTAAACTAGTCAGAATTGGGATGTTCTCTTACTTGCATAGTTAAGTTGCTCTGGTTGGTCAAAGTGACCATCTGCCATTACAAGTTATGGGCAATTATGGCAAAGTATTGTCCTCTTTATTTACTCCTTGTCTCTCCCTTTTATTCCATCTCTTAAACTTCTTCCTGTTTCTCTGCAAAGTGATAGGCCATTAGAACCAGTAGAAGCTTTAACCCTTATCCATTTGGGGTAACTAAAGTTCATAGGGAGGAAGTGATTTAGTGACTTGAACAGAATGAGCCAGAGGGAGAACTCAGGTCTTCTGGGCCCAGCTCTTTGATGTCTTGCTGTCTTGCTCTGTTTCTGCATTTCTTTCAAGCATTTTCCTAGGTCTACTTCTCCCTGCCTCTCTTCTTCCCAAGAAAAATGGATCCATTTACTTAATACTACATAAAAGGCATCTAAATAGGGGAGAGTGAGGGCTGCAGAGGAGATTACGATGAGGAACCAAGAGAGAGTGTTCATTGCAGCTGTGTCTGGATGGCCACAGACCATCAGGGGAGGGGGCTGTGGAGCTTATGAGCAGCTATCAGCCGATTGAGCCCATAGATGGCATACTGGCACCAGGAACTGACTAAATTCCATGGCCTAGCTCCATGGAACAAGTTTAGCTGGGGCCCCTTCCCATCCTATCCTGCTTCCCACTGACTTGAAAAGCTTGTATTTTAGATATTCCCCCTAGGTGTTTCTGCTTAGTTGGGTTTAAGTACAAAACCATGGATCTAGACACAGAATATGGGGATCTGAAAATCAGATCCAGAACCCAGAGTTGTTACCTTTGGTGGAGACAGTGCCTTTGTGCTACTCTGTCTGACCAGAGGCAAGCCATCAGGGGTAATGCTTATTATTGGCAACCTTGGGATTCATCTGGTACTGAGAATGTCTACTCTCTTGTAGAATTCTCCTTCATTTAGCTCAGTAAACAATTACTATGGCCAGGTTCAGTGCTTCTCCTTGGGTAAAAGACAAATAATTCCTTGCTCAAAGAGGTCCCAGTCATGTGGGGGCATGAGAAGTAATTTTTTACTTACAACAGTGCAAGGTAAATTTTGCCATCCACCATAGCACTTGGTGCTGAAGGGAGCACCCACTGGCCATCCAGCTCTGTCTGTGGCCAGAATATGGGTGAAGATTTCTTAAATGAGCCCTGATCCTGGTATTAATAGGTCTAAATTTCTATTTCTCCTGAACTACTATTTCTTCTAGTAGTTCTAATTCATGCACTCTCTGCTAACCTCCAGCTTGCCTTAATCTGCCCTACACAGTCAAAGGGGGTGTTTTACACTAGC
The DNA here is from genome assembly GCF_963383645.1 of Muscardinus avellanarius. Taxonomy (NCBI): domain Eukaryota; kingdom Metazoa; phylum Chordata; class Mammalia; order Rodentia; family Gliridae; genus Muscardinus; species Muscardinus avellanarius. The sequence continues at coordinate 42,475,850 of NC_137796.1, forward strand.
CTGGGAAAAATAAAGACATTGGAGAAATTCTTATGTTATTTACCAAGATCAAATGGTGCCCTGTCTCAGCATCTGATTGTTTTCTTTTACATAAGAAAATGTGTCTTTCTTTCTATCCAAGATAAATCCCTCTCCATGTGCCTAGACCCATCCCTCTCACTGTTTCAAAGACATGGTTTTGTCAGTTAACTAATGCCTTCCTTAAATTTCACCATTAATGTCCAATCCACCCACCAATGTGTATTTTCCCCAACCCTTTAAAATCCAGTTTTTATCCCTCTACTTGTCAGAAATTTATTTTGTCAAAATCCCCATTGTTCTCCCTAAATCCAAAATATTTTTTCACCTCTTATTTCAGGTGGAAATGACTATACTTGCCTTAAGACACTCCTATGTACATGCTCTCTCTCAGCTCTGTGACCCAACAATTTTCCCCATCTTCCTCCTAACTCAAATGTTTCTCCATCTCAGCCATACCGACTCCATCCACATCCTTTATCCAACCTCTAAATCTTGAATTCCCAAAGGTTCAGTTCACACACCTTATTTTTTCTATCTACACAGTCTGTCAGATAATCCCACCCAGCCTTGTGGATTTAACATGATGATTGCTCCCAGTCATATATTGTCAGTCCAGACTTCTTATGCGACCCCACTTGACTTTTGACATCTCACATCGGCTATGCCATAATCATCTCCAAAATTGAATTCTTAATGTGACGGGCAGAAGTCTAGCTAACCCCCAAGATTTCCCACCCCTCTGAATACATGCCCACCATTATTACAACTGCATGTGTATAATGGATTTTATTTTCATGCCTAGGTTATGTTATATGGCTAAGTTGCTACTTTACTGAGTGATGGAAGTGGCCATCATGGAATATCTATGTAGGATGTTCTCCCTCCTCTGCGGAGGACTGGCCTTTTGAGAGCCCCCTCAGCTCCCCTAGCTGATGGAGCCCCAGGTGGTCAAATGAAAGACTCAAAGATTTGGAACCATGTCTCCCTATAGACAAGGTACAGGACTCTGTTAGAGTGCTGAGCTTTCTGCAACTCAATTTCTCTACCATGAACAGTTACCATCCTTCCCCTGACCCTGACTTGAGAGGCCCGTTGCAAAAATGACAAGATGTAATTGAGATAAAGGACCTAGTACAGTGTTTCATACTCAACAACTAAGCAGGGGCTCAAATTTAGGAGTTGTTATTATTATTATTATTATTATTATTATTATTGTGTTATTATCGGTGAATTAATTCTGCTGCAGCACCTTGTTCTAGATCCCCAGCCAAAATATGTTGAAGTGACAGAAACAGTAATAAAAGTTTAACAGGCTCTTGAGCACATTTATTAACGTATCAGGTTGTATTTTCTCCCATATAAGTCCACTGAGTTTCTGGAGCTCAGACTATGATGGTCCCTCTCCTGGGAGCAGGAAAGCAAGTCTAAGCCCTATGGGATAGTAGCCTGGACCTGGCAAGGGGGTCCTGCCCTGTCCTGTTCCCTGCAGAGCCAAGGGAGTCGTGTGCCTGACTCCTCAGGGCCCCCTTGGGGGAAAAGGCAGGGGGGAAAGAGAGGAAATGTCAGCATTTCCCAGGCCCTGTGGAGAGTTGTGGCTTTGAAGGAGCTGAGAAAGCCCATGGGAGAGCTCTCCCAGCCTTGATAAGTTTCCCAGATCAGCACTCTGAGATAGAACCTGGGCTCTTAGGCTGTCTCCCTCAGGATCAGGGCTCCTCAGCTTGCTAGGGCCTCAAGTGTGTAGCTCCAAACCAATTGTTTTGAGAGCTGTCCCAAGCAGTCTTGTCTCTAATCCAGAGTTCAGCCAAGACTGAGGCAAAATCTGTACCATCTCTCACATCCAAGCTCACCTAAGGTGTGACGCAGATCATGTGACTGGGTAACACAGCTGCTTTTGATATACTTATATCCTCATTGCTGGGGATATGAGTATATCATATCTTTGAATTGTTCATAGTTTCAGTAGTGGTGTAGAGACTCATGAGAGACATGTAAGAAATAGGTGAGAGGATCCACCTACAATAATTTCTATGGAATTCTTTAGAATAGAACTCTATACTAATTAAAAGAAAACTATTGATTGGCCACATGGCGTAGGCAAGACCCCAGAGCTTGCTGAGAAGCAAAGATGGCTGTTAAGCTCCTCCGAGGAAAGCCTGAGAGAAGCGCAGTGAATGGAACAGAATGGACCTGAGGGCTGGGGACCGCATGGCTACATGGAGGGGCACTCACCCTGACCCTGAGCACTCAGCAAATAGGACTAAACTCACAACATGCCTGGTATGAGTGGAGTAAAGGTCAAATTCTAGATAAAGCCAGGTTTCCCACAGGTTTGATGGAAAGGGAATCAGAGATAGCTAGCACAGGCCAGGAACCAGAGGCAACAGGCCCTGGTGAGTGAAAGTCCCATATCACAGAGCATAACTTGATATCTTTGAGACCATGGAAACAGGTGTGGTGGGGATTCGCATCAAGAGGGGTCAGATCTCCAAGAGGCAGTGATGCCCTAGGGGATTTGGGGTTTGATATTTTGTAGAATAAAGAACATAGCCTCTGTCCCTGGTTCCTGTGAGACAGACTCTAAATCTTTGGAATTTCCCAAAAAGCAGGGGTAGACTCTTTTTTTTTTTTTTTTTTTTTTTTTGTACTCGGGGATTTTTAACCCAGGGACATTCTACCTCTAAGCTACATCCCCAGTTGTTTTTCTAAAATTTGAAATAGGGTCTCACTAAGTTTCCGAGACTATCCTTCAATCTGTAATGCTCTTATCACAAGCCTCCCAAGTACTGGGATTAGAGGTGTGTGCCCCTGTGCCTGACCAATGTCATTGTTCTTTATGAAGTTTTTGAAATTAACCTGCATTTAGGCTAAAGAGATGAGTCAGATGGAGGATAGTCAACAGAAAATCTAGTCTTGGTGTTTAAGACAGTCGGCCCTCTGGGGGAGGGGAGGGGCCTGGACAATGACTGATCTAATCACTTTAGCCTACACAAGAAACTCCAATAAAAACTCTGGATGGTGTAGCTTCGTGGTACTTCCTGGTTGGTGATCAAATAGATAGACTAGGATGGTGACTTATTTGCATTTGGACTGTCCATAACAAACCCTGTGTCTCCTCCTTTAGCTGGTCCTAACTCATTTATAATAAAGATATGATAAAAATATAGTTATTCCTGAGCTCTGGGAGTCATTTCAGTAAATTGGAGGGGAACATGGGACTTCTCCAGGTAAGTCTGAGGTGTGGGTAACCTGGAGATCCCGGATCTGTATCAAATGTCCAAAGGGAGAACAATTTTACAGGGACTCTGCCTTTAACCTGTAAGCTCCATACTCACTCCAGGCAATTGGTGCCAGGCTGGATTTTAGCACGCCAGCTAGGTAGCAGGAAGTGCATCTCCTTCATGTGTGGGTCTTTCTTATCTCTCACACATATTGGTCAACATTCAAACTGTGATCCAGAAAAAACAAACAAAATGTCCAGTGCTCGTTGTTTCCCACTTTGGCCCCAGGACTTGCTAAAATGCAGTCTTTGTTACTGCCAAATTGTTTTGTATGCTCTCCATGTCTGACCTCTGGTGTAGCTGCTTGATCTGAAGTTGACTGGTTCCTAGGAAGAATATACGCAAATAAAAAACATAGCTCCACCTTCCCAGCGGCAGCCCCAAGACTTCTGTTTGGGAGGTCCCGGGGACCACAGTCTGGTTCTGAGATGACTTCAAGATGTTTCTGCACAGCAAGCATATGTTTTTTAGTTTGATTATATATTTATGGCAGGGGTTCAGGGAGGGTGGATGGAAGTCATAGGGGTGGGAAGCACCGAGGACCAACATGAACTACTCTTGTGCAGCTACTATCCCTTTGGTCAAGAATACAGCCCCTAAAGAGGTAAGGACCAGAGAGGGCTCAGATTATAAATCTCTCCCTCAGAGTAGTTCAATTTCATTATACTTAAAAATAATTAAAGAAATCTGTAAAACATATTTCCATTGCATTAGTTTACTTCACTTGGCCCTGCAATGTGAGGATCATAATTACTTAAATATTTCCCTTTACTATTTTTCAAAACATTTTTCTAAATTGTCAAAAAACATTCTGGAGACAGTTGGATAAAAAACATAGTGAACATGTGTCTGATTAATTTTTTAAGACAATCAAGATCAAATGCAAAAAAAAAATGATTGGGAACGCTTTCCACACGACAATAAAAGACAGAAATCTCAGTGCAGGGAGTGTGGTGAGTCATAAGAAAAAAAAGGATTCATCATTTTTACTACGATATTTATTGTAACTCAGATGACAGTGAACGAACTGGCTTTGTGTGTAAGTTTCCAAAGGTGGAGCGTGGCCCTAAGGCGCTGTGTCCGGCTAGGGGGTGCTGTGGAAAGCTCAGGTTCTAGGGTCTCTCTGGACGCTGCCAAGCTTGTAAAGCAAGAGATCACTGTGAACAGTCACTCTTTGTCGCCTGTCATTACAAACAACTCGAGGGCAATCCTCTGGCTTCCTGACAAGCAGATCCGTCCCTCATCTGCCAGCTGATGATCAGGCCACCATCCCGAGGCCATCGATGGAGCTGCCAGTGATGGAAAGCCACTTGTCAAAGGAGGGTTTATGATGTTAACTCACAAGCACTTCCTCAGCTTGAACTGAATTTTATTTTATTCAGTTCATTTTGTTTAGTCTTTTTTTTTGAAGATTTAAAGAAGTTTATTAAAAAGATAGAAATACAGAAGACATTTAAAGCTTCATGGTAATGTGAGGGGGTGGTTCGAATGAATTCACCCTTGTTTAGTCTTTTTTAAACTTATTTTTTTTAAAGTTCCAATAAACAATTAGGATCAGAGAATGTGATTTCTTTTTCTAGCTAAACACTCCTGCTTCCCTGCTTACCTTTTCTGGCACCCACTGTCTGGCAAATGTGAGAGAGAAAAGGGAAGCAGGGACCCCTGTCTGAGTCCCTTACCCTTCCAGAAGCTGGGAGAAGGTGCCAGGCAGGGTAGGCACTGTAGCAAGACTATCCACCAGTGTGAAGGGCACAACCCCTATTTTGCTTATGACTTTGTGCCAACAAGAACCAAGGAATTCACATTAGAACTCCTTTGATGGAAATGCCACAGCCCTGTCAGTCACGCTTATATCCCCATGACCTTTATGTTATCTTTTAATATTTTGTGTTTATTATTTTAGTTTAGGGACTAATGTGCTTTATTTAAAATGGTAAAACACAGAGAGTTGTGATCTTGGGCTCCTCATCACAAATATGCATCCCTGTCTCCGTAGGAGGGAGAAGGTATGCAATGGCAGACTTTGTTCACTGTGATCTGGGCCCTCCTTGATAGCTGGAGCTAGTTTGAGTAGGAGCCTTAGTGCTAGACTTGCTGGAGCCTGAAGCAGGACTAAGGACCTATGGTAATGCTGGAGGTTTGGCAGACATTGTCTGTTGAACTTGGGGGAGGCTTCAGGCAGAAGTGAGAGAAAGTGGTTGTCCCATGGGCACTTGCTGGCCCATCGTCTGTCTCCTGGAGGGCTCAAGGCTTCAGGGTCAGCTCTATCTCCTCACCATGCATGCTGCTGACCATAAAGGGTGAATAGGTCACCTTGGCAGGAGATATCACATATGCTGACCATAAGGAGTGAATGGTGTACTTTGGCAGAAGGTATAACATGTTCCTGGAAGTGGACTGAACAGTAAGAATTATATAACAATCATGACTTTGGATTTTGATATTCATTTAAGTCAGAGGACACTAAGAGCTCACAGGTAGTGTGTGTGTGTGGGAGGGGAGAAGGATGGTGTATGTGAGTGAGAAAGGTCTGAATACACACTTCTGCCGCATACAGCAGCCTTTCAGTCCCACAGGGTGGATCAGTGTGCCACACTGCTGGGCCAAGGTAGAGTGGCCTGGGTAGATGGTGCTTGCAACAAGATCTAGACTGGACTCCAGTAATATTTTCTCTGAATCACGGGCACCAGGGTCATCCTTTGATTTCCAGCCTCTGTGATTCTCAATCTTGTCTCACTTCTTCCTCCAAAGGTTGAGTTCTTATACTTTGAACTCTTTAAATTTATACCAATATAGATGTATTTTGCAACCAAATTGATAAGGATTTTTATTTGCTTATTTTAATAATTACTGGAGGCCTTGCAGTCTGAAGATTTAATGATGAGTGGCTGGACCCACCACCCAGAACTCTGTGTGCCTGTGGGGTGAGGAGCAGAGTAGGCTCAGGGTAGGGAGCTGAGCCTCAGTGAGAGTGCCTTTGCACATATGCTGCACCCCTCCTTCTTTTAGCCAGTTCTCCAACCACTAAGGTGCAGCCAGATAGAAAAGAACCTTGGGTTTAATTCCATTCTCCAGTGTGACATCAATCATGTGTCACCTTTGTTAGGGAATCTGAGGGCCTCCTGAATTATTCAGAAATGCTACCTAAAATACTTGTTGCTCCCAACTGTTAATGAAAATATCAAGGGAATTAATTAACAGTCAATTATATCAATTTCAGACTTGGACATTGATTCTGATGCTGAAAGCTAAATCTGCAGTTTTGCTCCAGCTCCTTTCCCTGGCTCTCAACTTGTCTTAGTCATTTCTAATCAAACTTGGAAAGGGGAACATGCTCAAATTATTTCCTTTCCCTTGTTCTGCTTCAGTTTGCTTCAGATAAATAAGGATAAAAAGAGCTGGTTTAGTATTATATATTTTCTACAACCATAGGTGTACAGGTTTTATCTTGGTCTCTATATTAAACTGCTTAGGGGAAAAGGGAGTTTGAATCTAAGGGTAATAAGTTACCATCAAAGGCAAAAAGGCAAAAACAATGTGCATGTTATTTGCATAGATATGTATATTTTTCCCCCAAACCATCATGTGGAGGATCTTGAGAGAGACAAGAGACCGGAGATAGCAAAAGGGAATTGCAGGTACCCCTTCGTTGCCCACTTCTAACAACCAGAGCATAGGGATCTGTCCATTCTGCATGTGTGCGAACAGTTTGTTAGACGTTTGATAAACTTCACTTATGAAGGGATTTAAAAACCCTCTATGATCTTTGATATTAAGAAAAGGCATTTCATTGAAAACAGTCTTTGCATGATTTGGCACGAGTAGTCTAGACTGCTTTATGAAAAATGACAGCTAGTAGGAAAGTAATTAAAGATGTATTTTGCTGAAAGCAAAAGTATTTTTGGAATCAATACCAACCATCTTTAATTTGCCAGCTCTTTCCACAATCATTGTGCATTATCTGGAGGATTTTAACTCTAGAGAACAGGGGTGCCAACCCTCTACTGGTGTCATGGTTGGGTCTTCTATCTGCTTGCCATCATCCTTATGTAGGGTTGGATGAGACTTGGTCAGTGTGGTGGGGAAGGAGCCAGTGGACAGCATTGGACAGTGGCTTCTTATTTGGCACCTCCCTGGGGAACAAAAATGCTTGAAAATAACAGCCATGTAGCTAGATGTAGCGGAGGCTGAGGGCTGGGAGTGGCGCCTCTGGTTCTGAGTTAGAGACAATGGCATAAAACTTCATATATACTTTCTAGAATTCTCTGGACAGAAAGAAGTCTTCCTCTTCTACTGTGTTTATAGGAAGCATTTTCCTTGGCTGGATGAGAGTTCCTGCAGGTCAGGATTTCTCCCTCCACTTCTGTGCAAGGTATACCTCAGGTACTCTATGTGTGCATGGGCATGGTTTGGCTGATGGCTTTAAGATATAATTCCCACCCTACAAAAACCTATCTCTAACTCTACAATCCCCTTGTCTCCTTTAACCATATTCTCAGCTACCTGATTCCAATTTATCTTTCATATTTCATCTCAGACATTTCCTTCAGGAAGCCTTTTTGGAATTACCCAGCCCTCCCGGTTGCATCTCAGAGAATCACCTCCTTTCCTATCGGATTCTATATTAGAATAATTAGTTAATGACCTAACTTCCATACTACCACTGGAGATGGGAGCCATACTTTTCTTGCCAGTTTATTTTTGATTTCCAGTCTGGGACCTTTTATAGAATTCTTGGGTATGGAAAACAGAGTTGGGAATTGAGGCTAACATGCACCATATTGTGTTCTCTCTTCCCCTTGTCCTAGAGGTCTCTGGGTTCAATTTGGGGTATGGTATAAGCACACAGACCTTTTCTTTGTCGTTCTGCATTAGAATCACAAAGACCCCCTTTCTCTCAACATTAGAGAAAATCTGGGGTCAATTGGCAGTAAGCCCTGCACAGTTGGGAGAAATGGGAAGGGAAAAATGGAACGATTTTAACCATTGATGTGGTTGAGGGAAAGAAGTTCATGAGGGAAAAAGAAGAGGAATTGTGATTTTTTTTTTTTTTTTTTGGTGGTACTAGGGTTCCTGGAAACCTTTCTACCTCTGGAGTACACTCCCAGACACCTATATTTTATATTTTTATTTGGAAACAGGGTCTCTTAAGCCAGCAAGGCTGGCTTCGAACCTGCACGATCATCCTGTCTCCGCCTCCCAAGTGCCGGGATTACAAGCGTGCGCCACCACGCCCAGCCTGAATCATGGCTTTTTGAAGCCCACCTCTACCATAGCCTTGGGATTTTTCAGGCCACAAGCGCCATGAGCTGGCTAGGCCTAGTAGGATCCCCTTATCAGGTCTGAATGAGGATTGCACTGGCAGGGTCAACTATCTCTGTACTCTGCTCCTGGAACACTCGGTTTCCTCCATGGACTTTAGTGGGTGCCATGTTCTAAGTGTAAGGAAGCAGCAGCCATTTGATCCTGTTGCCTCTGAAACTAGAACAAATCTGCATCTACTTGTTTATTTTGGCCAAGGCTCTTTTGACACACGCACACACACATAATATGATTATAAATTATATATTATATATGTGTATACATGTTTCTCACACATACATGTAGTAATGCATTGCTCAATGGCAGGGATATGTGTAATTAGGCAATTTTGTCACTAAGAGAACATGACAGAATAGACTTACATAAACTAACATAGCTACAGATATGATCTTATGGGACCACCACAGTTAATGACAGATCACATATGTGATGTGATCTGTCATTGACTGAAACATCCTTATGTGGTATGTGACTATGTGTGTGTGTATGTGGAAACAGGCACAGTACAATAAACTACAGTTTATATTTTTACATATGACCCCTTCTGTCCAGCAAGTACATTTTGTCTTAACAATACAGTTATGTCAACATTCTCAAAGTCACATGTACTGCTGTGCAGAACAGAGGACACAGTCTTTTGTCCCAGTATTCAATGTCTGGGTGCGGTGGATTTTCCTTGCTACAGATCTTAATGAGGCATTAATTTTTCCCCTCATTGATATGCATAGTCAGACGTAGTTAATCTTTGGGCCACTTGCTGGTCAGATGCCTGGGATAAGCATGGATTAAGGGAATTCTGATTGCTAGTCTTCCCAAAGTATCAAACAACTTGGGAATGCAGAGCACAGAAGGGTGATTTTGAAGGCTGCAGAGCTGTCCATGGTGAGGTGACCAGGCCAAGATGGGCGTGTCCAGAAGGGATTTTGATTGATGATAGTACTGATGTGTTAGCATGTGGGAATTCTTGGGAAGGTGGGACCTTGTATGCCCATGCCCATTTTTCAATCTGTCTTTATCCTGGGCTGGAATCTGAGTTCAGCCTACTTGGGGTTCTAACCCTTTGGTTATAGCTTTTTAGCCAGGTACCAAGTCCATGGAGCAACAGTGACCCTTCCCACCATTCTTTTGGTAAATTCAGTCCTGAACTAGCCCAGACAGGAAAGAAGTTATAATAATCACTCCTTATTAGGACCTTTATCAGGCTTCCCACTGAAATGTGATCTCCAAGGATTGCTTTTAAAGTGTTTGCAAATGTATATCTCCCCATTTATGAGGATAGCTCTAGACCATAGCCAGGATGTGTGTTTTTTGCTAAGTCCTCCCTGTACTCCGAGTGCCCTACACAACGTGTCAGCTACTGGGTGGTCTGAACAGAGCTTGGCCAAGCAGCATCTTTCCACTCAGGGACTTCACCCACTCGTGCAAGGTAAGATGGTTGCTCTTGGTGGCTCTGCCATCACCTTGTATCCTAATAAGCTGCCTTCTCCGTTTCAGTGTTTCTTCTTCCAGAAACATTCCATCTCATCTTAAGGAATCTTTTCTTTACTCACACAGAGCATCACTGAGGCAAGCTAAGTCCTAGTAGAGTATAGTGTTCTCTAACTTCAATTCTAAAGTCAGCCCTTTGAGGCTGGGTATAAAGATGCTCTAATACCTGCTAATGAAACTAGAGACTGACCCAGGTCTATTAAAGAAGAATGTGGAACTAGAGATTACAATTTAAAATGACACATAACTTCATGATCTAGCAAGCTGACTTTTAAATGTCTTTCCTTTATGTTTGGGCATAGAAAGATTTTTATAAGAATTTTCATTGCAACATTCTTTGTAATGGTGAAAAACTGAAAACAATTTACATGCCCATTAATACAGGAATGAACAAATAAACCTGGTTGCAGCCAGGCTAAAGATGAATCTATAGGTACTATTATATTGAAGGCATCAACCTATCTGTTGACTGAAAAACAAGCTATGGATAGCTATATTTATTTGATAGAGTTCATGTTAAAGGAAATTAAAAATAAAAATGATTCTATATTTTTATAAGGACATATATTTTCAAATATTTTTGAATGATTACAAAAAGGCCTGGAGAATATTCACCAAACTAATCTCAATAGACACTTTTTAGGAAGAAAGGAACAGAATTGCAGAAGTGGAAAAAGGGAGCTCCATTTTATAAACTGGAATTATATCTTTTTTGAAATTCAACATCCTACAAGAATTAAAGAATTCAACACATCTTCAGATTCACTTTACATACAAATCTTTATCTTTTTCATGGAGGACCAGGAGGTAAAGTACCATTCATGCAGCATCAGCTATAAATGGATTTGCTTTGAAAGAGACAGAGGGTTAAGTTTTGGCCCTCCAAGAGAAAGCAGTGAAGGAACCATGACATGTATCCAAGGAATATAATAGTAGATAGAGGACCCCAGACAGGTGCTATAGTGGGAATGCACTGGATGTCTGGGGTGGCTGGGATGGCATGGGATGGCCTTGAGATAGGGTGGGATGGTGTGGGATGGTGTGAGATGGTGTGGAATGGCTGGGATGGCTGAGGTGCTGGGATGGCTGGAATGGCTGGGATGGTGTGGGATAGCTCAAATAACATGGGATGGCTAGGTTGCTGGGATAGTATGAGATGTGTGGCATGACTGGGGTGACTGAGATGGCTGGGATGCTGTGATGGTTGGGGTGGCTGGGATGGGTGGGGTGGGATAGCTGGGATGACTGGGATGGCTGGGATGGTGTGATATGGCTGAGATGGCTGGGGTGGCTGGGATGCCTGGAATGGCTGGGGTGGCTGGGATGGCTGGAGTAGCAGAAATGCTGTGAGATGTTCCTTTACAATATAGCTCTGGGCCCTCCCTCAGGATGGCCCAGGATGGAATTTGCTTTTGGAGTTTCTATACCTTGGAACCCTCAGAGCACTTCTCCCTTTAAAGCAAAAATTATATTTGATATCTAGAAACAGAGTATGGGATGGCAAGTTATTAGTAAGGGCAGGAGTCTTTAGGGAGGTTACTAATAGAGAGGCTGCATGGGCTTTTAGATGGGTTCTTGTTGGAGCAGGCTGGTTTTCCAGGTGTAAGACCAGAACAGTCAGAAATGTGACAATACTCCTTTATTTATTTATTTATTTATTTATTTATTTATTTATTTATTTTTTTTTTTGCTAAAATAGACACTAGATCCACCAATCCGAGGCTCTGCTTTCAACAGATGAAGGCAGTTGCTTCATGGTGGACCTTAGAATTCTGTGAGGTCCTTTTCCTTGGAGCAAAGGTCTTGACACTGGACACTTTGTTGTTGGAGCTGGGTTGGGCTCACAGAATCCTAATGTCTTGACTTTTATCAGGGGCATTGACTCAAAGATGACCAAGGACAGACAATTTAATCCTGCAAGAGCACCTTGGAGAGTGGCAGAGACTGTGTATCCTAGAGAGTACACATGCTATCTAAATACACACAATCTGAAAAATGGTCAACCACTGTGGTTAAGAAACACATGCCACTGATCCTGATTTTGTGGGTGAGAAGTACAGAACTGAGATTTGAGAGAGCTGGAAGTTGATTGCTGATATCATTCCAAAATGACATAGACAAAGAATTTAATCCACAGGGAGATTCAGTTTATCTGCAAAATTCAACAGTAACAGAACTGAGTTCAGTGGGTTGCGGTAGACTGTTATGACCAAGTGATCATGTAAGTGCCTCGCAATGACATCAGGCTTAATAATAATCGACAACACACACTTTTATCAGGACCAATAAACACTGTGTTCTTCAATGGCCTCATTCCTCTGCCTTGCATCAGCTGAAGCCAGCTGCTAACTCTCTGCCTCATTTTCTCCTCTTAATGAGGGGAAATCTAATATGAGCTTTAGGCTGGATGTGGAAATCATCCAGTGCCTCTGATGTGAGGAGGAGATGGAGGAGCCTGGCACCTGGCATCACCCTGAGATGCCTGCCACTGGGGAAAAATGATGTTTCTGGGCTGGGTCCCCATGTCACCATAAGGCGATGACTGGCACCCCTCCCTCTCCTTTAGGTGACTTCTTTGAGCCATTAACAGGGCTAGGGACTCCCCTTCTGGCCATGCAGCAAAAACTTTGGGTGGCTGACCCCAACTCTCCCTCACGCACAGCCAATCTCCCTGCAATTGTTTCATCAGTGTAGGTACTGTCAGCTCAAACCTGACAAGTGACAAGTCTCAGGCTCATGCTGACTAGATAATCAAAGTCTTGTCAGGGCTGTCAATACCCTGCAGATAGGAGAGGACAGAGGGAGGAAAGGTTTCTACAGAAACCGCTGCCTGCACACAAACCCTGTTGAAGCCTCTTACCCAAAATCACCTGTTTGTTCCTGAATGTCACTTGTTCCTGAATCTGTGGGCTCTAAAACGCAAGCCCTGAAGTAAGATTTTTCTATTTTGTGGAAGATTATCTTGTATTTTTACATTTAAGTACATAAATATATTTTGGGGAATATTTAGTAGCAGTAACTTGGTGAAAGAGATTTTTTTTCCAGTAAAAAATGTATTTTAAAAAATCAAAACTAAGCCGGATGTGGTAGAGCATGCTTGTAATCTCAGTACTTGGGAGGATGAGACACGAGGATCACAGGTTCATGGCCAGCTTCGGCTACTTAGTGAGACCCTCTGCAGCTTAGTGAGACCCTGTTTCACAATAAAGAATTTAAAATGGGGCTGGAGGTATAGCTCTGAGGTAGAGTGCCTCTGGGTTCAATCCTAGCACCACACACAAAAAATTCAAAACTAGAAAATGCCTATAAAGTGACAAGTTTACCTGTATTGTATCTTTTTAGTAGAAAAAATAAATAAACTATGTATTGCAGCCTCTGACATATGCAATAACATAAGAAAAATCTCCACATTCCTTCTTTGGTCTCCCTTTGCAAAGATACATGCATTGGTGAGTGCATGTATCTCACCATGTTGGGTGTCCATCTTTATCTAAACCTCAACATAGACTAATGTAGACCAATCAGCATGCTAAGAGAAAGAGAACTGGAAACACCATGTCGGAAAGTGGGGGCCCCAGGGGAGGACAGAGCCTCTGAGATGAGACCTTGCCTTTACCTCCCCTCTTCATACAGCCAGGTGAGCATCTAGTCTTCATCCTCATATCAAAGCATTTCTGTTGACATACATGCACATTTGATGAGTGATAATACTAAGCTAGCCTCTTTTTTTGCACTGGAGGGATTTCTACTAAACAGATATAAGCCTCTCTCTCTCTCTCTCTCTCTCTCTCTCTCTCTCTCTCTCTCTCTCTCTCTCTCTTTCTCTCCTATGTGTATAAAATCACTTGGTTAAAAGATAGCAGCTGGAGGGTCACCTTTGTGTCTTTCCTGAGCTCATACCATCTGTCCTGAAAGTCCTTAGTGGTCTGGCTTCTCTGGTTTGACCTGGGACAGGTGATAAGCCCCAGTCAGAGGTGCTGCAGTGGGTGGCTGATCGCCTTCACCCAGAACAATCCAATCACTTTTCCCCTGGGGTCCCAGTCCGTGAACATCGATCAGCCTCACTTCCTGTGTTTTGGCTATCTCCTCTCTTGCTCTGCTATCCCATACACATAGGCTGTTTCATCTCTTTCAGACTCTGCCAGTGTGGGTCCACCAGGCCTTTTAAACTTGCTATTGTTGCTTCTCCTTTTTCCTGGTTCCTTCTCAAGTCTCAGTAGAGATGTCCCTTTCCTTTCCTCATGAGCCCTGTGCCAGCCTTCCTGGCATGGACTGACTCTGCATCTCACCCTGCTGCCTTTCTTTTTATTCTCTGTTACTCCATAAATGGCTCTTTGTGACTTTTTTGGACAGTAATTCCTACTCCTTGAGATGTTCTTACCCCCCATTTTTCTCCTGCCTATTGCCAACTCTTCATAGAAAGAGATGATCAAAGTGCAGGGACAGGAACCTTACTGCATTGCCTGTTGCTGCTCCTGGAATCAAGCAATGTGTGGAAGGCAGTCGATGTGGAAGGAATGGCATTGTTGCCCTGGTACTGAGCCAGAAAGAAGTGGTGATTCCTGTCAGTGGGAAGATCCACAGGGGGTTCTCACCCCAGGGAGGAGCAACTAGCATCCAGCATCTTGCCTTTGTGAGATTAGGGCTAAGTTTGTCTCTAGGACTCCAGTTACCTCTTCTACAAACTTCCCCACTGTGGGGGTCCCAAAACTCACTCCTATAGGAGGTGTGAGCCCCCTTAGTGATGTATCCCTTAGTGCATGCAGGGAGGATCCAGCACCCATCGCAGGCAGGTGCCAGTTGCTTCATCACATAATGGTCATTGCCTGCTCTTTACTAGGTCCTGCAAGGTTACAAATATTGATAAGCCTCTGTCAGCTTTGCAGCGTAGAGTTTAGCAGAGAAGGCAGGCGCATATACATAGATGGAAGAGCAGTATGGCTAGGTTGTGAGAAGAGCCATGGAAGCAATAGTGAGAAGCTCACATTTAGCATCATGGAAGACTTCTTGAAAGAGGTAGCCCCTGAACTGAAGTTAGACTTAGAATAAAAATAAAATGAAAAACGGCAAGAAAGTAATAATGAAATGTGTCTTTATGAATGCCCTCTCTGGGTTGCATCTCTCCTGGCTGGTTATATCTTTGCAGTATTATCTGTGCCAGAGTGGGCAAAGCTTGTTTTTGGTGTATGAGGTTTTAGTTCTTATACAACAGTGTTTCTGACTACTGTGGTGATGCATTTGTCAAGAGCAGGTGAGACAAAACCTACCTGAGCTGTTCCTCCTTTGAGGGGAGGATCTTTGGGTCCTTCTCTCTGGCCCTTCTGCAAAGGCTTTTAGAGAACTCCTTTTCTTCATTGTTATGTCCTTTCCCAGCTAGCACTTAATCCCCCAAAGCTAAAGCTGACTCTCTTGCTTCCATCTGCACTGGCAATTACTCTGGCCTTGCTTTTATGGTGTTGGAGATGGCAGGATTGCTTGGTGAAATATCGCTCACCATCCTCAGCCCCATCAACTCTCTTGCAGCCATATTTAGAAGGGAGTCAGAGGGACAGGGGGGCGTGTGCGTATGTGGAAGCCAAATTCCCCTGACTAATTTATATTTTACATTTCTGTAAAATCATGCTTAGAGTATTTTGGTAATCTCTGCAGAGATTAAGTATAATGCTGTACATTTAATTGATATAAGTGGTTTCAATTCTCCTTAATATGACAAATCTCCAGTGTGAAATATTCTTAGTTAATGATCAACATAAAATAGAGTTCATTTTTAATGTGAGTACAAGATTTGAATTAATTTGTAGCTAGAGCAGGGTTATTAAAATTTGTGTGCATTCTGTGTGCTGCACATGTGCAGTCATATATGTAGACCAGCGTATACATGTGTATTCTGAGTAAGGACTTAAGTTGTGTGCTGCTTCTGGTCTGAACTAAGAGTACCTTCCCTTCCTCTCTCCCTGTCTTGGAAGCAGTAGTTTTAGCACCTCACACATGAAGGAGCTGCCCCACTGGAATCTCCCTCTATGTAAAAACTCATTCTAGTGCAAAGGGGGCTGTGTGCCATGTTCTGGGTCAACTGACCTGAGCCCAGGAGCTTGGCAGATGTCATATCAAAGGTGGAGAGATGCCATATGAGCTATGCCAAGGTTGTTTTCTCCTCCCTACTTGGTTTCAGATACACAGCAATTACTGGCCTGATAATTAGCATAGTGCTTTATATTATCAAAACCAGATGATGGCGATGGCTAGCATCATCCAGAAGAGTTCATTGAAAGTTTCAAGTTGCAGAAGTTCTTCGCAAAGCCATGTCCAGGAGGAAGGCAGTGCTGGCTAAAGCCAAGAGATTGACCTTTCCTTGCCTTACCTGCATCCAGGGTTCAAGAATACTGCTTCTATACACTCACACACCCCTGTCCCTCTGACTCCCTTCAAGTGTGTTGTACCACCATGCCACCTGAGATGGGAAGCCAGGATTGTGGTCTGTCCCTCTCAGATCACTATGACCCACACTCAAAATTTGCCACTGTCTGTACTGCTTTGAGATAAGAACAATTAAAAAAAAACTGCTAAAATAAAAGGGGAGAAATAAAAGCTTCAGGGATAAGTGCCAAACTGAATTTGAATATTGTATAAACTATGCGTGAGATGGAGGCAGCAACTTGTAAAAAAAACATCTGTTTCGGACCCTTCATTCCCCTTGCAGCTGGAATACAGAGCTAAGATTCCTTAACCGTCTCCTTTGTGATGCAGCCCATTTTGGGGACTGCCTTTGATATGCAGGCTGACCCTGCAGCTCTTAAATATTTCCAGTTTGTAGTCACCTCTTTAATGATTATGGAATTTGAATCCCAATAACAATGAGACTCCCCACCCCCTCATGAAGACAAGGCAGGGGTACAGGAGGCTGTACTCTCCAAGCTCAATTTCTATTGGCTTACCCAGCTGCAGAAAGTATCTTTAATCACATATACAATATTATTGGCAACACTGCAATAAAAGGCCTGAATGCTTCGTTTTTCTAGATTTCCTTTTATATTTCAAAATTGCTTTTCTTTCAAATTAGTGTATCCTATACATTTTCTTAAAAGGAATTACTTATGGCTTCACTTTTATATTTTCTTTTGTTGGCTTCCTATCCCTTTGAAATTACCACCTCACAGAGCTACAGACTTTCAAATGCTTTACATATGAAATGAAAGGCTGGAATATATTATGTTGCAATTTTTAAGAAAGGCATAGTTTTCATTAGAAATGTATAGATGAATAAAAATAATGCTTGTTGCATATTACTAATTAGATATTTTATTATTCTTTGATTTAAAAAAAGAACTATGTTTGCTTCTAACAAGGTGGCATGATGGGGCAGTTTGGAGGCTCACCCTGAGTTCTCTAGGAGGAAAGGGTGTTGGAGGGCCGAGAGGGTCGTGATGAGGGAACACTGGGGTCCTTCCTATGGGAAAGGTTGGGGTTGAGAGGAAAATGTGTGCTCAACAGAAGACAAATGAAGAGACATTGCTGAGCACTGTGAAAATGATCTCTCTTTGAAATCTGCTATCAAGCAGCCCCAAACACCGTGTGCTATCCTGATCACTTCACCCCTCTGCTGAGCAATTATCGAGGTAATGCTATCCAATGGAAAGCTTTTTTGTCCTTGAAATCTCTAGATAAATAAACCAGTGGCTATCTCTGTAGCATTTTTCAAAAAGAGAGCATCTTTTGTGCTTTAAGAAGAGAAGCATGTGACCCGTGCTTTCTGTCTTTGGGCGGTGCTTTATCCCTTGGCTCTCTGCCTGGCTGAGGAGAGGATACTCCCCCAAGCTGGACTGCAGGGGTGGAAGGTTGTAGCTTTACTCCAACTCCCTGATCCAGCTCCCCTGCCCCCCTATACCTGAACTGAAGCTCCTAAGTCTGGGGTGGGGCTAGAAGTTTCTTCTGTTTCTTTTGATTACTGAAGTCTAAAGCTACAAGCTTAGCTGGTGGGATCTATACAATGACACTCCTCTTTAAAAAGGTGGGTAAATGCAAGGAGACAGTGTCCTCCTCTCTACTGCCTTTGTAGTCAGTGGGTCTGGTCAAGGACATCTGTGCCCATGAAACAGAAACAGAACACATTTACTAGATAGAGGGCTGCTTTGGTTGTGCCACCTGTGTGTGGTCTGAGGGTGGTCTCACCAACATGAATGAGGACTACTTACTTGCTCAGCTCTGCACTACCAATCAATTATCATCATGGATTTCCCTGGACTCAGTGCGGCAAAAGTGGGTCTTCACAAAGACATCTCTTCAAACTACACCAATACATGATATGTCCAAGTATTTCATAGCTGCAGGCTACCAATCTCGGGCTTCTCTGAGCCCTGGGATCTGCAGGCAGGTGTACTGGAGTAATTATGGGGTTAATGGAGGAGCTTTTTGTGTGTGAAACTTTTGCAGAGGGGTGTCTTCCAAGAGAAGCAGAGCGGTTTCCCCCATTAGGAATGGTTTGTGGCCAGAAATCTCTGGGCTGTCACATCTAATTATGCAGCCTACTAATCAGCAGAGAACTCATAGCATCCTGACTTGGGGAAGACGGCATCTGTTCTCAGTCCTGCCCCAAGAGTGGGAACAGTGCCAAATGCTGTGAAGACTACTTAGCTGGGTACAAAAGATGCTGTCAACAGGCCAAAACTGAAAAGGAGACCTGGTTTAATTTGAATGAGCTATTTTTTAAAATGAGGTAGAAAAAGTAATGGAGTTATATCCAATAAAAATAAGCTCCCACATTCTTTAAGAAGAAAATATAGACAAATTTTATCTGGTTAGAAATAGAGATATTCATTGCTTTAGTTTTCAGCATATGTAGCAAAATCCATGACCCCTGGTCTTACATGGATGATAGTTTTTCAAAGTTGTTACTTTGAGATCATACATGGAATACATAGTATATTTCTCAGGAACATATGCTCTAACTTGTGTCAAAAATTTTAGTCATTCTTTTCTTCAGTTAACCAAGGAGAAATCATGCACTGAGCATGACACTGAGATGACAGAGATGCCTATTCATTTCTGCTGGTGCAAGCATTACCTAGTGTTTTGGTTTGATTGCTGGCAAAAGTGAACCCCTTTACTATCATTGGCTATACTTTCTTAATTTTGGCTTTCTATTTTTATCAATAAGTCTCTAACAACAACAAACCAAACCAAACCAAAATGATAGAAACCCAAATATTTGTTGAAAGGCTTTAACTTGGGTGAATACTTTGTATGGGGTATGGGAGTTCACATGAGTAAAGAATAATTATTGAGCTTATATGATCTTTTATGAATACATATAAATAGAAACTGTGTAAGGATACAAAGAACAAATGGATTTCAAAGTCTACCAAGGAATGGGTTATCCAGTGGAAAGTGGGGGAGAGTTTGGAGAAGGGTAAAATTGTCATAGCTGAGAAGGTTTTTGGAAATGGAATTTAAGGGACATGTTGCTGTTGGCCAGGTGGAAAGAGTGGAGGCATACCACATTCCAAGGTTGGGTGACTCACAGTGTTCCTGGGAAGGTACTAGTGGGTCATCTCTCATGATGTGATTTCCAACCTTTCAGCAATAATCAAAATAAGCTTATGGTAAGAACAAAGAGCATTTGTCCATGGGCCTTATCACATGACTGTTTTCTTAGATCCTAGTAACATAAATAAGTCTGCATACATGAAGATATGGTCACAAGCCTTGAAGATTTGACAAACAGAGACAAAGTGTCAGTCCAACCACCTCCATGCTTAGAGAGTATTGAGGAGAGTACTGACACTCTCTCCTAGGCACTGATGAGGAGGACCAGTCTGTTTCTGATATTCTGGTTTGTGTTGACACTCCAGTTATCTAAGTTCGCATTGGGGCATGGAGTCTGACAGCTCAGGCTGCATCTGTGCTGCACATGGGGCTTTGGGATCTTTTCTGAAGCTGCTGAATGAGAATGGATCATGAGTTAACCCTCTCTAGACTTAGAGAAATTTCCATGGTTTTCTGTTTGTCTCTTTCTCTCTGTGTCAAGATTTCTTGTTCCAAGAAGTCCACATCTTTTTATGTCCCCTCCCAGGCACCTAACAGACTGCACAAAGATCTCATATTTCTATAAATAGCAAGAAAAGCAGCTATTTCTAAGTCACCTCTATTGAGAACACAAAATACGAAGTCAGGACCAGAAAAATAAACTCCAATATACCAATTTCTGAATGGCTTCCCTGGATTTTGTCCTGTAGTTTTATGATTTCATGTATTGTATGTTTCCTTACATTCTTCATCATGCCAATCTACCAGATGACCAATCGACTGAATGAGTGATTAGCAAGCTACTTTCTAAGAAACTGTCCACACACATATACCAGTCTCTCTCTTCTAGGGCTTCTTCCTGAGGATGAAAATAATGATACTTTTGAAACACGCCTTTTCTTTGTAGCCTTCAGTATGGTCTCTGGATTCTCTTGCACCCCATAGATCTTGTTTTGGGAGATAAGTGTTGGAACCTCAGTGATAATCATCACCACTTCTAGAAAATCACAACCACATTTCTTTGTTTATAACATAAAAATAAATTTCTGCTCAATCAATAGCCCTACCATCTAATAATACCATGTAAACATATTTCATGATCGATTTGCTTCTGATCATACCCTCTCCTTCATTGCAGATTCCAGCTCCTGGTTTATAGCCATCATTGTTACACTGATTCTTCCCAGGATCCTGTGTGACTGTGGCATTCTGTATAAATATCAGTGCAATACATGGGCCTTTTATTTCCTCAACACCCTGAGATGCAAAGACCATTTCTTCCACTCATTTCATGGCCACTGATTGTTCCAAACATATCCAACCACAACTTCTTGATTTCCTAATCCACTGGCTTCACTTCTGTCGTCATTGTGATTGGACCTTGGGAGTGTCACCCACCCCTGGTTGCTATCTGTCTTCTTGCCATTCCTTTCTGATTCTCTCTCACCCTCTCCTGCAGCCTCTGTTTGAGAGCTCATCACTTGATCACTTTCTTGCATTGCTTTCAGCTCCATTGGCCCTTTATTTCACCTATCTGGAAAAAACCCTTGTACCAAATCACCTAAGTATTAGTGTTTTTAAGCCTTATAAGCATGACTGAGTCCTACTACAGAAATAAAATGGGACATAGCAGTGGTGTAATAAGTGCTGTATGACAAACATAGCCTTGTTTGAGCCTCAGCTCTTCTTGCAGTCCTACTACATTTCAATAGTCAACTGTTGCTGCTACTATAGCACAAAAATTATTCCAGCTGAAGTGACTAATAGAGCCTGTTGAATAAATGACAATAATATGCCAGTGCAGCATTTTGTCATCTCTAGGGGAAGGAAGGGTTGCCTAATCTGTAGCAAAGTGGCCCCACTGCTCATGTGTCCACATCTACAGAGTCTTGGAGAAGGTTTACAAGTGTTTCACTTTGTAGTCAAGCAAAAGATATTAAACTATATTAAGTCTAGGGATGGAAGAAATTCACAGATACCTCTCTTACTGATCTAAATTGTTTCTGAGGTCTGCCCAGAGGAGCTGTGGCAGGCAGTTTTCCTGCTTGGCGATTCCTCATTCTCACCTGCTGGTTTCAGGGGGAATTGCATTTTTCTTTCCCTTTTGAATTTGTGGGTGGTCAGGTAACTATTACTAACCAATTGGCTATGGTTGGAGCATTATTACTAGTCTGAGTTCTTCCATATCTGCTGCCCTGTGCCTTGAAGTCTTCATCAACTAGTGTTCCTTGTGTGTATGAGATAGAGACCCCTGCCAATGTATGGATAAAAGCAAAAAAAATTCTTTTTGTTTGTTTATATTTATTTATTTTGTTATGAGAGCATGATTTAGCTTATACTGACTGATCAGAGCTTGCAAAACTAGACCCTTGGGTAATGTCACAGAATTTTCACAGAGATGACACATCAAACTTGTGTTCCTTTTTATTTCCAAAGATCCTGTACTATTTCCTGCTGATAACTCCTCCTCTGAAATCCTCTATTCTATGTGTCTCTCCTCTAGCTTGATATCTTGGTCATCCTCCTGATCCCTGCTGTCTTCAACAACAAGCCTGGTCTTTGAATCAAATATGGTAAGAAAAGAGAAAGCAAAATTAGGACTTAGATCCCAACTATCAATCCTAGTGATGCTCAATCCAGTAGCTAAAGAGCTCTAATATACTGCCCTGCCCCCTTCATTGAGGGGCCAATGCCAAAGGCAGTCAAAGCACAGGGAGTGTCACTAGAAATGAGAAACATCCTTGCTGCAGGTACTGTGCACACGTAACATTTTTGACTGTTCCTGTCGAGTCCTTGAAAGGGCTTCTGTGGCCTCTCCCAGCCTCTGCTCTTATTTGCCTGTCCTCCAAAGGGAAGCTATTAGCCTAGGTAAATACTCCTTCTCCCGAGTGACTTGATCTCTGTACTCCCAGATTCAGTTCCTTTGCAAGGTAAATAACTATAAATATTAAAGCATGTCAATAGCTTTATTAATAAATGACTCCTGGCTATCTAAGAGGTTCTGTAATGTGGGCTTTCAGCTGGGCTCTGGCACATACATTCACAGGTTTCATATGGCCTAACCATTTTTGCCTGAAGGATGCATGCAATCTGTATAGCACATCAGAAACATAGTATTTGGATATCCCCCTATATTAACCATACAGAGCATTTCATAATAATTTTTCCTGTTATGAATTTTTGTTACTTAATGTAGAGCTCATATAACACATATTGCCCAATATTAATACCAATTGATATTTAAATAAGAAATAAAGTGATTTCATCAGGCCCATACATATCTGAGTGACTTGTATTTCCCAAATTCTTCACCAAAATGAAGCCTAAAATTCTAATTTTCTCTTTTTCCTTTTTATTGGGTGAATTGTAATATATCATATTGGTGTACAGAGAATCACAAAAATAAGTGCACACAACTTTTATTTCCCTCTCCACCATGCCCCCCACACTCATCTCACAAGTCTTTGAGATTAGAATTAGCAACTTTGTATACATTCATAAAATTATTTCTACTAATGTATTCTTTATGACTTTACCTCCCCTTCTCTAGTCTCCCTTCGTTATTCCTCTGGGTTTCTGCTTAACTATCTGATGTTGTCCTTGTTTCTGAATTCTCTCTCTAATTTCCACATACAAGAGAAAGCATACACCTACTCATTCTTTGGGACAGGGTATACTCACTTTGTGTAATATTCTCATGTTCCATCCATTTTTCTGAAAATGCTTTGATTTATTATTTATGACTGAGTTAAATTCTGTTGTGTGTATATACCAAAGTTTTGTGATACATTCATCTATTTTTGGACACTTAGGCTGGATCTATAAATTGGCTATTGTAAATTGTGCTGTGTTGAACATGGGATTCAAGTATCATTATAATAATCTGATTTCATTTCCTCTGGGAAGATGCCCAGGAGTGCTATTGCTGGGTTATATGGTAGTTTCATTCCCAATTGTCTGACAAACCTCCACAACTACTTCCAAAGTTGAAACACTAGTTTGCACTTCTACCAACAATTTTCCCCACATCCTCACAAATACTATTATTTGATTTCTTGATGATTGCTATCCTAAGTGGCGTGAGATAGAATCTTAGTGTAGTTTTAATTTGCATTTCCCTGATTGTTAACAATGAGGAACATTTCTTTCATTTATTTGTTTGCCATCTGTATTTCTTCCTTTGAAAAGAGTTTATTCATTTCAGTTGCCCATGTTTTAGTTAGGTTATTTTTTAGTGTTGAAGTTTATTAGGCTCTTTATATATTCTAGATATTAGAGCTTTGACAGATTGGCAGGTGGTAAAAACTTCTCCCATTCTGTAGGCCTTCTCCAAAGATTTTTGATTGTTTCCTTTGCTATGCAGAAGCTTTTTAATTTAATGCTATCCCATTCGTTAATTCTTGTTTTAGTTTTCTGAGCTTTTGGGGATGTATCGAGGAAGTTTCTACCTGTACATATCTGTTGGAGTTCTGGTCCTATCCCTTTTATAAATCACTGAAGAAAGAAATGGAAGATTTTAGAAGATGGAAGCTGAGTGTGGTGGCACATGCTGTAACCCAGTACTCGGAAGGCTGAGACAGGAGGATTGCAAGTCAGCCTCAGCTACTTAGTGGGGCCCTCTGCAACCTAGTGAGACCCCGTTTCAAAATAAAGAATAAAAAATAGGGCTGGGGATATAGCTTGGAGATAGAGTGCTCCTGGGATGAAACCCTAGTATCACAAAAAAAAGAAGATGGAAACATCTCCCATTATCTTGGATAGGCTGAATAAATATAATAAAATGGGCATCCTACCAAAAGCTCTCTATAGATTCAACACAATTCTTATCAAAATACCATGGTAATTTTTCACAGACCTAAAGAAATCAGTTATAAAATTCATATGAAAACCAAAACACCCAGAGGAGCCAAAGCAATTTTCAGCAATAAGAACCATGCTGGAAACAATATAACACCTGACTTAAATTATCTTACAAAGCAATAGTAATAAAACAGCATGGTATTGGAACAAAAATTGACGTATAGACCAATGGAACGGAAGACTCAGAAACAAAGCCCCGTTTCTATAACCAATTGATCTTTGATAAGTGTACCAAAGACATACACTGGAAAAGGACAAAAAGGACAGCCTTTTCAACAAACATTGTTGGAAAAATTGTCTATCCCTCCGTAAAAAAATGGTTTTGACTGGGGTAGGTGGATGATTCTACTTCCCTATGCAACTCTGCAGTCACAACAGAACCAAGCACAGAGACCCGACTTGAACTGCATGTTGATTGAAGCAATGCCCAGAGCGTTCTTAGACACAATTCTCTGGGCAGAAACTTTTTTTGAAGTACGGGGGATGGAACCCAGGGGCATTGTACCTCTGAGCTACATCCCCAGTCCTATTTTGTAGTCTTTTTATTTTTGAAACAGGGTCTCACTGAGTTTCTAAGGGCCTCGCTAAGTGGCTGAAGCTGTCCATGAGCTTCTATCCTCTGGTTTCTGCCTCCTGAATGCTAGGATTAAAAGTGAGAAAGAAACTTTCTATCCAATGTTTTCACTGAAGACAGTGAAACTGAATTTGCATTTCCTCATCCTCTCTCACTTCATTCAGTGGGTTATGCTTAAATTCCTCCCCCAAAAGGAGGTTGAGCTAGGCAAGGAGTTTGCCATTGCTGCGTACATCTGAAGGGGGTTCTGTCACCAGCTGTGTACTAAGCATCTCTTGAGGGATAATCTCAGAGCACACCGCACAGTGGGTGTCTGGAGAGGTGAATGATTCTACTTACGCTATAAAGGTCATGCTCATGGCTGGTGGATAACCATGTAGACAGTTGCAAAAGAGGAAACAGAGAAATCACCTGGAAAGCTATGGAGATAGCCCAGGTGAGGCATGGTGGTGGCTTGATTTAGTGTGATAATAAGAGTTCAGAGATGGAGAAGCATGGATCAATTCAAGGTTAGCTTTGGAGATAGAAAAGGCACCAACTTCACTGAATAGTCTAAGTAGGGAGTGTAAAGGGAAGGTAAGAATCAAAGATCGTTTGTAAATTTTTGAGTAGTCTACCAAGGTAGATGGTAAAAATAATTTACTGGAATGGGGGAATATTGAGCAAGATAAAGGGTTAGAAGGAAAATAAGTGTATTTTTGAAGCTGTTGAGGATACTTTTAGTAGAAAATTCAAGTAGGTAGTTATCTTAGTACATCTAGAGCTTATAAGAATGATTGGTTCTAGAGATCCAGAGACACTTTCAAAAAGACAAAATTAAAGTCCTTGAGGTGCCTGTGAGCATGATGAGATGGAGGAGGAGGGTGAACAGGGAGTGAGCCCAAATGGATCATTAGAGTATTTAGTTAAGACATCCTCTTAGTCTTTAATTATAGAGGATATGACTCACTCTCAAAATATTTATCAATGAAGATAAAATGCATATCCCTTTGGAATCCTCAAGTCCCTGTCCTGTCTCCAGATTTATTTATCTGAAGCTCATTCTGTGTATACTTCTACTTATATGCCACTTGCCAGTTATACCCAGCAACCATTTTGCACAATACTTGTTGTGTATAACCCTTTTCAGACAGACCTTTAAAAGTACATTATATATATATATATATATATGTATATATATGTATATATATGCATATATATTTATATACCTAGATATACTTAAAGAGCATATTTCTCTACAGTGTCATCTTTTATTTTTACTTAGTATGTGTCTTGGGGACCTTCGCATGTCAATATACATAATTTTAACTTTTTTTTTGGTGGTACTGGCGGTGGAACCCAGAGGCTTTCTGCCTCCGAGCTATACTCCCAGACCTATTTTATATTTTATTTGAAAACAGGGTCTCACTAAGTAGTTGAGGCTGGCTTCAAACCTGTGCGATCCTCCTGTCTCAGCATCCCAAACGCGGGTATTACAAGCGTGCGCCACCACGCCCAGCTTAACTTGTTTTTTAACTACTACTTGGTATTCCAAGAATTAGTGTGCCATGGTATATTTAACATTTTCCTATTGATGTATGTTTTGGTGGTCTTTAACTTCCTGCATTGCACTTTTATATCTAGAGATCATGTAGAGGTCGTATAGAAGATGGAGGGCCACCAAGTGAGAGAGGTGCTAGGCAGCCCGAGGGAGGAAAAAGGGAAATTTCATAAATCTGAAAGTCAGGGGCAGGAGCATTTCAATAAGAAGTCATCAAATGCTGTGAACACTGCTGAAAGCTTAAAGGAATTTAAGACCAAGAAACATCAATGGATTTTGAACATGGAGCTTATTTGGTGACTTGTCAAAGCTATTTCAATGGATCGCTGAACACAAAACCATGAATAGAAGGGGAAGAAGTATACAAAAAAGTCACTATTTTGTTTTCTATCTAGAAAAGTTGTGGTGAAAATGGGTGAAAAAAAACAACAACAATAGCTACATGAGAGGTATGAAGAGGAGAACCTTCCCTTTTTTTATTTTTTATTTTTTTGTTCATGGTGCTACGGATGGAACCCGGGGGCATTCTGCCTCTGAGCTACACCCCGGTCCTATTTTTATTCTTTATTTTGAAACAGGGTCTCACTGGTTTGTAAAGGACATCCCTAAGTAGCTGAGGCTGTCCTCGAACTGCGATCCTCTTATCTCAGCCTCCCAAATGCTGGGCTCATCCTTTAATGCTAGCATGTTGAGCCTGAGGATCCTGGAAGGTGCCTGGTCTTTTCTGGCAGCCTTAGCCAAGGTTGTGAAATGCAGTCAGAGCTGGTGCCAGCTGAGAAACGGCGTTTCCTCCAGCCCCTGTCCTGCTGGGTGATCATTACTTTTCCTCTCTACCTCACACGAGTATTTGTTCAGTAGGTATATAGCTTTGTAGAATCAGTGACATGAAGAATTTCTTTTTAAGTGAATTCTGTAGGAGATAAGAAGGATGTGAATGTTTTGGACTTTGGTGAGATGGCACTTTGTGTAGCTGGAAGTCTAAGTGGAAATTTTCATTATAAAAGTGACCATGCTGAGGCAGCTGCCAAGGGGACATGGTGCGGGGAGGCCAAGCCCATCTTCCAGAGATAATGGTCACTTCAAATGCAGAGCAGCACAGGTGCAGTAGGGACAGCCCTACACACTGCGTGCTATCTCTGACCATTGCTTTCAGATTCCAGCTGCTTAAAACATAAATCGTCGTTAAACACCCAGGACCTGGCTGCTCCTGCTGCCATCTTTGGGGCAATTCGTCAATTCTGGCTCATTCCGTGGTCCTTTTTTTGAGCTTTGATAATGCTTCTGAAGGGAGCTGGGGACACTTTTGCCATTTGTCACAAAATAATGCAACATTCTGTACATTTATTATGGTATACATTATGACTGTACTATTAACTATAAAAACTTTCATTTCTCTGAAGTTTTCCTTTATCTATACCAAACAGATACCCAATATGACTGAGAATTTAATACCCTAAAGTTTAAGACTGGTTTGTAAACACAGTCCCTGGTGGCGGCTATTGATCTTTTGCTATTTTAATGCATTTTTACTGACCGACATGTCCTGTGGTAAAGAATATTGCCTAAATTAGTTATCTGATTGGTTCTTTTGATTAATGATGGGCCTGTGCTTCATTACACATGACAGCATGATCGGAATAATCACTACTGCTCTGCAAGCCAGGCCTGGCATGTTTTATTCCTTCATTTTTAAAGTTCATTTATAAAATTATTTAATGTATACGTCCTAAGTTGTAATTTATTTACATGACACTTTTTTCGATGGGAACTGTTGTACTGTGTCACAAATGGCTAAGAAAACAAGGTAAACTAGATGTACAGATCAATGTCTCTTGGCTCAAGGGGAAAAAAAACATAATCAAGATTCAGGAGCTGACCTTGTACCGAAGTCCAACTTGTCACAGAACAAACACTGAGATACCCACCAGATCAACAGCCACAGCAGGACGTGTTCTCCTGCAATCTCTTCTCTTCGTCACCTTCCTTCTGCCTGGAACTTTGAGCCCTTAGACCTCTCAGCTTCCTTCCTTCTGTGTATGGAGTCGGTCTGTGTGAATTATTTCTGGGCCTGTTCAACAAACTTCACTGATCTAGCAGGTTTCTTGTTTACACAGAAATTCTGCAAGGGGTTTTTGCAGAGATCTAGAATATTCAAAATCATCAGCATTTAGAACAAATCTAATTGAAAAATTATGTGTTTTTAAACAATGGCATTGTATTAATTCTGGATAAATGGAAAGACCCCAGTTTCGTCTACTAAGTCACTGGGGATGCTATTCCTCAAGGATCCTGCTTTAATTATGCTTTAACATGTTGTAGGCAAGTCTGGCATATTTGGAGCTGCTAAAAAAGATGACTCTTCAAAGTTTTTCTCTCTCCTGGGCTCTTCCCTGCTAACTCTCTAACAAAGAACAGGGAGAAAAGTTGCCCCCTTGTTCTGTTTTTTAATTCTGTAATTCTGTGAACTTTTAGATCTCAGGTTAATATGGTTTACAGGGTCTGGTGATGGGCCCCAAGAGTCAGCCATGAACTGTGAGGTCTACTGTAATCCTCCCGACAAAGCCCTCTGTCTCAGAGGAACTTGGCAAAGCTTCTAGCTGTCCCTTTCAGTAAAACACTACTTGATCAAAATCAGGCAAGCCTATGTTTGTGCTGAATTGCATTTTTATTCCAAATATAATATGGTTGTCTCCATCTCCTTGACATCCCTACTCTTACCTAGCATCTTCTACTCTCACTTTGCTTGAATTACCTCCATTTTGTCTACAGGAGACCTTGCTATCTCTCTCAAGTTCCTTTCTACCCTTTATGGCTAGCTTTACCATTCATCTGGTTGAATGTTCAGGACACCAGGCCCTTTGTTTTCATGTCAATGAATTATTCAAACTATTAACTCCTAATCCAGTATCTAACACTGGCACAATGTATGAATGGTATCAAAGCTTAATCAAATGTAATTTTCTTTCTCATCCTTCAGAATCATAAGCCAACCTCAATGCATGCTATTGACAAAAACTTTATCATTTGCCAGCAGGCAAAGTGGCCATTTGTTGGGCTCTGGTTAAACTTTGTCAGAGTGTGTGTGAGAAGTCTGAATGATCTTCAGGATACCAGAGAGGCTGTGTTGGAGACCCTTCCAGGGCAGAGAGTACATTCCCTCCCAAATAGGCTTTCACTGTCAGTCACCTCCATTCTTTTGCAGTCCCAGGGGGTAAGGACTCAACTTCTTACTCCCACAAATACAGGAAGCTTCTTTCCTATTATGTAGTTTTTAAACACCATGTAACCTCTATTTTCTACAATCCTAGACCATTCTTGGTACCTTGAGCATGTTATTAAGCTAGAAAAAACAAACAGAAGTAAAGCATCTGCAATATGTTTTTTAAAAGTTTACAAATTCAGCCTCCTATGCTCCATCTTAATGTCAATATATGTAGAAGACCAAAACGTAGGTCCCTAGCAAAAGCACTTAAAATAAAGTGAAGTAGATTTATATGTTCTTTTATTTCCTCTGGCCTTAATTAATACTATAAATAATGCTTTCTATATTTTCTATAATGATTTTCTCTGTTATTCTGTTATGGCAGTTCACAAAGGCAGTCATTTGCAAAGGTTAGCATCAACTAGAACTTTGATAATAATCCTACATACTACAGGAAATGACTGTGTGTGTGAGAGCATGTGTGCATTATGCATGTGTGTGTGTGTGTGTGGCTATGGCCTTGTGAGGCTTTCTGGGGTATAAGCAAGCAAGCAAGCAAGATTATGTTGAATATGCAAGTTATATGTTAATATGATTAAATGACTACTGGATCACCCAACATAATCAATTGAAATATTCACCAGCTTTGTGTTGAAATCAGAAGAAATTATTACCTTGAGCCTGCCAAACGCATTTTGCAGCTTTGCATTTGTGAGAATACGTGTCTCACTTAGCATTTAAAAACATATTCTTGAATTTAATATAGCAAAATGAGTTAAAGAAGTACTCGTTAGAATGGAAGGAAGATTCACTGAGCAGAGGCAAATGCCCAGCAAATGGCAGATGGGTGGTAGGGTACCTGCCTGGCCTCTCTTCCTCTCTGGCTTCTCTTCCTTCCTTCTGAGGGGACTCGAAGCTGAGTTTTCCAAGGAAAAGCATCCAACACGAAGACATTCTTATTAATTTATTATTGAATCATTTGCCTTCACTTTCAAAATCTTACAGAATGATTTAGTCTCTTGATGTGATTTACTTGTATTTTAAAACTCCAGGCAATACCATTCAGATCACAGGGACGTAAATGTGTCTCCTCTCTCACTGAACACACACAGCTAAAACAAATAAAATCAAAGATGCATATTCCTTTGCTGTGGCTTTGCAAAACATAAGTGATGGGAGGAAGGCACTCATCATTCCGTTCTGTTCTATTATTGACAACAGCAGAAGTAAAAATTAGAAAACAAATCCTCTTTTAAATGAAACGAAGTAAAAGGCCTCCCTCACTCAGAGGAAATACTAATTGGAACTACCTTGCTAATGCTAGCGAGTCACAGGAAGGAAACATTAAGTTATTATTTTTAATAATGTTTACAAGTATATCCAGCCATTTCCAGCCAGTGAAAGATGTCAGCCTTGGACAAACGTGGCAGATCTACTTTTCACCAAAGATGCTGCTCGTCTTCTCCCTGATAGCAATCATTAATTTTATTTTTTAACTCAGTCCTCAAATGAAGACAGATGAGCTAGAGAGTTTTAAATGCAGGCTGCTTATGTTCAGAAAAATGGCTGTAAGATAGTAGATCGTGGCATCTGAGCCGAGGCCAGTTACTGTTTGGGAAGAAAATAAAAACAAATGTAAGATGCCAGACCTCAGAAGAGCTAGTAGTGAAAAGGGGGCAGGAATGTGCAGGCAGGAGACCCGTGTGCTGCACTTTGGTCTGAGTCATTTCCTAATTGCTTTAGAGACTAAGAGATACAATTATGGTTAATTGCTCTTGATAATTTTAACATTGCATTTTAATAATTATTTCTCATGAATTTCCTTCTTAGTGTCAGAGATCAAAACGCCCATTAGATATCACATCATTGGACAGCATTGTGCCACATTTTCAAGAAAATATTTTCTCACCCATGTAATTTCATCTAAGTCATATTTTTAGTCAAATGTCAATTATCCATATTTGGTTACTGTCATTTTATTTTTAAGCCAAAGATTTTTGCCTTGATCTCACTGTAAGCTGTTCCAGGAAGGTTTTAAGATACCTTTATCTGAGAGGTTGTGAAGAGAGCTTTTTACTTGCATGCAGTGATCATTTTACTCCCAGAGGAAACCGGATTAAAATGCATGTGATTCTATTTAGTGACTGGTTTGGACAAAGAGGAAGGGGGAAAAAAAAAAAGAAAAAACAGTTGGAATAATGGGATGGGAACACTTCTAGAATGTTAGAGAAAGAGCTAGAAACCTGTTCCTCCAAAAAGAAATGAAAACACTGGCAAAAATGGTCAAAAACAACTTTTTCAAAACTGTCAAAATCAACCAAAACCTCTGACAATCTTAGGAGCATTTATTAAAAAAAAACAGATGAATCTTGGTAAGAAATAATAAGCATAAAGCCATTTGAACTTGCCCTATTTCTCTCCTACTCTTTCTCTTCTTTATTTTTGTGCAGTATCAGACTCATGACCATAATGGTGTGAAAACCAACAGCATGGTGGCCCTAAGAGAAGCAACATTCATTCTCTGCTTCCCTAAAACCTCCATTCCTAAGAATTGTCACTATTTTACATGTTGGGCAGATCTCTAAAGAAAGCTCCATTCATAGGACTCATCTGACTCACAGCCCTCTCAGGGGGAAGAGCTCTCTCTCCCAGGCATTTGTTGAAGACAATCAGTGACAATTGCTTAATATTACAATGTTGAAGGCAGTAAACAAGAAGCTGGCCAAAAAAAAAAAAAAAAAAAGAGAGAGAGAGAGAGAGAGAGAGAAAATTTAAAAGAACAGTCTGTGATTGAGATACCCACGGGAGGCATTGAAAAGCCCCAACATATTCCTGTGGCTCTAGAAGACCTGTTGGAGCTTTTCAAAACAACTTCTATTCAATATTGTCTTTCTAGTTCTAGCTAGGAAAATTAAGCAAAAAAAGTAATAAAAGGCATCCAGATTGGAAAGAAGTGGAACTGTTTCAATTTATAGATGATAAGATCTTTATAATTTGGAAAATTATAAATTTTTAATCACTAAAATTGATTATAACTAATAAATTCAGTGAGGCTATCAGATACAAGATCAATATACAAATCAATTGTGTCTATAAAATCACAATGTACAATCAAATAAGAAAATAAAATAATAAACTTTATCTATAATAGAAATAAAAAGGACTATAAAACATATAATTTAGTTCTATATAATGCAAACTATAAAACATTGTTAGAAAAATTAAAGAAAATCCATATAAATGCAAAGGCATCCTATGATCATGGATAGAACACAGATGGATTGGACAAGAGCTCTCAAATTGTTCTACAGATTTAATGCAACATATACAAAAATACAAACTTTTTGCTGAAATTGACAAACCGATCTTAAACTTTATTTAAAAATGAAAGTGTTCCAGAAGAGCATAGTAATCCTTGAAAATGAAGAACCAAGTTGATATTTTCATATTTCCCAATTGCATAATTTGCTATAAACCTATAGTTATCAATGTCATGTTGACATGATGAAAGGTAAAAATACATAGATTGAAATAAACCCTTAAATGTATTATTCATGGCCAATTGATTATCAACAAAAGTGCCAATACAACTCAGAGGGGAAAAGAACAGTCTTTTCAAATGAAAGAGCTGGAGATAACTGAGATAACCGGATATTCACATACAAAAGAATAAAGTTGGGCCCTACTTCACACTATACACAAAATTTATTCTAAAAAAGATGATAGCTATACATTTAAGAGTTAAAATTATTAAACTGTTAGCAGAAAACACAGGAGTAAAGGTTCATATACATTGGCTTATGCAATGGTTTCTTAGTATGACACCAAAAGCACAAGCAACACAGAGGAGAAAAGGTAAACCAGACTTAAACCAAATAAAAAAATTTAAAAGACACCATCAAAAAATGAAAAGGCAACTCTGAAAATGGGAAAAATATTTGTAAATCATATATCTTACAGGGATTTTGTATATAATGAATAAGTAAATACTCCAATTAAAATGGGCAAAACATTTAAGTAGGTATTTCTCCAAATAAGATATACAATGTCTAATAAACACATGCAATGCTAATTATTATTATGTTATTAAGAAAATGAAAATCAAAACAACATTGAAGAAACTTCAAATTTATTAATGTGTTTAAAATTAGAGACATATAATCATAAGTATTTGAAAAGCTGTGGAGAAAGCAAAATAACTGTACATTGCTAGTGGGATTGTGAAGTTTTTCAGTTCCTCAAAAATTTAAATGGATTACCATATGGCTTAGTAATTCTTCCCTGTGGTATATATCTCTGTGAATTTTTGTCCACACAAAACCTGTATATAAATATTAATAACAGCATTTTTGTAATAGCTAATATGTGGACATAGCTAAAATATATAAATGTGTATGTCTGTATAGTGGAAGAGCAAATAAAGAAAAAAGAAAGAAGAATAGAAAAGAAAGAAGAAAGAGAAAGAAAGGAGACAAAGAAAGGAAATATAACACAAATGTGTAAACCTTATTATGCTAAGTGAAAGAAGTAAGTAACAAAGGGACGGGTATAGGATATTTCCAATTATATGAAATGTCCAGAATTGACAAGTTCATAGAGAAAGAAAGTACTAGATTAGTATTTTCCAGGAGATACAATGTGGGAGAGAGGAGGGACTGACTGTTTACGAGTACAGAGGTTGTTTTGGGGTTGATGAAAATGTTCTAAAACGAGTTAGTGGTAGTAGTTACATAATTCTGTGGCTATATAAAATCCACTAATTGTCTATTTTATGGTATGTGAACTTGTGGTATTTAAAATGCATATTACTAAATATGTTATAAAATAGATATGGCATTGAAAAAGGAAAAGATAATTCCCAGTTGATCTGCTTTTTATATCACCAAGAGTTAAAGAAATCCAGAAATAATGGTGGAGAAATCCAACATTTTCTGCTCTTATTGCTGCCTTTGTTATGGTGTGAGGCAAGTTTTACTTTCGCAGTGAGTGTGGCAGGTGACAAAGCCAGGGTCCCTCGCTCATCCAACTCTGCACTCCCTGTACCTGTCATAAGGCCTTGGAAACACGATGAATGGAATGCAAACCTTAAAGCAAATGAAGTAGTTATCTAGCAAATGAATGTAAGTCCCCAAAGAGCTGTGGAGTAGTGATGATGATGATGACGATGATGATGAGTATTATTTCTGGAGAGGCTAGCAAAATTAGCTTTGAAGGAACTCTCCAAAGATGAATTCAAGAAATCATTTCTGTTCTGGATAAATTGCTGAAATCAGTGTTAAGCTTCCCAAGGGTTCTACTGTGAAACTCAGCTGTTGTGTGTGTGTGTGTGTGTGTGTGTGTGTGTGTGTGTGTGTGTTTTAATGCAGTTAATATTTTTCCAGATTAAATGTAAGAGTTGGAAAAGAAGGTGAACACAAAAATCAATTTTAAAATCATTCCCAAATGATACCTGTCTTTGAGATTTATTTGAGTCTCTTCCTTCTCTTAAGATTTGTCTTTGTACTTTGGAGGATAGGGCTCAGCTGAGCACCATGGCTAATGTTTTGGTATCGCTGGCTTTCTTTGCCCATTGGCCGCCTGGAAGGCTCCAACTGCTGATTAGTTTTGTGATTTGCCTTCTTAGTTTTTCTTGTCCTCTACTATTTTGGGAAGAGTGAAAGGAAAGTCCCAGAGTCTGTTTCGTTATTCCCATGAAGAGCCTTCTTGCCACATGCCTCACTTCAGCGTTTCCCTTCATTTTCCATTTCCCCTGCCTTTTCTTCCCCCTCATCTTTCTCTATGAGAGAGACAGGGGAAAAGAAGCCAGCCCTTTCTAAGTGGTGGGAACAAGGCTTATCAAGACCTGCAGAGAAAATATTTTTAATCTATAGCAGGCATATGGTGGGGTAGCTGGGAAAGAGTGGTCTAAATGGGAGAGAAGATAAATACTGTCCCATTAACATTGTCAGTAACAGTAATTTACTGACATTCTGTGCTGTGTTTTTAGGAAATTCCTTAAATGTTGAAGGTATAGAAATGATTGAAACAGAACAGAAAAAAAAAACTGGTGTAAAAAAGAACTACAGAGGTTAAACAGGTTGAGTTTTCTGGCAGTTCCAAAACCAGGTGAGAAATATGGCCCTAGAGGTCAGTAAATTTAAACCTTGAGCAGGTTTATTGTCGCATCAGTTTTTTTGTTTGTTTAAGAAGAGTCCCCTTATATATAACAGTGGGATAAATTTTTGCATAGCAGATTTATTCAACAGGTTTATTCTTTTACCAGGTCTCATAGTATTTCACCATTTGCTTCAAGGGGTCTTATTTATCAAAAGAGTTTATGACTTAATCAGTTATGAATTTTAAAAAGTTTTACTAATAATGCAGGATGTGTTGAGATTTATAGGCAGTGCATTTTATTCCATTAGGAGTTTTATTTTTGAGCTAAGATGCACTGGAGATATAATGCCAGCAAATTGCATGGCTTATTTGTAATAAACAGACATAGTCTCTGTGGGATCCCCTGATAGAAGCAGTGAATTTTATTCTCCATCTTATTGTGGCCTGAAATATTCTAATGACTTCCATGGTTTTGGATGTCAGTGGGTCTAAAGCTTGGTTTAAACTGATTATTGTCTCTTTTTTCATGAGGTAGCTGGGTTTACTTTAACTGCCTGTGGAAACACAATAATAGAATGATTCTTCCCGTTGCTTCTTTCTGTGATTTTTTTTTTTTTTTTGGTTGTGCTAGGAATGAACCCAGCATTTTACATATTCTAGGCAAATTCTCTACCTCTGAGCTGCATCTCTAGCCCTTGTTATATATATGTATGTATATATGTTATATATGTATATGTATATGTATATGTACATATATAATGAGCTTGAACACTTGAGCATTCTACCCCTAAGCAACATCTCTAGCCCTTTTATTACTTTTTATTTTTACTTTGAAACATGATCTCACAAATTGCTGAAGATCCCACTAAGCTACTGAGGCTGGTCTTGAATGTGCAATCCTCCAGCTTCAAGCCTTCAAAGTACTGGGACTACAGGTATGCACCACCAGAAATAGCTTTATGATTGTTTTAAATAACTATTTCTTTTTTAATTTTTTTTGCAAGTCTTGGGATGGAACCCAGGGGCATTCGACCTTCAAGCTACACCCCCTGCCCTATTTTTTATTCTCAGGGTCTCATTAAGTTGTAGAGGGCTTCAATAAGTAGCTGAGGCTGTCCGCAAACTGTGATCCTCCCTCTGGTCTCAGCCTCCCGAATGCTGGGATTACATGCGTGTGCCACCATGCCAGCTACTATTCCTTAAAATAGAGAATAGCATGATAGCTATTTGCCCCAGAGTTCATTTCCAGTGGAGAATTAGAGCTCAGGTAAGGCTTTTTTCTGGGTCAGGGCACCTTTTGTAGAGAAAAATTTCCACTTGTTGAGGGTTAATTGCAGGCTTTCATCATAGCAGTATGGTTAAGTACTTGTGCACAATCCCAGGACTGACAAATTTTGCAAGTGCCCAGGATGATTTATTTGTAGCATTTGCCTTGATCGTAATCTCATTCAAGTCATCTTAGAAAATGTTGTCTAGTATTACTAAATTTGACTAGTTTCAGTATTATATCACTAGAAGACTTACCACCTTATCATCTCCATTTAGCAGATACATAAGTTAAATATTAGCAGACTTCTGACTATTCCAATCAGTGGGATCGATTTTGTTAGCAATGGATAAAATTATAGCAGAAGTGACTCTAGTTGGGCTTCTTCAAAGCTCTTGTCAAAAATATAGTTGGGCATTAATCAAATACAAAATCATGTTTTCATGATATGAATATGAGTTCTATGATCTATGATGGCTGGGCCATGTTTCATTCACATCAGTGTCTATAGGGCTTGGTTGAATGATGGTCAGAAAATGTTTCTTGGTTCATTGAATGAATGAATGTTTCTTGTCTTCCCAGTAAGTTTTAAGACTTATTTGTGCTGATACTGTGTCTTAGCAATCTTATCTCTATTCATAGTAACTTTCCAGGGGCTATCTAGATGGTGGACAAATCCATGACTTCAATCTCATTAGCACTAACCTCCCACCAGCTCCCAGTCTTCCTAGAAGGATAAAGAGTGTGTATTTGTGTTTGTGTGTGTGTGTGTGTGTGTTTGTGTTTGTGATTGTGTGTGTGTGTGTGTGTGTGAAAGAGAGAGAGAGAGAGAGAGAGAGAGAGAGAGAGAGAGAGAGAGAGAGAGAGAGAGAGGCCAGTATTGGTTCTGAAATATCTATTTTTTATTTGATTTTTATTTGATATATAGAGTCCTACCAATAGGATGGTGGAAAGCATGTTTGGTTACCCAACTGAGCTATTATCCACTTATTTCCTCATGGATGGGGCCCTGTTTGTTTTGAGTAAGCAGCTGACAATGTGATTTTTTTTATGGTGGTACTGGGGTTCCTGGAAGCCCTTCTACCTCTGGGCTACACTCCCAGACCTAATTTATATTTTTATTTGGAAACAGGGTCTCTTAAGCCATCGAGGCTGGCTCCGAACCAGTGCGATCCTCCTGTCTCTGCCTCCCAAGCACGGGGATTACAAGCGTGCGCCACCACGCCCGGCTTGACAATATGATTTTTAACAGAGTGAACTTATCCTATCTGCAGAGGAAAACTCCAGTGGCATAAACTAATGGTTCTCAAAGTGTGGTTCACATAATCCTAGCAGCTCTGGAGACCCTTTCAGGGAATTTTGAGGTCAATTGTTATTATTATGCTTGTGATAATACTAATTTATGTTGGCATTTGCTCTCAAGGTAAAAAATTAATAATAAGCAAAATTGTTGGTACCTTAGTGCCAAACTGTACTAGTAGGTATCGTATTCTTTATTATCATATACTTATGGTCAATCTATGTATTGGTATCTATATATCAGTTTTATTTGAGAATACCATTGGTGAAATAGCACAAAAGTATGATTTTTATTGTCTCATATCTTGCATACATGCCATTTTATTACTCTAAGTTGAGAAAAACTACACAGAAATAATTTATACTGCATACCACCATGTAATATACATGAGGCTCTCAAGAGAAAGTCATTGGACAAAGTTTTGAGTTGTGAGCTAAACTAGCTAGCTTTTTTTCATGGAAAATCATGTTTACTTTATAGAATATTGGACCAACCAACTATGATTATTCAGACTCTACTTGACAGACTTTTAATTAAAAATGAACAAAGGAAAACAGGTAATAGTATTCATTGCCAATGATGAAATTTAAGCTTTCAAGTAAAATTATATTCTCAAGAATAGTTGTATTTGCTACTCTGAGCTTAGTAGCTCCCCCATATGATTTTTCAATATTGTTTTACAAGATGCCTCAATATTGGAAGTTCTGCATGATTCAATGAACCAATGTTTTCCAAATGATCAATGCTATAAAAATATTCCTGGGTAAAGATCTTTTCAAAGAATGAGATAGACTGATGGATTTTAATGTAATGAAATATCAAAAGTTTCTTGATATGGTTACAGATTTCACACTGGAACTAATATGCATACATATACCACTTGTTGTTTTCTAGTGTAGTATCAGAGAATTATACCTCTAATTATCCAATGAGGTTATTAAAATGTTCTTTTTTTGCAACCTCACTGTATAAGGCCAGATTTCCTTATATATTTCAATGAAACAACAAATCACAATAGATTTGAGATATCAGATATCTCTATTGAGCCAGGCATTAAAGAGAGCTATAGAATATAAATACTACTTCTCACAGTATTTTTATTTTAAAATATAGTTACTTTTACAACTATATGCTGTTTATGTTAACAAATGAGTTCGTTTTAAAACAAATTAATAAGTTCTCAATTTTGCTGTTGTTTTCTAATAGGGGAAGTATAGAAACAATCTGCATAAACAAAGGATTATTAATGTTTGATAAGGTCTAGTCATTGTGGTTTTATTTTCTTTACTGGTGATTGACTCAATTATAGGCTTGTGATGATATGTACAAGGAATTCTGATTGGAGGAAAGATTAAAGTGACTCAGAAAGAAGGGATAGTCTCTTTTCCTCTTCTGTTCATTATTAGATTGGAATGTGGCATGAAGCATGTGAGAATCTTCTTGTATGACCATAAGCAGCAAAGGTAGTAATGTGAAAGAATGACAATACCATGCATGTGTGTGGGGGTTCTAGTGGACATTTTTTTTTCGGTGGTACTGGGGTTCCTGGAAACTCTTCTACCTCTGGGTTACACTCCCAGACCCATTTTATATTTTTATTTGGAAACAGGGTCTCTTAAGCCAGCATGGCTGGCTTCGAACCTGCGTGATCCTCCTATCTCTGCCTCCCCAGCGTGGGGATTACAAGCGTGCGCCACCACGCCCGGCCCTCTAGTGCACATTTTTGAACTGTAAATTAACCATCCTGATGCACTCTTGTACCTAGAATTTTATTATTTGAGATAATAGCTATTGCTTCAGCTATTTGGGTAAGATTTCCCTTTACTTAATAATCAAGAGTATTCTAATAGAGAAATGGGCTTCCAAACTTTAAACTTAAAATTATAACCAGAATGGAGGTTTTTTTTTTTTTATTTTGACTTTTTTTAGTACAGAACTCAAATTCATATCAGCCTTAAAGATCATTAGTACTATATGCCCTATCTCTTGGTTTTATATACTGTGGTTCATATGCGAGTATATGATTTTTCCTCCTCATGGCCCTTCTCACCATCCAAACCAGCAGAAAAATAAATAGCCATATAAAAGAGGTGAATGTTATAGACAGCAAAGAACTGCGTGGATCTATGCTGCACTTCCCCCAAAGAGTCATTTCAGTCTATTAGGCACATAATGCATGTTTTTAAAAAGAAGCCGTTGTAAATACATATTTGTTTAGATGGACTGCAGCACAACAGAGAATCTCCTGGGGAGAGAGGATGTATTTTACAACCTGCCAAAGAGATCCTGTGAAAGGTAAAATAAGGATAAACAGAAAAACACAGAACCTCTCTCTTCACTGTGGTTAAAAGGAAGCCCTGTCCCTCCGCAGCCCTGGTAGTTGATAGGCAGAGACTCTGACTTCACCCTCACCTGTCTTTTCAATGTCCAGGACCCATTCAGGCTACATTTGGGATCCAAGGAAAGGTGAAGGAGCAAGCCTGTAGGCAGAGGCATCGTTGGGCGTTGGCCTTGGCTCCACGAGGAGGCTGAAGTGAGTGAAGCTGGGATTGTCTTTTCTGCCTGTGAGGACATAAAAGAAGAGAAATACCCCAGATCATTTGCAGTCAGTTCCAAGTGCCCCCATCACACTCAGAGTAGCTCAAGACCTGCTTTTCATGTTTGAATGAAAAGTTTTTCTGCTTGGCTAGTGTTACTTTATCAGAAATTCAAACAATAGCTATAGACAGAGTCCCTTCAGTGTTACGTGGAAAATACCAGGCAAGCAGCATTAGCTTAATCATGGGTACCATTCAGGATAGAATCGTGTGTGTATGGGGGGATGGGTGGGTGGGAGAGGTGAGGTGTCAACTATTGAATTTCCTTTCTTCTCCTCTTCTGAGAAGCATGAGGATGCACTCTTTCTGGGGCATTGTGCTTTCTTCCTTCCTTTTGGGTTTTTTCCAGCTGCTTCCTTCCAGCTTTTGGATGCAACTAGAGTCTAAAAGTAATTACTCCAGTGGTGACGTGCACCTCCTATGGTGCTGTGCCAGGAGGAAGTTGAAGTCAGTTTGTCCCATTAGTTGGTAATGCTAAGGTTGTTTACTCTGCGAAAGTCGTGACTGCAAAGAGTCTTCATGGTAGAAGCACCTTGTGTTTTTGTAATTCATGAATTTTCTGTAGGTAAAGATCCAGTTGCCCATTGAATTTTCTAGGATTCAAGCTATCTATGACTAGTTCAGTGATCACATCTGAGTTTACAAAACAGAAATTTTTCTAATTCAGTTATTAGTTCCACAACTACTAGTTGGTGTTAATATGTAAATGAGTATCTACCATCATAAACGTACAGTTTCTTTTCAAGTGTATCCTGTAATCCTTTATTATCATTATTCTTAGGGTGCTCAAAGCATCTCCAGATTGAGTAAGAACCCCTTCCACTTTGGGGACTTGCTTGCTCTTAAGTATATGAGGAACACATTAATCTTGTCATAAACCCTGTACCAAGGTCAGCTCGTCACTTCTTGCCACAGGCCTAGAATCAGCCATTTCTCCAAGAAGTAGTGTGTGTGTGTGTGTGTGTGTGTGTGTGTGTGTGTGTGTGTGTGTGTATGTGTGTTTTACTGGGAACTGAACCCAGTGGCATCTATCATTCATTGAGTTAAACTCTATCCCTTCTTATTTTTAAACAGGATCTCACTAGGTTACCATGTGCAAGCCTTGAAATCACAATATTCTTATTTCAGCCTCCCATATCCTGAGATTACAGGCATGTACCACCATGCCTGGCTAAAAGCTGGTTCTTTTCAATGACAAATGGTACGTAAAAACCAATATCTAAGTAGAGTATCTTCTCATTGATACTGGAGAATCATTGCTTCTAGGTTGCTTTAGGGAATAAAACTAAAACACACAGTGTTTCATTTTTATTTGCTTTTAAAATCATGAGTTTATAATAATTTCTTCTAATTAATTTTATTACTTTAGAAGCTTTTATCACCTTCCTCTAGTCCACATTTATATAGCCTTTTCCTTTCTAGAATAATTGAAGTTTTCAAGACTAACAGACACTTATCCTTCTGTACTTGGAGTTCTACACAAATCTATAGATTCAACCAAATTCCAAAAAATAATACTAATGATAATGCTTCTGTTCTAAGCATTTTTTTGTGGTACTGGGCTTTTCTGGAATCCCTTCTACCTCCAGACCCTTTTACCTATACTCGCAGACCTATTTTTCTTATATTTTTATTTGCAAACAGGGTCTTTTAAGCCAGCACGGCTGGCTTCGAACCTGCACGATCCTCCTGTCTCCGCCTCCAAAGCGCGAGGATTACAAGGGTGTGCCACCACGCCTGGCGTGCTCTAAGCATTTTTAGACTATTTTCTTGTCATTATTCTGTAAACAAGACAATATTACACTTATTTACATGGTACTTACATTGTATTAGGCATTATAAGTAATCTAGAGATGATTTGAAGTACATGGGAAGATTGTATAGGTTATATGCAAATACAGTACCATTTTATATGAAGGACCTGAGCATCTGCACATTTTGGTTTCCAAGGGGTTGTCCTGGAACCAAACCCCCATAGATACCAGGTAGTGACTGTTCTATTTGCTCTGAAATAGAGCAAACATACAAAAATTTCAGAATTGGTAATTATTGATACCATAACCAACACAAACCTGCTAACCAAATTTCAAGAAAGTCTTACAATAGCCTTGCAGTCTTATAGTGGTCTTATTAATATGTTTGGCCTGAGTC
The DNA here is from genome assembly GCF_963383645.1 of Muscardinus avellanarius. Taxonomy (NCBI): domain Eukaryota; kingdom Metazoa; phylum Chordata; class Mammalia; order Rodentia; family Gliridae; genus Muscardinus; species Muscardinus avellanarius. Next base: position 42,519,068 of record NC_137796.1, read on the forward strand.
TAAGCATGAGAAAATATTAGAAAAATCCAGATTTGGGGATGGTTTATTGGACTACTGTCTTGGATTTTTTTAAATGTCAATGTTAAGGAAGTAAAGAAAAAAAAAGATGGAGAAATTGTTATACGTTTCTTTTTTATTTTTTTTATTTTTTATTGGTGCACTGTAGTCATACATTATAGTGGGATACAAACTTTTGTAGACATACATGCACACATCGCCCAGTCAGCCCCAACCCGATCCCCACCCCATTCTCTCCCCATCCCTCCCTCCCATGCTTGGCTTAGTGGTTGACATCTGGTATTATATCAATTTATCCAAAATTAAAAATGATAATCTCACATAACAGTTTCATTTGTCTGATACCAAGCTTTTGATGACTTAAAGATAACATTTCAATATTTCTTTTTACTTTCTTTCTTACCAGAGAATATTTTTTTTCTATTTTTTTAGGTGAAACTATCATATATTTATATATTTATTTTTCAGAAAAAAAAATCTATCCTAATATGGAAAATGGACTCTAGATACCCAAAACGATCTTGAAAAAGAACAAAGCTAGAAGATATATATTGTCTGATTTCAAACCATATAAAGATACAATAATTGAAACAGTGTAGTACTATTCTAAAGGCAGATATATAAACCATTGGAGTTAAATAAAAGCCTAGAGCTAAATTCTTCCCTATATTGTCAAGTTATTTTTGACAAGGTTTCCACGAACATTTGGTGGTGGAAATAATAATCTTTTAACTAAATATTGTTGAAACATAATAATTACATGGAAAAGAATAAAGTTGGACCCTTACCTAATCCCATATACAAATATTAACTCAAAATAGATAAAAGACCTAAATATAAATCTTAAGACTATAAACTTTTAGGAGAAAATCTGGGTCATAAAACCTCACAACACTGAAATTGGCAGTGATTTCGTGGATATGATTTCAATGGCACAGGCAACAGAAGAGTATACAAACTCCCTAAAAAAATATATATATTGTATATCCAAAGACAATGTAAACAGAGTTAACAGTTGCTAATAGAATGGGATAAAATATTTCCAAATGCTATATCTGAAGGTATATTAATATTCCAACTAGAAATCCTAAAAATTAACAAAAATAAAGGCAAACAATACCATTTAGAGATAGGTAAAAGACTAACATAAATAATGAATCTCCACATATAACCAATCTTAGTTGTCTGTTGGATGGAAACTCTTGTTTCTCTGGTTCTGGTGTGTGTTACCTATTTCTTCTTTGTAGTTAATCTCTTTGAGTATTTTCTCTAGTGCTGGTTTTGAAGACATAAATTCCTTCAGTTTCTGTTTGTCATGGAAGCTTCTTATTTCTCCATCTAATTTGATAGAAAGTTTTGCTGGGTAGGAAATTTTTGGCTGGAAGTTGTTATCTTTCAGAGTTTGGAATATGTTACTCCAACCCTTCTGGCTCTCATGACTTGGTTTGGGAAGTCTGGAGTGATTCTAATTGGTTTGCTTCTGAATGTCACTTGGCCCTTTGTTTTTGTTGCCTTTAAGATTCTCTGCTTGGCTTCCACAGTGGTCATTTTGACAATTATGTGGCGTGGGGATCCTATTCTCCGATCCTGTCTAAAGGGAGTTCTATAAGTTTCCTGGACCTGTGTATCAACCTCTTGCTCTATGTTTGGAAAATTTTCTGCTATTACTTCCTTGAAGAGATTGTTGATCCCTTTGGTTTCACTTTCTTTTCCCTCCTGTATTCCAATTATTCTTAGGTTAGCTCTCTTAAAATGGGCCCATATTTCTTCAATATCAGATTCCTGCTGTCGGATATTTTTTCCTAGATTAGAAACTATGCGTTCATTTTTGGAATTATCATCTTCTAAGAGCGAGATTCTCTTCTCCATGTGGTCTAATTGGTTGTTTGTGCTTTGAATTGAGGCCTTTACTTCATTAATTGCATCCTTTATCTCTTTTTGGCTCTCTCTGAGTTCTTTTCGAAGCACCTCTATTATTTCTACAGTTATTTTCCTGATTTGATCTTCTAAAATCTCTGATTTTCTGTTTTATCGGGTTCTGATGTTGTGGGGTTGTGGGCATTCATTGCTCCAGTATTATTCCTCTTTCCCATGATTTTGGAAGTTTGTGCCTTCTCTGGGTTCTTCCCTTGGGTCACTATGACTTCACTTAAGGTGTTCTGGATCTCGAGTCTGTAGTATCTCAGACCCCACTACTCCTTTACTGGGTTGTATCACAGAGTCTCTGACCCAGAGAGTTGATAGAGGCTGCTTTAGACTGTGGGGGGGTGCCAGGTTGCACGTTCTCCTATGGTGTGATATCTCTGCCACTGCCCCTCCCCCACTGGGTCAAGTCCTAGGGAGTACAGTACTGGGATTTCTCCTCTGTGGCCTGCAATTTGACTCACTGTTCTTGAGTACGCAGATGTAGCTGTACTGGATTCGGTGAATTCTCTGCTGCTGCCGCCGGTGGCAATATGGCGCCGCTGCTCTGCCCTCGGCCGTGAGGCTGGCGTATTTCTTCTTGGTTTTGATTTCCACTCTGAATCCCTGCAGCATGTGCTGAGCTCAGCCACTGGGAGCTTTAGAATTTACCTGCGGTGAGAAATCCCGCCTGGCTGTTCCTCAGTGGCTCCCCTCGGCTTGCTGTAGCAGTCCGGTGAATTCGCCGCTGCCGCCAGCAGTATGGCGCTGCTGCCGCGGCCTCAGCGTGAGGCCAGTGTATCGCCTCTGTGGCTCTGAGCTCTGTTCTCAGTACGCTTTCTCTCTGGAGCCTGGTGATTTTTTTGTTTCTCTGGTGATGGTGTTTTCTGGCTATGAAAGGCGCTGATTTTGTGGTAATGGAGATTAGTTGTTAGCGGGGCTCTTAAGCCCCGCTTTTCTCGGTCGCCATCTTCCCGGAAATCTCTGTTATACGTTTCTTGATTGGACCCTGAAAATGAAAGGAAAAAAAAAAGCCACAAGGGACATTTTTAGAACAAACGGGTAAATATAACCTGGACTGTATATTATATATTACTATATCAATATTAAGTGTCTTAGATATGATAATGATACTGGGCTATATGCTGCATTTATTTATGGAGCAGGTAGAAATTAGTAGATATTTCTGATTCATTAATGATTATTGTTTCCATTCTCTTTAAAGACATAGACAAAGTGGAATAAATATCATTTCAAGTTTATTTATAGCTCCTAGTTATGTACAGTTAATGTTTTATCATGAACAATGTCTAATCTACACCTTGACCTATCCATTTTTTTTGTGTGTGGTACTGGGGATTGAACCCAGGGGCATTCTACCTCTGGAATACACCCTCAGTCTGATTTTTTATTTTTTATTTTGAAAGGAGGTCTCACTAAATTGTGGAAGGCCTCACTAAGTAGCTGAGGCTGGCTGTGAACTTGTGATCCACTTGTCTCAGCCTCCCAAGTACAAGGATTACAAGCCTGCACCACCACGTCCGGCTCTATCCACTTTAAGAACTATTTTTTTTAATGTCTGATGCTTTGCCAATTTGGTTCTTTTTAAAATTTGTGTGTTCTGTTTTCAAAATGTCTTGTTCTCTCTAATCCAGGAATTTATTTTTTAAAAAGTCTTATGTATTAAAAATCATTTTTAAGAAACTTACTTTATAAAATGTCTTTTGAATTGGCATTTCATTATTTCAGTTTTGGGACTCTAATCACCTATGTATTGTTTTGCTGACACTCATTACCTATCTGTGGCTTTCTTGTCTGCTTTGTAATTTTTTGATTATAATCCCATTGACCTTGTGTTTTACTTGTGGGAAAGCCAGGTAGACTGTTTGAGAATCATTCTCCCACAGATATTTAATCTCATTGGCTTCTTCTGATATCTAAGATGATCACCAGCCCAAGACAAATTATAAATTGATGCTTGGAACTTCAAGTTTTTCGTGTCCTGTAGGGATTGCAAATTCAAACTTCCCAAAATTCCAGGCTTGTTTCTGAAATTTCAAGCTAGTATTTAGACACAGATCAATGAATGAGCTTCTGGCTCATTTTCCTATGACTTTTTTTTTTTTCTCAGAGCTGTCATTTTAACTGAGGGTGTAGCAGTTTGAGAGTCCCATCTTGATGCAAGGGTAATGCGTCAACCCCTGTTGACTGTCTTGTAAGTTTTCATCTTCAGTTTTCATACAGTCTCAGCCCTGAGGATTGCCCAAGGGGATACTGTTATGGGTTAAATTGTGTCCCTCTAAAAGGATATGTCAAAGTCCTAACCTAGATACCTCAAAATGTGCTTTCAAGCTTGCCCTGTTCCCCAGGCCGCCCTGCCCTGCAATGCGCTTAGGGTAAAGGGGCAGAGCCAGAACCTGGCAGGGTAGAGCTAGGAGTGGAGCTTGTCATAGGAGGCGTGGCCAGTAGACACCTACACCTGAGGGCTCCCGAGTGGCAGGCTCCTTGCGCATGCGTGCTTGTGTGCCTGCCATGCAGCTTCAGGTGCAGCCTGTGTATGCAGAGGCCAGGTGTCCCTGACTCCCCCGTGGTACTGGATGAGGCGCAGCTGTTTGCTATAGCAGACCCCTAATTTAGGCTATTTAAGTACTAGTATACAGATGGTAAGCCAAGGTTGCAAAAGTGGTGTCCTCTTCAGGCCAAAGGTAATTTAACATTACCAATTAAAAGTTTGAAGAACTGAGAGGCATATTTGATTTACTCAAATAATTTTAGAAAAAGTATATTTTGAGAACTGTTGATATTTCATATGATTTTAATTGAGATGGAGGATACTGGGGACTATATGCAAGGATATGCTACCTCTTAGCTATACCCCCAGACCTGTTTTATTTCTTTATTTTGAAACAGGATCTGGCTCAGTCACTAAGACTGGCCTAGAATAGTGTTAGAACTCCCCTGGGTTGAGTCCCCAGTACAATCCATAAAAAATACTTACTGAATTTGAAATTAATCAAGAATATTACAGTAAAAAGTGCTCTTATTTAGAAATATGATCTTTATAGAAAAAAATCAAGGTAAAATGAGGTAATTAGGATATACCCTCATCCAAAAGGCTTATGTTCTTATGGAGAAACTTGGACACAGCTAGATACTCACAGAGAAACACATGGTGAGAATACCAGGTGAAGATGCATCTACTAGACAAGGCTACCAACAGCCAGGAGATGGGCAGGGAATAGTTATTTCTTAGCAACTTCAGAGGGAACATGGCATCATAGACAACAAGTTTCCAAACTTCTGGCGTCCACAGCCATAGAAAATACATATCAGTTGTTTTACCCTACTTAGATCATGGTACTTTACTATGGTAACCCTAGAGACCTAATATAAAGATACCTTTCCTGAACCCGGTGTGGCCCTTGTACTTGGGAGGCTGAGATAGGAGAACTGCAGGTTCATGGTCAGCTTCAGAAACTTAGACCCTGTTTCAAACAAAACAGAACAGGGATGGGGGTGTAGTTCAGAGGTAGAATGCCCCAAGATATAATGTCCAGGACAAAAGTAAAATACTCTGCCTGACCCCTCTTTCACACTCCAGGGCAGCTAGAGCACCAGCATCTTTCTTACTACTGTCATTTTCAATCCCGTCTTTACTTCTGATCTATGAAAATTTCTGTTCTTTAAAGCTCAGCTTTCTGTTTTTAATATTGTTTCTTATCGGCATTCTCTTTGAGCCAAAATATGACCCAAACATTCCCAAAATAAAAAGGCAATCCTTTTTTTTTTTGTGAGTCTGGGGTTGAAACCCAGGGCATTCGACCTCCGAGATACACCCCCTGCCCTATTTTATTCTTTATTTTGAAACCGGGTCTCACTGAGTTGCAGAGGCCCTCACTAAGTAGCTGAGGCTGTCTGCAAACCGTGATCCTCCAGTCTCAGCCTCCCGAATGCTGGGATTACAAGCGTGCGCCGTGTGCCGCCATGCCCGGCTAAAAGGCAGTCCTTAAAAGAGTGTTTTCCACAACTGCAATGCTGAGCCTCATCCATGGGCAAGGCCGAGGGTGTGCTGTGCTGTGTGCAGAAGTGACTACGCAGAGGCCAGGCGAGAACCTCCATGAGTGATGCTAGCCTGGAGCAGGACATCCCACTGCTTTGAGACTCTCGGGCTTCCTGACATAGCTTCCGCTTTTCTATTTGTATAGCAATTTGGCGCCATACTTTTATTAATTCTATTTTCAGTACAGCCATCAAGCAAACTTACTGGTAAAGGGCCAATGTCTCTAAGGATTAGAGAAGCAGAGAACCCTAGGAATGTTGGTGTGTCCATCATAAGGATGCCTGCCACTCAATACTAGTGGATTTGTGTGTGTGTGTGTGTGTGTGTGTGTGTGTGTGTGTGTGTGAAATATTTTCAAGTCTGTATATCTTTCAAAATAAAACAAGAACTCACATATTCATATGAAATCTGATTTTAAAAATTTGGCACTAAGGAAGAATTTTTAAAGCTTTCATCTCAAACGAAATATATTGGTATGCTTGTTTCATCAGTTTGCTAAACATAATTTTCTGATTGTCTATCCAAAATTACTAGTTTTGTAATTTTTTTTGAAAAGGACACTATCCTATAAAATAATCATTAATTTTTGGAGTTCTTTGTAACATTTTACACATTTTGTGCCTTATACAGATTATATATACATTGTGTGAAAAATTTAAATGGTGGCACTTTTCTTAGATTTTTTATTTATTATTGATTGATTGATTTAAATATAGAGAAGTCTAATTTTTAAAGGCATCTTTTCCTTTAAGGAAAATGATAAAGAAGAAAATTAATTGGAAACAGACGTTGCTTGACCCTCAAGTTCTGAAAACAGACGGAGTACTCAAGGTCAACACTGAAATACTGGGTTTAATTTATTCTGTTGTTTTTCTTCTTTCTCTCTACCAAGAATATTCCACAGTTAGTAGCTTCTGTCGGAGAAAAGAGGAGGGTACTAACTACTTTTGATTTAGGGACGCTGTATAACTGCAAAGGGAAGTCGCAATTGACATCGTGAGGGTTGTTGAGCGTTTTTTTCTGAGTGATAGGAAAAGAGCAGATATGTCCCCTAGTTTGAGGAACAGAATGCCTCTGGTTACCCCCACCAAACCATAGCAATGTGTGATTCGCTTGTGTTTGGGGTCCAGGTCTGTCCTCCTGTTCCTACCTGCAGGAGCGAGGGGGAGGACCTGAAGGTGCAGCATGGTTAGGCCTCATCTGTCACCACCGGGCCACTTGGGCTTATTACAGGTCAAAAGGAAGCAGAGAGCTGCACATGGCTGCCTACTTGGCCACCAGAACCTGAGATTGATTATCTACAGTGCTAGTCCTTCTTGGTGTCCATTTTCGGGCTGTCTCTTTGTCTTTGTCTTTCCAAACAGCCAGTGTGAGTTCCTGTTGAACTTGTACACCATTCTGGGCTCCTCTGTGTTTTCAACCTGTGCTGCTGCCTCTGCCAGCTGGGGCTTTCATGGTCTCCTCCTCGGAAGTGGAAGCCCTTGTTTCTGACACCCGGGGTCTCTTAGCACTCTTGCCCATAGCCTCCATGGCCAGCTGGGCTGCATGATCTACACCGCGAAATGCCTGGGTAGATGCTAAGTGTTAGTTAAGAGTGTACCTTTCAAGACGTGCTTTCTCTTCTATTCACGCTGACCTGCTCAGACTTCTCTCGGATCTGTGGGGTTTTCTCTGTCCTCCATGTCACACACTGCTATGGTTTTGTGGAGTAACTAGAGGCATTCTGATCCTCAGTTTACTAGCCTTTCCTCCTGGCACAACCCTGTTCATCCTCTCACACCATTATTCTGAATGTAGTTGGAATGATTGTGTTAAAACAAAACCTTATCTTACCATCACCCCGATGAAAACATTTGGTGACATTCATTGCATAAAGAACAAAACCCCAAACCCAGAGTATGGCGCTGCAAGGACTTCATGATCTGCCCCTTATTTAATTTACTAGCCTTTCCTCCTGGCATTTCCTTCCATTCAGGCTTTGCTAAACTATTGGTTTTCTCCTTGGTAAAAGTAGCAGGTTAGAGAAGAGGGCTTAAGTTCATCTGTAAGAAGTACTTTTATGAATCCAACAACATAGCTTCAAACATATAAAGCAAAATGTGATATATACTCTAAAAGAAGATACAGTAAATTCTCAGTCATACTGAAATATATTTGCCTGAACTTTCCCAGATATCCATAAATTACGAACATACCAAACAAAAGGAAAATCAGTAATAGAAGTTTGAATAACAGTAACACGCTTGGTTCCATATGTGTACACAATTTTTAAAAATAATCAATATCTATCCTAAAATGGCATTTGATGTAGACCATTTACACATAAGTTGTACTAAATATTAAATAATAAATAATTCTTATATTTCAGATCCTAGAAAAATATGGAAACCTTCTCAACTCATTCTATAGTGTCATTGTTTCCTTTTAGTAAAAAAAGTATAACATAAAATTAAAAGTTTCATATATGAACTTGGATTACATGGATAGAAAAGCTCTAAATAAAATATAGGCATGTTTCTTTTCACTAAATTGAGTTTATCTTAGGAAAAAACACAAAGATAGTTAAACCTGAAGAAATTTATCACTGTAATTAACAAATTTCATAGATTAAAATAGAAATGGCATTAAACCTTAAATAGGAATTAAATAAAATTAATCTCTCATGATTTTATTTTGTACTGGGGATTAAGCCTAGAAACATTCTACCTTGGAGCTATACTCCAAGCCTTTTTACTCTTCCTGTCTCAGCTTCCAAAGTACTAGAATTGTAGGTATGTGCCACAACACCGTTGTGAATGATAAAAAGTCATTCATTAATGATTTTTAAAAGTCATAGTAAGCTAAGGAGAAAAGAAAACTTTAATCAATAAAATGTAAAGAAATTTACATTAATGATGTCAAATCAGAAATCCAGTAGTCAGCCCTTATCCACTGAGGCCATGTCCCAAGACCCCTGGTAGGTGCCCAAACTCTACATATACTGTACTTTTTTCCTATAATACTTATCTGTGATAAAGTTTGATTTATAGATTAGGCTCACTAGCTTAGAAATTAATAATAGCTGAAAATAAATAGAACACTTTAAAATATATTTTATAATGATGCATGAATATAATTTCTCTCTCTCAAAGTGACTGATTGTATTTTAGATCTTAGTCACTTCAGCACCCAATTGTTTTTCTTCCCTTATTAAGTCAAAACTTTCATCTCTTCACTTAAAGAAGGCACTTTGGCCTATCCAAATTACCAGTATCACAACTCTTGTGCTTTAGGGTCACAATTAATTAAAATAAGGATTATTGAATACAAGCACTGTAGTGCTGAGACAGCTGATCTGAAAAATGAGACAGCCACTAAACGGCAATGGCAAGCGGTGAATGAGCTGGACAAGGAGTGACTCAACCTGTGGGATGCAGAGGATAGCATGAGACTTTATCACAACTCTCAGAATAGTGTGAAATTTAAAACCTAGAAATTGTTTATTTCTGAAAAGTTTTATTTAATATTCTAGGACCGTGGCTTAGCACAGGTAACTAGAATCTTGGATATAAATGCATAGATAAAATAACGATGCTGTCATTTATTTGAAGTCAAGAAACTATACAAGGTACTTGTTGAAAAATTCATTGAATACAGAAGTGAAACTGAGTAGATCAATATTGTGATAGAAGAAAGAAAACTACCACTATTTACAGGTTATATATTTGAATAACTAACAAAACCAAGTAAATTCAAATATATTTGAAGGTAGTTGGATACAAGGTAAACATACAAAAATACCATTTCTAAATGGTCATAATAGCCAGGAAATACATTGGAAAATATCCTTTTAATAGCAACAAAACAATGCAACAAACATGTAGTGTTAATGTTAACAAAAACTATCCATAACTTCTATCTATAAAACTATAAATGTTTATCAAAAAAGACTTTATAACTGAAGACTCCGCAGAGATAGGAAAACTCAACACTACAGGCACATCAAAGCTCGCCATTAACTGACCGTTCAATATTGACCTTGGTCTAAGGACTGCTTTCCAAGTAAGCAAAACGTGGAATGCCTGCACGTAGCTTATTTTTAGGGAATGATCTAACAATGTCTGGCCTGAAGAAGGATGAAGGATATGAGTGTCTCATAAAACTTTCAACCAAATCTTAGTAAGAATTGAAAAAGTAAATATGGCAAACTGATTCTAAAATCATACAGAAGAGACAATGCAGTGGAATTATGAAGATAGTTTGGAAAAAAGAAAAAATAAGGTAGAAAGAGTAATTTCCCCATCAAATTTCCACACTTCATCTAAACATATGTCAACTAAAACTGTGGGTCCTAAGAAAGGAAAATCAGTAGAAAAAAGGGGGAAGAAATATAATTACGTAATTGAGAGTTTATGACAAATACAGTGCTTTGAATTTAGGGAAAATAATGAACCAACTAACCAAAGATGAAGATGTGGTATTAATTTGAAAAATTATACTTCTTTTTCATAATACACAAAATTTGGGCATAAATTAAAAAGTTGACAAAATTACTAGGAATTTAATCTTGGGAAGGAAAATAATCTTGGGATGCAGGAAGTATTCCCGATTAAGATAGGAAATCCAGAATCTCTGAAGAATAGTTTGAAATATTTAAACTAAAACAAAGAAAAATCAGAACAAACGGCAAATGATGACCTAGGAGAAATATTTAAAATATATATACATATTGAAAATTAAAAAAATTGTAAAAAGGTCCTAAAGATCAGTAAGATAAAGAAAAATAACTCCATTGAAAACAAAATGATTGGGTAGTTTAGAGAACAGAAAGTGCCAGCCTATACATATATTTTCAAACTTTATAACTTTATAAACACTCAAACTTTATAATAATCAGAGAAATCCAAATTAAAGCAAAATTGTTTCTTTTTCTATATTAAATCAGTAGAATTTAATAAAAATTGATAAATCTTGAACTGAGAAGGAAATCTACTGTTGGTTAAACATCAGCTAACTTTTTTCAATTGGTAATTTGGTAGATGGCCAGGATTCAGTCATGACAGCTAGAGTTAAAATTTAGACATTTTTCAAATAAATCACTTAAGTTTTATAATCTAGCCTACAGAAAACTGTGAATGTTAAAAGACTTATATGAAAAACTGTACACTAAAGTCTCTTCTGTAGTAATAAAAATACTAGAAATGCTTAAAATATTTTATAATAAGGTATGGTATATTTATACTGTGGAATACTAAGCAGCTATAAAAAGAATAAGGTATATTGTTTAGAATGAGAAGGAGGGTACGGGGAGGAAATGGGGTGGGAATGAGGAAGGGCTAAATGAGTGATGTGCGAGTGTATGCCTCTACCATCTTGTACCTCATTAGGGTGTAAAATAACAATGCACCAATTTTAAAAAGGCCTTTGAAATGAATAAAGTGAAAATTATCAGGCTACTGGATAGCATCATAATATAATCTCATTTATGTAAAACTCTATATAAATCTAAATGAAAATGGACTGAGAAAACTGACTAGGAAGATGTGCATCTAATTGTTTGACAGTGCTTACTTCTAGGGAGAAGCATGGAGGCAGAGTTAAGTGTATATTTGAGAGCTTACACATCTGTTCTGTGTATTCCAATGATATTTGAATTATTTACTATTTAGGTTGATTGGGGTTAAATTAAAAATAAAGGTACAGAGTTTTATTACTCAATATAATTTCTTCCCACCTTCAATTAATAAATGCTGAATATTCAGATATATCAGTTTGGAGGAGCTCCTAATTATTGGTGTGTGGAGGGCACTTGTGGATAAGGTGATAAAATGTGTAAGGAAAGGCCCGAGCTCCACGGGGACATCTGGGTTTCTATAGCAACAGTCACATGGTAGCATATATGTACACAGAACACATACAGATATTTTTCATACATGTTCAATGTACCAGGCAGGAAAATTCAGGGAGGCACCATAGTGGAAAACATCACTTTGTTAACTAAAATGCAGGACAAGTGGAAAAGTCCAGGGTTGTGTGAAGGAGGTGTCACTGCTCACCACTAAGCCCCTGTGGGTGGCTGTGCCCAGCCTTCCTGTAAATGTCAAGTTGGAGTGACCTTTGGAGGTATTGACATCATGCCCTTGGAAGATAGCTGGGAGTTCATTTGTAGGAAAGGAGAAATTAATAACGGCACGTGGACTGGCATCCTAGAAGAGCCTCTCAGTTTACATACTGAGAGCTTGAGTCCTATACTATCAACTGGTCATCCAGCAGTGCAGGCTAATAGCAGCCCAAATCCACTGGCTATTTTTTGCACCCTACATTATTAAGAGGAGCTAGGATACAACTACTACACAGAGCATTAAAGAGCATATTAATTTTATAAAAGCTTTAAGCATCATCTCTCTTTGTTGTGTGCACCCCAAAACTTTATGTCACTGCATTGGTGTTGGAGTGATTGGTAATCTCAGGCATTTTGCTTATATGTCTCTGTCATTTTTGGGGCACCTTAGCAGTCATACCTTACAATAAGTGTGTCCAGTATAATGAAGAAGATCTTATTTCCAACCTTAACAACTGTGTTAGTCAGCTTTCCACTGCTGTGATGAAAATATCTGAGAAAAGAAAGTTTTAATGAGGAAGGGTTTATTTTGGCTCAAGATTCCAGAGGTTTAAGTTTATGGTTGCTTGGCTCTGTTGCTGTTGAGCCTGTGGCATCACAGTACATTATGGCGAGTATGTGGCCGATGAGGCTGTTTACCTCAAGGCTTTAAAGAGACAAAGAGAGGAAGCAGAAGGGGCTGCAGACTCAACATTCCATTCAAAGGCAGCCCCCCCAGTGACTGGATAACTTCTTCTAGGACCCACCTCCTTAGGGGTCCACTACTTACCAATGGTGCCAGATGCTTGCAACCAAGCCTTCAATACCTGTTTCTTTACGGGACACTCCAGATCCAAACTATAGCAGCATCTATCTGAATATTCTTCAATGTTAACTTTCCCTTACCAAGAAAAAATAAGTAAGCCTTTCTATTTGCTCTTTCAGTGTAAGTTAAAATATAATTCACTACATAGAAGCATCCTGCAAGAGCTTGATAATAAGACATTTATAAATTGAGTAACTACTACTGCTGGAATTCCTAGAATCTTCAAATTATCTTGGATGCATAAATTCTATTTCTTGTCCTGAATCCTCAGGACCATGTTGTGATATTGTGATGTTTTGGCTGAGCCAGGAGCTCTTGTGCCCTCTCAGCAAGTGCTGTATCCAAGCACTTTCACTCCTAGACTCAGTGGCTTATACAAATTACTTAGCCCTTATGAACTTCTTTTGAAGACAGGAATTCTAATATCCACTCTGCTTGGGTAGTGCTCAGAAGATAGACTGTTCAGAGGCTGCTGGCCTCACCTGGGCCTTTGAAGACTCAATAAATAGTGGCTTTTATACTATTTTCCTAAGTGGTGCAACTTGCACCATTTGATTTTCTTCCACAGACTAGAAAGGAACACTAGAACAATATGAAAGAGCGTGATGTTTTCTCTGAGACATTATGAAATGAACTTCTAAAAGGAGAAAAATCTTTTAATCCAGTGAAGTTCCCCAGATGGAAATCTCCAGGACTCTGACACTATATAGTGCCAAGGCTGAACAACACACATGCGTGCGTGCACACGCACACACACACACACACACACACACACACACACACACCATACACACACATGATGTTTACTTAACTCCAATTAACTCCTGGTTCTGACAAGGACCCATTGAGCTGCATCACATCATGGCAGATGACATCATGATGGGACCATGTGCAAGACAGGACCCCAGAGAGACACTAAGCCTAATGCATTCTGTGACGATACCGTCTGAAGGCAGAACCCCCAGTGACCCAATGAATTCCTACTAGGCCCCACTTCTCAAAGAGTCCATCACCTTTTAATATCACTATACCGAGGTCCAAGCTTCTAACACATGAAACATTGAGAGACACACTTAACATCATACCCAAACTCTAGCAGGCACCCAAACAGACCATCTCATAAAAAAACAAAAGCCTAATTCACTAGACTTTTGTTTTCTCGTTAGTATCACTTATGTACTAGTCTATTGAAAAATGAATATTTTGTTTCTAAAGTAGAAGATATAGATACCGGATCAAGGTGTTATGTGTTCCACTTATCAATAAGAATCAGTAAGTCAAACCTATCCTCTAGATTGATGCTCAGTGAGCTACTTAATCTGTATAACTAATTAATAGTCACAAGAAGGGAGTATGCAATCTTGTTTCTCTAGCTTCTAAGTATTACAAATTTCTTGAGGGCAAGATGTAGTTTTTCCACTTGGCCTAGCACCCAATAGGTGCTCTGTAAAATTGATTGATTGACTGATTGATTGATTATATACTACACACAAGACGTCAGAATTCCTACAGTGTGACTGTAGATTTCAAATTGTCACTTGTCTTTTCTAAGAATAAATGTCAGATGATGCAAACTGAATAGAGTATTGGGTTCATTTATTTTACTTTCTGTAGACCTTCTGGGTAAAAGGCAGGCTCATAAAACATGTGTATGAGATGAAAAACTTGGGGTACTTGCAAGGATGAAAGGTAAAGTATAATTTAACAATATTACGTATAGCATTCAGGCTCTTGCTAGGATGTGATAGGTACTGAGCTACTGTGTTTTTGAGTGTCATGATAATCACAAGTCCTTTGAGAGTCACTATTTCTTTCCCAGATAAGATTTGAGGATAGGAAAACAAGTAAGTGATCTTTCTTAATCATCAGAAGTGACCACACATCTCCAATCTGACCATCTCCTCACTCCCTGTGTCTTCTAAGCTTTGTAGAGAGAAATTAAGAAAAACAGAGAAAGAGAATCCCTGAGAAGCATCTTCAAAGAGATGGATTTATATCCCAGCTCCTGTCTTGCCATGGGAGATGAGAGTGCTCAGGGTCCCAGATGAGCCATGGCCCTGACCATGGCTCATCTTAATGCCACCCTAACCTGATGTCTCCATAGTCTCCACTTGACTCAAACACTGGCTCAGATAAATCGAAGCAGGCTGTGGGGGTATCTAATGGCTGGTTAGATTAATGATGTACTTGCTCTTCTTTTGGAAATCCCAGAGGAAATATCTGCAGATTTAATTCTCAGTTAAAGGTGGAAGTGTGGGTTTGAATCTTGTATCAGGTACCCACCCTCTCGCCCTTCTTTCTCAGTATGTCTTTAGAAAGGTCAACCCTGGGAAAGATTAGAGTGTCGGAATCTTCTCCCTGGTGCTATGTAGACTTCTGACCTTTCAGTGGTCCAATTCCTTCTCTTGGTTCTCTCTTAGTGTTCCCCTTCCCCCTCTTTTTTCAGCACTAAATTTTTTTATTGAAGTGTAAAAAGATCTTGTGTTCATATATACACATATATATCCTACATTTAAAAAAATTACTTATTAAAAATGGCACATGTGAATACTTGAAACTGCCAAAGTCAGCAAAAACAAAGCAGGTTTATGAGCATAAAGAGTGTAGAGACATGCTGACACAATGAATGTATCCTTGAAAGGATCTTGGAATAGAAAAAGGATATTAGGTAAGAACTAAGAAAACCTGAACAAAAGATAGGATTTAGTCAATGATCCTGTATTTATACTTGTAACAAATATACTCAATGAATTTAAGATGTTAATGATAGGGAAAACTGGACTTGGGACTCTATATGAACTTCTCAGTTTTCCTCTAAATCAAAAAATGCTCTAAATAATAAAGTACCTCTTAAAAATGAACACTAAAACAAAATGAATGATGCATGCTAACACCTCCACTCAGCTAAACTGTCGGAAAGTCTCACCTTTAGCCTGGTGAGATGACCAGGGAGACAGCTGGGGAGCCCGATGAGTTGGTTCTTCTTAGTAACCAGGAAGTAACCAAGCAAGGAGCTCATTATACAAACTCAGTTGTGGGCTTGCTGGAAAAGCTAAAAATTAACCATGGAAGATGATTCCATATGGCTGGCCTCTTCAACCTTTTATGTTCCAAAGAGAAAACATGGTAGCAGTGATGTCCCCCTGAGGGAGGAGCCATAGGTTGTGCTGGGGAGGAGGGGCGGATTCCATGAGCGGTGTAGCTCATTTCCCTAGAAATGAGGGAGGCTGCTGCAGGTGCTAGAGAATCCGAGGCCTCATTTGTCCAGGTGATGTCGGGTAGATAGCTTAGATGGGCTTGGGTGGCCCCAGGCAGCAAAACTATCCAATCTAATTGTATGCATTTGGGATATGGAAAAGGGTCACAAAGGAAGTTTCTCTTATGATCGCTTTTGAATGTTGCATTTGAATATCTCACTGACCACAAGAAATGGATTTTTTTTTTCTCAGTACCTTCATCCTTTCCCAAACTGCATCCTTATTCTTGCCTGGTCGGACACTCCCAGGGAGCCAGGCTGGTCAACTCACTGAATGTCTGCTTCTGAGCTTCTTCCCCCCATGTCTCTTCTTTCTCATTGACATTCCAGCCCTTCAAACAAGGTCTTGGCTCCTTTCTCATTTCAGGACTTCGTTTTGGGGAGCTGGAACACCTGTCCGCTGATCGCCTGCCACTCCGCATCTGGGCCTGGCTGACAGGCTTGTCTGCTTTGACTAATGATGTGATTGATGGACAAAATAAGGAAGAACATACAAAAAAACATTTCTGTCTGGGCTGGTGTGTCAGCAAGCCTTCATCAAGTGGCTGCTGAAGGTATATTTTGCTGCATGCCTCATTACACAGTAATGGCATTCCCAGGCAAAGCTGTTTCTTTTCATGACACAAGACAGCAGGCAGCTTTATGGGCGCTGCGCCCACCGAGCCCGGAGGAAGGAGAGGCGCACTAAAGAGCGGTCATTTCCAAAAGTGCCTCAAGTTGCTTTTTTGTTGTCATGAATTTAATATGAATCAACACAATATGAAATGGGCATGAGGGATTTTAGTGACTAGTGATTTTTTAAGACTGCTGTCTAAACAGCCATCAAGGAAGAAAGGGGAGGGTAAAATCACAACATTTTCTTTCTCCAAACCTGTTGCAAAAAGGAGTCATCTGTCAATTTTATTGCATTAAAAAAGTACACAGAAGCATATAGTCCAAACAAATGTCTTCTTTCAGGCTAAACATGTGGGAAATGCCACATAGCTAATGCTAGAATCATCTCACTCAGCAAACTGAGTATTCATAACCCCCATTCCAATGGCCTGCTGCGGATGGGGTGACATTCATGAGAATTACAAATGCTACAGGGTTGCCTCTTTGTGCATGTAATAATGATCTGAACATCAGTCCTGGCTAGAAACAAGGGAGGCAAAAGCTGCTTCATTCAGCTAACAATATACCTACGGATTATAATCCAGTATTGAAGAATAAAAGGGAATCATGATTAAAAATAAAAATGAGCAGGTAAATTCCTGGCTTAATTTTTTTCTTCCCTTTCTTCATTAGGTACAGTTGAAAGAAGACACACTGAGTTGGGTTACAGGATTCCCACTTCATTTTTTTTTTTTTTTGCAAAGTATCTTAGTTCTTCTCTCTTTTCTGTAACATATTGGACTGTATCCAAAGAGAAATGTTTAAAATGAAGTTGCATTTTAAAAACACTTTTCAAAATTCTTTCTTGCTATCATGATGAGTCTTTAGCAGTGCATTATTGTGAATAATATGCTATTTTAATGAGTTGTGATCAGACAAAACTCTCTTCCTATAATAAATACTAAATAACAAATTACATCTTTATTCTTATTTAAAAAGAGAAAGACACAAATGTGAAATCTTATGATAAATATAAGAGATAATCTTTTAAGTTACTTTTAATTCCCCTGTTTATCAGGGGATGTCTCTGTTTATTTTGATAGTTTGGGAGTGGCCAGTGACTGGGGATGTCTCTTTCTCACAGAGTCCTTAGTAGCCAGGTCCTCAAGAGGTGGGAACATTCATGTGGGGCAGAAGTATCCAAGTTTAGAGAGAAACAGATTATCAAAACCAAATAAATGACTTCCTATTTGTACAATAATAAGTATACAAAGGAAATGATGAAGGGCAGGGTGCTCTATCTATTTCTTGGTTGAACAAAAGCAGAAGTAGTTGTCAACAGCTTTTGCTAATGCCCCACATCTGTTCCTATTGTTTCTTACTTTTTGATATTGAAGTAAAGGACTATGGAGCCAAAGACCAGGGGATTCTATCGACCTGCAAATTAAAGCAAAGTGAAGTACCCCTCCGCCGCAATCAGGGAGCAGGGTTTGCTGGAACAAGCATTCAGCTGCCAATACTGGCAACTTTGAAGCAGGTGGCTCTTGTACTAGCAGACGCCTTTTTTCAGCTGCTGTGTGTCACTTCCCTGGCATGGAGGCCTGATGTCAGCAATTTCCATGTATTCCCAGTTCCTGCATTTTGGGCCAAAGAAGAACCAGTGTGCCACAGGTTGCTATAAACTTCCACCCTGAGTGGGGTTCTCAGCCTGACTGATTGATTTGTCTCCATCTTCTTGGTTGACAACTTCAAAGCTAAACAATAAGATAAAATCATGTATCACTTGAAAATGGGGCAACTTCCTGGAGAACTTATTATTAGGTGACTGCACCATATTGTAAACATCACAGAGTATACTTACAAGATCTCAGATGCATAGGTCAGTCACTGGATATGGCCTCCTGATGCAATCAGAGGCACAGCAAACACTAGATGTCTGCATTGGTTACTGCTGGCATTATAGTTTTATAGTAAACATAGTTTTTACAAGTAGAGGGGGTGTATCTAAAATCATGATAAATAGTATAATAAATACATAACAGTTTTTATCTTATTGAGTATATGTACTCTACATAATTGCATGTGCTAGACTTTTATGTGGCAAGTAGCACAGTAGGTTTGTTGATGCCAGCATCACCACCAACATGTGAGCGTTATGTTGTGCTGTGTATTAGAGTGGCTGCATCAGCAGCAGGTGATAGGATTTGTCAGCTCCATTATAATCTCATGGGACCATCGTTGTATATTCTGTCCTCCCTGGTTGATGAAAGGGCATGCAGTGTGTTATATTTTAGCCTAGATGGTCTCCCCTGCTGCTTGGGTCGAAAGATGACTTCCACAGGCTACCTGGAATGACCCTTCTTGACCTTACTTTCCATATGAGGAGCTTTGCCTTTTCAAATCCCAGGAGCCCATAGCAGGATGGGTGGGCCTACATGTACCAACATTTGCATACTAGCTCTACACTCTATCCAGCCTCCAGTGAGGTCATTTGTTTCCAAGTTTGTGGCTGCAGGAGCCACTGGGGAGCATGATCATTTAGCAGCAAAAATACCCTTTCTCAGCAAATTGCTTAAAGCTAGGGTGAAGAAGCTTGCAGGTGGGTGATACCAAGCACAAGAGTGGAAAAGGAGAGAAACCCTGACCTCCGGTTATTTTCTTTAATCTTCTAGGAACCAACCACCCGCTCACAGGCGGCTCTATATATTACAACATACATGTTTTTCCTTTTCTAGTCAGGTTCATGTATCTTTCTTGATTGTTTTTTGTTCACAAAACTCGGTATTTTTTCCAGATGCCTCCTGTCTTTTGTCCTTTCAATTGCCACTCACTCAAAAAAGGCTCTTTGGAAACGTTAGACTGGAAGACTATTTCAGAAGTCATTCTCAGGTTCTCTTCAACAACTTTATCTTGAATAATCTTTTTTTTTCTATTTTAGTTTGGGAAGAACCTCCAAAAATCTACTTGGTTCTTTCTCTATGATATAAGAAATCTGTTTTTTTTTTTTTTTTTTTTTTTTTTTTTTTACAATTGTATTGGGATTGTTTAATCTGTGGGATTGGTTTGTAGATGTTTTCATATTGAAAGAAGAGCCATGGGTTTTTTTTTTTTTTTTTTGGCTGAGAGATAGAATTACCTGGCATTTGAGGGAGGTTGCCATCCAGGGCCGGGTGGCTTCCGGAAGTTTCCACTTCAAGCGAAGTGGTTACCTGTTCCCTGGAGGTCAGGGCTTGGGGGTTCTGTTGCTGCTCCCAAACACTTGACCCACTGCTGTTCTATAAGGCAGGGTGACCTGGGGGGAAAAAATGTCTCGACATAAACTCAAGTGCTGGAGACAGCTGTAGGGAGAGGTTGAAATGCACTCAGCCACTAAAATCTGCACTGGATGGGGAGTTGATGCAAGGGGAACTTCCCAGACCCTGTGGACAATTTCAGGAGTCTTTCATGATCTCTTTAGCTAGACTCACTTCAGTGGCCAGATCTGCAGTGATTCCCGTGACTTCACACAGGTGTGACTGACATTAGCTCACAGCTTTTAAAATCTCTAACCAACAATCTCCCATGATTCCCTATTGATTCTGAGTTGGGGAATGTTTTGGGAATCACTCAGGGCAACGCTGGCACAGCCCAGTGGGGTGGGAGATTTAATGCCATATAAGACAAATCTTTGACTACTTTTTAAAAATTATCCCTTCTACTTTTATATGTTCCCCAAACCTTGCTAATAAATTAAATTGAAATGTAGTTTTATATTGTTTCTCAGATAATAGTCCTACAAAATTAAGCACTCCACATGTACTCACAAGTGACCGGCATGCACCCCCATGCTAGCTTTCATCCCTTCTTTGCCTCAATTCCCTATGTGCTTACTTCTGCTTCTTGGGTTTTCACTCCTAAAAAGTGGCAGCACCTGAGCTTTTCCCAGGTTCTGCTTTTTGGGGAACTCTGACTAAAGCATGGTTTCTGGGGCAGCAGATCAGTGGAGGCCCAAAAGTATCAAAACAAGTGGGATTGGTTCTCACTAGTTATTGTTGGAGCGCCCAGTCACTATCCGATGAACAGATTCCACACCTATAGACATCTTTTGAAAGGCATAGGGATATGAGAGAATGGGTCAGGAGAATGTGGTACAAAAATAACTTTTTTTTTGGTAACAACAGCACCAAGATGCCACAGACCTCCAGGGTGTCTGGATCAGACATGTGGCTTTGTCTCTATGGCATGTCAGATGGCAAGTGGGCCAAGTCTGAAGGGGCCAAGACCTCCTCCTGCTCCAGCTGTACACATCTGCTCTCCACCTTGGAAGCGCCATTCTCATGGATAGTCTTTGAACTCTGATGAGGTGTGCTAAACACCCCATCAACACATCATATCAAATATCTTTTGAAATGAAAATCTCTTAGATCAGTTTCAACTCATTCCAAATGTCACATGTACTTTCCAGGCTGAAAATCAATCTTCTTTCTACTCTTGATTTGTCTAAAATGTCTGTGGGTCTTTGGATAGAAAACTGGCAAATGTTGAGTTTGGGATTTAGGTCAGGGCTGGGTTCTTCTGAGGCTGTGTCTACTTGGCCGTTAGTCTTTCTGCCTTCCATTTAGTATCCATCTAGCTTCTCCTGTATTGAGCCCAGGCTCCTCTGCCCCCACACTGTCCTCATATCTCTTTTGCCCCTCTCCATTTTATTTTTGTCTTTCAAAGACCAACCCAAATTTTCTGCAGCAGACCAATCCTGGTTCTTGCATTCCATCCTAATCATATCTCCCAAAAGGCACTGTGAGCTGCACACCTTATCCCCTACCGTGCTTGTTATCCAACTGGTTCCTTTGTGTGAGTCTTATCTCTAAGGAATTCCTTCCTTCCGTGTGCCCACATCAGTGTCTAGCTCCCTGCCAGAAACTGGGAACTTGGTAGGTCCTTATGGATTGCTTTATTGGCATTGAGAAAGGGAAAGAGATATTCTCAATATTTGTTTCTGTTCTGCCATTTTATACAGATTCTTCTCCCTCCCTCTCTATTCTATCAATGTATTTACTTGTGTAGGTTTATATAAACCCACCCTTTGACCCTGGCGATGGCAATATCAGCCTGATTGTTGGAGAGTTTGGTTAATCACTTAATATTTCTCTAAAAGCACTTGACATAAAACAAAACAAATCAAATGCACAAATCATGTAATAGATAAAACAAAAATGAACACATAAAAAGAAAAAAACATTTAAGCTACAGTGAATAGTAACTTTAATCTATAAATAAGATCAAGTTTATTTTCTAGTCCTATTTTGAAATGAGAGCTATTGTAAAACGAAGAAAGAAACTTAAAATAATAGCAATTTAAAGCAAAGTGTGTGTTATTAAAAGTTTGAGATGTTGAAGAGCCAAACTCCTATTCCAGTACTGAGATTTAATATGTACTTCACACAAAAATAAATCATGTAATATTTTCATGGCAGGCATAGAATTTTATGGCTTTTATGACTATCATGGAATTGGGATTCATATTTTATAGACAGCTCTAATAACATCAAGAAAATGCTCTGGGAAAAATGGGGGCTTAGAGAAAGAGGAGTGATCACTCAACAGAAGCTGAACTCAAGCGTAATTAAAACCCACAGGTAAGAATGTTTCTCCAGACCATGGGCGTGAGGTAGGGCCCAGACAGGTGCAGCAGGGACCTGGGGTCAGTGAAGACAGTGGCTCTATTAAGGATCATCTCTGCAAAATAAGCCTAGCGGATGCTAGCTTATCTGATCTCACAAATGTCCACTGATGATGCTGAGAGGTGGGCAGAATATCCCATCTGACACTGAAACGCATGGGGAGGGATATTCTCAGGTTAGATTTTCTGGACATCTCCTTATTGCCTTGGGAGGGAATCAGTCTCCAATTTTCTAGGAGCAGATGCAATTGTGGAGGGCAACCCCAGGACTTCCTACCACACTCACTTATCATCCCAGGAAGCTGCTTTTCTTTCCCACAGTCAGACCATTCCAGAATTTATATGATAGTGGAAAATCACCTACCAGTGACTGTTGGTTGTCACACTTTGCTGAACTCTACAAAGTTTATCTAGGTGAAGCCTCTCAGCCACACTGTGAGGTAAAAAAGTAGGGATATTTATCTGCTTTCATTCCTGAGGAACAAATAAGTTGTACTGGTTTCTCAATATAGTGAAGAGGGCAATTCTCCAATGTTTCCCCCTCTAAGCCACACATTGCAGAGTAGTGGTTATTCCTGGGGCAGGCTGACATCTAGGCTGCCCACTGAATGTCCCTCTGTCTAGCTGTCAAATAACCCATCTCAGTGTACTCCCTGGATCTCAGTCTCCTTAAGCTCAACCCAGGTGACTCCCTAATACAGATATGGTGCAAAGATGGCAGTCCAACAGTGACAAGCAGAGACCTGTGCCATGCTACTCCATATGAATCTACAAAGGATCTCAGCTTCTGACCACTCATGGGAGACATTTCTTTGCATTTAACTCCTTTAGAAACATCATGTGCTGACTGTGTCTCATGTGGGTTCTAGACCCAGCTCCCTTACTCTGTGACCGTATACAGGTTCTTTCATGCTCTGGGTCATGAGAGGAGAATGAAATTTGAGCTTTTACATTCTGCGGTACTGTTGTGAGCATCAGGAATTAGCAGAAGTGAATGCTCTGTATAAATTGCATGAAGAGCCAAACCTATTGCCTTGTATAGTAGTTCTTTTCTCACTTTCTCTCCTTTTCTTTTCTTTTTTGTTTCATGTGGCCTCAGCCACTCATAAGTCAGGCAGGGGAATAGAGCAGGAATCTCATCTGGCACTTTTTTCTCTTCATGCTATTTTAAATGTGGCTCCTACATTCACTGGGTACTGCTCTGCTTCCTTGAAAGGTAATTTGCAATAATATTTCTGTTCTACTGAAGCCTTTCCTACAACGGCATTGGTAGAGAAACTCAGGATGAAGCATCCACTGGGAAGGGCTGACAGCAGCACTCCCCTTCCCAAGCTGGGGCCTGGCCTGTCTTCCCTGTGGCACTCTTGTGAAGCCTGACCTCCCCATAACCCTGGTGAACAGGCTGTGATAAATGGGAGGCCACATTCTCAGCAGAGGCACTGTACACAAAGGATAACAATGGCCTGCTTTCCGCAAAGTGCAGGTAGCACACATCCCTGTGAGTGGGATCCCAGGACAGATGGAACCCTAGCAGGAATCCGGGGCTTGAGGGACTGAACCCCCCAGAGCATACCCTTCTGGAGGCCACAGCTCCAGGCCTCTTTCTTGCCCACATCTTGATTCTTTCTACATGGTGAAACAGGTTTCAAGAGCAGTTCCTTAGGATACCACAAAGGTTTTTGGTCATTTACATTCTTATTAGACTGCTTTGATAAAATATTCAGCCACAACCCCCTCCATTTGACTCTTAACTTGATAAGACATAATTTGCAATTGATTATTGCTCAAACATTCCTGGCACTCTGTGGCGACCAGCTCATACATCTCACCCTCTCTCTGCCCATTCAGAATGGAGGATAAAAATGGTTTCTTTAACCTTTGACCCATCTGAGGTGGGACCATTAGGTCATTAAGGCCATTAAGAATCATAGCACCCTGATCTGTAGCCAACAGAGACAGAAATAGATGTGTGCAGTTCTGAATCAAATAGAGTTTTTTTTCCCCTCTTCTTGGTAAGATACAGGTATTTTTCAGAGGAGTTGGAAAATGTCTTGAATAAATGAGCTTCGTATATATATGTTTTTAATGTGATTTGCCCATATTTATTTGGGTGATCACAATTTATGCCAAGTGAAAAGGTTAAGAGTCCTGGAAACTGAATTATTCCATTTATTTGCAGACATGATACAGTGCAGAACAACAGAAGGACGCGTCCTCATTTTGCTCTGCCCCTGACCTCACCTCTGACCCTGAGGTGGGCATCCCAGCTCTGAGCTGCCTCCTCAGGGACAGGGTGACCGCCCTCAGGGCTGGGTTCAGGGACTGGGCAGGTCCTGACGTGGGGATGGGGTGTCTGCTTGTAATTAGTCACTTCAGTAAGCATTTATCCGCTGGCTTCTGTGTGCCTCCCCCTTCCTTTCCTGGGGGCCGTTCTCCTGGCCTGTACTCCTGTGACTTCCCCTCCAGGGTTGCCAATCAGGAGTGGCACACACCACTGCTCATTCTGTCATGGCACATCTTCATATCCCTTATATCCTCATGATCACTTGCTCTCCCTTACTGCCCCATTGCACAAAGAGAAAGTCAGAGGTGCAGAGGACTGTCACAGCTCCCTGGTGGAGGCCTGACTTTGCTGCACTCTCTCTGCAAGTCAAGGGTAAGTTCACTTTCCCGGAGCCTCTGTCAGAGACTAGGCAGCCTTCTGACATCAAGGAAGGATTCTGGGGATGAAAATGGCCTAGAAGAAGCCTGGCCAGGGAGAAAGTCCGAGGATGGGGCTTCCAGTGCCTCCCGCAATGAGCCTCACATTCCCTCTATGTGCTCAGTCCTGCCTAAGGGCCTGAGCCAAGATCCCAGCTTCCTTTTTGCGTCTGGCTGATCATGGACTGTGCCCTCTCAGCTCGCCTCCCCATCACTTCCATATTACCCTGGAGTAATTGGATATTGGCAACCAATTATGGAATTTTTCAGATCAGCTTCATCAGTGACTCTCAGGCAAGTATGCCAGAATCTCTTGTGGATGAAGAGAAGAATTATAAGAATTTACATTAATGTTCTATGAGACATGGAAAACAGACAACCCGCTGGCTGAGGCAGGAGAGGAGAGCAAGGATACAGTGAGCCTGGCCTATGGGGCAGGGGTGCCAGCTTCCCTTCCTGCCTGCTTACATCTTCACCCCAAAGCTGCATCACTTTCTACCCTGTCCTTCATTCACGTTGAAATGGGGGAAATGGCTAACTCTGGGTAGAGGTATCGGCTGGGTGGGGGAGGCTTTTCTAAGTGACCACCTAAAACCTGGGCTTTCTGGGGTAAAATGTTGACATGTGGCTCTGGTGAGGCTCTTCTTGGTTGGAGAGGCTGCTAATAGAAGGAAGTGGTGGCAGCAGAGGAGGCAGAGGGAGTTGGCCTACGCATCCTGGCCATACTGTCCCTAGGCCTACCTTGGAGATGACTTGTAGACCGTTCTACATGCTGATGGCTTGTTCTGCCCCTGGCCATGGAAGTGGGGTGACCCATGCCTGGGACAGGCCAGCAGTACAGGGAGGCTAAATGGCCCAGGCAGTAATAAAGGACAGGAGTTAGTGGCTAAATACTACTGCTTTTCCCTTCGCAGGAGATAATCAAAGGCTGATTCTCAGAGGATGTCCAGTGCGACTGAGCCCAGGCAATGCCAGCCTGCCATAGTAACCCGCCTCCTTAGTTTACCCTTTGCTAGAGCTCTTTTCTCCCCAGCTTAATTCCTTATTTCCTTAAATGTGCTTCTGTCTTAGAATCCCATTCTAAATCCAATAATTGTTCCCATGTCCTCTCGGAATTTATTACTAGACTAAAGAAGCCTTGCCTGTCAATGTTTGAAGAAGGTGTGGCAGTACTGAATGGATTCCTAACAACCCTGGTTTCCTGAGAGTCCAGTTTGGGGAACAGTCCACATGCCTTTGCTCTGGCAGGGAAGAGCCCAGCCAGAATCCTTCCCATAATCTCACCACCAAGGTGCTCTGTCTCCTCCAGCCTGCAGCTCAGGCTCACATATGCTCTGGGTAGTGGGCAATCTGATTTATCTGGAGTGTCGGGGCTGAGGAAGGGAGCTGAACACTTCTCCCTGGGAGGGATTTTCAGCTCATTTCACAGATAAAATCAATCAGATCTAAACCACACGCACTGTGGCCATGAGAGGGGAATCCAAACAGCAGGAGTCAAATGGAAGACCTTTCCTTCCCTTCCCGTCTGGCTCCACCTTGGACTTGGGGTAGAAGGAGCCCAGGGCCCTTGGGCTATGGGGAGAACTCTTACCTTCCTGCTGCCACTAAGGGGAGAGCAATCTCCTCTTCAGAGTTATGTTCACTACACTGATTCTGGAAGCTTAAAGAAGTAATACCAGACTGTAGCCATGGAAGGGAAAGTGGCTGGGCCATTAGCCATGGCAAGACATAAATATTTTTTGGATAGTTTTGTCCAAACAATGGTGAGGGCACAATAATATCAAGGTATTCACAGTGCCTAGACACAGTTTTGATGGGCAGACTAAGGCCTTTAGCCTTTAGTTAGTGGAGTTTCGCTGTGCTGCCCAACTGTCTTCATTGAGGAAAAGAGTTGGGACATTAATTATTTTCTAGGATGCTTGAGCTTAGTCCTGCAGCCCAGGAATGACATAAACTGGGACTCATGTAGATATTTTCATGTTCCTGCCTCAACTCTCAGTATTATCTACCCTAAAAATTCACATATCTGGAACATGTACTTTTTATCCGAGAGTTTTGAAGCTCTGGACAGAGTTGCAGCTCAGACTAGGAAGCTTAGAAGGAATCAAAGATTCCTCTGAAGATCAGCTGTCCTACTTTGTTTTGCAGATGACCTGGTCTCATTCTGTTTTCCAACTTCCTTGCAGGTAGACTGGAGACCACTGCTTCCTTACAAAGGACAGCCTTTATGATTTCTTCACAGGCTCAGATAGGCTAAATGGGAAAGGCCTGCATTTTCTTCAAGTGTGTCCTGTTCTCATTCAACTTTGTTCCACAGATTGTATCGTGAGGAACCAGGAGCTTCTGACAGCCATCTGGCACTATGAGGAAAAGGCCTATCTCAGAAAGAAAACCAGGGAGGAATCAGGGAGATATGGGAGAGACAGGAGTTGAATGGCATTTTTGAGATCTGGGTCCAGCAAGGCCTAAGACCAGATCTCATTTTGGACCCCTGTTATATAACCTTACAAGTCAGCTTGGTTCTAAGTTTTCTTGTCCTTTGTAACTGGTATATGGATAAATACCCAGAGCTCAAATGCAGCCCATTGTATTTCCATCCATATATTTCAATAAAATTAATTTCATTTAAACCAATTCAACAAACATTATTCATCTCCTTTCAAACCCTGTTCTAGATGCTAAGAAAAATCAGATTTTGATCTTTATGAAGTTTACAGTGAAGAGTTGGAAACAGACACACTTACCTCCAACTAAAGAAGTAGAGACACAAAATGTGTTGTTGAAGGAGCGCATACAAATGCACACATTAGTTAATACATGCTAACTAGAAGTTGAAAGCAATATGGTGTGGGAACAGAGAGAGAAAACAGATTAATTCTGACTAAAGAAACCTAAGAAGGCTCAGAGGAGAAGGCAGTATTTAATCTTGGCTTTGGAAAATGGGTAGAACTTTGATAAGAGGGGAATGAATGAATAAATTAGTTAACTTAAGGCTACAAATTATAGTATCTATATATGCATATGTTGGGTAAAAGACCCCGGTAATAAAAGGTTGAATTGCATATAGTGTGTCTATGATCAGGATGTCAGTGTAGTGGAGAACATGATTCCTACTGGCAACTTATAATGAAAAGTGGAGCATGCGAAAGGATGGCTTTTATCTCGAGGCTTAGGGAACTCATCTACAGGGAGAATGAAGAGGAATCCATTATAAGAGGTGAGGTAGATTAGGGTCCTCAAATATTCAGAATTGGAGATTGCAGAAGTATGGAAGCATTGGGTCCCTTGAGCCAAGGTGGACCAGGTGAATACAGTGGTAGGTTGATGTAGTCTTAGAGAAGCTCAAAAGCTGGGATGAGGATTTGTTAAGTTATGAGATGGGAAGCCACTGGAGACTTTGACTGGAAGCTTGGTCAGATTCCTTTTTGGAGATTAATCTGAACCCCTGGATGAGGTTGGGCTCCTGATTTTTGCTGCCAGCCCTTCTCCGGAGGCTTATTTAAGGTAGGAGGATACCATAGCTTCAGATTTTGCCCATGAACATTCCAAAGGCTCCTGCAGTTCCAGGAAAGGGATGATACAATTTTATCAGTCTTCTCAATATTTTATAATATGACCTGAATGTTGTGTCTCCCATTTGGAAAGGGCATGGGGAAAATAAAATTTAATGGACCACCTCTTTATCGCACATGAGGCTAGTGTCCCTGGGGAAATGACACCACTTAAAAAAAGAGGAGCTCCAGAGGAAAGGTTTACCTGCTTGGATCTTGAAGCTAAAATTCTTACAACATACCAACTGGAATTATAACCTCCATGTGAGGTAACAGCAATCAGGCCCACACGCCAGCTCTGGCCCTGGCAGCCTGGCTGACAGACACGTCAGATTAATACATCACCAGGTATGAAAGCGCAGTTAGAATTTGACTGAGGTACTTCCAGCCTGAGAAAGGGAACGATTTATCAATGCAAACTTAATAACATCTATTTGAATCTAACTAAAAATCAATATTTCATTACCAAATTGTTAGTGAGAATGAAGAAAAATTGCGGAAGTCGGGCAGTTTGGTGCTAGGGAAGCGTCAGGAGTTCAATGTGAAGACGGAATGATTCATGAGGCCGCACTGGAGAAAGGGTGAAGGAGGACGAGTGGAGGAAACTTGGAGGGGCCCTCGCTCATGACCTTGGCCGTGGGGGGGGGCATGAGAAAATGAGAATGACTGTCAGTTCCCTTCAGGGATGGAGCCCTCCATAAATCACAGGAAGCCAGCCCAGGCAAAGGAGAGGAGCAAGGCCAGGTGGAGGTTGAGGTGAAGACTGGGGCCGAGGTGGCAAGTTAACTCTTTGGATCCTGACATCTGAGTTGTGCTTTCCAAGATGGGGAAACACACTGAATGGACAGAATCCAAGCTGCGAGCCAGGTGGGAGAGTGGTAACTTTTGGAGAGTTTGTGCAAATCAAAAGGGGGTAGAGAGAAGGTGAGAAGTACTCATCCACCTGATTCAGCTGAACTCGAGACCAGTGTACCTTCTATGTTCCATGCCCATCAGAAAACCAGAAATGTGTTAGCGCCTTGAGTGTAACATAAATCGGCTGGTTGGAAGATCTTTTTGCCGTGAGTTTTGGTGAAGATTTTCAACCTGAACATAAGTTCTGAAAATGTTTCATAGTGCCATTACTGGAGTAGAGCCTCCATATGAATTAAATCCTTGAGTTTCATTCTGAAATCTGAGTAATAAATTAAACATGAGGGTTTGTTTGTGCTTGTATGGTGAATCTTATTCTCTTCTATGCCTATTTCTATCATCCTGCCTAAGTTTTGCTAGCAAGATATTTGAAAAATACGTATTTGTCTTTTAACAAGAAATAAAGAATAATCAGTGCTCCCATAAACTAACTTTATTCTGGGCTCACTGAAGAATGATATATGGAGACCCAGCAGCCTCTCAGGTGGAGATCACAATGCCCACCTGTATTTCGAAAATCATGAGAAAGGAGGTTTAGTGGGACTTATTGGCTTATAGAGGCCCTGATTTTAGTATAAATCCCCTTAAAAAGGGAGGGTTGGTCTCTTGGTCCTAAAAGAAAGTGTGATGCATTTGACGGAAAATGAGAGCACACATTTTTTGTTTGTTTTTGTGGTACTGGGAATTGAACCCAGAGGCAGTCTACCTCCTAGTGACATCCTTAGCCCTGTCTTATTGTTTATTTTGAAAGAGGACCTCAGTAGGTTGTTGAGTTTACTACTTGCTGAGTCTGTCCTAGAACCTGGAAACCTCTTGTCTCAGCCTCCCAAGTATTGGGGTTATAGGCATGTGCCACCACACCTAGCAGGAAGCACACATTTTATTCAGAACTTTAGTTCCACTTAGTCTTCCTGTGAACCAAATATTTACATAGGGGGGCATAATATAGTAAACAAGCATTGGCCTATAAATAGTATAGACAAAATCAAGAGAATCTTCCACATCAGCTCTTCATAGAAATGAAAAGTGCCATGGGCCATCCCCATCCTAAACTTCTAGAGCAGATGTAGCTACGTACCCCATAGGAACAAAACCCTTCTCTCTAAGCACACTGATGACTGACATTTGGGGACACCGATTCTATGCTAGGCACTCTTCTGATCAGTTTCATGAATTTTCTCACACCTCTGTAAGCGATGCATTATTATTGTTCTCTCTAATGTAACAGAAAGGGACTAGGGTATAGGAAAATCAGAAACTGTGCCCCTGTCAAACAAGGAGTGTTAGAGCAGGATTTGAACCTTAGTTAATCTCTGAAACTATTGCCCTTCTGTACTTACTCAAAAGGCTGCTATGAGGTTCATGTCAGGTTGTTTTGCTGTGACAGCATCCTTGCTGCATCTGAGCTCCTTTAATCAGATGCACTGTTGTCCTGACTTACCCTAACATTGCTACATGAGCCAGCAGCCATGTAACTCAGCTGTTGTCCAGTGTCTATGCTTACCTAGTTCTCAATTCATATTGAAACCAGGCCACAGATGGTTGTTGAAAGTTTTTAGTTCCCTGCTTGTATATTTGTCCTTAAGTTACACTTTGGTGACCAGGAAAACTGTCCAAAAAAAAAAAAAAAAAGATAAATCACCACAGGCTGTGGAAAGCTACACCTCTGGATGTGTTTTGGCAACTAAATGCTCTGCACACTTCTGAAGGATGAGCAGATCCTCAGTTTAAGGTGTTTGTTCAAGGGCATTCTATAGAAATCCATTTCTGTGACCTTCCTTCTGGGATTTACATGTGAAAGGTTTTCCCATACAGGTTTAGGGTCATTATCTCTTGCTGTAGTAACCACTGTGCCAGTTAGAATTGGAGAGTGTGAGTTGGAGCTGAATCCAGTAATCAAGAGAAGTGGTACCTTTGAGAATATAGAGAATATACTGTCTCTGCACGCTTTTGCAAGAACATCTGGGTCTTGGTGCATTTTTTAATATAGCAAGGATTTCCTGGTTGGAAATGTGCATTGGTGGCCCTGCAGGGAGCCACTTCCATTCTCCTTGGGAAGGCATGGGGGAACAGTGTCAGTTGACCCTATCACCAAGATACAACTTTCAGTTATTTACACCATAAATGATGAGGAACTACCGTTTTCATTAGTATTTTGACTTGTTCGCTGGAGACATAGCCATTTCAACATAGGCAAATGCAGACAACTTAGTAAAATATCTATCAAACATGTTCACTAATGGGCAGAAACATTGTAACCAACAGGGTGCATGAGAAGTCCACTACACACTAGCACAGCTCAGGCTCAGTAGCTACAACCTCTCACCTCTTGGCTGAGTGTGCTGATGGAAAGGGATTTGGGAAAGCTGACTTTGCCCAAGCTTATCAGCACCTGTTTTTCAGTGATACTATCTTCCTCTCATCACTTACCAAAGACTATTTTGAATTAAATGCCTTCAGTTTGGAATTTTCATGGTTCCTGGGTTTTTAAAAATCTTGGCAGAGAATTTGTAGAGGGGTTCTAAATTTCAGTGAAATCCTGGCTTAAAATTTAGTAGATAGATCTACAGCAGTGCTTGGGAAAGTCTGGGCATGTTAGATTTCAGTAAAGAAAAGAATACTTAAGCTTGGAACTGCTGGAGTATTATTTGCAGGCTTCTATATCCATGTGGAAGAAGTTGGGCTTCTCAAGACTCATTTATGCACTGCAACATGTTGCAGAAAAATCAAATCAAAGGAAGTATTAGATAGATACAAAGTGCTTGCCCCAGTCCCTGGCACCAACCAACATGTCATAGCAATAATGCATACTTTATTAATTGTATCACTGTTTTAATCACTCCCACTAGTACTAATTTCTCCTACAATGATTACTTCTACTTAAGTTTGGGTTGGCTTCAGCTATCCTTATCTAACTTCACTGAGGTCCTGTAACTTAGATGCTACACGTCATAATTTGTAGTATGTTTCTCTAGATGGCTTTGTTGATATTTAAGAATGGGGGTGTGGGTGTTAGTTAGTGCTCAATTACTGTAACAAATATGTAAAATAAATCAATTCATAAAGAGAAAAGTTTTTTTTTTTTCATTCACAGTTTTGGAGGTTCCAGTCCATGAATGTTTAGACCATTGCTTTTGGGCTTATGACATCAGATTTTATGGACCAAAATTGTTCACCTCATGGTAAGGAAGCAGAAAAGAGGAGGAAGGGACTAGGATCTCACAGTGCCACTCAAGGGCATGGCTCATGGTGACTTAAATACCACCCATAAAGCCCCACTTCTTAAATTTTCTACCACTTCCCAAATGTATACATTTGGGAGCAAGCCTTTAACACATGGTCATTTAGAAGACATTCTAGAATCAAACTATAGCAGAAAGACATTAGGGCAAAGTAGTCTTAAAGCATGTGATGTAACATGGCAAAGCAATCTTTGTGAGACAAAATAAGATTTAAAAAATGTACAAGATATGCAATTCTTTATTTTAAAAAATGGGGGTCCTAGGCCGGATATGGTGGCACACACTTGTAATCCCCGCACTTGGGAGGCAGAGACAGGAGGATCACGCAGGTTCGAAGCCAGCCACGCTAGCTTAAGAGACCCTGTTTCCAAATTAGAAAAGTATAAAAATAGGTCTGGGAGTATAGCCCAGAGGTAGAAGGGTTTCCAGGAATCCCAGTACCACCAAAAAAAAAAAATATAATAATAATAAGTAAATAAAAAATGGGGGTCTTGGTGATCCTGGGCTATAGCTGGCAGCTCATAGAATCCGGAGGCACTCGGGGATGAACTCCAGCAAAGAAGCTAAATCCTATTGAGCCAGTGATTGCACGGCATGGAATGAAAACAAACAAATACACAAACAAACAAAAAGAAATCACATTCTTTTCTTCATTCTTTTCTTTATCCTTAAAAACCTCAAGGCTGTGAAAACCTCCAGACTACCCAGTCAAACTATGCAGCAAAAAAACAGTCTGTGACTGAACTTCTTGGGACTTAGAAACTACAGACCTTTCCTACAGAAACCCTAGTGGTCCCAGCAGGCTTCATCAGGATGGTGAGTTCACAAATCATCCCAATTGGCCTTTGCTACAGAGATTTGCAGGGCAATGAGCAAACTTGTGGAGTCTGTGAGTTTACAGATTATTCCTGAGGGGTAGGGACAGTGATTAAAGTTGGAAATAGCAGAAATGTGAATTAACAGACAGTTCCTAGGAACATTAGGGTAGGAACTCGAGTTAACAGCCTATCCTGCTCCTGTGGGGTCTCCAACTATCAATGAACTATCAGAAGTGGTATCTGTAGGACAAAATAACTCAGCCAACTGCGCCCCAGGTTCAGAAGGCTATAATTTCTTGCTCCGCAGAGCCTGGGCAACAAGAATACAAAGGCCGGCAGCCAGCAAGATCTCGTCTGATCCCAGCTGCCAGAGCAGTAATGGTGTTCCTGGGGCTAAATAACTTAACCACCCACACCCTAGGCTCTGAGAAGTACAATCTTTCCTCTGGCTGAGTTTGGGCCTCCAAGAACAGAAAGATCAGGGTGCAGCAGTGTTTCATGTGATCACAGTTGGCAGAACAACAGTGGTATATACCTGTGACAATTTAACTCAGACAGCCACACTTCAAGATGAAAATGCTTCAATCTCTCACCCAGTGGAGTTTGTACTGTGCAAGCATGGATGCCAGCATCTGTCAAGGTTTCATGTGACCACATTGGGAAAAGCACTAGTGATATCACTGGGTCATGAAAACTCAGCAAGCCAGGCCACAGGCTTTAAATGATATAATCTCTGGCACTGCTGAATTTGGGCCCAAAGAACATGGAAGCCTACAGCTAAGCAAAGGCTGCTACTTTCATGCACTAAGTAAGTATGAAATACCATGAAAGTGATTATGGGGAAATAAAAATTCTGATTATATGACACAGATTAATTTAGGCAAATATATACCCAGCTCAGGTCTTATAAAGGGACAACAAATAGACACAAGACTCTCAAACAAAGAGGAAGAGGATGCCAACACAACAGAGATACAAATTTAATAATACTGAAAACACGAGAATAAAAACCAATAAGGGAAAATCATAGCAAATACATAGAAAGAAAATCATAGCAAATACATAGGACATAAAACATATTAATAAAGAAATGAAGTCCCTAAATAAGAATTAAAAATAGGCCCTGAGTGAAGTAAAAGAGACAGTAAATGAAATGAAGTAAAATAGAAACCATGACTGATAGACTAGAATACATTGAAAATAGAGTCTCATTCCTAGAAGACAACTCATTTAAAACCATCTAATCTACCACATAGAACAGATAATATGACATGACCCAACCATAATATTAAAAAAAATTGAATGTCAACAGTTTCAACTACTCAATTAAAAGGAAATAAGTGACAATGTAGATTAAAGACCATAATTCAACTATATGCTGCTTATAAGAAATTTATTTTACAGGTAAATATAGGTTAAAAATGAAAGTATGGAAGAATATATCCTATGCAAATGAAAACCTTAAATAGGGAGAGTAGCAATTCTCATATCTTTTTATAATGTACTTTTATTGGTGCATTATAGTCTCACATCATAATGTAAATTATGTTGACAGTGACATACATGGACATGACAGTTGGTAGTCCCTCCTGCCTCACCATTTTTTCCTTTTTCAATAGAAAGTACTGAAATTGACATTGATATATTCACATATGTACACAAGTCAATGGTAGTACTTCCATTAATTAACCTTAGTCTTCTCCCTTTACTCCCCTAGACCACCTCCCCATCCCACTGGGGTTTCTCCCCCATTGTCTGGACTCCCTCTGGTATCTCAATTACTCTCTAGTTTGCAAATATTAAAGAAAACATATGACCCTTCACTTTCTGAGACTGGCTAATCTTACTTAACATTAATGTTCTTCAGGTTCTTCCATTTTCTTGCTAATTATGTAAGTTTGTTCTGCTTAATTGCTGAGTATAATCTCATTTTGTGTGTTTTCCATAATTTGCAATCCATTCATCCATTGATGAACACCTAGGTTGGTTTCATATTTCAGCTATTGTGAATTGTGCTTCTATGAACATGGGTATGCATATATTACTGTAGTTCGCTGATTTCCACCCCCTTAGAAAGATACCCAGGAGTGGTATAGCTGGATAATATGGTGGATTTATTCTCAGCTTTCTAAGATATCTCCACACTGAACTCTTGAACTCGACAGAAGTTGAACTAGTTTGTAATCCCACAACAGTGTAGAAGAGTTCCTATGTTCTTACATCCTTACCAACACTCATTGTTATTTGACCTCTTTATGATTGCCATTCTGATTGTGATCAGATGGAATCTCAGTGTAGTTCTGATTTGCATATTCCTGATTACTAATGTTGAACATTTTTTCTTGTATCTATTGACCATTTGTATCTCTTGTTGTGTGAAGTATCTATTCAATTCCTCTGCCCATTTTTTATTTTTTTGCAATGTCTTTTAAGTTCTTTAAATATTCTAGCTATAAGTACTCTTTCAGAAGGATAGTTGGAAAAAAGCCTTTCATTCTATAGGCTTTTTCTTTAAACTCTTTTTTTTTTTTTTTTTTGCGGGTTTGGGGATGGAACCTAGAGGCATTTGACCCCCGAGCTACTCCCCCTGCCCAACTTTTTATTCTTTATTTTGAAACCGGGTCTCACTGAGTTGCAGAGGGCCTCCCTAAGTAGCTGAGGCTGTCCTCGAACCGCGAACCTCCGGTCTCAGCCTCCCAAATGCTAGGACTACAAGCGTGCGCCACCACGCCCGGCTTTTCTTTAAACTCTTGATGATTTTCATTGATGTGCAAAACTTTTCAGATTGATGTTTTTCCACTTATTAATTAAGACTTGTTTTAATTTCTTGAGCTTTGGAAGTCTTGTTGAGGAAGTGACTGCTTGTGCCTGTGTGTTGGAGTACTGAACTGATGCCCTTCTCTAGTAGCTTCACAGTCTCTGGTTTAACTTCCAGGTCTTTGATCTATCTCAAATTGACTCTTGTACAGGGTGAGAGGTAAGGATTTATTTCCTTTTTTTCTCCAACTGTATAACCAGTTTTCCCAACACTATTTGTTGAAAAAGCTGTCTTTTCTCCAACATATGTGTCAATTGCAAATTGAGTATAATGTGTTTATTTGTTTCTGTATCTTCTATTTTGTTTCATTGTTCAGTGTGACTGCTTTTGTGCCAGTACTATGCTGCTGTTATTAATATAGGTCTGTAGCATATTTTGAAGTCAAGAAATTGTGATGCCTCCTGCATGATTCTTATTGCTGAGAAGTAATTCTCATATCTGACAAAGCGGACTTTAAGGTGAAACTTATCATAAGAGATAAAGTGGGTTATTTTTTGCTGGTAAAAGGAGCATTCCAACTAGAAGATACAATGATAGTAAACATGTATGTCTCAAATATGGGCTCACCTACTTTTATAAAACAAACTCTTCATGACATTAAGACTTAGATAGATTCCAACACAATAATATTGGAGGACTTGACCACACCTATCACAACACTAGATTGATCTTCCAGAGGAAAGACCAGTAAAGACTCTACATTGGTAAAGAAAATTATAAACCAAATGGATTTAATAGATATATACAAAAAATTCTTTCTATCAACAACTGAATACAGTTTCTTCTCAGTAGCTCATAGAAGATTCTCCAAAATAGACCATATTCCTGGCCACAAAACAAGTACAAGAAAAAAATTTAAAATTGTAATACAATTGCTTGCATTTTTTCAGAGCACAATGGAATGAAATTAGAAATAAACAACACAAAGATCTAAAGTAATTATATAAATACATGGAGATTAAATGATACTCTTTTGAAAGAGGGATGAATTAAAGAGGAAAACAAGAGTAGAAATAAAAATAATTTCAAGAATTAAATAAAAACAAAGATGCAACATACCAAAATATGTGGGATTTTAGAAGGAGATTTTAAGAAAAAAATTATAGCATTGAGTACCCACATAAGAAAAGCAGAAAGAGCCGGGCGTGGTGGCGCACACTTGTAATCTCTGTACTTGGGAGGCGGAGACAGGAGGATTGCACAGGTTCGAAGCCAGCCTTGCTGGCTTAAGAGACCCTGTTTCCAAATAGAAATCTGGAGGATCATCAGAAACTAGTTTGAAAACTTATACTCCAACAAAGTAAAAGACAGAAAAAAACGGACAAATTTCCAGACACATATAACCTACCTATATTGAATCAAGAAGATATAGAAAACACAAACCAAGTCAGGCATGGTGGCGCATGCTTGTAATCCTAGTACTTGGGAGGCTGAGACAGGAGGATTCAAGTTTGTGGACAGCTTTAGCTACTTAGTGAAGCCCTCTACCACTTAGTGAGACCCTGTTTTAAAGTAAAGAATAAAAAATTGGGCAGGGGGTATAACTCAGAGGTACAATGCCCCTGGGCTTAGTCCCCAGCACCATGCACACCCAAAAAGAAAACAAACCAATGAATAGCAAGCAAAAAAAAAAAACAGAAACAGCAATAAAAACCTTCCAATAAAGAAAAGTATAGGCCCAGATAGAGCCCAGATAAATTTTACAAAACCTTATAAAAGAACTAATCCAAATCAGTCCTTCACAAGTTATTCTGTGAAATAAAAATATGGAATTTTTCAAACTTCTCCTATGAAGCCAATACCATCTTAATATCAAGACCTAATAAAGATACGACAAGAAAAGAAAATTACTGATCAATATAACTGATAAACATAGATGCAAAAATTCTAAGCAAAATACTAGCAGTAAGTATTCACAATGATATCAAGAAAATTTTATACCATGACCAAGGTGTAAATGCAAGAATGGTTCAATATATGCAAATCAAAACATGTAATTAACCACATAGGATAAAGGACAAAGTACATGATCATCTCAATAAATGTTGCAAAACATTTGACAAAATCTAATATCCATTCCTATTAAAAATACTAAAGAAAATGGGAATAGAATAAAATTATTTATTTATTATTTATTTATTTATTTATTTTGGTGGTACTGGGGTTCCTGGAAGCCCTTCTACCTCCGGGCTACACTCCCAGACCTATTTTTACATTTTTATTTGGAAACAGGGTCTCCTAAGCCAGTGCGCACAGCTGGCCTCGAACCTGAGTGATCCTCCTGTCTCTGCCTCCCAAGCACGGGGATTACAAGCGTGCTCCACCATGCCTGGCTAAAAGAAATTTGTTTCAACATCATAAAAGCAATATACAACAAATAAAAAGCCAACATCATATCCAATAGAGAAAAACTCCAAGAATTTTTAAAATTCAGGAACACGGCAATGATTCTCTTTATTACCACGTCTTTACAATATACTACTTGAAACTCTAGCCAGAGTTATAAGGCATGAGAAGGAATTCAAAGGAAATACAAATAGACAAGGTAGAACTAATGTTATCACTGAAGATGACATGATCCTATACTTAGAAGACCCCAAAAACCTTAAACAAAAGACTTTTAGGACTGATTAACAAATTAAGCAAAGTAACAGGATAAAAAATATCAATCTACAAAAATCAGTAGCTTTTCTCTATGTCAACCATGAATCCAGTGAAAACGATATCCATAAAATAGTGCTATTGTGGCTAGATATAGAATGGCCCCTTGAGGAGCATATGAATTAATGTTTGGAGCTGATGTAATTGAGTCACAGGGGGTGTAATCCCAGAAGTGGATAAATTCATTGTACTAGGCCTGTAGGTTTTGGCTGGAGGAGGTGCTTTCTGTGGGTGCAGCCTTGGAGATTATATATGGATCCTTCTCTACTGCTCTCTCTTGCTTCTGGCCTCTGTAATATGAGCACAGACCATGTGCTCTTCCTCTCTTTGCTTCCTGTCACAATGCCCTGAGACCTGGAGTCTCTGGCCTCATATAGACTGAGCCCAAAACCAAAATAAAATAAATCTTCTGTCCTTTAAGTTATGGGGTCAGGCATTTATATTATGGCTGCAAGAATGCCAATGACACAGTCCATTCACAATAACCTCAAAAACAATAAAATAACTGTGATTAAATCTAACCAAGGAGGTAAAAGAACTCTACAGTGAAAATGATAAAACAATAAGATTAAATTGAGGAAGATCTTAGAAGATAGAAAGATCCCCTATGCTCTTAGATAGGCAGAATAAATATTATCAAAGTTGCCATTCTTCCCAAACTGATCTATAGATTCAATACAAAATCTACCAAAATATTAGTATTATTCTTCAGTAGGGCTAGAAAAATCCATCCTAAAATTTATATGGAAAAACAAAAGATCCAGAATATTCAAAGCAATTCTCAGAATAAGAACTATGCAGGAGATATCACAATACTTGGCCTCATATTATGCTTCAGAGCTGTAATAATAAAAAACATCATGATATTAGCACCAAAAAAAGACACATAGACTAATAGGATAAAATAGAAATGCCAAACCTATAAATGGGAGAAAAGACAGCCTTTTCACCATTCCTACCAACAGTGTATGTGTAAGTGTTTTCATTTCCCCAGATCCTCACCAGCATTTATTGTTATTTGTATTCTTGATGACTGCCATTCTTATTAGAGGTAAATGGAAACTTAGTGTAGTTTTCATTTGCATCTCCCTGATTGATAATGATGTTGAACACTATTTCATATATTTATTGGCTGTTTGTATTTCTTCTTTTGTTAAGTGTCTATTAAGTTAAATTACACCCCTTTCTTGACTGGGTTATTTGTTTTTATTTATTTGTTTGTTTAGTGATTTTTTTCACTTTTTAAATTTAGAGCCAGGCGTGGTGGCACACGCTTGTAATCTCCACACTTGGGAGGC
The DNA here is from genome assembly GCF_963383645.1 of Muscardinus avellanarius. Classification (NCBI taxonomy): domain Eukaryota; kingdom Metazoa; phylum Chordata; class Mammalia; order Rodentia; family Gliridae; genus Muscardinus; species Muscardinus avellanarius. The sequence goes on from NC_137796.1 coordinate 42,559,462, forward strand.
AGAGATAGGAGGATCGCGCAGGTTCGAAGCCAGCCGTGCTGGCTTAAGAGACCCTGTTTCCAAATAAAAAACTATAAAAATAGGTCTGGGAGTTTAACCCAGAGGTAGAAGGGTTTCCAGGAACCCCAGTACCACCAAAAAAAAAAAAATTATTGGTGCATTGTAGTCATACATCTTAGTTGAGTACAAGATGGTAGAAACATACATGCACATGCACACATCACCCAATTCTTTTTCATTTCTAGTACTATAAAGAAATAAAGAGTAAAAGCTCTGTAGAACCTAGACTTCTCTGAATAAAGCCTGCATAAAAAATGGTTCAGAAGTAGAATACACCTGAGTTCCATCCGCAGTACTGAAAAAAAAAATAGTTTGGGAACCAGATGAATATTTTATATAATTTTAAATCCCAATTAATTAAAAATTAAAAAAGGTTTCCTGAAAATCAAAGTTAAAATGAAACCGATGAAACGAAATGTGTGTTTAGTTGGTTTTGTAAGTTGCAGAAAAAAATGTACTTTAGGTGAGCGTAGCATATTTCCTAAGTGGTTTCTATTATTCTAAGAGCAACAAAAAATTGGAAGCATAATTTTTAGTGTCATATTATTAGTAATAATACTGGTATTGTTATTCTGAATCTCTTTCTCTTTATCTCTCATAGGTATTAGAAAAAAGGAGTGAAACAATTATGTTAATCCCATTAGAATATTGTTAGCATAAGAAAATAGATACTACTACAAAATTAAAACATAAATTTGAATTGAAAATGTGAATGAATTTGTGATGTGTTTTCTCTTAGGGAAGGAGAGATATTTTTTTATCTCTTCATTGTAAAGATATAGAAACAACGACCAATCCGGTGGTGCTGAGAATCCCGACCACCAGACTATGATTTCTAAATATCATTTCTCACCAAAAGGAACTAGGGATCCTTGGAGAGATAGAAAGAACTGTAGAATATCTTATCATTTAAGAAAACTCTCAAAGATGACTGGCATCAGGACAAAATAATTTAAAAGCCAACTTGAGGCTTCTCCTGGCCAAAGATGTGGCAAATTCCAATGGTTAGGCAGCGCCAATATGAATATTAGCAGCAATGGGTTGAAATACATCAAATCTGTTAAAATTCATTAGTTCATAGCTAGCCTTACAAAATCTAACACCAGTGGGGTTACCTTTCGGATGCTGCATAATACACTCAGAATAATAAAAACTGGTAAATAAAATCCGAAAAAGAAAAAAATTCCAGCATTTAACTTTTCTGTAAGAATTGTAGCTCAGGGTAACAACATAGCTGGTAAAATAAAATTACATGTTATTTAACTACAGTTAATAAAGGAAGAATGAGAATTTTTCAACCCCTGAAAAACATGTATTTAAGAAATAATTTTTGATGACTATCAACAACACAAGAAAAAAGATAACTGGCAATCATATGCTTTTAAACATAAATCGACCCAGTTTTTAGCTCTACATACCCGTTTACAGGAAATATAGGGAATAAAAAAACATGCTAAAAACACAATGAAGTACAGTCAGAAAAAAATTTCAGATAAAATCTCAAGCACAAATGGGAAAAAATAGGGAAAGAAATTCAGAAATGTAAAGTTGAATAAACCAACTATAATCAAGGTAATATGTAAATAAAACTTTCCCTGTATTTTCAAACTGACTGGATATTTGATAATACTTAAGGTTATTCTAATTTTGTGGATTGTGATTTTTTGGCAATTTTGTGTGGAATATTTGTTGATGAAGTAGTATAATACCTGTGAGTTCTGTGTGCCACAATACTTGATCTTGGTGGTGGTGGGAAGGAAAGGGTTTGGGTAACAGCGACAACAAGAGAAGTCATAAAGACAGTGGGAGCTGGGCAGTATTCAACTGGAGCTCACTGTATAGGGTGTGTGTGTGTGTGTGTGTGTGTGTGTGTGTGTGTGTGTGTGTTGAAATGTTCCATAGTTTTTAAAAATAAGTGTGATATATGCTATGAGCTCTGTTTCTCACACATCTATTGAGTACATATATTTTGTCTGGAACTGTAGTTAGCCAGGGGATAGTCTCCTGTCTTAAAGGGATTCATTTAAGTTTGAGAGGTGAGCCTACGGTGGAGAAGTGTGGGTGTGCTGAGAGTGTGGGTGCTGCTGCTGTATGCTGTTGGACTCCTGCTTCCTAGGGTGCCTGACACAAACAAAAGCTTCTCTAGAGTCTGTTGGCAGACTTGGCAGAGCCATGGAATGAAGGAATGAGAATTCTACCTTTTGAGGCCAGGATACCTACTAATAAAACAGGACTGCTCGCTAAGGGTGCTCCTGACCAGGCAAAAATATGTGCCTGTGCCACATCAGGTAGTGTTTGGGGCAAAGACCATGTGCTCACTGGAACAGCTGCCATCTTTGGGTAAAGTCTTTTACTTTATCTCAGACCTCCCTTGGCCTCTCAGTGCCTGATGCTCTAGGGTTAGGGTTAGACAAGTAAAGCAAAAGTTGGTAATGTGATGTAATCTCTTCAAGGGTGCCAGGATAATTCTAGTTCAGGGAAGTAGCTCTGAAACAGAAAGGTTGGGGAGAGAGACATGGTGGAATGTGCCTAATGTGCCTGTAATTCTAGTGCTTGGGGGGCTGAGACCAGAGGGTCTCAGGTTGGAGGCCAGTGCGTGGTAATTTAGAAAGATATTCTTCCAAAATAAAAAAAGTCAAATAGGGCTGGAGGCATATCTTTGAGGTAGAATATCCCCGAGTCCAATTCCCAGTACCACAAAAATAAGAAATAAAAGAAGAAAAGGAAATGAAACACAAGGTGGGAATGGGGATATAGCTCTGTGGCCAAATGCTTGCCCAACATGCCAGGGTTCATGGGTTTGGTCTCCAGCTCTCTAGAATGGTAAAGAAACACTGTCTTTACTACATCAGGAATCTGGAGAGTTATACCATGTACTCTGAGGGTCACTGGAGTCTAATTAAGGTCTTGTTAGCTCTTTGTTCCCCCCCTTTTTGGTATTGGGGGTTGAACTCAAGAACATCCTACCACCAAGCTATACACCCAGCCCTTTTTATTTTTATTTTTTTTTTGAAACAGGGTCTTGCTAAGTTACCGAGGCTGTCCTCAACTCTTTGATTTCCCCATCTTAGCCTTCCAAGTACTGGGATTACAGGCATGTACCACCGAGATCAGGATAGTTCTTTGTCTTACTGCATGTCCATAGCTTCATGCTGTGTGTTTGGGTTAAGCCAAAGGTCTCCCCTTAGAATCTTGCTCTCTTCCTCCACTAGATATGATTTTCAGGAAAAATTCACAACTTACCTCAATCAAAAAGAAAAATTCATGCAACGTAAAATGATAGGCAGCTAAGAAGCAAGTGGCAAGATAGCCCTAGCCTCTGCATTGTGATGAGGTCCATGAGATCCCTGGTAGGTTTCTAGAGAAGGTGGTGTTGTGGGCAGCAACATGTTCAGCACTACCTTATGCAGTATCTGTTTGTTCCAGCCTGGTTTCACCACGGGCATTGTTTTGTGGCTTAGGAAGTATAAGGTGACCATCTTCTCCATTTCCTTTTGCTGAGAGTCAAGTGTTCATCAGTGATCATAAAAAGCTATGTGTTAATGTTTGCTCCTTGGTTTTCAAGGACATTCTTTTTCTTTAAACTTCCCATGTTTTTACTAGAGTCCCTTATGGAAAAAAAGAAAATAAAATACCCTTACAACAAGTGAGTTTTTGTAGAAGTCCATTGCATTCCTTTGCCCAGTGTATTGAGCAAAGGCTCTGTGGTCTCTGCATGGTGCTCTTTTTACACAAGCCTATATTCCCCTGATGAGAGAGCGCCTGTAGGGCCCTCCAGCTTTGGGACTTACCTTTGCCCACCACGAGCTTGGGCAGACAGCAGACCGGCTCTTAGTCATAAAGAGAAGAGGTTTAAAAGATACATCAAAGAAATGAAATACCAGTAGAATAGTGAAAGGGGATTTGGGGAGGTTATAGAGTAGGAAGGGAGGGGACTTGATGAAGTCAGTCCAAATGTATACTTGTGAAGCTATTAATACTAATTTCAATATTATGAATGGGAAGGGGGAGGGGAAATGCATGGGGCATGTATACAGGTGTGTTTCTAGCACACTAAACCTCAATATGATGTCTGGTTACAATGCATCAATAGATGTATATTTAAAAATAAAAGAAGTTTATTTTAGCTCATGGGCTGGAGACTGAAAGTCTAAGAGCATGGTACCAGCGAGGGCCTCGTGCTGCTTTAATTCATAGCAGAAAGCATGTGGGTAAGGGTGAAAGAGATAAAGGGCCTGGAATTCCATGATAGCTAACCAATCGCTACAGGAGAGGCATAATTCTGTTCATGAGGGAAACATCCTTGTAACCCAAACACCACTAGGCCCTTCCTCTGAACACCGTGGCTTTGGGTACAAAGCTTGAACATCAGTGTGGGCAGAGCTGACCCATATTCAAACCATGGGAACAGGAAAGTGGTGATTGCAACACTGGAAGACTTTGTTCTGTGTCCTGGCATGGTCCAGCCCTTGTGGATGCTGGATGCTGAAGAGGCTTCCACAGCTCCAGCTGTGGACAGGCCAAGAAAGGGAATACCTTTGACAAAGTGGAAGCAACAGCGGGAGTTAGAATAAGTTAGATTCTTCCAAGAATCATCCAGAGGTGTGGGTGGAGAATAGAATTGTCCAGGGTATTTGTGTGCAGATCTGGGTTCTTCAACTACACATGCCGGTGCCCAATTTTACTTGATGCTGGAACCACGACAGAATGAAAACTGATATGCAAGCAGCCTGATATGAGTTGTTTCTCCTGCACATCTGCTTCCAAATTATTCTTTTAACTAACTTCATCCTTTAACACTAAAGTTGGCCTTGTCTATTATATTATAGAGGTGGGGCTTTATTTTACACAATAATGTGTAGCAAGTAGTATTGTTGAGGAAGCTGATCATCAGGAGCCATCTGGGGTTTCAAGCCTTTTTAAAAAATAATTCATAATTCTCTGGGATAGTGAAAACTTACTGGACATTGTGAAAGTGGAGTCCCTTTCCTGAGTCTCTAATGAGTCAAGTTCCATTTTTTTTTCATGCTCATGCCTTTACACAGACAAAAGGGAGAGTTCCTGAGGACTTTATATGATAAATTGTTTTTTTCTACATGCAAATAGCTGTTAGTTTTCTGGCTTCTTACTTCTTACCACCATGTTTATTGTCAAAGGTATCCTAGGTTTTTATTAACCATTTTAATTTTCCCTAAGGTCTCACAGCTGTTTTTTATGGAAAGACAAAAAAACTAAAAAGAAAAAAGAAAACACGTGTATTGAACATTTTCTCTGTAAGTCTCGTATAGACGACATTGGGTTATTCAGAATACAGAAAAGCATGTGTGTACATATGTGTGCAAAGTGGACCTATTTTATGCTTAAGGAAGAACCTGAGATATAAGGTTTTTATATAGGATTTCAACACTTTTATGTATTCCTTTAAAAGCTATACAGTTTGATCATCTGTGTGTATGTGATACTGAATGCATCCAAACTCCTCTGACTGAAAGCTCCATAGTGTAGCTGTCTTAATTTGCTTTTATAATAGAGAGACACAGGAACCTCTGTGATATCAAATTCTAGAATTTTTAAAAATTTTAGAATATGTTTGAATTCTGCCTTTTAATATATGCAGTTAGGAAACAATATGAAAAATCCACTTAATCATGATGAGATTAAAGGATTTTTAAAAGCTGAGTTGCGGCCACATTTACATTCCCTGATAATTTCTTAATTTTCTTTTAAATCACCTTTCATCTTCATAAAATGAACTGTAAAAATCCTTCTGAATTCCATAATGTGCCAAGAAAAATGGAGAAAAATTAAGGCGGCCCCTACCTTTTCATCATTCTGTTCATAAAGTGCTTTAACTGCATGCCAGGAAAAAAATGGAGGCTTTGGTGTCTGAGGTATTCTGTGCCATAAACTCCCATAATAGAAACAGATGGTGAAACTGCCTTGGAAGTGCAGAAACTAGTGTACACGCAGCTCACCCTAACATATGAAGAGATTCAGGGCTGACACATGAAGGAATGTATTTGGCACAGTGCCAGCCGAACACTCTCATTCAGCCGAGTGCTTGAGCTTGAAGCGGGAGACCCACAATTTCAGGATCTGGAACACCAGGAGTTCCAGGATTTAGAACTCGGTTGAAGCTTTCTAAGCTGCTTCTGTTCCACCGTGGAGGACAGCATTCTCAGTGTTTCAGGTGACTACGAGTGCCAGTCGAGAGGCCATTCTGGCTGTTAAAAATGGTTCATAAAAACAATAGTGGAGAATTGCCAGCTTTGCTGGTGCTTCCTTTAACTAAGTTAGGATTTGCTTTTTACCTAGAGCTGTCACCAGTGGCTTCTGAAAGACGGGAAATTTTCAATACAAAGAGACATCTGTGAAGATGGTCTTCCACAGGATAGGAGGGACCCCGGGGGCCAGTCCCACTTGTGACCTGGTCAACTGGATGATTGTGCATGTGAAGGAAACTCTCTTGAGTATTATGTTTTCTCAAGTGAAGTTTAATACAATTTCCATGTCTTACCCCAATGGCATTAATATAAAAATTATTCTGTATACATAGGGCAAGCTAAATTCTGCTGTATTAGGGCAAGCTAAATTCTACTGCAAACAGACCTCAAAATGTAATGACACAATAGAAGTTTATTTTTATTGTATAGAGAAGTCTAAGGTATGCAGGTGGGGAACCTCACCTCCATGTTTCCATGTGGGGACCAGGCTCTTTAATCTTGTTATTTCACCATCCAACCAGTTCTTATCATCTCCTGCATCTACCTGGCAAGAAAGGAGAACATAGAGAAGACCCACTGCTGTCCTCAAAGCTCTGACCCAAATTGACATTGCCCTTTGACTCATACCCCAATTTTCAAAAGAACATAGGTCCCATGTGCCCAAGATGGTTAGAAAGTTTCAGTAGTCACCTGTGGTGTGACACATAGATGTTGGATTCTATGGTCTTCCCAATAGAGTTCCACATGTATTCAGGCCTTTCTAATATGGATGCTCTCTCTTGTCCAAGAAAAATGGTACCCTCTGTTACTCCAACCTACAGAGAATCATGGTTCTTGATGATCTGCCAAGTCCAGAGATGCTCAGTAGTGCTCTATTTTCTTCAAACCAAGTCACTCAAATTCTAATCAGAAGTAAGAAGGAAGACCAACCCTCCCTGGACAGGGCTCACCTGGCTTCCTAGGAGGGCTTGAGGACCAGACCCATGGAACTCTCAACATTTATTCTTTCTCAGCTTCCATATCATGTACATAGGAACCAAACCTTCCCTTCCTGGCCTCTTGACCACCATGAACATTACTTAATTAGAGACCCTGTTGAAAGATGAGGGGAGTCTCAAGCTCTTTCAAGCCAATCTGTTTAGGCTCAATCTGAACTGTAATCTTCCATGTAAGAATTCTCCTTCCAGACAATGGCTTTGTTTTGCAAATACAACTGATGTGTGAGCAATAGAAAAATAATTTCACCCCAGATGAAGCCTTTGGGTAGGTATAACTTACTTCCTGCTATTAGTGCTTTGTAGTCCAGGGAGGAGGCAGGTAGGCAATTCTAGTCTCTGCAAGGCCTGATCCTAAGGCATCTGGGTGGATTTGGGAGAATGGATGACTTGAACAACTGTGATGTTGCTCTGAGATGCATCCAATACCATAATTGTATTGTGACCAGGGGATACTGTAAACCCGGGAGAGAGGGGTTGTAGGGACACAGGAGTTGATTCTTGTGGTCAGATGCTAGTTTGGAAAAAAATAAAAAAAAATTTGGAGGAATAAAGCTTAAATAGTTTGGGGGCTTTTAATAAAAAATACAGAATTATACATGCAAAATTAGTAGCATTCCTCTCAAATCTGTGCCTGGGTATGGCAAAGAGCTCCCCAAATACTTGCGTTTCACTAGAATTATGCTTCATTTTGGGAATGAGTAAGCTGGGTGTCTCTGTGGTACACCCCTGCCAGTTAATATGACTGGTAATATGAAGTAGGAGAGGATGTCTCAGGATAAAAAGCCTTTTCTGAACAACTGATATAGGAAAGAATGCTCTTTCCCCAAAGGAATTTTTTCTGTTCAGTGACAGGCCTAAAAGGCTGACTGTATAGATGCTTGACCACAGCTGACTTAGCACTCCTATCCCTTTCAAATGAAAGATGAATGTAGTTGGTATTCCAACCAACTTTCTTTGACAGACCACTCTGGTCACCCCTTGCCAAGCTTTCTATTCACTGGTATTTATAACTGGCCTCCAACTGGGCTCATGGTTTCCATCAAACCATAGATTCTCAAGGGTAAGTTCAATATGCTCTTCCTGGGAGGGTTCTCGCACACCAGCCCACTGCCTGTCCCTGGAATGATGTGTGGGAATGGCCTGTGCTCATTGAATGTTTTGGAGAAGGCTGGTGGAACTTACGGAGACAGGCATAGATGGAGATCTTTCATAAATTCTTATTTAGTGGAAAGATCAGACCCTGCCCCAAAGTTTCTCCTGTGTTCAGATAATATTCTTGGCAAGTCTTTCATTCTGATGGATTGCAACCCCATGAGCAGGCGGTGTGTTTGACTATTCATTGTTAACACCTTGGGGTCTGGTAGAAGTTTGAGCATCTAGAAAGAACTGAGCAGGGTGTGGTAGCCTGACCTGCTGATACTTCACTGGCATTGGAAAGGTGGTAGAGAGTGTGTTCCAGGAGACAGTGGGCTGCTTTGGGAATACAGGAGGCTGATATGGTTGTCATTAGAAGCTGTATCCTTAGAAGACCATTGTGTGCCCCAGGCATTTCTGTGCATAGCTAGGACTCCCCTAAACTCTTCTTGTCTTCCATCCCCTAGAGTCTTATTCAGGCCCAATGAGGCTCAGCCAACCTCTTGGGAAGCTCTGTTTTCCCCACTTAGTAGGATCAAGAGTGGATGCTGAAAGGAAGAGTAGATTCAGAGCACTGGGGGTTCTCAGAATCCACTGAGATGTTTCCTAACTGGTTCTCTGGGCCCATCAACAGATGGGCTCCCTGAGGGCCCTGTTCTATGTCTGGGGGAAGAAAACACCCCGGAATGGTTGAATTCCAGTGAGAATGTTGCCGGCGTTGATTTGCGGTTTGACAGTCAAAAATAATCCAAGCATTGCTTTGCATGTGATTTATACAAGTGTCTTAATTGGCATCTTGATTATATGATTGCGTGAAGTGCTGTTTTCAAGAAGGTGTATCTCTAAATAGAAAAAAGAAGAAATATACAGCTGTGAAGTGGATGCGAGGCTCGCAATAATCTGTACTTTTCCCTGGTTTTTTTTTTTTTTTTTTTCATCACCACCACATTTTCCGGTTTCTGCCCCTCCACCGGACCTTTAGTGGGAAACATTTCCCCAAATTACATAAATCTTTCCTGCAGACGTGGCGCTTGGTCTGCAGTTTCTCCCTGGGATCTGCTGCTTTTTTCTCTGCTGTACCAACTCAGAGATGTGGTTACTCCTAGCCTGATTACAGCTAATTATTCTAGAAGTGCATTTTAAAGGCAAGTTATCTTAACTTTATGGCTAATCTGATGGAGAAGATCTAAGGAAAACCTGAAAATCATTAAAACGTTCCAGAACATTATATTTTATGCAGTCCAGAATGTGACACATGGGGTCTTTAATAATTCACTGCTTGTTAACATTAAACAACTGTTAACATGCTCAAATAATTAGTTATGCTTGCTTGACATGTTTGCATCTTTAATAATTGATGCATTTATCTTAATTACTAACAGTATTATGGTCGTAATATGCATCTTTTTTCTATCTTAAAATTTTAACAAAAACTGACTTTTTGCCAAAAATGATTATGCTCTAAGTTTTAATTACTCATTGTAATTAAATTTCAAGCTGCAGTATTTTACTAAAATATCTTTTACAAAAATATTTAATGGAAACGAGGTGATTTGTTGTTTATGCAGCCAAGTTAGTAAATATTTCATAAGTTTGATATTACCCTTTCAGAGTGGATATAAAATAACATTGCTTTCAAGATATGAGTCAATTTAAAAGTCTTCCATAGCTGAGAAATTTTCTACCATTTATACCCAAAATGTCACCCCCACTGTAGAAGCCTGGCACTACTCCTTATGTGAAAAAGAAAAGTTTCTTTAACCAGTCAGGCAAGTGTGAATCTCAACCTCTGTTCCAAGAGGTGGTCTTGATGGGAATTCAAATGAAGAGCAATGTCTACACTTCTCTCTATCTCCTGAACTCTCACCCTGTTTGATTAGGCACTGAAGATGGCATTGAAATGCCCTTTTTTTATTAAAGTAATCCTATTTGAGGAAGCAGACACATGTTCCATTGTCTGAGCTTTGTCAAGGTGCCCACATACAACTGAAAGGTGTGGACTCAGAAATATCCAATTATGTACAGAACACTGGCCCCAAGAAGGGCCTGGAAGATAAGGAGAAGCAGCCACTTCTTTTTTTTTTTTTTTTTGGTGGTACTAGAGGTGGAACCCAGAGACTTTCTACCTCTTGGCTATACTCCCAGACCTATTTTATATTTTATTTAGAAACAGGGTCTCACTAAGTTGCTAAGAGCCTCACTAAGTAGCTGAGGCTGTTTTTGAACCTGTGCGATCCTCCTGTCTCAGCCTCCCAAGTGCGGGGATTACAAGCGTGTGCCACCACACCTGGCTCTAGCAACCACTTCTTTTATCTGCAAGGCTTGCAGAACTCCTGGTCAAGGTCATATCTAGTGACTGAGGTAGAAAAGAACTAAGATATTCAGATGGCATATCCAGAGCGATATCTGGCGCACCTGAGACCTTCCCTCAACCTGTAGGGGTATTGAGGTTCCTTCCCTGGGCAAATGTTATAATTATAGTTACCTGTTTCCATGGAAGACAAAACTGTAGCCAAGATCTTCACGTTGCTTTATTTCCTAGGTTTCTTTCTGAAATCTCCTTTCCTTGAGCTCTGTTTTCCATGCCCCATGGCTCACCAAGGCTGGAAACATCAAGAAGTACAAGCACTTGGGATTTGGGAGAAGACCTAACATGTTTTACTAGTTGATTAGTCACTGCTGTAAATCATTAGAGGTTTTCAGGATGCAAATCAAGCAATTATGAGGCTCTTTGGAAATGACGAGCAGGCCTAGAGTAGATCTGAGTGCCAGCAGAAAGAAGCCTAGCCAGCTGAGGACCCAGATCTCCCACACTACTTCCTGTCTTGAATACATGAAACTCTTTTCTCTGTCAATGAAATTGCCTGAATTCTTGGAGATCTAAGAAAGAGGATATCCAGTAGAGAGGGAGATGTCTCCTCTTCACCATCTACTTTAGTAGCATTGGATCCATTAAGATGCATTTAGTTTTAAGTAACAGAAATCTTGTTTTGCACTGGCTTTAAAACAGAAGAGCTCATTTCTTCACTGGCTGTCTAAAACTGCACAGAATGGATGGATCAAGATGGTTCCACTCACAGTACAATAATCTCATCAAGAACATCTCCCCAGTCCACCACCCTCAGAATCTGCTTTATCATAAGCCCAAGCTCCTTGGGGGTTCACAGTGGCTCCAGCTGTCCAGCTATCACATTTAGAGGAAGAAAGTAAATCAGGCATCTCTCTTCATGACTTCTTAGGAGCCCCAGCAGATTTCAACCCATGTCTCATTGCCAGTTGTGGTCATCAGCTTGAACCAGTCACTGGCAAATGGAATGAAATGACTGGACTTGGCTTACACTTTCCATATCAAGGTGAATTTAACACTGGAGAGTCAACCATTGGATCCAGTACACTCTTCCATATCAGCCTCTCTTATTCAGCAGTCATTTGCTGGGCATGTTCTCTATGCTTAGTAGAGTGCAAGACATCCCAAGGTACATAAAATGAGTAGATATAGATTCTGCTCTAAGAAAGCTTTAGATAATGGGGAAATTGAAACGTGTTCAAAGAAAAAGAAAGAATAACAAGAAGTAATGAAATTAAAATCAACTGAAATTGTTAAAAAAAATAACAGCTAACAAATGCCTGGCTCAGCACAGTTCACCAGAAAATTTCTAAACACATTCTATGTACTTAATTTATTTAAGATGTTATGTAAGAAATAAAAGAACATAAAAGTGCATTCTTCCGGTTAAAGAGCTTGGTTAAAAGACCTCAGTTATACATTTGAGGGACAGTCTCTGTGTTTTACTTCAGGCAGTGGTGCAGATGGCCGTTGGATATTTTAAAGGAGTATTTATGAAGAGAATTTTCAAAACCTCTCCTGGACCTTTGAATAGCTAAGAGAGTGGCCATTAAGATGTGAATGTCAGTTGAGAAAGCTTTTTTCACTCTAAGTAACAGAGAACCAGATTAACCATGTCTTAAACATCAAAGCCATTTATTGTTAGGATGTTTCTAGACTATCAGTCAGCTTAGCAATGTAATCAAGGTTTCATAATTTTCCCAACTTTCCATCCTCTCACTTTTAGTTTGTTTGGTTCTCATGTGAATATTTTGATTCATGATGGTCATTGCAGCTCTAGGCATCAAGTCTGTGTTTAAAGCAGGAAGGAGGAAGTTCCTCTGCTGGCACTTCACATATTACCTAACCTTATTATCAAGAAGAAAAATAGTATCTTTCTTAGATGTCTACCATCAAACCTCCTTTATAGTTATGGCTTAGAACTGGGAATCTTAGGTACCCATATGCAAGACAGGTTAAAAAAAAAAAATATATATATATATATATATATTCTCTCTTATATTTCAGACAACACCATCTTGGGAATGGATATTGGTATTGGCTCATTGTGTGGCATGGTTGTGTGTGTATATGTGTGTGTGTGTATCCGTTCACACATGACCATGTGTTTTATTTAACCTGTAGGACAATGGGAAAATCAAATTAAAACAAATCAAACCAATGTAGAGATGAGAGAACCCTCTTTTTCTGTCTCTTGTTGAGATATTTGAGTCTAAGAAATGAACTGACAATAGATCAATCAGCAGGATAGAAGACATGCAAATTAATTATATACATGAGGACATTATAGGAAAGTGAGGATCCAATAGTTCAATGCGGTCTAGAAACTCAAATATCTATTTATGTGGTAATGAAAGGGGGAGGTAAGAATAGAATGATTTTTAGGGGAGATGGATGGGCCTGAAAAAGAGACAGTGACTGGGCAAAAAGTTAATTTGTGTTGTAGGCATGGTGCCAATGCTAGTCTCCTTTCCTGTGATTTAATCTTCTGGAGAATCTGATGTTAGGTAAGTAGGACAATGACAGAAAAAGTCAGAAGGGAAAGAGGAGTGAGTGATCAGGATAGGCAGTGGGGAGAGGTCAGTGAGACTTTATTCTCTTAGAGCTCAAAGCGCTCAGCATATCAAAGTATCATACTTTAGGATATATATCTCTGAGCCCAGTGCCAACAAGTGCCCTTGTCTCCAAGTGCTGAAGAGATCTGTGCAAGGGTGAATTTAGTGTGTCTGATCCTATGCCTCCTTCTTATTCCCATCCCCCTCCTTGCTTTGGATAGGAATGAGCATGTGACACTAGAAATAAGGGAGGAATGGGCGGTTAAGGTGTGGGATGGCATTCTTCTACAACCTATGGTAGAGAAAGTGAAACCTTGTGCTGGAATGGGCTGCTACTGAGTTCACATAAGGAAAAACAACTCAACATCAAGCTGTCTGACTTTACCTTCACCAAGCTCCAACTCCCTATTTCAGCACTAAAACCCCTCCAACATTTGTTTTTTCCCAACTCAAGCACCACTACTTGGTAAGTGAAACCTGTCACCCCCATGCTCCCTCAAGCCCCTTGTGTACCTTCGTGCCTCCTGCTGCTGCACATTCTCTCAGTAGGTCCAGAGCATCCTTCTGCTTTCCCACCCGAGGTGAAGCAAAAGGCCAGCTTCTGTTTGAGACGCTGGCCTCCTGGAGTTAGGAGCTCAGCAGAGACACAGTGGCCAGGTGTATGGGCTTCTTTTCCCTTGAATATGCCCTGGTTTGGCCACATAGGTGACCTGTCTCCTTCATAAAATGCCTGTAAGAGTATGAAATGTAGCCCAGATGCATCGGGCAGACATCTCTTTGTCAAGATGGGGAGAGAAGAGAGGTGTGGGTCAGTGCATAGGTGCTGGCCAAAACTGCCGGTATTTGACTCATGGCCCTGTGGCTTCTCAGCTTTGTTCTCTTAAGCAAGTTATTGAACCTCTCTGTGTCTACATTTTCTCATGTAGATAAATGGAAATAACAATAGAACTTGGTTTATTATTTGGAAGATTAAATGAGTGAATAGCTGGCTTGCTGTTTTCATGGGTTCCACATCTGTGTATTTAAACAATTGAAGACTGAAAATATTACAAAAATTGTATCTGTTTGAACATGGACAAATTTTTTCTTGCCAATGCAGTATAACAACTACTAAGATAACATTTATATTATATTAAGTATTTCAAGTAATCTAGAGATGATTGGAAGTGTATGGGAGGACATGTGTAGATTATATGCAAATATTATGCTGGTTTATTGAAGGGACATGAGTACCTCTAGATTTTAGTGTTTGCAGTCTAAATGGGGTCAGAATCAGTATCTTGAAGATAACAAGGGATGACTGCATAGGAAAACCACTTAGACTGGTGAATAGTCAAGGACACACGTGCACACACACACACACACACACACACACACACACGGAAGAAATTTTCCTCAGCATTTTTGTCTTCCTAGTGGATTGCTTGAGCTCTCCTTGGAACACAGAACCAAAGATCTCCCTATCCAGACTTTTTATCCTACAATTTATCCAAAGGTTGTAAGAACCACTCCTGCTTTTCTGGGTCAGGGGTGATTTGGAAAGTCCCATGAGTTCCAACATCACCTCCACCTGCCTCACAATTTTGGTTCTGAGAAGGATACCTCACCAGCTGTTCTAGGCTTCCTTCCAAAGAAGGAGGAGAAAAGGCCTTTCTGGTGAGTCTCTGGGCAGAACCTTGCTGGTTTCCCCTGTTCCTGCCCTATTGTCTCAGACCTGCTTGGCCACATATCCCTGAAGCATAAACCAGAAGGGCTGGTCTAGAGAAGCCTTCCATGTCCCTGCTGAGCTGGCCTTATTTCTCCTCCCTTTTGATTCCTGAGCATTGCTCGCTGGGGACTGTGGTATCCTCTCAACCCCACTGGCAACCATGGATCACCCTGTTATCAATTCTTAGGTTGAAGGTGGTGGGATCTGTTTCCTCCTCTGTAAAGTGGGTGGATTGCATGTGATCAGTGATTTACAAAGACATTTTTAATCAGCTGAAATCTTTAAAAATAGATGGACTTAAGCCAGGCTTCCCTGGTTAATACAGGGCAGGAAAGGTTGAGAGGAGGGGAGTTTGGCTTCCTCAGCTTCTCCTCTAACTGCCTATGTAAAAATTAAACAACAAGCTCTCTAGATCCATATTCAAAATCTAGGATGTGCCTGCAGGACAATTTCGTAAGGAAGTGATTCTGAGGAAATGGTAGAGGAGTCGGAGAATGAGAACCAGGAAGAGGAGGAAGGCGAGCAAGGGAGAAATTTTAGGCACAAAGGGTAGTAGCTCCAAGCTGATCTCCCAGGGGACCTCTGGAGCGCTGGTTAGAACTCAGAATCTTTCAATTGTAGGCACAGGAACTTTTGTTTTCACATATGTTTGTCCTGGGTTAAGGGTGACATCCCCTCAACCTTGTGCATGAGAGGTGAGGTCATTCTTGAATTTCAAAAGGGACAAGGCAAGGCTAAAGTATTGACAGGGCAGTCCTCCCTGGAAGAGATGCTGGTGTTGACTTCTGGAAGAAAAGGCATCCTCTATAGGGCAAAGGGCACGGGAAGTGATAAACTGGTATACCCAGGAGATCAGGGATGAACAGTGGAATCATGCCTTCATGGAGACTGAGACTGAAGCTGAGGAGAGAGGACCCATAGGCAGGGAGAAGTCCTGGAACAAAGGGCACCCCAGCCTCCTTTGCTGTGGACCTAATCCCAGAGACTGCAGAGGTGGAGTGGGCAGAAGGCAGTGAGAAAAGGCAGCCGGTGGAGTGAGACGGATCCTGTGCCCCTGTAGAGCACTTTTCCATGGATGTTTTTCTTTCCGACTTTATAGTTAATTTATTTATCTGACCACTCGGGAAGGAAAGAAAAGTACCATTTTATGAGTCCAGGACAAAATAAAAAACAATAGCACATTTAGGTGCCTTAATTTTTCTGTTCCTAGAGATTTATTTCATTTTATTATATTTGACAGCAGTCAACAAACAACAAATAGGCTGCCGAGTGCAGCTCTTTCAGCACATAATGGTTTGTATTCTCTGTGCACAAGGCAGAGATTTTTGTTTTACTGCATACATCATTTGGAACTTGCCACATTGATCCTAAATAGTAACACATATAACTTCCTTCTCTCCTGGCATAAACCAGCAAAATGCATCAGATGCATGGTTGCTGAGTGTGGCCGAAAGTGAGGGCTGGCTCTATGGGAGAAGGCAACTGTGAGCTTAGTATGTATAGAGACTTGGGGAGAGTTTCAGCTTTGCGCAGCTGAGGTACGTGCATGTGATGAGGTGAGGGTGCTGTATGAGAGTTGAAGTGTGTGGCATGACTGTGGGATTGTGTGCTTGTGGGTGTTGTGGGCAGCCAAATGCACAGTGCAATGCACCATCCTAGCAGGCATGTAAGAAGGTGTAGTTGCAGGAGTCCTTGTTTTGGGGTGGGGAAAAAGTACTCTGAATCTGGAAAATACACAACAGTGTTTGAATAAGGGCTCTTTCTGTAAGAGAGTAGGCACTGGAGTGGACACCAGAATCAGAATTTAGGTGACCCTGTGCCTGAGGTTTATCAGCCTGGAAACCCCATGGAGGCCATATCATTATTCAGATTTTAATTCCTACTTATTCCATGCCTGCATCATCCTACATTGGGATTCTAGTCCCCACCTTAAAACTCCCTTGATTATCTCAGTGAGTCTCATGGGCTGGCACTTCTTCATCTCTTATAGCTGATGTTGCCTGTGCCCACATGGATGGTGTCTGATCTGCCCATTGAACCCACTAGAAGCTCAGGACCACTCTCTGCCCAGCTAACACTGGAGTAATCACCAGGCAGGTGATGGAATGGAACCTTTTTTTAATTACCTGTAACATAAGTAAGATTAGTCTGTAACTTCTGGAATGACTTTACTGAGGGCTTGGGTATATTGTCAGAAAATGAAGTCCTTGAATGGAAAGTTGGTATGGCTTCCCCCACAGCCCACAAGACCAGCCCCCATCAGGTGTCCTGAGAGCTTTCCATCTCCCTATCACCTACTGTGAGGTGCCAGGCTTATCCTCAGCAGTGTTAGAGCCATAAATATGGCTCTGTATCCTTGGGATCCAGATACAGCTTGCAAAGAGAAAGGACTTATTACATTGATCCCGAAACACAGGAATAAAAGACCATTCCTAGGCTAAGGCCAGCTTGCTCATTTCTGTTTCTTCTGCAGTGATGATTGACAGTCGGTCAATCATCCAGTTCCTTCATGGGGAAACTTCAACCTCCATTTAAAAGCCTGCGCCAGATCAATCCTGAGCACTGAGTTTCTTTCCTTGGGTGAACCCCCAGTTTCCACATTCCTGACAACAGTGAATTCTACTTTCCCCGGGCACTTTTGAAGAGTGAATACTTTACACTCACACCCTGCAGGGCCATTCAGATGTGCTTACCTGGAAGAAAACAGTCTTCGTCTCCAAAGGCTTTTCAAATTTTATTCTTTTGAGAGAGAAACCTTCTGGAACTATTGAGAGAGGAGTTTTCATAACGTTTGTCTTCCCTATTGAAGTTAAAATAAACTTTGTATGTCTCATCCTAGGAATCAAATGATAGTTGGTTTTATTTATTCAAGAATTCTATTTTCAAATAACATTGAGCAGCCACAGGATGTCCGGCACTGTGCCTGACCCTTAGAGCTAGAAATATGAGTCGGGAAGAGTCCCAACCCACAGGGAGCTCATAGGATCAAGAAGACCACAGACCTATCTTCAAAGAGCCACCATGGTGACTTGCCATGAAAAGTGTCACAACTGAGATCTGAGGAAGTGACAAGAAGAGGGTAGCAGAAATGAGGCTCCAGACAGAGCTGGGGAGGCAGCTCTGCTTGCCATCATTCTCCTTTGCCACCCTCTATATGAGGGAAAGGAAGTGTGGCATGGGCTAAGAAGCTCAAGCTCATGAGAATCCATGAGTGTAGTTGGGAGTAAGAAGGATTCCTTTTTTATGGGGAGGGTCAGTGATTGAGCCGAGGGGGCATTCTACCTCCAAGCTACACCCATTTTAGTTTTATTTTGAAACAGGGTCTTTTTAAGTTGCGGAAGCTGGTTTCAAACCTGTCTCAGCCTCCCAAGTATTGGAATTATAGATATACATGTACCACCATGCCTAGCTAGGAATGAAAAGGATTTTGAACACTTTTCCACATTGTTATTTTAAAATTAACACAAGCCGGGCGTGGTGGTGCATGCTTGTAATCACATCATTCGGGAGGATGAGACTGGAGGACTGCGGTTCTCAGACAGCCTCAGCTACTTAGTGAGGCCCTCTGCAACTTAGTGAGACTCTGCTTCAAAATAAAGAATAAAAAATAGGACAAGGGGTGTGGATCAGAGGTCAAATGCCCCTGGGTTCCATCCCCAGACCCGCAAAAAAAAAAAAAAAAAAAAAAAAAAAAAAACACATAAAAATGGTCCAGAACCTGGATACCAAAGTTCCTTATGCTTTGCATTTATCACAAGTAGATAGCTGTGGAAGGCTACAAAGCCACTCAGCCACCTTCATTTTCTACAGAGACCAACACCATAGGGACGCAGAGGAACCACCAGGATCTCCATGCAGCTCTGGGATTGGCTCAGAGTTCTGTATCCCAGGTTAGAAGACACATAGCCCTTTTGAGGATGTCCAAGACTCTAGATGGCTTTCTTTGTGCCGCATGTGACCTTAAAACTTCTGGATGTTGACCCAGCATGTACAGAAGCATGAAGCCCAAGGAAAGGTCTGTTCACAGGCACTTTCACTCCATCTGTAGACTTCATCAATGCACCAGGACAGCCAGCAAGTAAAAAGGGGTTGGGCAACAGATTGCCCCAGAAATTGCATGATTCCATCTGCTTGTCTGTGGAGAATGAGTGGCCCCATGAATGACTGGGAGCCTATGGACTTGGCTTGTCAGGGGGAAGCAGCAGGAGAATTAACTCACATATTTAATTTTGCTTAATGTTGAAACCTGAGTGAGCAAAGTCTCCAAGCTTCTTTAGGTATCTACTGGGCCAGTAATGTCTCCTAAATAGGACCGAGAGTGGGAGCATTCTATGAGTCATGGGCACACAAGGTGAGTGGTGCTGATTTATCTTGGGGCTCTCAGACATCCATGGAACTCACCCAGGCCTTGTGACTCTACTGGGTCCCGCACCTCCCCCTGAACTCTTCTCTGAGAAGTACACCTGCATCAAAATCCCAGCAGGCAAGGAAGAACAGGTTCTTCCATTCTCACAAATGACCCAAGCTAGAGATCTTAGAACCTGTCAAGTTCTCTTTGAAGTTTGCCCTATGAACACAGGCTACTTGGACAGGACTCTGGGACACTTTGAGCCCATATCAATGAGGGCACACTCTAGGGCCTTAAGTAAGAGACTTCTGGGAAGAAGCCATTGGGTAATTTTTTAATAGGGCCCCCAGAGGCTCTGCTCAGTGAGCCCCAGGGGGACAGGCTTTCAGGTACTGGGTCTGGGTCCAGCATTCATGAAGCCAGAGACACTGAAGATGTAATTTTAATGGTCTCAACTAATTCACAGTCTGCCTTTATGCACTTAAAAGAGAACCCTTCCTTCTCATGACACCTCCATTTATTCAGAATTAGCATGTAAAACCCTAAATTAGGCATTCTGCACTTGGGTTCTGACAGAGCCATTACTTTTTATGCTGAGAGAGTTGAGTTAATTTTAAATTATTGAGGCCCAGCACCTGAGTGAAGTGAATGTCTTCAAATGGATCAGGCATCCATGGGCTCCACTAATGCAGAAACACAAACTGGATTAAAATCCATTTCTCTTCTGCTGGCCAGATGCATATATACGATGGGCACAGAGAGGAGCCTGGCATTGCTGTTAATTTTTCTGGAGTGGATTTTGAGCAGGAGGAGGCCAGGCTCTGTCCTGCTGTAACTATAAGGCTGATTTGCAGGTGCTACCTTCCTGCTTGACAGGGAGGCCTCCCGATTCTGAGCCTTTATTCTGTTCCTGCCACAGTGCCCAGCCCTGAGACCATGTTCACTAGGAGTCATTTGTGGCAGAGACACCTGGGACAAATGGGCTAAATTGTTCCTGCTCCCTGTGTGCACACTCTCCCTTTAAACTGCCTGCTGCATGATGACTTCCAGGATCTGGCAAGGCTTCCTTAACAGTGTGCGTGGCCAGTCAGTGTGTAGGCTGGTCACTGCATGATATCTTTTATTTTATAAAACATCTAAAACTCTCCTGACCATTCCAAGGGGCCCCCAGTTTCCCTCACTAGATTTGTTAAAGATACAGCTTTTAGTTATTGGATAGAAATATGCAAAACAGTTCTGACCAATTGGAACAGGTCCCCACCTGCCAAGGCTATCCCCAGGAACTGAGGAGCTGTAGTTTCTAGCCAGAAGACTCTAGAGCTGCCTCTCTCGGTGCGGTCCACATTCCCGGGCGACCTGTACTTTGTTGGTTTGTACTATGCTTCCAGAGAATCCCCTCTCCTCATTCAGTGGCTCAAGCCTTCTCCAGGAAACTCTCATTCTCCTTGACCACTCTCTTTCCACGCAGATTTCCAGGACAGCCACATCCCAGCTGTCTGCCTGCAATATTTCCAATACTACTTAAAGTGGTGAGTGTGACCACTCTTATCAGGTGCTAAGCAGCTCAGAATTTGTGGATAATCACATATTTAATATGAATTGATAACTATAATGTCTGCAAAAAAAAAAAAAAACCTGAGCTTCTCTCTAAGAAAATCTAACAAGTAGTTTGTCAATTATCAAAGTGTCGTTGGCAGTCTGTTTTCAGGCCATTTCAATGTCTTCTGTATGCCCCGTATGCTCTTAACTGAGCTCTTCTTGGCCAGAGTGGCAAGTAGGGACAGTTGTTAGACTCTATAAACTTGAGATTTCTAGGGAGATTTTGTGGAGACTGGGAGACTCCAACTTGGAACCTGTGGGGACAAAAAAGTCATGAACTAGAATCAGCATTCAGCAGACTGCCTGGAGCTGTGTGGAGCCTCCTAGGAGCCTAACTTGATCAACTTTCAGCCTGAGCTTGAGCTAAATTCAATAGAGATTGGCTTGGAGCAATAGACAGCTGGCTGCCTGGGCTCTCTGGAGTGCAGAACCTTGGGAGTAGCAGACCAGAAACCTTGACAGGCAAAGCCCAGCTTCACGCTGGTGCAAAATATAAAACTGAATGACCACACGCTACGGATACCCTTGTGTGTCTCTTCTCCTGACCTTGATAACAGGAAAAGCCCAGCATTCCTGCTGCATTTATCCCAGGACAACCACAGCCCTGCTCAACCCAGACTCCAAAGGCCTCTTGGCCGCCCCTGTGCTGCAAAGCACTCACATTCATCTGCCGGGAAACAGGCAGCGTGGCACCGAGGAGTGTCGTGTTCAGTTTTAAAATGCCACAAATAACAGATTTATAGATTTTTCTAAATACATTATTTTAGCTTGACAGCATTAATCATTCATGCTTCCTTCTTTCATTTTTCTACCTGCAATGGATTATTGAAACAGAAAATAACAACGAGAAAGGCTAGCAGCAGTATCAAAATGTCAAGTTTGTACTTACAGTTGTATGGGCCCAGACAGGGTCAAGAGCCCCAATTATTTGTGTATGTACACAGTGGTGCGACACAAAAGGTTATGTCACCTGCAGCTATTTTCTTGCAGATTTAAATAGGACTGATATTCAACTGTACAGCGAGCTGCTGACATGGAACAGAGAATTGTAAAATACTGCAACTCTGGTGTCAGAACTTAAAATATGAATTGGGTGATTGCAAGGTATAGCTGTGGGTAGCACTGCACAACCTGCATATCCTGGAGCAAATTTATTCAATTACATTGGGTCATTTCTGAAAAAAAATTAATATAAGACAAGAGTGAAATCACAGGGATAAACTGAGGGTAGAACATCCAGGCTTCTACTTCCCAATATGTCTTCTAGAGACCAAGAAAGTACATGCATCCCAACCAAGTCTGTCTTTTCAAGAAAAGGTAGATCACTGTTAGATAAACCTGCAATGGCTTCATGGGGACCCCTTGGCTGGAGAAGTTGCAAGGATTGGATAAGAAAAACCTGTTATGCATTTTCTGTAAATTATTGTTCTTCAGAATAAAGTAATTATATAAAAGATTTTTAGGAAAATCTGTTATTTGGTCAATAAAAGCAGAATTGAAGTTCTTTTTCTTTTGCTGTTAGTGAATATCAACCCTTTGTTTTCCTAATAACTATTCAATGAGTATCTATGATCAACAGACGAATGAAACTGTACATTGGAATTCTGTAGCAGTTTCTGTGATGTTCTTTCATAGACAACTCTACATCTGATTGAGTCCAGCCACCACACGATGAGATATGTTCTAGCCCCAAATCAGGAAGAAACAGAAAAAGGCTCAGAGACATTAGTGAATTGTTAAAGGCCACTAAAGCTATCAATTAGCATAGAGGACCAAGCCCACCATTGAGATTTCTGCATCCTATTATGAGAAACTTGTGAGAGCACCTCTCTGACCCCACCTCCTAGGGCAGTGGGTCTGAGTAGATTAACTATCATGGCATATACTTTGTTTCTGGTTTTCCCATCATTTGGGGTATTAGGAAGCAACAGTCTAAATTAGGTACAAGTTTTATGGTGTAGTATGCCAGTAGAGAGGAGAAATCAGAAGATGGTTATTCCCAATGACAATGTATTCCGCCACAAAAATGTCATCTCTACAAAGGTTGTATTATGGTTTGTATAAGGAATGCTCCCCAGGGGGGAAAAACTCACGTGCTGGAAATGTGGAAATGTTCATAAGTAAAATAATTAAGCCAGCACACTAACTTCATCAATGGATCAACCTACTTTTCAGTTAATAATTTGTATGAATTGACTGGGTGGTAACTGTAGGCAGGTGGGGTGTGGCTGAAAGGGTAGGTTACTGGGGCACATGACCTTGGGAACTATATATGTCCTTGATTTACCCCCCCCTTCCTATCTTCCACTTCCAGTAGCCCTGGACAGATTTTCTCTGCCACACCCTACTGCCATAATATTTCTGTCTTGGAGTAGGTGAATCATGGACTAACATTCTGAGGCCATGAGACAAATAAAACTTTTCTCCTCTAAATTGTCCCTGTCAAAGTATTTTGGTCAAAGTGATGAAAAAGCTAATACAGCAGAGATTTGACTTTTTTTTGGTACTGAGGGTTGAACTTAGAGGCATTTTACCCTTGAACAATACTGCCATTCTTTTTTATTTTGAAACAAGTTCTCTCTAAGTTGCCAAGGGTCTTGATAAGGTGTTGAGCTGGTCTTGAACCTGTGATCCTCCTGTCTCAGCTTTCCAAATACTTAAATTACAGGAATGTACCACCATGCTTGGAAGAAGTCAACTTTTGAACTTTTAGCTTGTCTAGTAATTTCATATCTATACACCATCCCATTCTCCATGTGTATTTCCTTGTTCTCAGACTTCCAAAACTACAGTTAAATCACTTTCCTCCAGTGCTTGAAGATATGTCATGCCTTTTCCAGTTCTGCTTCTGCTATCTTAAATGGCTTTTCTCTCCTCCTCTACTTCTTTCAATCCAACTATCAGTCTTCTTTCCTCTTCCTGCTCAAGACCTTAGCTCCTTAGGAAATTCTTACCAGGCAATTTCTCCTGTATTACTTATGACTAATATAAGAAACCAAAGTTGATGGCTATTAATCTAAGCAAAAAGGAGACCTTATATTGGGATAAGAATAATGCACAAGATCTCCAGGAACTCAAGGAGAAAAAGATGTTCCCAGGTCTCAAAGTTTGATGGGACAAATAAATAACAAGGTATGAAGTAGAGATTACATATCACAATATGGATTGACTTTGAAAATAGTATGCCGAATGAAAGAAGCCAGCTACACACACACACACACACACACACACACACACACACACACACCTTTATATGAAGTGTCCATAGGAGACAAATCCATAGAAACAAAAAGTATAATAGTGGTTGTTAGGGGCTCAAGGAAGAAAAGAATGATGTGTAGTTTCATATAAATCAGAGGGTTTTTTTTTTGAGGGGGTTGGTGGTAACATCCTGAAATTAGTAGTGACTCTTGCACAGCTCTACAAATATACTAAAAATATCACACACACACACAACACACACACACACACACACACACACACAGAAACAACAACAAAAGGGTACATTTTATAATACATGAATTAGAACTAAAAAAAAAAAAAGAAGATGATGGGAACCAGGGACAAGATGCTCTCAGGAAGCATCTTCTCATTTCCTTCATCTGTTTCCTTCTTTTTCAGAGCAGCTTGCTTACTTTCATTGTCATGGAACTGAAATTCAAATGATAGCAAATGGTATCCCACAGCTCCTGAACTTTCGTTACTTTGTATAAGAGGCAAATCACAACTGGGACTTTTTAGTCCTAATTTCAAATGTCCAGGGAAAGAACTAATCAGTCTGGTCCAGATTGAGTCAAATCCCCACTCTTGAGCTATCCATATATATATAAATGGAGGTAGAAGGCAGGGAGATTAAGTAATTTTTGGATTCTCAGTTTAGTCGTAGGAAATGAGGAGGGACTTTGAGAAAAGGGGCTAAAGAAAAAAAAATCCCTATATGAGCCATTCGCCATGAACACTGGACTTCCAATGTATTGCTAACATGGTGAACCTGTTATATAAACACAGACACATAGCTATTCTCTTAACTCTTCTGGTAGTTTGTAGCTAAACTTTCTTACCCAGCTACTTCTTGAGTCTATACCTCCATTTTTTGTTATAAATTTTATTTTCTCAGTTATATTAAAATTTCATAAAGTGCAAGGGCCATTGTCTTCCCTTTGTCCTTTATTATTTCCTAGTGCCAGACATAGAAATAGCCTTGGAAGCTTATGTTAGAATTCAATGTGTGGAAAGGGGTTCCAAATGAAACGGGGCCCAAATTTTATACAAGCTCATACAATTTTGGCATTTCTTTCTTTTTTTTTTCTTTTTGTGATATTAGACATTGAATTCAGGGCATTCTACCTCTGAGCTACACCCTCAGCACTTTTGTTTTTTTGGTTTGAAACAGGGTCTTCCTATGTTGCTGAGAGTCTCACAACTTTCCTAAAGCTGGCCTCAAATCTGTGATTCTCCTGTCTCCTTCTCCCAGGTAATGGGATTACAGGTGTGTGCCCCACACCAGCTCTGATGCTATCTTTAAAAACACATTATAGAGAGCCGGGCGTGGTGGCGCACGCTTGTAATCCCAGCATTCGGGAGGCTGAGACCAGAGGATCGCGGTTTGCGGACAGCCTCAGCTACGTAGTGAGGCCCTCTGCAACTTAGTGACACCCGGTTTCAAAATAAAGAATAAAAAATAGAGCAGGGGTTATAGCTCGGAGGTCGAATACCCCTGGGTTCCAACCCCATACTTGCAAAAAATAAAAAAAAAATACGTTATAGATACAAAATTAGGATTGGAAGTAAATATTTACTTAAGGCAAAAAAATACATCACTGACAATATACATTTGAAACAGCTGACAAATATCTCAAAAGAATGCATAGTTTACTAATCAGATCTTATTAATTACATCCTGATACATCTTTATAGTACATTTTTCCTATCAT
Source organism: Muscardinus avellanarius (assembly GCF_963383645.1). Classification (NCBI taxonomy): domain Eukaryota; kingdom Metazoa; phylum Chordata; class Mammalia; order Rodentia; family Gliridae; genus Muscardinus; species Muscardinus avellanarius. Next base: position 42,585,369 of record NC_137796.1, read on the forward strand.
TTTTTCGTTTTGCATTCTTTTGATAATGTCACTTTCTATAGTGGAAATAGAAAGATCCTTCCTCTAGCATGCATAAAACATGTAAATTCACACTCAGATAAATTTGCTACAGATTTGTGCCTTACAAACATATGAATTCTCATACATTCTGTTTCACTTATTCCTCATCGAAAGGAAAAAGATGTTTTGTGTGTTTATAATTGTATATTTTATGTTAAATATATTCTTTATAGGAGACGACTCTCATTTTGACTAGGCATCCATAATAATATATTCTACATTAGTAATTTTACATGTCTGATGACTGGAAGCATTTGTACAGACGAACATTTGGCTTCACACACCTCAAAACTTTTCAGTCCTCCACAGTCCTGTGTATGTGGCATTGAGCATGTGTATATCTGCATATAAATTCTGGTTCTATATGGATTTCTTTCTTTGCTGCATACATGTGGCAGATTGGGATAAAGGGCAGTAGAAATATTCAAGTAACTCCTGCAAGCTAACCAATATGGCCAACGTGCAGCCACACACAAGAGTGTCTCTAAACACATAAATGAGTCCCTCCAAGTCCCAATGAATGTCTGCACTTAGACTCTCCTCAGCCCCAACTCCAAAATACCCATGGCCAACTCCAACTCCCACCTACACAAGAAGACATATGACGGAAAAGTTAGAGTGGAAGACACAGTGCTCTTAACCAATTGTTAAAAACCTTTGTAGCTTTTAAATACAAATGACCCCATGATCACAATTTAAGGTCTATCTAAAAATGTAAGGAAGGGGTCCATGCAAGCAGGGGACCCTCAAGATCAAGCTGAATTAGCATCCAAGTAAAATCTCTTCTTTTCAGAGAGCAAGTGTTTTTGGACATTTAGAAGGGAGAGATGGTGCACACGTTGGATGGATTGTAATGGAGTACATTTTATTTTCCTCTCAGTTTGAGTTAACAACTGGGGATTGGAGCCCATCAATCATAGATCTCAGTCCAATCTCTTAAAGCAAGTATCCTAAGCAGTGGAGACCTATGGATCTTAGATCTCAACAAAATTCTGTCTGACTCAGACGTTAGGCCTACTATCTAGTAAACCTCCAGCAAATGACGGTTCAGTGAGCTAATGGAGGGTAAGTGGACAGAGGCCATAGTTCTTGCTGAGAAGATTGATAATTAATATAAAAGTGTGTTTCAAAGAGTAAGTTGCTGTACCAAAAAGAGGTCTTACATAAAGGTTCACTGTGTTTAGGTTGCTCCCAATACCACTAACTGAAGATAACTGTATTTTTGGAAGATATAATTCTCATCCATCAAATTAATGAGAAAGAGACCTATGATTTGCAAGGAAGGCCAAAGATTCTTTCTAATTCACATTGTACTCTTTCAGGAGTTTGTGAAGAATTGGATAAATCTCACACTATAGCCCAGATTTTACATAATGTCACTATTGTCAGAGGTGTACTTGTCATGATCTGAAAATGTATTTTGAATACTTACTAGAAAAGCAGATATTTCCCCATACAGGTTCCATTTTAAAGTGTGACTACTTAGTTCACTTCACAAAATAAAAAATTTAAATGGCCAATAAATGTATGAAAAATGTTCCAACATCATTAGCAATCAGAGGGATGCAAATCAAAACTACCCTGAGATTTCACCTAACTCCAAATAGAATGGAAATCATTAAAAACACAAACAACAACAAACACTGTTGAGGATGTGGAGAAGTGGGAACTCAAATATGTTGTTGGTGAGATTGCAAATTAGTGAATTTTTGAAAAACAGTATAGAGGATCCTCAGAAGAATGGGAATGAACTTACCATATGATCCAGCAATACCACTTCTTGGTATCTACCCAAAAGAATGGAAACCAAACTACCCAACTAATGCACATGTATCTATGTTCATAGCTGCACAATTCACAATTGCTAAGCTATGGAACATCCAAGATACCCATCAACAGATGAATGGATTACAAAACTATGGGATGTACACAATGGAATTTTACTCAGCCATAAAGAACAAAATTATGTCATTTGCAGGGAAATGGACAACACTGGGGAACATTATGTTAAGTGAGATTAGTCAGTCACAAAAAGTAAAAAATTGGATGCTCTCCCTATTATTCAGAAGCTAGGGACAATAAGGGTCATAGGAGAAACTCTAGACAAGGAAGGAGAAACCATACATGAGCAAAAAAGGCAACCTAGCTGAGAGGGAAGAGAGCAGAAGGAAATTCCCTAATCTATACAACATACATTCATAAACATATCAAAGTCACTCAGTAAGCCAAACATGAGAAGGAGGTAGGGGGAGAGAATGGGGTGGGAATTGGGGAAGGGCTAATTGAGTGATGTTTGGATGTTGGCCTCTACCATCTTGTACCCCATTAAAATGTATGAGTACAATGCACCAATAAAATTAAAAAAAAAATAAAGACTATTCTTCTCTGTCTCATCACCAATCCTTACCACTCTAGTCCTTTATTCTGTTCAGGAGTCTTATTTATATATTGGTGACTTAGTGAAATGACTACAATGAAGTAAGGAGTGAGTCAAAGGTGGGAATTGCCAGGCCCATGTGGTAGCTCACGCCTGTAATCCCAGTGCTTGGGAGGTAGGCAGGATCCTCCCTACGGAGGATCACAGCCTTGAGACCAGCCTCGGCAACTTAGTGAGACCCTCAGAAACTGAGACCATGTTTCAAAATAAAAAATAAAATAGAACTGAGGGTGTAGTTCCAAGGTATAATTATCTGGGTTTAGTCCCAGAACCACTAAATAAATAAATAAATAAATAAATAGGAATTAATCAGCCATTGTGCAAATTATCCTTCACAGAGATGCTTAAGTAACAAAAAGAATATTATTATCAGATTATATGAGTAAAAACTCCAGAGTAAATGCCACAGCTGCATTTAGGGAGGCAAGTTATGGTACTGGGATCTGGTCTCCCTCCCACTCAGCTCCTCCCAGTGGTAGGAAGGCAGAGGCCTGAAGCTCTAGCTCCTCCTCTTCTTGGTTTTGAGTATATGAAAAAATGAGAGACAACTAATTAATCAGGTCTGAGCCCACCCTGGTTGGAGGAGGACTGTCAGCCATCACTCTGAGAACATAGGTTTAGAGTGTGGAATAAGGATCATCTTTCAAAAAAACAGATGCTGGATATAAGGTACCCTAGCCAGTCACCAAAAAATGTCTATCCTCTCCAACCTCTCTTTGAAACAACTTCTTTAAAACTTAGATGCAGAGGGACCTGGTGCCTGGACCCATTATAAAGGCATCTGAACTGTCCTCCCAGCTCATTGGCTTGTGAGAGGAAGACAAACATTGTTTGTCTTATCTAATCTACCTAAGTAAGGGAGACAGCCTCATACCCCAGATCCATGGCATACATGTAGTGACATGGAATGAAGTTATTCATAGACAGCTGTTAATTGTGGTTCTTCACAAAGGTGGTATAAACAGATCACTGCCAATTGAAAGTTTTAATTAGATTTATTAATTCCAGAATGCAGTTGAAATGTGGTGAATATTGATTGTAATGGCCTCTGTTTTAAATATAATTAATTCATGATCTGCATAATTGCTCATTACCTGTACCTTAATTATGGGGCATAAAACACTGTTTATCACTAACATAATACTAATGGGGAGACGAGCTTTCTCCCGATAACTTAGGATTCTTGGTATTTTGTTGAAGAGAGCAATGAGACATTTCCTTTTCTTTAGAGGGAGAGAGAGAAAATAAGAGGCTGTATCTCCAATGACAACCAGTATGCAGAGACAACCTGATAAACACAGGGCATTTATGATTCTTTTATGACTACATTTTCTGACAAGATAAAGTAAATACTCTTTTGTGGGACTTTACAACTGCACAAGGCTAAAGCTACTGTCCAAGGAAACTGAAAAATCCGAGTATAAATATACTGTGTTTGAGGCTGGCTCATGGGCAATAAGGATATCCTAGCAGCTTGACAATTTTCACATAATAACATGACGAATTTCATGGTTTTTCTTCATCTTACTGCAAGTACCAGCACAATACATCTTCTCTGGGAAAAAAATTATACAAATCTATGGTACTTTCTGCTTTTTTTTTCAGACACCATAAATCCTAAAGATAGTTCATGTGCCTATTACTGTTAGCAATTTTTAAGTCTGAGAAACAAAATCTGAAATATATTCTTTTTTCCATATATATATATATATATATATATATATATATATATATCACATATGTATGTATGTATGTATGTATGTATGTATGTATGTATATGTGTGTGTGTGTGTGTGTGTGTGTGTGTGTGTGTATTTTTTCATTGCCAGAGAATCAGTTAGGTGAGATTTTAATGACTTTTGATTCTGAAAGATTTTTTTATTTTTTTGGAGTTTCCTTTACAAAGACTGTGGTGAATGATTAAAGGAGGAGTGTACTGTAGACATCTACTGTGTCATTGCATAGCTCAGCACTTATAGTGGGAGAGAGTTGTGCACCTGTTTAGGGGAGCTCCTGGATGTCACCTGCAGTAACTGACTTCGTCCAGTCATAGGAGCAAAACATGATTAAAGGAGCTCCAGACAAGGTCACTTTCCCAAATGCTGTCTAACCTATGTGGGATAGTTCTGGAAAAGAACCAGTTATCACATACCATTGGTCTTTACCCAGGTGACTAGATAGCTATCTCCCAATTTACCAGAAAGGGGAACACTTTATAACAGAATTTCTCGAAAGCCTTCACCATCAACAATGTGATAGTACGTTATTGTTCATATATTTACAACACAGGAATACAAGTCACATACTGTGGCTACCTATTTTCAATCCATTTTCAATCCTAAAAGCAGATGACTCCAATTCACATTGTGTGTGTGTGTGTGTGTGTGTGTGTGTGTGTGTGTGTGTGTGTGAATGTTTGAGAAAGACAGAGAGAGGGAAAGAGAGACTGAAGTAATCAAATAATACACAGTATTGAGATATTTACTGAGGAAAAATATTTATTTTCTAATTTTTTACTGATGAATTGTAGTCATTCATCTTAATGGAATAAAAGACTTGTGTAGACATACATGCACACATCACCCAATTAACCCTTACCCAATCCCCACCCCATTCCCTCCCCATCCCTCTTTCTCATGCTTTGCTTAGTGATTGACTTTAGTATGTTTGTTTAAGTACATCATGTGCTTTAGAGAGGTCTCTTCTTCCCCTCTCCCATCTCCTCAGTTAGGTTGCCTTATTTGCTCCTCTATAGAATCTCCTTCTTCATCTAAAATTCCTCCTGTTACCCATTTCTCCTTAGCTTTCACATATTAGGGAAAGCATCCAATTTCTTCTTCTTTTTTCTTTCTTTTAAATTTTTTTATTGGTGCATTATATTCATACAACTTATTGGGGTAAAAAACTTGTGTGTACAAACATGTACTCATCGCTGATTTAACCCCTATCCAATTCCCACCCCATTCCCTCCCTGTCCCTCCCTCCCTTGCTTGGCTTAGTGACTGACTTCGATATGTTTAAGTACATTATGTGTTTTAGAGATTTTCCTCTTCCCCCCTCCTTTCTCCTCCTTTAGATTGTCTTGTTTGCTCCTCTATAGGATTTCCTCTTTAAAGAGTTCCTCCTATGACCCATTTCTCCCTAACTCTCACATATTAGGGAAAGCATTTGATTTCTTATTTTTTGTGACTGACTAATCTCACTTAGCATAATGTCCTCTAGTACCATCTATTTCCCTGTAAATGATGTAATTGTGTTTCTCTTTATGGCTGTGTAAATTCCATTCTGTACATATCCCACAGTTTTGTAATCCATTCATCTGTTGATGAACATCTTGGCTGTTCCATATTTTGGCAATAGTGAATTGTACATCTATGAACATAGATACACATGCATTAGTTTGGTAGTTAGGTTTCCTTTCCTTTGGGTAGATACCCAGAAGTGGTATTGCTGGATCATATGGTAAGTTCATTCCCATTCTTCTGAGGATCCTCCATACTGTTTTCCAAAGTGGTTGCACTAAGTTGCAATCCCACCAACAATGTTTTAGAGTTCTACTTCTCCACATCCTCATCAGCATTTGTTGTTGTTTGTGCTTTAAATGACTGCCATTCTAGTTGGAGTTAGGTGAAATCTCAATCTCTCTGATTGCCAGTAATGTTGAACATTTTTTTCCTGCATTTGTTGGCCATTTGAATTTCTTCTTTTGTGAAGTGTCTATTGAATTCGCTTGCCCAGTTTTTGATTGGGTTATTTGTATTCTTAGTGCTGAGTTTCTTGAGTTCTCTTTATATTCTGGTCCTCTATCAGAGGAGTAGATGGCAAAAATCTTCTCCCATTTTGTTGGATCTCGATTGAGGTTCTTGGCAGTTTCCTTTGCTGTACAGAAGCTCTTCAGTTTCATGAAATACCACGTATTGATTCACCTTTTAGTTTGTTGTGCCTTTGGGGTCTTGTTGAGATAGTTTTATCTGTGCCAATGTGTTGCAGTGTTGGACCTATGCCTTCTTCAAGAAGCCTCAAGGTCTCTAGTCTAATTTCCAAGTCTTTGATCCATCTCGAATCGACTCTTGTGCAGGATGAGAAAGTGGGGTTTATTTCCATTTTTCTGCATATGGTTAACCAGTTTTGCCAACACCATTTGCTGTACAGACTACATTTTTTCCAGTGTATATTTTTAGCCCCTTTGTAAAAAATCAATTGGCTGTGTGGATTTGTCTGAGTCTTCTATTCTTCTCCTAAAAACAGGAACAAGACAAGGATGTCCATTATCACCACTTCTCTTCAATATAGTACTTGAGACTCTAGCCAGAGCAATAAGGCAAGAAAAGGAAATCAAAGGTGTAAAAATAGGAAGAGAAGAACTCAAACTGTCACTATTTGCAGATGACATGATACTATACTTAGAAGACCCAACAGACTCAACCAAAAGGCTTATACAACTGATCAACAAATTCAGCAAAATGTCTGGATACAAAATCAATCTTTAAAAATCAGAAGTTTTTCTGTACACCAACCATAAATCCACTGAAAAAGAAATTCAGAAAACACCTCCACTCAGGATCTCCCACAAAAAAATAAAAAAATACTTAGGAATAAACTTAACCAAGGAGGTAAAAGAAAATTATAAAGCATTGAAAAAGGCAAAGAAGATCTTAGAAGATGGAAAGATCTTCCATATTCATGGATAGGCAAAATAAATATCATCACAATGGCCATACTTCCAAAAGTGATCTCCAGACTTGACACAATACCTATTAAATTACCAAGATCATTCCTCACAGATATAGATAAATCAGTCCTTAAATTTATTTGGAACAACAAAAAAACCAGAATAGCCAAAATAGTTCTCAGCAACAAAAACCATGCAGGAGGAATCACGATACCTGACTTTAAACTATACTGCAAAGCCATTGTAATAAAAACAGCATGCTACTGGCACAAAAACAAAAATATTTTATCTAAATGCTCAAATCTATATTTGTTCACAAGGAGTTCTGAAAATTAAAAACAAATTAACAAAAAATGAAGAAAAAAAATAACAGAAATTTTTAATAAAATAAATGTCACAAAAAGAAATGGGTAGAGATTATTTTTTAAAAAATAATTTTATTGGTGCATTGTAATTAGACATCATAATGAGATTCAACATGTTAGAAACATACATGCACATAGTACTCAGTATGTTTTCCCAGTTCAGACATTCTTTTTTATTTCTCATTAACTTGTATTTTAAAAAAATTTTATTAGTGCATTGCAGTCATACATTTTAATGGATTACAAAATGGTAGAGTCATAAATGCACACATTACCCAATTAGTTATTACCCAATCCTCTTCATTTCTTCTCCCCTCCCTCCTTCTCATGTTTGATTTAGTGATTAACTTTGATATGTTTGTGAGTGCACATCATATACATTAGGAAATTTCCTCTTCTCTCCTTCCAACCCCCTCAGTTAGGTGGCCTTATTTGCTCATCTATAGTATTTTCTTCTTCATGTAGAGTTCCTCCTATCCACATTGTTTTTATTTCATCCATGTATATTTCCACTATTATTGGTAAGTTCGAGTGAGTAGTAATAGTATCCAGCCCCCCCTCTCTTTCTTCTCTCTCTCTCTCTCTCTCTCTCTCTCTCTCTCTCTCTCTCTCTCTCTCTCTCTCTCTCTCTCTCTCTCTGTCTCATACACAGGCACACCAAAATAAGAGATAATTTCAGGGAAACAAAAATGCTATGTTCTCGAAAAATATCTTTTGCTCTGGTCTCTACTAAATACATGTTGACAAATATTAAAAAGTCATCTGGCTGGGTATGGTGGTGCACGTTTGTAATCCCTGCACTTGGGAGACAGAGACAGGAGGATCGTGCAGGTTCGAAGCCAGCCGCACTGGCTTAAGAGACTCTGTTTCCAAATAAAATATAAAAAACAGGTCTGGGAGTGTATCTTGGAGGTAGAAGTACTTCCAGGAACCCCAGTACCACCACCAAAAAAGAAAAAAATTCATCTGAAAGGTACCCAGTACTCACAGGTTATTTTGTCGGGATGCCCACCCCAAAAACACTTAGTGCCACCGAGCACCATGCTTTACCTCCTCTGCAATGAGGATTCAGTTTCACCGGCTGTGGCAGAGTGCCTTAACCTGGAGGGCTGCCCTAACTGTGCACACTGAGCGAGGGGCTTAGGTAGCAGGCATTTCCTTCCTTACAGCCATGAAGGCTAGAAGTACACCTCAGGATGTCAGATGAGAATGCAGCTGGGTTTTTCTAAGGCCTCTGTCCTTAGCCCGCAGGTGACTGTCTTATTCCTCTGTTTTTACCCTGTATACCTATCCAGGTCTTAATTTCTTCTTCTTATAAGGAAATTGGTAATGCTGACCCACCCATTTTAACTTAATTACCTCTTTAAAGACTCAAGTATAATCACATTCTGAGGTTCTGGGGGTTAAAACCCCAACATAAATCAGACCAACACAAATAGATACAAAAAATGAATAAAATGAGGAAAGATACAGGAAACTTTTGTTGTGTGTGGTACTGAGGGTGGAACCTTGGGGCTTTTCTACCTCCGGGCTATACTCCCAGACCCTTTTTATACTTTATTTGGAAACAGGGTCTCACTAAGTCGCTGAGAGACTCATTCAGTAGCTGAGGCTGGGTTCAAACCTGTGCGATTCTCCTGTCTCAGCCTCCCCAGCACGGGGATTACAAGCGTGCTCCACCATGCCCACTGGAAACTGTTTTATAAATTGTCACCCATTAGGTAAGTACAAAAGAATGCCCATTCCCCACATCTCCATCTCCACCCAGTGCTCTCACTGATGGGCTCATCTCTAGCAATGGTTCACAAATGGAGAGAGAAGTTTGTTTGTTTCCTGGGGAAAAGTGGCATATTTTGGATACTTTTGGCTATCTCAACTGGAGGGGTAGCCACTGGTATCTAGGGAGTAGAGGTAAAAAAAAAAAAAAAAAAAAAAAAAAAAAAAAAAAAAAGCTATCTCTCCGGATCCCGTCTTCACAGAAGGCTTCTGAGATCAAAATCATTCTGGCTCAGCTGCCATCAGTGTCAGTGTCTGGCGACCCTGAACTAGAAGGATTTGCTTCTTGTTTGTTTTTATTAATCTGCCTACCTGGAGGAAAAAGATATGTAAGATGTGGTATGAAGAAGACAGCATAAAAGCATCCACTAGTGAGTTTTCCAGGAGCCCCAGTGCCTTTCCCACAAATCTGTGGCCTGAGAACCTTGTGCAATGCCCAGGCTACCTTCATGCTTTGCTAAGATCATTTTTCTAGTTAGGGAAAGTTCCACTTCCCCCTATGATTATGATTGGTTTTACTGTTCAGTTTTCTAGAAAGCTCCTCATCTAGTCTTAAAAGCAAATAAGGAAGTAGATGACTCAAGCTGGGGCTACCTCCTTGAATGCTCCAGACAGCCAGGAAATAATTCTACTTCTGCATCCTACAACACAAGCATTAGGGGCTGCCCTCCCCTTTCATTTAATCTCCTGAGATGTTTAAATTTAGCCCTCTCCCCAGTGACCCGTGGAAAAATCAAAGCTCTCCTTACATTCCCATGACACAGTGGGGGGGGGTAGAGGGAGGCCAAGTCCTAAGAGTAAATGATGCAGGCCAATGGCAGCAAGGGAGGGGGCAGGCACAGAGTGGCTGGCAGACCCCACAGATGTCACTAGGACCAGAAGATGTGGTGAAGGGAGGCTTGTTTCTCCAGTCTGTTGTCTCTGGAGTTTGCATTAGGAACAAATACCTCTTTCTAGCAGGCAGGACACATTCAGCCCATTGGTTCCTCCCCTCTTGGACCCTTTTCGCCAGTTACCCACTTAGTAGGGTCCTATGATAAGAGGCCCTCCATGCTCCCACTAGCATTCTTGAAAGAGCAGAAAACTGGATATGATGGCACACATGCCTATAATCTCAGTACTTGGGAGGCTGGGACAGGGGATCACAGGTTTGAGATCAGCTTCATCAATAGTGAGACCCTCAGCAACTTTGCAAGATTCTGTTTCAAAGTAAAACATAAAATAGGGCTTTGTGTGTACTTCAGAGGTAGAACACCCTTAGCTTCAATTCCTAGTACCACAAAAAGAGGGATGGGAGAGAGGGAGAGAGAAGAATGAAGGAAGGAAGCAAGCAAGCTGAGCCTCTGTTCGGGGTGGGTTTTCTGGACCAGCTTGAGTGCTAAGCTATGGGCAAAAGGGTTTTGGGAAGAACCAGCCATGAGAAAGAGAGAGTGTTGAAGCCCACCCAGTGTCTTGATGCTGGTCCCATAGGTGCTCTAGGGCTGGAACTGTTCTTTCTCCCAGCAGAGGAGGTAAGGAGGCCAGCTTTGTTCCCTGGGGCCTATCCCTGGCTTGAGGCTTAACCTGAAACAGGAGCTGATCCCAGTGAGAAGTAAGTGTCTTCCCTGGCTTGAGCCTGGACCCCTGACCAGGTTATCTGGCAAAGCTCAACTGTGGATTCCAGCCACTTTGATAAATACAATTGAATTATAAATTTAGGTTAAGGCCACCAGTTACTGTGGTCACTGCCCTGGACAGCAAGTGAATATCAGGAGAAAATACTAATTCATACTTTTCACTAAAAAGTTACTTTGTCAACATAGTATTCTTGAGAAGCAAAAGTCGAAAGAGACAGAGACAGAGAGAATGTTTTCTTCATAATGGAAAGGGACGGGGTAGGGCTGAGCTGGGACAGATAGCCTCACATAGGCTGGAGTCACAAACAGTCACCCCCAGGCCTTTTGCAGCGGGGATTCCCATGTCCCTGCATTGTGGGCTCTGGATGACGAGGAAAGTTGGGAAAGCAAAAATGAAGTGGTCACGGGACACCTGAATATTCTTAGTATATCCTGAAAATTTTGGTTCAAATAGGTTTCTATAGGAATAATTGTGAGGTACAATAAAGGTAGTAGTAACTATAACTAAAATGCAAAGTGTGCTTACTACACGTGAAGGCCCATATTAAACATTTTGTGTATTACAATCATTTATTCTCACAATAGTCTACAAGGTACTTTACAACTTTTAACTCCCTCGTATATTATCTTCCCTATCTATAAAATGAGTCTGAGCAACTAGTCCAACTGACTTAACAAGTAAGAGCCACAGCTGAGTTGTAATGGAGAAGAGTGGTTGCACCCCTGCACTGCCCTCCCTCTGCAAAGGGCAGGATTAAGGAGAGCAATGCTGGAGAAACCCAAGGGAGGCTTTAGACCCTGAGAGGTACGCTGCTAAGATTCAGGTCACAACACCCGTGAGTTGGGACAGGTGAATTTTACACTTGAAACTAGAAATCACTGGTCCATTTTATAAACCAGGAAACAGGTGTAAAGAGTTTTGCACAAGAAGTGGAGGTCAAGAGGCCAACTACCAGGGCCTTTTGCAGGCATCTATGTTGGCCGTGCTGAGCACTGATGCTCATATGTCTTTCAGGAATCATTCGATGAATTGAGGATGTGCAAACTTCTACTGTGTACAGATTTTGTCCAGCAAATAGTATCAAGCATTCAAACAGAATTCCAGAGTGGGAAAATGGCTTTGAGAAATACTTGTTCTGTCTCTGCCCTTTCAGAGTGAGAAACTGAGCTAGAGAGAAGGGAAGTCCCTTGCCTAAGGCTACATGGTTAGCTAGTGGGAGAGCTAAGATTAAGTCCCTGAATTTCTGCCACCTACTAACTATTCATGAAGCAAATGGTTTCGGGGGGCGGGAAATGAGGAGGGGACTGCTTGATTATCAGGGAAATTGATCAACAGAGTCACCATTTAATTAAAAAATATATCAAAACCTTTCTTGATAATGATCGACCTGTTACACTGAAGCAATTAAAGTGGTGATTTTATTTACTGAGTTACTGCCAACTCCTATGATTTTTTTTTGTAATACCCTTGTGATAACTCAATTGGAAAAATGTGGTAAGACACAGTAATATAATGCCTTTTCTTAAGATAACTTATGCCACAGCCAACTAGGGAGTTTATCTGATGGGTCTGTTGCACAATCAAAGTCTCCTCTGTGCCATTTTGTCTCCAACAGCTCTAGAGGGACCCATCAGGAATCTTAGAAAGAGTCCATGTTTGAACTGGTGAAGTGCCCAACAGCTTTGAAGCCACTGCACATTAGAACTAATTAGCAATGGAATGCTTTTTAAGGTTTAAATATTAACTTTTGAAATTAAAATTTTATTTAAAGTTTTATGAAACGGAAGGACAGCTGCTACGGGCTAAATGACTGTGTCCCCTCAAAACTTATATGTTGATATTCTTAGCCAAAGGTGATTGTGTTAAGAAGCAGGGCCTTTGGAGGTGATTAGGGCATGAGGGTACTCCCAAATGGATGGAATTAGTGCCCTTACAGAGGCCCCAGAGAGGTGCCTTGCCTGTTTAGGCATATGAGGACACAGTGAAAGAGGACCATCTACAATTTAGAAAACGGGCCCTCATCAGACACACAATCTGTTGGTGCCTTGATCTTGGATTTCCCCATCTCCAGAACTGTGAGCCATAAGTTTGTTTATAAGCTATCCAAGGCCGGGCGTGGTGGCGCACACTTGTAATCCCGCGCTTGGGAGGCTGAGTCAGGAGGATCGCACAGGTTCAAAGCCAGTCTCAGCTACTGAGTGAGGCTCTCAGCAACTCAATGAGATCCTGTTTCTAAATAAAATATAAAATAGGTCTGGGAGTATAGCCCGAAGGTAGAAAGCCTCTGGGTTCCACCCTCAATACCACACACACACACAAAAAGCTATCCAATTTATGATACTTTGTTTTTGCAGCTCAAATGGACTAATACAGCAACAGACCTCTCACTTCTGTGTTTCCCAATCTAGTTGTTCAAGAAATGATAACCTAGAATTCTCCAAGCTCACATGCTCCCTACTGGTGATAGATGCTTGTATTTTGGCATGCAAAAACCAAAAGCTTGTGACTGTTGGGTTTCAAAAAGAAATGAGCCTTCCTTCATTGAAAACTTTAATTGACTCACATTTCTCTAATTATGTGCCCCAGAACACCAGTGTCCCAAGAAAGAATTCCATGATCAATTAAAGTTGAAAAATGCTACATATAGTACTGCCTTTGTAGATTAACATATTTAAAGCTCTGGAATGTTCTAAATCAATAAATCAGTTTAATTTTCGGTTTATTGTTTTTTCCAATTTATCTGAATATAGAACAATGTCTTTACATATACCTATGAAAAACTTGAAGAATTTATTTTGATTTCCTATAGAGCAGAACTAGACTGAAACTAATTATTAATCAAAGGAGGCATATGTAATAGAACAAACCATCTGTGAGAGGTCAGGAGTTCTGGGTTCTAGGCTAGACTCTTCCATCAACTACCTATGTGACTTTGGGGAAATTTCATCTCTCCCAATCTTAATTTACCTGCCTATAAAATAATAATTTGTTAATAACAAATTGGGATACTCCTGAGGTCATTTAGATAGGATTGTTGCCCTTATGCTCCTGGCCCACCACAAGATGACAGCTGTGTTAATCTCTATTTTTCTCTCTTGGGGACTATACTTTGTGCAAATACCACAGATAAATGTTATGTGAGTGAGTAGGAGACCTGGCCCTCTGTCCTAGGAACATGAGTGTTAATGGTCAAAGAGCTAGGTCCATATGTGAATACAGTGACCTCGTACACTTGGGTGTTGATAAGGCTGGTGCATAGAGATCCTACAAGAAACTTTCTTAAGGGATAAGTAGTCATGGAGACAGCACAGGGACAGAGAACCGAATAAAATGTCTGGAAGGTTGTAGAATTCAGATGCTGGATAGAAATCAGGATGGTGTGAGTGAGATGTGGGAAAAGAATTTTATGAGCTATGTTGGGGGGATGATGGGTCTCTACTCTGCATAAGTAGGCAGAAAGTGAGAAATCATGCAGGACTAAGGGCTGCAAAGAGCTTTTGAATGTTAGTGTGATCAGGCTCCAGGGTCATATGTGAGCAACTGGGAGGCACTGACACTTTTTCAGGAGAATGATATTTTACAAAATGAATCCTGAGCCATGATTGGTACCTGATGACAGAGCAGCCGCCATCTTTGAGTGTCACATGTGGCCTCAGCTGCAGAGCTCTGGATGAGTTTTAGTTCTTGCTTTCCAGCCTGGGTTTGCTCAAATGCCGCTACTCCTAATCAAGAGCACATTAGGACAGAGCCTTCAGAGGTAGAGACATGAGGGTCCTTAAACAGGAGGGACCTAAAGAAGAAAATGCAGTTCCTCTAGACTCAGGAGCAGGGAAATAGAGGTAAGACTACTTTAGGAGCAGAGGATTTAAAGGTGTGAGGAGTCAGGCAAATTTCACCTCAAAATAAGAAAGCTCTCATTTCTAGGTCATCAACTGATGCCTTGGGTTCTAATAAAGGTAATGCGTCATCATGTCTAACGTCTAACTTCAGTGATAATAAACAGAGTCTCTTGCTTTATGCAGTATGAGTGGAGGATAAAGGAAGAAGCTTAGATAAGGGAGAGAGACAGGACCTCTGCCTCATGACAGACCTAAAGAGGTAGCTGGGCGATCATGGGGCTGATTTTCTTCCTTTTCATGAAATGGAAAATGGAGAGTAAGTAGCTATGAAGGCAAAAACTTAAGCAATGATTAAAAACAAGCTTATAAGCATTTCATCTCATCAGGGATATTACATGAAACAGTCTTAGAATCAGAGGTTTCTAGAACCAGTCTTCAAAAGTAACTGCTCCCTTCTGACTGTGCTACAGTTTACATAGAGTCTAGACAGCTACAAGCATGCTGGCTATAGGAAAGGCTATTCCATAGTGGTCTAGGCTTCATTAGATTGAGCAAGAATCCTCCAAATTGGGAAGGGTGTTTTCTTCTTCTTCATTGTGTGCCAAGTTGGGAAGCCATATATTTAGTGTCTATCACCTCTTCTTCAGTTGTGTGCTAAAAGCCGTCATGCACGTTTGGAAGTGGTGGCTGGTCCATCCCCCAAGTGACGATTGGAAAGATCTGACCTGGATGCCAGGCACAAATCCTGAACACTGTCTTCGGGGTTCAGTTAGAATGCTGGTAAAACAGACTGCATGTGTATGTGTTTCAGCCACAATGCCTTTGTTTCCAAGTGATGAGAGTGCCAACTCAAACTGACAAAAATAATAAAAGGTATTTGTTGGCTGATGTAAGTGGAAATTTTAAATGTAAGAAGAACTTTTCTCTTGTAGAATGAGGAAGAGGAGAAAGGAGGAGAGAGAAAAAGAAAGAGAAGAGAGAGAGAGGATTCTGTTCTAGAAGAGTGAGTTGCTTATATTGGAGTAAAAAAAAAAAAAACCCGCTTTTTTATATCTCACTGATCTCAGATAGAACCCAAAGTAATGCTTTGCTTCTTGTTTTACCAGTCAACAATTACCCCCAGGCACTGGTCTGATACAGAATGAGGAAGAGGGAATCATACAGGCAAAATGAAGAAAATTTTAGTTAAAAAAGGTTCAAGTGGTTTCTGGTGAGTCTGTTAGAAGCTTTCCATTGATAGGAGATTTTTGGTGGATTTCCTTATTTATTTGCAGTGCTGGCTGGGGATTAATCCCACTGAAGTCCATCCTCCACCTTTAAAAAAAATTACTTTGAGACAGGTCATTGCAAAGTTGCAAAGGCTGGCCTCAAACTTGCTATCCTCCTTCCTCAGTCTCCCTTGTAGCTAGGATCACAGGCATGCACCATTGCACCTGGCTCTTTGCCAGGGGTTTGGTCACACGTAGAACACCATCAAGTCAACCATCATGTGTGAAGCATCGTTCCCATGTAAGAGGCTATAAATTGCCTCCTTGTGTATGTCCAGACCAGTAAAGATGCTTCTGGCTGCAAGTAACACAAAATCCTAATTCTGTCTTAAACCATAAGAACATAGTATCTCACATGCTCTGGTTTGTGTGTGCCGAGCAGCCTCACGAGCAACTCAGCAGTCGCCAGTGGCCGAGGTTGTTTCCGTTCTCTTCTTTCCTGTCCTCAGCATGCACTTCACCCTAAGGCTGTTTCCTCAAGGCTGCTACCTCTCTTGTTTTCAAGGTGGCTACTGCAGTTCCACACATGTTCACTAGGAGGAACAAAAAGAAAACATTTCTTGTGGTTCTTTCTAAAAGAGAGGGATTTCCCCAAAACAATATTTGGACCCAGATGACACGAACTCTATCACTCAGTCACAGGGAGCCTTGGGCAGTGTTTATTAGCCATTACAGATCTTAATTTATCTTCTATAATCAAATGGATAACAAGAGTTCTTGAGTCATAAAAGCTTGTGGATGTCAGTGGGGTTGTCCCTCTGATGCACTCAACATGAGCCCTGGTATACTGCATTCTCAGAAAGAGCCTGCTTGACTTTCTTGGTAAATCCTGCAGGTTAACTGGGTCTGAATGCTCTGTGTAAGTTGTCTCTGCATGTCCAGGATTCCATGTGAATTTTACAGGTGTCTGTAGCCAAAAGGAAGGTCAGAAAATGGATGATTTGGGAACTGTTTTCCTTTTGTTGAGCTCTTTGGTCAACCTCACCCTCAACTATTCCTGTATTAACAATCCTAGGATGCTCACTTTTCTTTAACCATTATATTAGCAGAAAGATCCCAATGTGTATTCTTTGGCCTGCAAAAAAGGGAGAGTTAAAAGTGTATGTGTTGGGACCTATTTTTAGTGCTTTAGAAGTCAGATCTTCCCTTCCTGCCTTCTCCAGGCCCTCGGGACTTCTAGATTTACTATTTAAATATTCATAAAGTGTTAAAATTATTTATTAAAGGTTTATGCTGTTATTATATTTAGTGTGGAATATTCATTTCTTCCTCCAAAAATAACAGGACTTTCCATTAAGCGACATGCGTTAATGATGCAGTAAATTGTCTCTTAAAGCAATAGAAAAAGTTTCCCTTTCCTTTGACAACCTAAGTACCCTTATTTAAAAGTAGGGTTCTACCTCACTGGAAAGCACATTGCTACTGATTCACCAAATCAGTAGCAATGTTAGTCTATGTAGATTTAGGAAAACTATAGTGTTTATAGAGAAACTTTGCTTTCAGAAATAACCGTCTAGTTAAAAGCAGTAGATGCCCCTGTACTGGTAATCTTCCTTTACTCCATGACTACTGGTGCATGTGTGTACATGTCCATGTCTATGTGTATGCATGAGTGTGAACACATACAGGAAAAGTCTTGGTCTCCTTAGATTCATTTACTAATTCATTTAATCGTTTTAATTATTCTGTGATAACACAGTGCTTGATGCCAAAGACCAATTAATGAATAAGAAACACTATTCCCTGAAGTTTGTCACAGAGGTGCATGCCTGTAATCCCAGTACTTTCTGGGCTGAGAAAAGGAGGATTGCAGGTTCAGTGTTAACCTCAATGACTTACAGAGAACATAAGCAACTTAGTGAGATCCTGTTTCAAAATAAAAAATAATAAGGGCTGCAGGTGTAGTTTAAAGATAGAATAACCCTGGGTCCAATCCCTAGTATCAAAAGAAGAAGATGAAGATGAAGAAGGAAAAGGAGAATGAGGATAAAGAGAAGAAAAGAAAAAAAGAAACACTCTGCCCTGAGAGATTCACAAGGCCCAATGGAGGATAAAGACAAGGAATAAAATAACAATGGTGCATAAATAAATACTAAGCAATGCAGAGGTACAAATACAAAGTATGGAAATACGGAGGAGTTAATTTTGTAAAGGACCGGTTCTTTGATATATTGCCAAAACTATGATCTAGCTTGATGGCTCTCACCTAGGAGAGACTTGGTGCTCAAGGGACATCTTATAATTTTCTGAGCCATTTTGGATTGTCACAAAAGAGTGAGCGATTCTGGTTTATTGTGGGAATGTTGCTAAAAATTCTCTTCTTTAATGGTGTTTAGCTAGAAATGTTGCTAAACACCATTAAACAGCCAGGACAGTTCCCCCAATAAATAGTTATCTGGTTCTATCTATCAGCAGTGTCCAGGTTGAGTTTGAGAAACACTGAGCCAGCTCAAAAGGGTCCTAAGAAACTCTGAGTCATTCTGATTAAAGTCAGTGAGACTGGTTTGAGATGCTTGGAGACAGCTTATGTTTGGTCCAGAGAGATAATCCAGGGTCATAAAATGAGTCCCTTTTCTTTGACTTTGTAAATTCACATTTAGAAATCTGCCCCCAAGGAAATTGTCAGAATTGCTATTACCAAATTATGCACAAAATTGCTCAAAGCTGCAGGAACAATAGCAGTAACAACAATAAAATTTAAAACAACCTAAGTAGCCAAAACCAATACTAATAGATTATAGATTGGCTAAATAACTATGATACGTGATATATTTTAAGGATTTCTGCAAGTAATTTCTGCAAGTAATTTTAATAATATATAATGTATATTATCTGAAATTGAGAAGGAATGCTCTATTTCTCTTTTTTCTTTCTCTCTTTCTCTCTCACACACACAAAGATGGAGAGAAATGAATCTATAGGTTAATATTAGTTGGTAAATGATGAGATTAAAGGTAGTGTTAAGGTAGTGTTCTTTTTTATTTTAATTTTCTTGTGTTCTTTAAGTTTGCAAAAATTAACATTAATAAAATTTCTTAGTTTATTTTAATATATATGTTTTGTTTTATATATGTTATATGTGTTTTAATATATATTTCTGTTTTATTATATACATACATATATATATATATATATATATATATATATATATGTTTTTATGGTACTGGGGTGGAACCCAAGTGCTTTATACCTCCAGGCTTTCTACCTCCAGGCTGGCTTTGAACCTGTGTGATCC
The DNA here is from genome assembly GCF_963383645.1 of Muscardinus avellanarius. NCBI lineage: Eukaryota > Metazoa > Chordata > Mammalia > Rodentia > Gliridae > Muscardinus > Muscardinus avellanarius. Next base: position 42,604,638 of record NC_137796.1, read on the forward strand.
TCCTGTCTCAGCCTCCCAAGTGCGGGGATTACAAGCGTGCGCCACCACGCCCGGCATTATTTTCAATTTATAGATGAGCAAATAAGGTGACCTAACTGACGGGGATAGGGTGGGGAAAAGGGAAATTCCTTAATGTACATGATGTACATTCACAAACATATTAAAGTCAATCACTAAGTTAAACATGAGAAGGAGGGAAGGGGTAGGGAATGGGGAGCGAATTGGGGAAGGGCTAAATGAGTGATGTATGCATGCATCCCTCCACCATCTTGTACCCCATTAAGATGTATGACTATAATGCACCAATAAAAAAAGTTAAAAAATTATTAAAGGAGCTGAGATTTTAGTGTTCTGGGCTGAGGTCATCCCCTAGATGTTACAACTTGGTGCACCCCAGATCCTTTCCCCTAGGATCTGCTTCTACTCTTGGTACCTGTGGGTCCTGGGAACCTCAGCCTTCCTGTCTTTCAGAGTGGTCTGAGAAGCCCATGGGATCTACACAGAGAAATGAAAAACTGAAGAAATGAAACGTTTCAAGATCATCCTTCTCAAGGAAAGAATTCTATAAATGCTTAATGGACCTGGACCTAAACTGGCTATCCCCTTGTTCCTGACAGGTCCTGGGGGTACCACGGGACACTTCACAGGCAAATGGCTCCACCTTTGCAGGAGGGAAAGAGATGCCCCTCTGGTTACTCAGTCAGCAAGAACTGGAAGCTGCAAGTAGATCCCACAGCTTGTTTTTGTTTGTGGTTGGAATTTGAGGAATATGCTCCCTCAACCATTAGCTGGAACATTGGCACATACTCACTACTAAAATCAGTCCTAGATGAGACTTGCTGGGATTTCCAGCAATGGGCTCTCTTTGCCCTTTGCTCTACTCCTTCAGATGGTGTTTTCCAAGCCACTGTTTGGAATACAGATCTTACCAAAGGATCACTTTTTTCTGCCTGCTTCAGAAGCACTTCCTTATGCTGCTCTGGGACATGCGCATCATTTGCTCTCTTGGGGGCTGGGAAGTCTTGCTCCTCAAATCTAAATGAAACCAGCTTAGGCAAATAGCCTCCTTTTACTTTCCCACCACCCAAGAGTGCAGGCAGAAATCCACCTGCTTTTCCCAAAAAGCCTTCTCCCCAATTTTGGGGAAGATTACCCAAAGCCTATGTAAAGCCAGAAATTTCTGGGGCTTGGCTTAGAGGACCCATAAGGGCCCCAGAAGATTCAAAGTGATTTCAGCTCCACATGGCTCCTATAAGTGTCAGTGTAGTTGCCAGTCCATTTTTCCTACTCAGAGAGTCGGGGTGCCTACTAAATAATTGAATATTAGTAACAGTTTCTTTCCCCTTCTACAAGCATTCCCAAAGGTCTGCCGTTTTCTTTGCAGGAACAGTTGGCATTAAATACGCTGGGTGTCAATGCAGCAGTGAGGTGGTTAATTTTGACTGAATATTATGCTATATAACCACTTGGCATTTAACTTGAAAAATGGCTTTCTGCTTCACCTGTCAGCATACCCAGTTCTCATCAAATAAGTGAGTGAGAAAAATTTTTAAATTTCAATTTCCTGATGCTATTAGACACTACTTCTTCCATACTTAAACAGTTTAGCAGTGCATGTACAGGCTTTGGTATTCAGGCCATGTCTCACACTACATGCTATTACAATAGCTTTTTTGTTTAAAGGGTAAAGAGATGCATGGATCTTTATCTTGAGGTTAGGAAAATGTATTGCAGAAACATGACCAATCAGGTTCTGAATAACTTTGAAACATGGTACCGTCACCTCAATGTAGTACAAGGAATCCCAATGCCGACTGTAGAGGGTTTAAGACTGTCAGAAAGAATCCTTGGGAATGAAACCACTGTGCAGAGTAATCCAGCATGGTACTTCAGGGGGAAATTGATCACTCATGTTAACATTAATCTATTTTTACTGTTTCTTTTGTCAATTATAATTCGGTAAACCATGCCACAGTCTTGCATTCATGAACTCTCTATGTTTAGGATTAAAACCCCAGGCTCATCCACTTACATGAATTAGAGATCTCCTGCTATTCGTAGTTCAGACAGCTTGGTGAGTGTCACCTTATTTTGTTTAGACATGCTTAAAATGAAAAGCCTGTGGAGACAGATGACAATATTTGATTTCTATGTTGCAGAACCACTTTCTAATAACCCCTTATTTTTATATCTGTGCTAGAATAGGAAATGTGGATAGGTGATTTAAGAAGCACTCAGCCACTGTGGCCTAGAGGTTGCATCCAGTCACCTTCCTCCCAGGCCTGGCCTGTTTCTGTAAACACAGTATTACTGGGACAGAGGCACACATGTTCGCTTACATATTGTAGTTTGTGGTATGCAGAGTTGCATAGTCATAGAAATGGCTCATACAGCCTAAAATATTGTCTATTTGGCCCTTCATAGAGTTCACCACCCTGAAATTTAGAATCTCAAAGTTTTTATCATCTTCCCTCTGTGTTTATGAGCCTAAATTCCCTATATTTGTAGCAAAGATTTTCTAGAAAGAATGAGAAACTGTACACATGGGAAGAGATTCTATTTCTTTACTTTAGCACAAATCAACTGTATTTTACAACTGAAAAAAAAAAAAAGCTAGGCATTAGAGGGGTTAAGTGACCTGTTATAGGCCACAGAGCTGGTAATAGAAGCACAAGCTCCACTTTGTTCAGGAGCTATAGGGATTAAACAAGTTAGTAAATATGAGTTGAAAAGGTGTTCCCATCACATAGCAAATCCTCAGTTCTTGGTAAATACGATTAATTTACTCTTTCTAGATTTGTTATTTCAGGACCCTCACCCGGGTGCACCAGCAGCCAGTGGGAAGGGATGGCACTGCTATCGACGTGGAGACCCAGGCCGTCAGCCAAAGCAGGCCAGTTGTCTCTATCAGAAACACGAACAAGACTCCCTTGTAATAGGCTTTCATATTTTGGCCAAGCTGACTCAGTCTGGCCTGTAGGAAACCTGTGTCCTTCCTGCACAATTTCAGCCTAAGAAAATCTCTCTCTCTCTCTCTCTCTCTCTCTCTCTCTCTCTCTCTCTCTCTCTCTCTTGGCTCAGGGAACAAGAAGAGGGAGGGCTTGAAATCAATAAATGGATTGCACACCTTCAGGGCTCTGTCATTTGTCATCTCTGACCTACACAGGCATCCTGGGACTTACACTAACCTGTGCTACATACACTTCCATGCTCTCTCTTATCCCCCACTCTGACCTCTCAAAATATTGTTTCAGGTTCCAGGAGGCTGGGTGGAGAGAGGACAGGTGAGGGCGAGCTGGCAGGACGCAGAGACAGGGCACTTCCGGAGCGCTGGCTCTGCTGCCTGGTATCACATGCCAGGTGCCCATGTCTCCTGGTCCCTCTGAGGTCACCAGGTAGCTGGAACCCTTGGCTGCCTTCCAAGCAGCCCTCAAACACAGCCATGCTCATCTCATGAAAAGCCAATGAAGAGGATTGGTGGGCAGGTTAACCAAGGTTTTGGACATATGACCTCCATGGTGAAGAACTAACCAGCAAGCCCTTCAAGGTCATTCATTTATCCCTGGTATGCTTGTGAGGAGACAGAGGGTGGGAGGGAGGAATTGAAAGTTCCTAGCTTGAGGAACTCTGCATCCCCCTACAAGCCCCTTCTATCATTAGCCTAAGAACTGGATTAATATAGGAAACTAGCTCTAAAGGAGTTGGAAAAATAAATAGGGATCAGCAAGGGAACCCAGGTATTAGAAATGCAGGAGCTTCTTGTACCTCCTAGAGCTAGAGGAGTAATAGGAAAAGGTGTTTGTTTGTTTGTTTGTTTGTTTGTTTGTTTGTTTTGTTTGCGGGTCTGGAGATGGAACCCAGGGACATTTGACCTCCAAGCTACACCCCCTGCCCTATTTTTTCATTCTTTATTTTGAAACCGGGTCTCACTGAGTTGCAGAGGGCCTCACTAAGTAGCTGAGGCTGTCCGTGAACAGCGATCCTCCAGGTCTCAGCCTCCTGAATGCTGGGATTACAAGCGTGCGCCACCACACCTGACTCATGGGAAAAGGTGGCGTTTTAGGGATCCAAAATCTGAGACTGTTCCTGTAAATTAGGGTCATGGAAGAAAGAGCTGTCTGGGGTCTGTGAAGACAAGGAAGAGCTGCAGCCATTGGCAGGTTGGCCACCCCTTCACAGAGGCTCTTAGGACACTGCAGGAAGTCTTTTGGACTCACTCTCTAAAGCCCCCCCCCCCTTTTTTGCCAACAGCTGTACTGGAGAGGCTTTGAATAGTAGTGTGAGGATCATTTGAGGCAGGAGGGAAGTTCTAGATGAGAAGAAACTCTCTGGGTGATTAGATAGAGTCTCAAGAAGGTGAGTGTCTCCCAAGTTCCAAGCAGCAAGGAACCAGGATGGTGGGATTTCTTTCCAGGGCTACAGATAGCTCTCCTGATAAACAAGTCTCTCTTGGTCCCTCTTCCCAGTGGCTTCACCACCCTCGCCTGGAAAAGGGATGGCTGGATCAAATGGAAATGGCTATCCTTAGACATCATGATAGGGGACAGTTGCCACGCACACTACCTAGCAAGAGCTTTAAGAAAAAAAAGATTGTCTCTGACCTCTAAGGAGGGTCCTGCATGGGGCAAGAGGCCCAAAACCAGGAGGTTGGACCCTGGAAACTAAGGTTGGGGGCCAGGATTGCATGGTGTAAGTATGTGTCAGTGATACCTGGGCAAAGTGTGAGAACAGCACACACACTGTCCTCAAACGCTGCTTCTTGAGGAAAGCAAAACGACCACTGCAGACTTGGAGCCCCTTCCTGAGAAGGCCACCAGGGCTCCCTTGCCAGTTTTCCCTGCCGATTCCCACCAGCTTCTCCCCAGAACTCACCCCTACCCAGACCGTGAGGAGCCTGGCCAGGGGCTGATTTGTGAATGTGTCTCAAGGTCTACCATGTCACCACCCGTGACTTACTGCTCAAGCCACACCTCGCCCTGGCGGTGCTTGCTAATGTCCCGTCCTTCATATCTTTCTTTAATCACGAGAGAGTAATTGCAGATATTTAAGCACTCGAGTTTCCTGCAGGAATTTCTATACTGGGCTTTATAGGCCTTTTATAACAGAACAAATCACAGTTTGGGTGAAATCCTGGGAATTCTCTTGCAGGATAATCATGCTCAGATTGCCTCCCTACTGCTAGCTTAATGCGGCTGTCCAAGTTTGGGATTTACTGGGGAGCCAATTTGTTTTAAGAAATTAACAAAACCAATACCTAAGTACCGCACTGAACATAAAGTTTTTATTCATTTTGGTGAAAAGAAAGAAAAAATATCCCCAGCATTCTACTACTCACAAAACAGCTCTTGAAAATCATTTTTATGAAATCAAATCTCTCCCCAAATGATTCCCTCATGCTAAGAGGGATGCTGCATGGCCTTCCAATAATCACTCCCTTCTATACATCGCTAACCAGTTTGAACATTGTAGGCTTCGCCTCGACACAAAGGTCTCATTGCACCATCTTTTATTATTTTTTATTTTATTTACTTATACTTTTGCAAAAATGCAGGGAGCCACACTGGTGGGCAGAATTCTCATACAGGAATAACCATGTGAATGTTGAGATTTGCGTATAAAAAAGAAGCCTTTATTCCCCACAAACTACATTTCACACATACACAAATTAGATCCCCCCCAAAATTATGACCTTGAGCATGCTTGTAATCCCTGAGACAGGAGGATCGCACAGGTTCGTAGCCAGCCTCAGCTGGCTTAAGAGACCCTGTTTCCAAATAAAAATATAAAAATAAGTCTGGGAGTGTAGTTTGGAGGTAGAAGGCCCCTGGGATCCATCCCCGGTACCACCAAAAAAAAAAAAAATGTGGCCTTGAGATGAGAAGAGGGAAGAAAGAACGATGCATTTTCATAGAGTTGGATGCATAAAAACGTCTTTGAAAAGCAAAGGTCTTTTCTCTGAGGGCCCCCGTTTCCCTTGCTCTCACCTGACCTGCCATATTCTTCTCTGTCCTGGACGCAGAGGGACTGTATTGTCCCTTCACCTACACAGCCACTTGGGAAATAAACCTTATTTAAAATGTGTTCTTTTTGTTTGCCTGCAGCTGCACAGCACCAGAGGGATGTCCCCACTCAATTCCCCTTTGGAAACACAGAGGCACAAGCCTTGTGTCCAGAGAGGGGAGGGGAGCCTCCCTCAGGTCTCCCTTTCAGACATTGGCTGATTGTGTAATCTGGCCCAGGGTAGGTGCATGGACTGGAAGGCTACGGGGAAGGGTCTCAGGATCCCATTTGCCAAAAGAATGGTGATTCTGAGGTACTTTCCTAGTCTGAATTGTAGAATAAGCCCCAAATATCCCTTTAACAACAGGAAAATCTCTAGTGGGGCTCAGTCACTTTGCACAGTCCTGCACCAGACCCCAGGCATATACGACCTGGACAGGGACACCTTGGGATGGCCATGAGGCTGTGGAAGGAACTCAAAGCCACTGGCTCCTCTGGTGGACATGTGTGCAGAGAAGGCAGAGAGGTCCAGTGTATTCAACTGCTGTGGGCACAGAGCAGGGCTTTCTAGAGGACAGGACTCTAGAAGGCATTCACACCAAGACCTACATGGTAGACTCACTCTCTCTAGGTAAGGGCACTTCCTGAGATGAGGGTCACAGCCAGCCAGCCTCCTGAATTGGTCAGAAAGCAAAGTTGTTTCTTTGCAGAGGTCAGAAAGCAAAGTTGTTTCTGGGCAGCACATTATCCCCACCTTGCTCTGTCTAGTCCCCTTACATGCTCCACTGTAGCTCTGCTACCCTGGACCCTTGTAATATCTACCAGTAAAAGACCACCCGAGGGTCCTGCTATGACCCGTGTACATCTTGGCTACTCACATAGGGTGCTCTTAGAGCCAGCCTGGACCTCCTTCTGTGAACTTTGGATCTGATCCTAACTGTCCCAAACTGTGGTCATCATCTGCATCTGTTACCAGCCAGCTGGTCCCTGGAGAATCATCCTAAGTCCAGAGGTCTGGTCAGAGGTTCCCTGTACCCCTCTGGTTATGACACAGTTGACTATGAATGAACCTCGGTCACATCTACTCTACTCCTTCCCTGGGTGGAGGACCAGGACTTCTCCAGGGGGTCCAGACTCCCTGTTATCTGACAGCCTTTTCTGGGGTTGAGGCCTGGAATCTAGAATGCTCCAGGCATTGGGAGATTCTGATGGTGGGGGATAGGAGGCACGAGACAGCCATGTGCTCCAACTCGGCGCATGGCCAGCTCCAGCCTGTGCCTCAGAATGGCCATTTCTGCATCCTGCCCACTTCCTGGGGCTCCCCACTGGCCTACATGTGCACTGCATGATACCTTGAGCTGTAGAGACCTGCATTAACAGGCCTGCAGGTGTCTGGTCAAGGCACAAGGCTGCCTTTCTGAAGGAAAAATAGCCGTGGCCCTGCCTCCCTTCTCAATGTTTCCAATTTCTCAACAGGGGTGAGTGAAACACCTACTGTATACAATTCCTAGGCTGAGAAATGGAGACACAATAATGTTAAGACAAAGCCCTTGCTCTTTTGGAGGGTGGAGCCCATTGGAAGTGAAGCATCATGTCCACGAAAGAAGCAAATGTCATTTTAGATAATGAGAGTGAATAAAACAGGGCGATAGGAACAGGAAGTTGGGTGTGGGTGTCCATGCTTGATGCTCCGTCAAGAAGACTTTCTGAGGGGGTGGTGGTTAAAAGGTGGCCAGTGAGTGGCAAGACAGGAAGAGGAAGAGGAAGAGGAAACAGCAGGAGCAAAGGTAGGAGTTGAAACTGAGAGGCACTAGAGCGAGTGGGGAGGAAGGGGAAGGGAGTCAGAGCTCAGAGATGGACCCTCAGATCACAGCCACAGCCAGGCCTCTGGGTTTCACTGGATTTGCCAGGAGAAGCTGTGACACTAACATGACACCATCCCAATACACAGAAAACACACATTTGGCCTAAACCCCGGCAGGCAGAATCAGGGGAGCATTGTTTTCAACAACAACAAAAAAAATACGTTTTTAATTAACAGGTTTTATTTACCACAGACAAGTTCACTCTGGCTCACACAGCCCCTTTAAGAGCATTTTAAATTATCAGCTTTTATTTATCACAAGAAAGTCTCCCTGACAAGGGGGTACTTTACTGTTGTTTTCTTCCAGCAGGCAGGAGGAGAAATGGAGAGCAAAATCCAGGGTTCCACTGTCCCCTGCAGGCCTTGCGTAGGTATCAGTGAGGGACAAGATCTGTGCCAGGACTCCCCTAGCAGCTGGCCACAGCCACACACACAGCATCTCCCCTTCCTTGCTACCTATGGTGACGACGGTGCGAGGGGCTGGTCAGTCACTGTTTTGGGTGTGAGTTGCCAAAGCAGCATCTGAATTAGATCTCACCACTTCAGCCCTACTGCAGTGCCCTGGCCCGGGATCACTGGCATCACTGGTGGAGGAAACACCGTGGACTTATGCTCCCTTGCTAATTCCACTGTGCGGCTTTCGGTGTCACTCTATTTAAATCCCTCCTAGATAGCCCTTAAGGACAGAGAGTTTTATTTATTCTTGGTGTGACAGCTTCTTTGGTCAAGACTCAGCCGGGCCAGGAAGCACCCAGGTTCATAAACTGGAAAGCCACACCGCTGCTGAATGACCACCTCCTCTTCTCCTTGTCATATGTGCATGTGAAAAAATTTACTGAGCCCATTTGAACATCTTTCAACTAATGGGAGGATTTTAAGACCTTTGCTGATTCTAGTAGTAGAAATTCTGCTTTGTATTTCACCCAGATACACAAAATAAAAATGTCTTTGATCAAAACCAGAGCATCGCCTGTGTGCCTGTACCTGCAGTTTGGGTAGCGGCTTAGTTTCCAGCAACATCAACAGTAACAACAACAAAAAAAAACCGCATCGTGGCAATCAGCACTCTAATGAGCCACTAACTCGGTTTCTACCTTATCCCAAAGGTATAGAGAATAGCACTGCTTTTTTTAAAATATCAAGAAAACATCATTTGCTCTAAAATGTCCCTAAAAGCAGGTCTAAATTGCCAATAAAGGCTAGGTAATTGTATCAGCATGGATCAGAAAGCATTTCTCAGGCCCGATGAAAGAGTTTGCAGGGCTGAAGAACTGAAACCTGCTGTATACTCAGTCCTCTGGAAACAGCCCACCAGGGTGGGCAGGGAAGGGGGAGATTCTCTACACAATGCAATTTCCCTTTGAAAGCCATGCACCCCTTCCCCCCCTCTTTTTGTTCTAATTTGTTAAATGTAATTTCTTCTGAGAAGTGGTCTGGAAACTCAGGTTAAATCAGAGAAACTTTCGCTGTTTGTTTTTGAGAAGTAGACCTTTCTCGTCGTCCCTCCTTAAGCCCTTGGGCCTGAATTACTTCATTATTCTCATCTAGTCTAGGTTAATGATGTATGAACTGCAAAACCCAAATGCTTGGGTGGCTTGTCTCCGTCTCCGTAACAGGACGGCCTCACCCTCCACCTTAGAGCTCTATAATCACTTGACTAACAAACACATATACAGTATAAATATTTAAGAAAAAGTAAATTCCATTAAGCTGCTGTGTGATAGATGCAGTGGTAGTACTTATCTTTGAAATATTAAACTCTAGACATTTATATCCATACAAAAAAGAGTTTCCTGCCATTTGATGAGAATTATGTGCCTGGCACTAATAAAATATTAAACTCCAATTTAAAAGATAAGTATCTTATCCACTTTTTTCATAATAAAACATTTTACGGTGCTCAGGAAAGCCAATATGCATCAGAATTTCCATACAATACTGTATTTACAAACTTTCATAAAAGTTTTGTGTCTGCATTTATCAGTGGCTGGTTTTACACTAGCATCCTGATTATTCTCCCTAATGACATGGCATATTTCAATAATGCATGACGGAAGGTGTACAAACAGCCTTTGTTTTTGTGTATGGGAATCGGGTATTTTTTGGTTAGCGACTCTCCCTGTCAGTTAATTAAGTGGAGGTGGTCACTAAGATCGCATTATCGTTTTTCGGTCCCCATTATATAAATTAATGTCAAACTGATGCAATGTTTCATGTTTAAAATAACAGATACAAGTGTTAAAAATTATAGCCTGCAGTTTTCCTATTTGACAATGCATTATTTTCAGTTGCAAATGTCAGTGTCTAACCCCTGCCAAGAATAGTGTGGAGAGGGCAATGAGTAATAAGTGTTAGTTATCAAATTTAGTGTCTTTTGAGATCCACCCAGGGTTGCTAGTGTGGGGGTGGGGAAACAGCTGATGCATATAAGAATTTATGGAAGCTCCACTCCAGAGCCCTGTGGGACAAGAGTAGGGATGGCAGGCAGTCAGCTGGCCTTGCACAAAGTGCCTGCCTCGGACCCTTGCCTGGGCAGTGGGCGATACGGGGTATTCCAAGTGACTTTTGGGCACGGGATATGTCAGAGAGTAGACCAGCTGAAACATAGGTGACTTTTCTCACATACAACACTTCCAAATGGCCTCCCTTAACTTGACTTGCACTGCAGAAGCCCCAGTCTTTGCATCCTAACACAGTCTCAATGCTGCCAATTTGAAATCTCACCTTGGACTTGGAATGCGTGAACTAGTCTTTGGCCATTGGTGGAACATTCCTGACACCTTAAGATCATTTTGACCTGGGACAGTGAGAGTCACACAGGGAAGCCCCTCTGTCCCCGTGGTGGAGATCAGCTTCAACACAAGGATTTCTATTAGTGTATTTTTCCTTCTTCCCTTTTTGTTTTGATAGATGTCAAAAGACAGCTCTGCCTTAAGAAATGTAATTACTCAAGAGGATGATTGGAGGTAAAAAGCTATGAGAGGTAAATAGTAAGATGTTTTAAAATAAACAAAAACCACTGTGGGAGTAAATCTCCACACCTTCATCCTTAGTCGGGGAATAAGAACGAAATGTCTATTGTCACATCCCAAAGCTGTGTCAATTGACTCAAGAGCAAGCAAAATATTTAGCTTGGGGGATAGAATAGTAAGATTAGCTAAATGCTTCTAACATCCAGAGACATTTTCAGTTCTCAAAGTGACGTTGGACACCCTGAAGCAGTATTCTGCTGGAAGGGACCTTCGCTCACTGTGAGCCTAGGAATTACCATCCATCAGAGGAGGGGTGAGTGGACTGTATCCTCTGCAGACCAACTAATGTGTGGCCAGTGATTGCCAAAATGTCCTATGAACATCCCCAATTTAACACCTCAAGGAAAAGCTCTGACAAACACTAGCAGAGAGACAGAGGTGGCAATCCACAGGGATTTAAAATAATAAACACCTCGTAGCCAACGAGACAGCAGGTTTGCAAGTGTTCTTTCCATCGGGCACATGTCCCGATGAAGTAGATGAAAACAGGTCTTATTTTATCCAGAGAATGTGGGTGCAAAGGGTCGCATATGCAGATTAGAGGGACCACCACTGACAATGGTGGGGGACTCAGGCATTTTTTGGCCTCAGACATCAGCTAATTTCTGAACGGCAGCTCTTTTCTTTCCTTCCCAAGACGAGCAGCGATTGAGTTCCTTATTTCTGTAAATTACTGTAGAAACAATGAGCTGCAATTATCATCACATTTGAAAAGCATCCACTAATTACACTCAGGATAAACTGCACTTAATACCTATGATATCTATTATGAGCAAATCAGTGTGATGCCCTAGCATGCACCGACCCCTTTATCTTCCAATATTTGGAAGGAATAATTGCTCTGTAAGGAGTTTCTTAAAAGCCTGGCCTGCTGGGGTTCTCTTTGGCAGCCATTTCACAGGTTGTGGCATTGAGGGGGGGAATGGCTCAGCTTAGATTTCTTTTTCCTAGGGGGAGGGAGAGAAAGAGGTAGTATAGCAGAGCCCTAGCTGTGTGGTCTCTGATAAATGTCCTAGCTGCTCTGAGCTGCTGTTTCCATCTCCATGAAATGGGGAAGAGAATAAGACTTAGTTGTGGGGTTACTGGAAGGATTAAATATGTCAAAGTCTTTAAATTGCTGTTGCAGTGTGTGATTTAAAAATGCCTGAATGCTTGGTTCTGGAAAGTTTCTCCAAACAGCTCTCACAGGGATTGACAATCCCTCTGAGGTTGGAGGTGAGGGTAAAGTGCTGGTGTCTGGCCAGACCCTCCATAGTAAAGGTTGGTTCACACTGGAGCTGCTATGGAACCCTCTGGAAACTTCTAGCAGGCTTTTGGTCCAGCCTGAGTCTGTTGATGTGTTCCTGAGTTCTGCAGGAAGCGGCTCCAGGTCTGTGTTTGTTCTGTGAATCTAAACTCAAAGCGCAGCTCTCCTAATCTTGAATAAAATAAATTATATATAAATTGATTTGAAAAGTAATCTTTATGAAAAAGGAGACATTGGTGGTAATACTATTGTTTTTAAATCACAACTCTAATTTTTTTATCACAGAATGCCCATTCTGTTCCCACCTGTTCAGTTGCTGCCTTGGATGGGACCTTGACCCAGGCTCTTACCTGACCCTTCCCATCTCTCATCTCCTTCATTTCCTGCTCCCACCAGATGAGAACTTTCGGAGTTTCTAGAGCAGGCCACGTTATTTTCCACTGCTGTCTTTGCAGAGCATGGAGTGGTGACTGGCACAGACTCCAGAGCTAGAGTCCTCAGGTTCAAAGCCCTGCCCATCACTGAGAAGCCGCATGGCCCTGAGCAAGCTGCTTAACATCTCTGAGCCTTACTTTTACAATCAATAACAAAGGTTATCTGTCCATGGAACAGTGGAGACGGGCTTTGGGTAACTGTTCTTATGCCATGTGAAGGGGGACCACCTAGGTACAAATTGAAGATTAGTCTGAAATGGGAGAGTTTCTCTCTTCTCTACATGTGGACTCTTTAAGTTTTCAGTCCACCTCATGCTTTTCCAGAAAGCTTCTCCCACTCCCCATCCTATGCCGACCATACTTTCCCCGCATGACTTAGCTCTGCACTATTTACTATTTGGTCCCGGCCTCTAATTATTCCAGTGTCGTCTTTGTCACCGATCAGATTCCACAAGAAGGGAATGTAGTAAGCGTTTGGCTGATAACTGATTATAACACCAAACACCAAGAATGCCATGTTAACTCTCAGGACTATGGGGCTACACACATCATAAAGAGCAAATGGCCACTTCCACAGAGAGCAAAGCATTTCTCTTTCCTCTGGTCAAGTCAGCCAGATTCCTGGTCAAACAGTTCCCTGATGGAGCTGGAAGGAGAGGAGACAAGATACAGCCAGGGGAAGAGCTAGATTGGGGCCCAGCTGCCACTTCCTGTCAGCCTCAAGAGCCCACCTTGAGCTTCCCAAATGGGCATGTCTCCAACACCTTCAGGAAGGAGAAAAGTCCAAAGCTGGGCTGGTCCTTGCAATGACCATGCCTGGCCTTTCAGATCACAATTATGACATCACTGTCTTTATTCCAATAACCTGATGTGAGACGGGTGTTGTCTGGAGCACTCTTTGGCTCCTTTTGCCTGGAGAAAAAACAAAAAGTAGAAAGGAGTATAGTTTTCTATAGCATGACTTAATTTTTAAAAGTTACCTAGAAGAAAAAATGAAGAAGAAGAATAAGGAGGAGAGCAGAAAGGAGACGCGGAGGTAGGAAAAAGATAAAGAAGGAAGGGAAGGGAAGAAAGGGAGAGAAGGGAGGGAATTAGGACCTTCCATCTGGCTTGCCGCACCCCAGAGCACTAGGGGAGCGCCAACCACTCACTTTCTTCCATTAACTTAGAGCTGATCTCATTGAAAATATGATGCCTCAAATCTGAAGGATCTTTTCTGTGTGACAGGGACAGGGTGGGTGGCTTCTGTCTGCAATTTAAGGTAAAATTAACGCATATGCTTCTTTAGTATTTTCACAGAGTGAGACTTCCAGCCAAATGTGAGTGTTTCCACACACTTCCTTCTCGAGAAACCAGATTTGCATATGCATTAAAGCCATTTCATCAGAATGCACACACAGAGGAATGACACATCTCACTGACAGCACCCGGGTGACAGATAACTCCATACAAAACATACATTTGAGAAGAAAATAGGAGGAGGAATAGAATTAGGGGCCGGTGCACGAGCAGCATTGCGCTGGAGGGAAGAGGCACAGACTGGGCTGCCTGACTCACTTCCTGGCATCACAGGAGTCTTGTGGTGACAGGTGCCCCTATGACCACCTGCACCAGGTGGGCTGGTGGGTACCAACATCGTTGATTGATGCTGCGTTAGCTCATCATCACTGCAGCACACGGCCTTCCTTGTGGCTGGTGACGAGGCCTGGCCTTGACCACTGCCATCCGGCCTCTTCGTCTGTCTGGCTTAGCTGTCTGTTCACCTGAGTGGGGTCTCTGTACATCACATCTTACTGCCCAGAACACTTTGGACTGTCACATGGGTGTTCAGAGGAGAATTTACAGGGAATTTCATGCCACCAGGATGCCTCATATGCGGGACTGTGGGACAGGAAGAGGACTGGAGGGGAACAGAAGCCGGCTTGGGATCAGAAAGCATTTCTAGGCTTGCATTTCAGGTGAACACCTGAGAAGCTCTTAGCAGGGCCTGCGGTCCAAGTCCTCATTGATTTATTGTGATCACTTTCTCATTCTCAATAAATATTTATTTTCATGGGGATGTTTTTCTTAAAGAAAGTTACTTTCATAAAACCTTTGGATCCACAATCACTCATCTTCCTTTTGTAGGCTACATTAGTTCAATTCTTAATGTAAATATCACCGTCTGAGGGAGGCTTTCATAACACTGCTCCCAGTTCTGAGTCATTCTACACTTCTCCCCAATTTGAGGAATTTACCTACTCTCTCAAACTACTTTATTCGTTCCTTTATTCATTCATTCACTCATTTTGTTCATTTGTTGACCATGAGCAGAGGGTTAAGTCTACTAACTTGCCATCCTGTCTCAACCCATAGAAACCTAGAATGGCTTAGAGCAAGTGTATAGGAGGTATTTGGGTGAAAGAATGGCTGGCCAGTATGCTGGCGACTTTTTCTGCCCTCTAAATATGTCATCTGCTTCTCTGGAATGACGAGCTTTCATATGAAATGCAAAAGTTTTGTTACATGTGTTAAATAGTTCAACACATGTCTTCCAGGCCCCAGTAACTCTTGTCGGTCATTGGTCCAACTGAGAACAAGGCAGGCACAGTCCCTGTCTTTAAGGTGAGTGCAGTTTACAGGAAATAGAGACGTTTAACAGAAAACCACACTACTATTTAATGAGAGTTGTGACGAATCATTCGAAAGGTCACAGTAAGGAGTGACACCAGGGACAACCAGATGGTTCTAAACCTGTCTATAGCTGACACACTGTCTTGATGTTTTGGGTCACCAACTCACAGGAGGCTGGTCATGCCTGGGTGCCCAGGAGTGTGGGGACATCCAGAGGGGCACCAAGCCCTTGGCCTCCTGGAGACTGAAACACTGATATAGGAAGGAAAGGACCTCCTGTCACCTCTACTCCCCTCTATTGTACACCTCCCCAGCCCAAGGGTCCCTGGAGCCACAGCTTTAGTAGCCATGTTACCAGTGCAGTGACTGCCTCTGAGAAGTGAGGGTCCAGTTGTTCGAGGTGGCAGATAAGGAGTGATCATTCTCAATAGAAATCTTGGTACTAACCTGGATAGGGTCACCATATTATGATCATCTGGGAAAATGAAATTGAAAATTTTGAAAGAAACAAAAATCTCAACTTCCTTCTTTAAAGATTTTCTTTAAAAATTGTTACTGCTGGCTGGGTGTTGTGGCGCATGCTTGTAATCCCCGTGCTTAGGAGGCTGAGACAGGAGGATCGCACAGGTTCGAAGCCAGCCTCAGCTACTTAGTGAGGCTCTCAGCAACTTAGTGAGACCCTGTTTCCAAATAAAGTATAAAATAGGTCTGGGAGTGTAGCCTGGAGATAGAAAAGTCCCTGGGTTCTACCCCCAGTACCACAAAAAAATTGTTACTGCTATATGAAAATATGAAAAATATAAATATTAATGGGGGTATCATGTGATTTTTATATGTGTGATGTGGGATATATATATATATGAATATATATTTTTTATTTAAACATCATCAAACATCTGTCATCTCTTCATGGTAAAATATTCAAAATCCTATCCTTGAGGTTTTGGGGTCTACATATTTTGTTCTCTATAGTCACCATATTGTGCAGTAGCACACCAGAACTTCTTGCTCCTATGCAGTTGTAACTGGGTGCTAATCAGTCAACTTTCCCCAGTTCCTGTCTTCCCACTGCTCTCCCCAGCTTCAGGTAACCACCATTCTACTTTCAATTTCTTTGAGATCAACTCTGTTTAGATTCCACATATGAATGAGATCACATGATACTTGTCTTCCTGTGCTGGCTTATTTCACTAAACATAATGACTTCCAGTTCCATCTATGTTGCTGGAAAAGGCAGGATTTCATTCTTTTTTAGAGCTGAGTAGTATTCCTATATTACAAATGTAGATAGCAAATATGCATTTAAAAAAAAAAAAACAAGGTCATCTTCTCTTTGGTGAATCTGTAGACCTGGGTCCCTTGGGGAAACTCATGCTCAGAGTCACCACTTCTATTCCCTCAGAGATACTAGTGCTCCATGGACTTGGTATAAAAGGTAATGGAAATGGTGGCTGGAAGGGTCTATCCACAGTGGGCCCTCAGCAACCACTGTGAAATGATCCAGTGATACTGTAGGCATGCGCTGGCCAGGCCCATGCTTGCCCTGTCCCCAAGTCATCTTCCGAGGGAGAAAACAACACGATGTGTTTTTGTGTTTGGGGATGCTTAGCAAATTATGTGTAATTAATTAAATTAGCCTCATAATTAGTCATGTTGGTCTGTGTTGCCTATTCATATGACCCAAAGCTTGCCACTCTTTTTAGTTGTTTTTCACGATGGAAATGCTGCCAGAGTCAGAGGCATGTATCAGGATGCTCTGAGTACCTTACACTCTGTCCCCATACTGTTCTTCAAGTCAGCACTCAGCGGAGGCATGCGGCTGCTGGTGAGAGGACACAAACCACCACAGATCACCAAGGACAATTGGGGAAAGGGCAGAAGACCTGAATGCGTGGAACCCCATTGTCAGTGGTTAAGGTTCTTGAAATAACAGGTGAATCGGAATTTCAAGCTATTAAGACTGTATTCCTAAACTACCAACCTGGAGCTCTATTATTTTTCTAAAAAATTGCAACAAACTCATTTTTTTTCAGCCACGTGTTTCCTTGGGTGCTAAGTCTATCACTGTTGCAAACATTAGTACCCCTCCCCCATCAGAGATATTGATGAGGGTCCAAATCTTCACTCTCTCTAACCTGGTGGCTTCACGGTGTCTTCAGAAGAGAATTCATAATTGTTGGAATATTCTTGGCCATCCTTCATTTGGAATTTATGTGGTAATTTCAGCAAAACCGAGACCTTGTACAGCAGTTTTCATCTTTTTCAAGGCTGCCTCTCTTTCTGGATGTTGGAGAGCTTCCAATTATTCCTTCTGGTCTCTTTGGATGTGAATTGTAACAGATCAGCTGAGAGTCGCAGTTCAACATTGTTAAGCTTATCAATATAAATATAATGTTAAACCCCTTTTAGATAATTGGAGCTATGTGTGAAAATGTGACCAATTTGTGCATAAATTGGTCCTACACTTCTTCCTGGCAAAGCAGAGAGAGAGGGAAAGAGAGACCAACCATATGTGAAGCTGGACTGCTTCTTCTCAGGGACTTTTTCCACACCTTAAATTCTTGATTTTGTTTTGTAGCTGCTGACAATTAGAAACCTGCACAGGTTATGCAAAACCATAAGGTCCCTTGCCCCTTTACACCAAATTCTTCCATCCTAGAGGCTGCAAAAGAAGTATCAACAAGGCACATTCATATCACACCAATGGGGAGCTTGCAGACGGTCTTGAGAATTAGACATCTCTGCTTGGACAGATACCAAATTCAAACAACCAACTGGAGAGACTGACGCCCATGGAGAGGGGAAAAGAGGGTGCTGAGGGAAATCCTGGAACTAACTCATCCCACTTGGAAACCTTGCTGTCATTTCAGGATCCTGGAAAAGCTCATATTCTCCTCCTGGCTTCTCCTTGCTGTGTGTGTGCATGCCTGTGAGGGGTGAATGGTGGGGGAGGGAGGATGGGGTAGAAGCCAGTTTATTTCTACAGTGGCAAATACTCCAGAGGAGGTAAGAAAGCTGGAGATAATTATTATAAAACTGACCCCAGAATTTTACACCTTATGAAAAATATTTAGCAAAAATCAATCTTCCTAGTGATACTGAGCTCAATATTATCATCCTAACTCTATAATTAAAACTCGACACAAAACTAAACCAAACCAAATCAGCCACAAAAGGATACTCAGAACCACTTCTGAGGTCCACTCTGTAGTTTCTAAATTTTTAAGAGGTTTGTTTATTTACCTATAACAATACTGTAATGAGAATATGGGAAGAAAAAATATTTGAGGTTCATGTCCTCTGTGGAATCATTGGGTAGGTTTCTGGCTGGCCTGAGTATGGAAGGGAACATGTTGTCTTGGGAGTTGCTTGGCTAAGGTGTCCCTGTGTCAGGAGAACTTTAGGTAAGGGTGAGGGATTTGCCTTCCTGGTTCTGAGTCAGGTTTGCCTCCTTTTTAGAACCCAGGATGCCAGCCCCACCCAGATAGGACAGAGATCTGGGCAAATGCAGAAGGACTCTCCTTTGACACTCCCTCAGGTACTGAAGAGTCCACAGTACTGAGGCTGAGCTCTGCAAGAAAACAGACCTCTTGTTCCCTCATCTCCAGATTACTTAGAAAACACAAAGGCTACTTCCAAGCCCCCCAAGTTTGACCTCTGACGTTGGGGTACTCAGGGTGCGAGTACATATAACAGATGCCTGAATTAAAAAAAAATACCCTAAGACCTTTGCCCTAGAAAAAGGTCTGTTCCTGGGAAAATTAAAGATGACTGGTGAACTTCATATTATTTTTAATGGACCCCCAGACTCTATGATTATGTTTTTTTCTCAACTATTCACCTCCTCTCTCTAACTTGGGCAAAAGGAAGTGTATAAAGAGGCGTCTTGGACATCAAATGCTCTGTTAAAGCAGCAAGATGAGTTAAGCAGACATGAATCAGAAAACATATGGATCCAATTTGGGTTTAAAAATTAATGGGAAAACACATTCTCATCAAACTCAAAACAATGAAAAATATTTTTTAAGCAGGCAAAAAATCCAAAATACAGCTGGGTTTGCCCAGCTCTGCACAGATTCCCACCGCCCATGGTCTCCTTCTTTGGTTTTTAAAAATAGCATGTTGAGCTGAAGGGTGTGTGTAATAAATTAGGGCAGGAGAAGTTAGGTTTAGGCTTCCAGCAGGACAGACAACCCAGGATGGGGCCTTCAAAAGGTATTGCTGATAGCTGAAGCTTCGCTGTCAGCTTTTCTAATACTGTGAGCTCACTGGGCAGGTCCTAACACAGAAGAGTGTACCCACAAAGTACCAGAAAGAAAGCACAGCTATGTCTGTGATAGGTAAGTTGGGTTCAGCAACTGACCAAGAATCCTATAAAATGGAAAAGACAAACCAAGCAAAGTTTACCGTCTGAAAACTGTTGATGTGGTCTTGTGTTAAGGGAAGGGCAATTTATCCATCAGGCACAATTTCGCAGTCTCTCCTTCCCCTGGTAAAATCCTTTTTTCTCTTTCTCACAACCCGTTAGTAATGGATTGTTGGAATCCTGGTCACTCGGAGCTGGGTCCTGGGATGGCTCCTCTGAACCAACGCTGTTCCCAGCAAGCCTTGGTTAGGGATCAAGGATGAGGCAATCTGCTGACAGAAGTGACAGGCAGTGGGAGGGGAGATCTGAAATGTCGCCCTCAGTGGGTACTCAGCCAGCCAGACTGGAGCCTCTAAATTGCTTGAAGTCTTCCTAGACCTTCCTGGTTGACAACCACTCCTGGATTCCATCCTTTTCAAGCCTCTGACCCACCTGCTCAGCTTGCCCCTTCCTCGTTGGCAGATGATCTTGCTTCTTACTCCAAGGACAAGAAAAAAGCTGCCTTTTCCGCCCATACTCACCATACCTATAATTCTCCTTCATCAAAACCCACCCTTTTGTTTCCCCTACTGTGTCCAGTAGGAGAAGGGTCCCCCCTGTCCAGAGTCTATCATCCCAGCTGTGGGTCCGGTTCCTTTTACCTCATCTGGAATGCTGATCACCTCCATTCCTAGCTCCATCTCAGACTGCTCCCTGCATGGGGGATTTCCAGTATGGCGCTTAAATGCACTGTCGCGGGGCCAAACTGCCTAGTCTTTAAAGTTTGGGGTGGCTTCCTTTTGCCTGGTGTTCCCATCTTGGAAATGGAGATAATAATTGTTCCAAATTAATGCATGTGTTTTAAAGATAAAAAAAGAGTTAACACACATAAAATACTTAGTGAAGTGGCTAGCACATCATAGGCATGAAGAAAATGTAGGTTATACTATTACTCCTGCTTTCTTCCTGGCAGCTTTTAGATATACTTGACTCTTTCATATTTAAGAAGGAATTCTTTATCAACCTCACTCTCTTTGTCCATTTTTTGTTGCTGTGAAATAATATTTGAAATGGGTAGTTGGTAAAGGAAAGAAGCTATTTTTATTCACAGTTCAGTTCTAGAGGCTGGACTGTCCAAGTTTTGGTGGCCGCATCTGGCAAGGGCTTCCCACTGCTCAAACTCATGTTCCAAAGTAAAAGGATGAGCAGGCATGTGAGTGTAGAAATTAATACAACCTTGAAAAGCAGGTTGGGCATTCCATTCCTCACAGAGCTTGCTTGGCTGTGCCAGGGTCTCGAGTCCAGGCCAATTGCAAGTTGTGTGGGTCTTCAGGATGAGCTTAATGACTGAGAGCTTACCACACTCAGAGGATCAGCAGATGATCTCAACCAGGACTAAAAGCAAGGAATAGCTGACTACTGTCCATGGCGAAGCCTCTGTCCTTTACTAGTGTCAGAATTGCAAGGCTCTTGCCATGAGGCGAGGCCAGCATCGGAGCCTGCCGTGAGGCAAGGTTGGTACTGGGACCTCTGAGGCCGGGATTGGAGCCTGCCGAGGTGTTAGGCCGGAGCTGGGGCCAGAGAGGCCGGCATCGGAGCCTGCCGTGAGGCTAGGCCGGTGCTGGGGCCTCCGAGGCCGGGATCGAAATCCTGCCGAGGGGTTAGGCCGGTGCCGGGGCCAATGGCCAGCATCAGAGCCTGCCGTGAGGCAAGGCCACTCCTGCGGCCTCCAAGGCCGGGATCGAAGCCAGCTGAGGGGTTAGGCCAGTGTGGGGGCCAGCGAGACCAGAACCAGGGCCTCCCATGAGGCAAGGCCGCTGCTTGAGCCAGCGAGGTCTGGATCAGTCCATTGAGTAGTCAGGCCACTACTGGGGCCGTCAAGAGTGGGATCGGTACTTGCAACGCAGCATGCACAGAGAAATATCACAGAAAATATAAATCAGATGCTTCCCCTAATCAGCAATAACTAGGAGGAAAGGGGCAACAGGAAGAGGTTGAGCTATAGAAAGGGCCCTATAGTGAAGCAACTAATGTGACCAATCAGAGGGTATGGAATAGTGGAGGACGGAACCTCTTTAAAACGCAGGGGGTACATAAACAAATGTATCAAAGTTAATCACCAAAGAAGTATGGGATGGAGGGAGGGGGAGGGAATGGGATGGGGGCTGGATGAGGGCTAATTGGATGATGTGTGCTTGTATATACTCTCAAGTCTTGTACTCCAATGTGATTGATATATGACTACAATGCACCAATTTAAAAAATAAATTAATTAATTATAAAAATAAGAATTGCAAGGCTCTGCAGCAGAGGAACCTGCGGACATCCCCAATGGTTATAGCCTTCAGATTGCTGGGTATAAGCATTGGTTGTCTAGGCATACCCTGGTTACAGCTGGGTGCAGGTGTTGCCTATTGTGCCCGAACATTGCACTTTGTGCCCAGCATCTGCACGCTGCTCCAGTTACCAAGGATACCAGGATATGTTGTTTCAAGTCTGTGTGTGTCTTAAGAATTTCTATGTTGCACATGATGCCCGAGTGTGGTGTGATATGACTGGGTGTGAACTGAAAGTTAAGTCCTTCTTTGACATTAGTGGAGTCCCTTAATAAATATGTGTTCTATGCACAAAGAAAATAATTCAGTCCTGTGTGAGTGGGAACTCACTCATTCCTGGAAAAAAGGCATGGATCTCTTCTTCAGTACTCCACTCCCACAGACCAAATGCCCTCACTAGTCTCCACCTCCCATCTTTTCCACAATGGCAGTCAATGCAAGTTTCAGTGGAATGAACCTTATTCAAACCATGGCACCCTCATCTGTGTCCAACTATTTTCTTCCCTCTACATTCACCCTTCCTAGCTCATTTCTTGGGTGGGATAACTGAGAATACTTGTTTCTCCCAGCTAAATCCTCCCTCCCAAATCCATAATGGTCCTACCCCACCCTTCCTTTTTCATCTCACTTTCCTTCATTGAAACAGTTTGCACCACACACTTCAACTGCTAATCCAAAGGATACAGTCCACCTATGTCACTTCACCTCACCTTTATTTATCCTTGGCTCTGGTGACTTTTTTAACCCTCTTCCAGTAACTTTTTGTTTTTTTTTTTGGTACTGGGGATGAAACCCAGGGGCATTCTACCTCCAAGCTACACCCCCAGCCCTGTTTTTATTCTTTATTTTAAAACAGGGTCTCACTGAGTTGCAAAGGGCTAAGTAGTAGCTGAGGCTGTCCACAAACTGCGATCTTCCTGTCTCAGCCTTTCAAATCCTGGGGTTACAAGCGTGCGCCATCATGCCTGGCTTTTCCAATACCATCTTACCTGCCTCGCACAGTCTGTCCTGGGGAAGACCATCCCATTAGCCTCCTTTCCTCTGCTGAATATAAACATGGATGTCCTTTAGGACCTCAACCCTACTCATTCCCTGACTGATGACTCTCATGTGCTCTCTCCAGCTTAGCTCTGAGGGTGGATTCTCCTGAGTCCCATCAGGTAAGGGCTCAGATGCCTTCTAGGCTCTCAAGTTTATTCCTCCTCTCCAAGAATCTCTGTGTCTATGGAGTAAGCCCCTACACCCTGTTGTCCAAAACAATGGCCTGTGGATCATCCTTAAATTTTCTCTCTACCTCACATTGTATTATTAAATACCTATCAGATCCCTTAAGATCTCTCTAGCTGTATAGACATTACTTTAGCCCAAACTGCTACTATCCCTCCTTTAGATTACTGTAATTCTCACATGTTCTCAAGCCTCTAGCCATTCTCATCTCCAATCTGCCTCCCACACTTCTAGCAGGAGATCTCTCTCAGTGCTAGTGCACTTGCCAACCTCCCCTCCCCCAATGACAGCCCACTAAAGGGTTTGCATTGCCTCAAACTCCACCTAAGTTTCAAGGACCTTAACTCACCGGCTTCTGCCAAATTGACACTGAGAGTTTTCCAGTTTTCCTTTTATTCTCTATTTTCCAGCTCTAAAGGATCTAGTGGACTTTTGTCATGTCTTAGTAGACCAGGATCTGAATAGTTTATTTTGGTTTGGGAAAAATCACCCAGCACCAATCTATATCCAAAAGGACATAGATATTCTCATCCCTACTCACTGGCACCTAGCACCAGATGATATGACTCAGGTTTGGCCTGCCAACCTTCAGTGATGGCAGCCCAAGTGCCAAGTCCTAATGAGTCTTATGGTGTAAGCTCAACTGAGTTCTTGGCTGCCCAGCTTTGTTGGGCTCCTTGCTGATTCCTCAGACATCCTGGTCTTTGATAAATGATCTAATACTTTTTCAATACATTTCTTTTCCTTTGAAGTTAACCAGAGTGTCTAAGTTTCTAATTACACAGGATTTCTTATAATCTCTCCACTTAGCCAACTTCTTATTTTTCACACTTGAATTCAATGATCCCCTTCTTTGTCTAGTCTCATCTCACCCTCCTCAGTTAAACCTAAAGCAGTTCTTAGCAAATGATAGGTACTCAAGAGGTATTTGTTGATTGATTAATTCACTGACTGAATGCATATTACTTACAATAAGAAAGACAATATAAAATACACATACAAACATCTTGGTAGTTTAAGGTTATAAGATTCAGAAAAGATTCTAGAGAGTAAAACATGTGCACAGTCAAGGATTGCCCAACACCTATCATCATGGATTAAAGATGGATAAAATGTGATTGCCATGACATTTAGATAACACCAAAAATACTTAGTAGGAGGATATTCATAGTGTCATCTAAAAATTTGGCCTTCTAAAATTAAATGACAAAGTCATTGTGCACTTGGAGTTTCCATGGTATAAATTCAAGTCAGTCTTTTGATAAATAGACTTTGAAATGCTCTACATATGCCTACAACAAGCTTTTATCCATTTGGCTAATTTTCTTCTTGGTAACCCATGGAAGACAGGGGAAAATGGCCCCATGATTAGATCTAGCTCCGAGACCAAGGAAAAGTTGGAGCTGCCCTGCAAAGCACAAGCAAAGCATTCTTTCTAAGAAACTTAGAATCAGAGAAATGGAGAATGCTAAGGCTAGAAAAGACCCTGAAGTCCCTAAACCTGTAAATCCCAACTTTACCCTTCAACTCTGAAACTCAAAATGTCCTGGTAAAGCTTTGTCATGTGCACATACTTGTTGGGTCAAATTTATTTGAATGTCTTATCAAGCAGACAGAACATGCATATTTTTCAAAATGCTTTCTGGATTGGTGGTGGTATAATAAAGTGTGCTTGCTGTTATATCACTGGATTTAAATCTAGGCTTCGCCACTGTTCTATGGCTCTGTCTGCCTTTTTTTTTAACCAAAGGGGGAAAAAAAATCTATATACAGTAGTCTTGTCTTATTTATGAAGAATATGTTCAAAGATTCCCAGGGGATGCCTGGAAACATTGATAGTACCAAACTATACTATATATATATATATAGTTTTTGTACATAAATACAAAGATAAAACTGAATTCATAAATATTGATACAGTTAAATGTTAACAATAACTAATAATAAAACAAATAATATGCTATAATTAATGTATTAAAGTGCTCTGTTTTCCAATCATTGTTTATTTCTCTATCTTTTCCTATCTTCCTCCCAAAAATCTTACTATATTTTTACCTTTTCACTTACAGGAAATACTTACAGCTTCTTTTTGGCATATTAAAATAATCAAATCACTACTCTTGTGCTATGGGAACCAATATTAAATAAAGCAAGGGTTGTTGGACACAAGCACTACAAAATCACAAAGGTCAATCTCATAACTGAGAGGGCCCCCAAATAAAAAAAAAAACAGGGGGGTAGCTTGTACAGTGTGGATATACTTGACAAAGGGATAATTCACTTCCTGCGGAGGACAGAGTAAGATGGTGCAAGATTCTGTAACACTACTCAAAACAGGACGATTTTCTGGGATTTTCCATTTTATATTTTCTAATCTCAGCTGCCTTCGTGTGTGTGTGTGTGTGTGTGTGTGTGTGTGTGTGTGTGTGTATACCCTGTAATGTTTGTAGAGCAGAGTTTAGCAGTAAATGTCAACTGTGATAAAGATCAGGTTGAGAAGGAAAGGCCACATTTTCAAGCCATTGGTCCAACCCAACAGTGCACCAACCCAGAAGTACCTTCTCTGGTTTCTCAAAAGTGTCATCTTCTCCATTCTTCCCGTATCCGCTGGCTGTTAGATGATGTTCTGATCTAATCCTACTTAGCTCTGCTTCTTCTGGCTGCTTCAGCTGACCCTGGCTCTTGTACTCATGATAGCTTTGGTAGAGACCACACTCAGTTTGTTTCTGGATCCCACAGGCTCCCTATCCCCTTGAAAGCTGAAGTCAGGTCCAGATTCAGGCCTTTCTGGACCATTGTGAAGGGCAGTCCCTTACAGGAATGTTTAGTAAGTTTTCAATGAAGAATTGTTGCAGTCTTCTGGTGTTAACTTGCAAGGGCTCCTCCTTACCTGGTATCCTAAATCAGTTTCCCTACACCTTCTGTAACCTCCTCACCTGAGCTGTGACATATGAGTTGATTTGAGGGGACACCTACTGTAGGACAGTAGCAAACACTTATCAGGGTATAGCTCTTGACCAGCAGTTTACACATTTGCTGAGAAGTCATAACATGAAAGTAAATGTAGAGATTCTTTAAGATGTACCATTTCAACACTTAACCAAATGCCACATTTCTCAAACCAGTTCATTCAACAGTTATAGTGTACCTCCTGAGTACAAGACATAGGCACCAAGGAGAAGAAGGTGGTAAAATGACCATCACAGAGATAAAACAGAGACTCTGTGGAGGTTGTGTTGGGGAAGGGGTGAAGCGTGAAGTTTCTGCAAGGATTGGTTGTGAATTGGTGAGATGTGATAAGGATCAGCTTCATACTTTCTTACCTGTGCATATCTTGCTTTATCTTCCTCACCAGACCGGCTGCTCACGAGGGCCTCACACTTGACTTTTTGTCTTGTTGTTGCCTCTTGAAATTTTTATAATCTTTGAACAAAAGTTTTGTATTTTCTTTTTTCACTTGGCCTTGCAAATTGTGTAGCCCGTCCTGGATTTAACTGAAAATACATGTGGCCTGTTGATACCAATATTATCTTGTTCCTCTTCCTCCCCTTCCCCACTGCTCAAAAGCATGGGCCTTCAGTGGCCCTGGAGATAAGCAAATAAGAACCCATGACTATCTCACAGCCCACCATCCCCAAGACCCTTGTACTTTGTTTTTAAAGTAGATGCTATTGTACAGCACTCGCTCCAAAGTTGCACAGAAAGAGCCCTAGAGCCTACACATACATGGAGACACACACACACACACACACACACACACACACACACACACACGCACTAAAGTTAAGCAGTCCTTTTCTGTAGTTCAGACCTTGACCAAAGGAAGATTCTGCTTTTTTCTATGTCCTCAGATACCTTGAGAGGATCCAGAAACTACATTCAGTATTTTTTGTTTTGTTTTGTTTTGGAAAACACTCAAAACAAGTGAGATGTTTGCCTCATGACCCACCTCCCAGAGTTCTGGCTTAAACCAGCTACTGAGACGCAGTATCAAGGAGAATGTTCATGCTTTTGATCACTCTCCTTCACACACCTTTACATCCAGACTTTCCTTACCCTTCAGCAGTATGCAAGACAACCACATACATCTCACAATGTGCTTTGAAAACAAGTGATTGCTTGTACTTCCTGTTGATTTGCTTGGCTGAAGTTTGAGAGAAAGGAATGGGAAATCCCACCCACAGACTGTCAGGGTTGTCATTTCAGTGCCATTCTCAGGTGGAATTCTTTGCTAGCATATCCATCTTGTGAAGAAATCACCCCCTGATTTTAAGCAGACATCTGCATACTGAAGGAATACATGTGGAGTGGGGAGTTATTGCTGGAAAAGACTAGAAGGACAACTTAGCTTCTTGCCAGGAATCTCTGCTGGAACATTCCTCCCATGGACTCTGGAAATCAAAAGTGATTCTTAATATATCCTGAGGTCTAAGTGGTCGGGCTCCCCAACCCTTCCCTCCAGCCGCAGCTTCTTCCTGAAAAGCAAGGTCTCTGAGGTTCGTACATCATTTATAGAGAAAACCAGCCACCTCTAGAAACCAGAGGACATTCAGAGAGTCACAAAACCCCATTGTTGTGAAGCTTCATGGTCATGCTGGAAGAAAATTCCAATCAACTTTTTCCTCGTGTGGGTAAACAGAATGCAGCTTAGAGCAAAGGTGAGATGCACTGTCACTCACATTGGTTCTCTGGATACTCCCTTACCCCCAAGGGGAAGGCTGCTGAAGGACGAAGGCCTGACATTCAACTTACGACTCAGGATTGGACCAGGAGCATGTCTTTCTCCTGAGAGTTTAAATCTCCACTGCAGACTCTGGTTGACTGGAGGTGGCTTTGGAACTTTAAGATCATGTAGAGTGTGGCCTGACCCTCTTCCATCACATGGCTATTGAAAAAGACAAAGCAGATTAGCAGAGATATTGCTATCAGGTGACAGAGAAGGAACCGATCAGCCTTAGAGAGGCATATAATTCCCTGATCCTCATGGTCCTTCTACTTACAAAGGTCTTATTCCACAGACGAATTTCACTGGTGGATCACTCTCCAGGCTGCCTGTGTGCACAGCATGCACTGCATAACCCTGGGGACTCAGGCCAAATCGACTACAGTGGGTCACTTCTGGTGGGCTTAGAAAGCCTCTCTGGCAGTACTTCTGGCTGTGTTTTTATTTGATCTGACAAATGCCGAATGCATACTCTTTTCCCCTTATTTTCATAAGAAGTTGCTCACTTAGGGCATTCTCTACACTGATTTTTCTGAAATGATTTTGAAGAATTAATATGAATGCACCTCATGATAGCATAAAGGGCAGAATACCCTACGGTGACACCCTGGTTTCTAAAAGAGAGGCAGCTACACTTAACTCGGTGCAGGATCCTGCCCCATCATCTCCCTATCCTATACACCCAAGGATGGACTGAGGCAAAGGACAATGGTTGAGTTAACACCATATTTCCATATCTCTTAATCGATTGTTCTGTCCTCAGTCTTATCTTCTAGACTGAGTTTTATGGGAGAACTTTGAGTCCAATGAAAGGAACCTCTGGGATGGAGAAGTTGCAAGCTATTTTCATTGCAGTATACCCAGCCATGGTACAATCAGACCTTAGTACAAAGGCTGTTGTGTGATGGCCTCACAACATGACAGACCCAGACCCAGATCCAGTGTCTGTCAACCCCTAGGTGAATACTTCACCCACTTTAAGTGTACAGATTTATGAGGTTTTATATATGGCCACAGTCATACAGTCACCACTCCTAAAGACTTTTAAAAGTTTTATCACTTTCCAAATTCCCTTGGGTTGCTTTGCAGTTAATACCATCCCCCAGTCCTGTACAATCATGGATCTCTTTTTGTATTGCTACAGATTTTTTCCAAATGTCAAATTTTTTAAAAATTGGTACAATGTAGTCATACATCTTAATGGAGTACAAGATGGTAGAGGCATACATGCACATATCACTAGTTTAGCCCTTACCCAATTCCCATGCCATTCCCTCCCTCTTTCCTCCTTCTCATGTTTGACCTAGTGTTTGACTTGATATGTTTGTGAATGTACATCATGTACATTAGGGGATTTCCTTCTTGCCCCTCCATTCCTCTCAGTTAGGTTGCCTTATTTGCTCCTTAGGTTTCTCCTTCTTTGTCTACAGTTCCTCCTATGACCGTTTTTCTCTCTAGCTTTCACATATTAGAGAGCATCTGATTTTTAACTTTTTGTGACTGACTAATCTCACTTAGCATAATGTTCTTCAGTTCCATCCATTTCCCTGCAAATGATATAATTTCATTCCAGAAATACCACCAAAAGAGTAGAAACCAAACTATCAGGCTAATGCATGTGTATCCATGTTCATTGCCGCACAATTCACAATTGGCAAACTATGGAACCAGCCAAGATGTCCATCAACAGATTAATGGCTTACAAAATTATGAGATATGTACACAATGGAATTTTACTCAGCTATAAAGAAGAATAAAAATATGTCATTTGCTGCAGAATTTCATATAAGTGACATCTGACTGTATATAGTATTGTCTGATTTGTTCCACTTATCCTGATATTTTTGCATTCATCCATGTTATAGCATAGATCAGTGCTTCTTTTTTATTTATTGCTACGCATTATTCTATTTTTGAACATATTGCAATTTGTTATTTATATATGAACTGGTCAGCATTTGAATTACTTCCAGAGTTTAGCTAATTTAAATACAGCTACTAAGAACATTTGTGTGTGACTCTTCTAATTAGCATGTTTTTTTTATTTCTTTTGGTCTATAAATACCTAGGAGTGGAATTACCAGTTAAAAAGGTATATTCATGTTGAATTTAATAAGAAACTGCTAAATTGTTTTCTAACTGGCTGCACAATTTTGCATTTCTACTCTCAACATGTGACAGTTACTGTTTTTCTACATCTTTGTCAACACTTAGCATTGTCAGACCCTGTAATGTTAGCTATTTTAGTACACATATATCAGTATCTCACTGTAATTTTAATTTGTATTCCCTGAGTGGACAATATCAAAACTCTTTTCATATGCTTGTCTGTTTTTCTTAAACTATCTTGGTTGAAGTATACAGTGGAATCTTTTGATCATCTTTTAGTAGGGTTACTTGTCTTCTTATTAATGAATTGTAAGAGTTCACATATTCTTTCCCTTTTATTTTCTTAATAGTTTTGCCATGGGAAAAAGTTTTTCAAGTTTGATGAAAACCAATTAAATTTTTTCTTATGGTTTATTCCCTTTGTGTACTATCTAGAAAATCTAAGGTCACAAAGATTTTCTTTTATTTTCTGTAAGTTGTATAGTTTTAACTTTTAGATCCACAGTACATCTAGAATCACTTTTGGCATATGGTGTGTAAAAAAGGTCAAGATTCATGCCCCCATAGTAGTCCTATTCTTCCAGTATTACCTTTATTAGTGCATTGTAATTTTACATCATATTGGGGTACAAAATGTAAGGAAAATGCATGCATCCAACTCTTGGAGCCCTCCCCATTGGGTTCCCCACCATCAGCCTCCTTCCTGCATGTCTTTGACACAGCATTATTTCAACTGTTGCATTCTTTATAATTTCATCCCCCTCCTTTCCCTAATCCCCCTCAAGCACTCCTCTGGAGTTTCTGCTCATCTATCTGATATTGCCCTTATCTTATAGAAGAGAGAACACATATCTACTCACTTTTTTGAGACTGGCCATACATAGTATAATTTTCTTGAGTTCTATTTTCCTGAAAATGAAGTGTGACTTTGTTCTTCTTTATGACTAAGTAAAATTCCATTGTGCGTATATGCAAACGTTTTATGATCCATTCATCCATTGACAGATACCTAGGCTGGTTCTATAATTTGACTATTTTAAATTCTGCTGCTATGAACATGGATATGCAAGTTTTATTATAATATCCTGATTTCATTTTTTTAGAAAGATGCCCAGGAGTGTTATCACTGAGTCACATGGTAGTTCCATTCCCAGTCTTCTGAGAAACCTTCAGAATCCTCCCAGATGAATTCTACAAGTCCTTCATAAAATTACTAAGTCAATGTTCCTCAAATTATTCTGTGAAATAGAAAAAAAAAGGAAAACTACCAAACTCATTCTACAAAGCCAGTATCACCATAATCTCCAAACCAAATAAAGATACTATGAGAAAAGAAAATTATAGACTATTATCATTGATAGACGTAGATGTAAAAAATCTCAAAAAAATATTAGCAATTTGCAGCCAGGCCTGGTGGCACACACTTGTAATCCCAGCCTATGGGAGACTAAGACAGGAGGATTGCAATTCGTAGACAGCCTCAGCTACTTAGTGAGGCCCTCTGCAACTCAATGAGACCCTGTTTCATAATAAAGAATAAAAAATAGGGCTGAAGGCGCAGTTTGGAGGTAGAATGCCCCTGGGTTCCATCCCTAGTACTGCAAAAATAAAAATATTAGCAATGTGTATTCAAAACTACATCAATAAAATAGTTCATCATGACCAAATAAATAGGCTTCATACCAGGAATACAAGACTGCTTCAACATTTGCAAATCAATAAATGAAATTTATCACATTAAAGAGCTATGGACAAAAATCACATGATTATCTCAATAGATACAGAGAATTTGTAAAACAAAACAAAACAAAAAAACTAACACCCTTTCATGATTAAAAAAGAAAAACTGAGGAAATTAGGAAGAGAAGGCACTAGTAATACTTCTTGGAAGGACTGCCATTTCCATCATTGAATTACCTTACCACTGCCCTGGTATCTAGCCCTTGGCTGATAGTTGAAGCAGTAACAAAAGGCCACCTTTGCCCAAGGTAAATGGGCAGCTGGGGAGGAAAAAATGTTACTTTTCTTTCTCAGACTTGGACCTCAAATCACAAATGGTCAGGAATGCTTTCACTAAGAATTCTGTTTTCCACAGCATGAAATCATCTTTTTATGTGGTACAAATGCTCACTTTCTATCTCCTTTCCCTCCTTCTTCTTTCTTTCTTCTGAAAAAGGGAGTAGTCAGAAGTTGAAATAACTTGCAGGAGACCAGGTAAGCAAAATTAGAATCTTCAAATATCAAACAAGAAGGAACCAATAATATAACAATGCAAAATCTCCTCATTTGTAAAACTAGGGAAGAGAGACACAGAAAGGTTAAGTGACTTTCCCAAACTCACACAGTGAGAGAATGGCTCACATGGTAGCAGATCCCAGCTCTTCCAACTGCCGTTAGATAACTGATACTCACTGTTCACAACATAGCTTCTCTCGCAGTGATGGCTTTGAAGACCAGTGATTCATTGTGTATTGAAACTGTACAGAGACATCTGGGAAGGAGTGGCCTCAAATGGAGTTTGACGTAGATCTGGCTGTGGACAGCAGAAAGGCATCAACCTTTTTCCTGGATGGCCATCTGAAACTGTTCAATTGTTCTCTAATTGCTCCCAAACTGTTGAATATTTCAGGCCTTGGGAGTCTTATCATCTGGGTTTCCACTAGCACTATGCTCCTACTCATTCATGTGGTGGTGCACGGCTACCACGGGTTACAGGCTGTGTATAGCACTCAGAGTGCATTATAGCAGCAGGTGGGGTACGAGCTGTGAGCATCACCTGTCTTGGGGCCACAAGAGCCAAGGCAAAGTTTGGCTTCAGAAGCTGCCCAGGATGATGACTGTGTACTGTCACAGCACTTGGAATATCAGTCTTGACAGTGACATCACAGACTGTTGTCTCTGACTGTCCTCCCTGCAGAGGAGGAAACTGAGTCTTAGCCAAGATATGCCATGTTCATAGTGTCATATAGCTAAGTCCTCAAGTTCTCAGTGTAACATACAGAAACTCAACTCTATGTACCATCCTTCTCTTTTGTTTGGTAAGACAAACTAAAAAATACATTTTGTATTTGTATGCATATATATATATATATATATATACTTCGTATTTGTGTTAGCATTTATACATACACGTTACTGAACAGTATTACCTATACAAATTCATGTCTATTGTATTTTGTGAATGACTTATAGTATACGATATCAAAATAACCTTGAAATGTGATTTTCCTCTTTCCCAGAGTGTTGGAACCTAGCCCTCTGTGAAAGACGTGACCTTAATATGTAGGAGGTAGATGAGGGTAGATGGGGTGATAGTCTGATTCCTAATTAAGCACTCTTTCCCCATCACCAAGCTGCTTTTATTAAAGGGCCCGATTTTGTCTGAGTTTGCCCCTTTCCGAGACAAAAAAGAAGGGCGCAAGCTAGTGGTTTGCCAGGAAGTTTGCAGATGAGGGGGAATGAAAGTAGTGAACATCCATGAAATAAAGTTTCTAATGGGCTCAATAGTGAAGTTTTAATTTGCAAAGACCCCTCCCCCTTCCAGCAGCTTCTACCCCACCATCACTGCAACTCAGCTTCCTGGGGCTGAGAGCAGACTGCGCCATGTTCCTTTAATGCTGGGTCCTCCTCTAGGTTCTTCGTCTCCCTAGGAAGTGACTGTGTACCGGGAGAGTGTAATTGGCAGGCTGTGACACTCCTGTCTGCAAGTGTCTCTCTAAGTGGAGCGCATTTCAGCCTTTATCTGGTGATGGCTGCTACCTGAGAAAGGCCCTGGGCCATCTCAAAGGGCTTGTAGCAGCTAATTGTGCCTGTTAGGACCAGCAATTAGCCGGAGATCTCTGGACTTCGAAGCTCCAACACCCACCAGCTTTCAGCTCATTTCTCTCCCTTTTTCTTAACTAGCTGAGCCTAATAGAGGTGGTGAAGGACAGGCAGGTGAGTTGCAGCCTAGATGAGTAAGGAAGAGGCTGGCCAGAGCCTTATCGAATGGCACCCACCCCATCCTGCACACCACCCACCCATGAGAATCAGTGCAAAGAAATAGACACTAGATGCTGATCTCACACCGTAAATACCCCCCTGTTTATTGAAGGACCAGGGCCGCTGGCTTATTAATCAGTATTGGGAGTCGTGCTGCCCCTGTTTGTACAGCTTAAGCGTGAGTTAGAAGATGACAATAAAAAACTAATTAGGCACAGGTCATAAAGGAGATCACGCATGCATGGTGTCTGCTGGTTACTATGGGCACACAATGGTTTCAGTGGAAACATGAGGCAGAACATCTGAAAATTAAGACAATAAATCAGATTCATTAAATAAAAGACATGCATTTACCCATTAATTAAGGATAATAGTATCCTATAAGCTTTTGTGTACCATAGGTAATTTGTTATACTTTACCATATCTATATACACTGAAAATTAAAAATTCAGTATACCTTGCAGGTAATGGATACACATAGCTTTTCCTTTATTTCTAGAAGGAAATAAAGGTTTATACATTAGTAATCCTAGATACAGATTTATATGATCTATTTTTGTCCAGACTCCTAAGACTTGATTATTGGGTATCCCGCCCCTGCTATTTTGTAGTGAGATCCAAGCAACCCTCTATCCCACTGTGTCTGGTATAGAGACACTTGGTTTTGTTTTCTTTAGCAATTCACTATCCATTTTCCTTCTTTACAGAATAACACCCTGATATTCTTTTAGGGAATTACCTCTCTCCCATTGTAGTTTCCACAGGGCTGTCAATCAAAGTTGCCCATTGCTGACATGCAATGAGAGCTCAGGCAACAATCTCACCATCCCAGGATTTAGACGTGGCAGTTTCATACAAAGACAGAGAAAACATGGTTCCAAGAGCCATGTCTTAACAGAATTGTCATCCAGGTTCTGCCTTGATGAATTCTGAGACATCTCATGGTCATTCTTTGTGGTAGGCAGAACACCTACCTGGCCCTGACCAAATATATCCACATCCCAATTCCAAGAGCCAATGAATATGTCAGTTAACATAGCAAAAGTGACTTTGCAGTTGTGATTACAGATATTAACTTTGAGATGGGGAGATGATCCTGAGTCATTCGTGTAATCATCTTTCCAACTAGGTCAGAGAAAGAGACAGAAATAAAAGAGTCAGAGATGATAGAACACGTAAAGCACTCAGCAACCATTCCTGATAATTTTTGGAGATAAGGAAGGGGCTCCTGGGATGAAGAATGGGGTGGACATGAGACACCAGAAAAGGAACATATTACCTACTAGAGCCCCCAGAAAAGAGTCAGCCTACTGATGCCATGAATTTTTAGCCTGGTGAAAACCATTCCAGACTTCTGATCTACAGAATTGTAATATAATAGATTTATAGTACTTGAGCCACTGACTTTATGGTAATCAGTTGCAGCAGCAATAGAAAACTAATATATTCTTTTGTGGCTATGTCCTCAGACTTAGCCAGAGTGAGGTCCTGTTGCTCATATCATCTCCTAGCTAAGACAACTGGAGAAAATAATTTTGTCTTCTACAGCCCCAAGAAAATGCTAATGGGCCAAGTGCATAGTCCATAGTCTCAGGGCAAGGTTGCTGGCCTGGAAAACAGAACAGAGCTGGAACACTGCCAAATCTTGTCTTCCTGTTTCTGGTGCTATTTCACATTTCCTCCCCCCCACCAAAAAAAAATTTATGAACACATTATGACTGACTCTAGAAAGAACTCTTTTTCATTCACCTTTCCCTTTCTCCTCCTTTTTTTGCTCCTCTCCTTTTTTTTTCTTCTCTTTATACTTATTTTTAATTTTTAAAGCATGAATGCCCAAATTCTTCAACCACTTGCTACCCCAATATCCCATTTGCTGGTTGTGGGAAGGGACACAGATATTTGATTTTTTTCTAAAAATCTTACCTGAGGATATTGAGGCACATGGTATTCAGATGCCTAGAAAGAATTACTGGCCTAATTCAAAGCTAACATTTTCTAATAAAGTAATGGAAACTGGAGAGTATTAATGTCCTATACAAGATCAACACAGCCAGGCAGTGACAGAGTGCTCCAGGACTCTAACTACAGCATCAGGGCTTTCATATGACCAGGATCTGGTGTCAACCCAAGGACATTCTAGAATTCAGAAGGGATGTCATAATCTTTCATCTTAGAAATCCTTATCATTTCTTAATTGAGCATATTATCCATTTACATTTAATGTACTTACATCATATTTTACTCTAAACCTACCAGTATACTATGTGCTTTTGATTAGTCTCACCCGCTCTAGGCTCTTCTTCATATCTTTGGATTAGTTTATGAATCCTTGCAGCACTTTTGCTGCATCTTGGAAGGAACACAGTCATTTACTCCTCTTTCCTGACTGCTCTAGTGTGGAGGTTCACAACCATGGCCATTCCAAGGGATGGTTGGCAATGCCTGGAGATGACTGTGGATGTCAAAATTGTGTCCATGGGTGGAATACAGGGAGTTGTTAGTGGTAGTGAATAGAGGACAGAAATGCTGCTAAACATTTTGTAGTACATAAAAAAGAATAAAGAATATATAGCTCAAAATGTCTATCGTGCTGACTTACTCCATTTGTGCTACTATAATAGAATACTTGAGGAAGTGTAACTTATAAAAAACACTTTTTAAAAATATGAGTTTGTTTTTGTTGTTGTTTTGTTTTGTTTTGTCTTACAGTTCTGGAGACTGAAATTTCAAGGTGGAGAGCGCTACAAAGGTATTATCACTATATCATCCTATTCTAGGAGGCAGAAGGGCAAGAAAGTATATGTCAAGAGAGGGAAGGAGGACTAATTCTTCCTTTTATCAGGAACCCACTCAAAAACAATCTGACTTCACAATAACAACCTTAATCCATTTAATCTGTAAAGATCCTACCTCTCAGTCTTATTGTTCCAGGGATTAAGTTTCTAGCCAGTGAATGTGGGGGTACATCCAAATCACAACACCTGCAGAGCCTGTGAATCTCTGCCACAGAGAGGACATTTTCATATTTGATTAATCAAAATCTAATGTCAATTTGGTAACTGCAAATTTTACAGACAACACAATGAGTACGTTAACTTCAGTGCCCAATTTCAGCTCATATGCTATCAATGTTAAGTGTTTTTCATGTTTTTAAAACTGCACAAATTATTGTTATTTTTGATATAGTCAGCTCTTCATTTAGATCTTCCCAGAGCTCTTCATTCCTTCCTGCATCTCTGACCTTCCATCTGGAATCCTTTTCCTTCTGCCTGAAGAGCGCCTTTTGTTTTTTCCTGTAGTGCAGATCTGCTGGTAGGTTCTCTCTGGTTTTCTTTGTCTAAAAATCTCTTCATTGCACTTCATTTTTGTTTTTCTGATTTCTAGTGTAAATGCTACGTGTAGAAAACTCTTGCACTCTGAATAATAAAAACGTTCTTCTATACAACCCTAACACTATTATTATACTTGAGAAAAATAGCATTAAGTTAATAATACACAAAAGAGTTAATATTCAATTTTCCATATTTCCCAACATGGCTTCTTATGCCTAGATCCTCCTACAAGGATTCACCAAGTATTTTTCTGTCTAGACTATCCTCTACTTATTTTTGTATTATTATTAATACTTAAGTGCTTTAATTTTATTCATTTTTTCTAAAGAATATAAAAAGATGTATTTTGTCTTTATTGGTTCCTTGTAATCATACATCATGAAAAAGTTCAGAGTGATAGAGGCACATATGCATACAGCACTAGTGAGCCTCCCCAGCTCCACCCCACTCCCTAGCCCTCCTGGGGCACAACACTGAGATTGGCATTGATAAATTTTGTTTTAAAGTGGTACATAAAAACTGAAAATAATAATGAGGTACCATGCAATGTTTTGATAAATGTGTACATCATATAACGTTTAAAATCAGGTTAAACATATCTTTCTTCTCAATCATCTATCATTTCTTCTTTGTGGCAACATTCAATATTCTTTTTGTTAGCTTTTTGAAATATACAGTGCATAATTGTTATCTATATTTACCCTAATGAAGCCCTGTAATTTGTAACAATATGGATGGAGCTGGAGATAATTATGTTCAGTGAAGTAAGCCAAGCAGAGAGAGTCAGGTATATCATAGTCACTCATATGTGGAATCTAGAAAAGCATAACTCATAGAAGTTGATAGTGGAATGGTGGGGGGGAGAATAGGGGGAGAGAGGGAAAAGAAAGGTTACATAAGGTGTTAAGAACCAAGCTAAGCCGGGAGTGGTGACACACACTTGTAATCCCAGCATTTGGGAGGCTGAGACAGGAGGATTACCGTTCTTGGACACCCTCAGCTCCCTAGTGAGGCTCTTTGCAACTCAGTGATTCCTGTTTCAAAATAAAAGGATAAAAAATAGGGCTGGGGGTGTAGGTCAGAGGTAGAATATCCCTGGGTTCCATTCCCAGTACTACAAAGAACAACAACAACAACAAAAGAACCAGGTAATGGTCTGGTAGAATGTTTCACATACTGAATTTTTCTGATTCTTTCTTCATGGTCTGTGGTGGGTTTAATACTGTTGGCAACAATATTACAGAGGGAGTGTTGGTGCTTAACTGCCATGTATCAAGAGGCCATAATGTCAGGTTGTCCTACCAGTGACGGTCACTTTGTAGAGGTGGTGATGGCCAGGTATCTTTGGTGTAAAGAGTTTTCAGTGTGAATTCTTTGAGCCTGGATTATTATTATTTCCAGCGATCTTTTTTCACCCAGAGTTTTAAGCATCTGTTGATAACTTTCACCTGAATCAGTTACTGGACTGGGGATTGTAAAATGATAGGTTTTTATTTGTATAATTCCACCTAGGCTGATTAGTGATTCGCATTGTATTAACAAGAAATATTTGAGCACTATACTGCTGTCTGGAAAACCAATGCTATGACTTGGCTTTATAAAATATTCTCTGGTCCCCTAGAAAAGCACATGTGTTGATGATGTGCCAATATTAAGGGGGGAAATAATTTAACCATGGCTTTACCTTCTTAGTGAATTAATCCACTGATAGGTTAGTAATTTGAATAGATTTCCTGGGTGGTCACTATGGGCACGTGGGCCGGGGCTGAAGGAGGTAGATCACTGGGAGTGTAACCTTATGACAGTGCATGTCCCTATTCCATTCCTGCCTTTCTTTCTCTGCTTCTGGCCACCGTGAGTTGAGCTCAGCTTTCCTCACCCCACCTTGTGCTCATGTCTCTGCCTTGGAGTTGGCCAACCATGGATTGAACCTCTGAAACTGTGATCCCAAATAAACATTTTCTTCTCTAGGTTGTTATCATCAGGTATTTGGGCCACAAAGATAAAAAAAAAAGAAGCTAACAAAATCAAGAAAACAACCAATATATCTCAAGTTATTTTGTATTTTTCCTGTCCCAGATGTATAATCGCTCAACTTCAAAAGAGCTATGGGGTTTTTTTTTGGAGAATGTTTTTTAGAAACCAAGACTTGGGCTATTGGTGTGCTCTTCACTAACTGGTTGTTATTACTTCTAATCCCTTTTAGGAGGAAAATTAGAAAATATTGCTTTTTCCTTAAAATACTGAGTTCATATTGATAACTTCTAATTCAATAGAATATCAATTTCAAATATTGCATTTGCATTTTTCTCCCACACTGAAAATTCAAGCTTGCCTCAAATTTTTACACATTTTCTCTATTCTATAAAGTATAAAATAGTTTCAAAATTGCACATTTACACAAATAACATTAACAAATCTCCTGGATAAAGGTCAAGATTCTTTAGCAGGGCACTTTATATTTTGGCTTTTAAAACATTTAACTTTATAATATATCCCTGTAAAAATGTACATTAGAGTACAATGTTCAAAAGTTACTTGAATGAACTACTTTGTTTCATTGGTTATGTTATCAATTTGATATACAATTTAATAAATTTCTCTCTGTGTACATATTTTTGTATTTGTA
The DNA here is from genome assembly GCF_963383645.1 of Muscardinus avellanarius. Classification (NCBI taxonomy): domain Eukaryota; kingdom Metazoa; phylum Chordata; class Mammalia; order Rodentia; family Gliridae; genus Muscardinus; species Muscardinus avellanarius. The sequence goes on from NC_137796.1 coordinate 42,644,510, forward strand.
TTAGATCTTTTGGACATAATTTTATTTTGCATGTATGGGACATGTACATGGCTTATAATTCAAAAGTATATCAAAGAAGACTCATTCATATAAATACCATCATATATTACTATGTCACCTATACATATTGTTAGTAGAAAAAACTTTTTTATTACTCTCTGTTATTTTCTGTTATGTATCTATCTACATATATATACAGAGAGACACACATATATGTGTGTGTGCTTGCTATACATATGCAACATGTTTATGTTAATATATATATATATATATATATATATATATATTTAAAAACTGTTTTCATGCTTCTTTTTGCAGTTAAAACATTCAGGAAATAACTCTATAGCAGTTTACAAAAATATTCTGTGAGTGGACATTTGGGTTGATACTGCTCTTACTATTCCAGGTTAAATTCTTTAATGTGTTTGAATTCCTTTTTTTTTTTTTTAGGAATTGTGGGTTTATTTTGCTTTTTTATTTTTATCGGATTATTTTTCCATATGAATGCTAAAAGCCTTGTCTAGACCAAGAAAAAAAACCTACTGATATTTTTGTGATGACATATATATATATATATATATATATATATATATATATATATATGATATAATTACAATGCTAATTTTTCCAAAGACAAGAAATGCATCTTCATTTTTGCAGGTCTACTTTTGAGACCTTCAGTGTACTTTCTTAAGTTTTGTCTTATATATTTCTTATTACATATATTCATAAGAATTCATCGTCTGTTATTTATTTATTTATTTTTGGTGGCACTGGGGATGGAACCCTTCTACCTCCGGGCTACACTCCCAGACCTATTTTATATTTTATTTGGAAACAGGCTCTCTTAAGCCAGAGAGGCTGGCTTCGAACCTGCGCGATCGATCCTCCTGTCTCTGCCTCAAGATTGGGGAATACAAGCGTGTGCCACCAGGCCCAGTGTCATCTTTTGTTATTTTAAATGAGGTTTTCTCTTGCATTACATCTCTTAAATGACTATTGTTTATATAAACGATATTATTTTGTTCTAATTCTATATCCTTAAATGTTACTGAATTCTGTGCTTTGTACATCTCGATGTAAAAACTGTTTCAGAATTGATCTTCTGACTTTTCCAGGTACATTTTCATAAGCAAATAGTAACTGTTTCTGATTCATATGCTTCCTATTGTTCTACATGTATTAGCTAATCAAAGAAGACAAGAAAAGCATTCTTATTGGTAGTAGAAATAGAGATGAAATTACTTCTTCTGGAATTTGGTAGGCATACTTCTAGTAGTTACTTATTAAATAAAATGCTACTTTCTGGACTGAAAATAAGTAATTTACTATTAAGAAAGCATTAATAAATTCTGACTATTGAATGTTTTAATAAATAATAAATATTAACTTTTATAGCTGTGGATATAATCTTAAAATATACTAATGGGATAAATTTATTAATAGATTTATTAACGTTGGCCATCTTTGAATTCCTGAAATAAGTCCCACTTGAAGTGATAAGATTTTCTATAATCTAATTTTTCTGTTATTTTGACAAATTTTTATTATTCTTTGAGTAATTTAATCTTTACCAGTGCTTTGCATGCTGTACAGTTTTCCATCCACTTATTTTCAATTTCTCTATGTACTTAAAAGACATTTGTTATTCACAGCATATCATTTAATATTATTTTATATTGCTTTTAAAAATTTTTGTCAAGTTCTGCCTTCTAATTGGATTTAATTCTTTATATTTGATGTACTTAAGTTTATTTAGGCAAATGGAAAAGGTTTAACCATCATACACTATTTGTTTTTGTTTGCTCTTTTCTTCTGTTTTTGTTGTTATTATTTTAATAGCTTTTCTTAGTTCTTTTGATTTAGATAAATGTGTTTTGTGCTTTTATTTTAATTAATTTATTTTCTACCTATTATTCTGTTTTTTTATTAATTCCTCTAGGAATTTAAATATAAATCTTAAGTATTTTATAGTCTACGTAGAGTTAGGTCCATTTTATCATTCTTTCACTCTTTTATCTTGAGCTCCACATGTAGTATAAATTACAATCGCATAACTAAAGTAATATAGCCTTACACGATTTTTAAAAATTAGAAGAAAATAGTCTTTTGCATTTCCTAAATATTTGCCAGTTATAGGTTCCTTCATCCTTCCTAAAAATCTACATTTCCACGATATTATTTTCCATCTGGTATTATTTACCTTCAACCTGGAGAACTTTCCTTAGCATTACCTATAGTATCTGTATAATAGCACCAATTCCCTTTGTTTTAATTTATCTGAAAATGTCTTTAATTCACATTCATACTTAGGGAATATTTTTGCTAGACAAAGAATTCCTTATTGACAGTTCTTATCTTTTCAGTAGTTTAGAAACATCATTCCACTGTCTTCTGACTTTCAGCGTTTCTGATGAGAAGTCAGCAATCACCAACATTACTGTTTTTGTTTGTTCTTAAGATTTATTAATATATTCACAAATATGGTCTGTTTTTTGTTTTTTATTCTGAAATTTGTTGGTCCTTCTGAATCTCTATTTAATGTCTTTCACTAGTTCTAACATTTCTCAGCCATTTTGCTCTAATTCTTTGCTCCATTATCTTTCCTTCTTTTATTATGTTACTAAAGTGTCTATTAAAGTACTCACTGTATTATATAAATGTCTTAACTCTTCATTGTTTTTTTTTTTGCAGTACCAAGGGTGGAACCCAAGGGCATTGTACCTCTGAGCTACACCCTCAGCCCTATTTTTTAGTCTTTTTATTTTTGAAACAGGGTCTCACTGAGTTGCGAAGGGCCTTGCTAAGTAGGTGAGGCTGGTCGTGAACTGCGATTCTCCATTCTTGTCCTCCTGAATATTGAATGCTGGAATTACAAGTATGTGCCACCATGCCTGGCTTCATTTTTACTTACTCTATCTTTTCCTATAATTTTTCTGTGTATTAGGTGTATTTCTCTGGGTATATTATACTTTCTACTAATTTCCTCTTTAGCTGTATGTAATTTGCTCCCATCCATTCAGTTCTTAATTTCAGTTGAATTTATTTTTCTAGAATGGAATCTACTATGTAGATTTTAGAATTTACAACTCATAAGAAATTCAACAATATCTTTGAACATATAAAATACAACCATTTAATATAATCACATTAAAGACTATATATTATTTGAAGCTTCTGTGGATCTTGTGTCTGGTAGCTAGCTTCCTCTCATCTTGCTATTTCAAGAAACAGAGGACAATTTTTGGTCTCTTTTCTAGGAAAGATGTCATACTGAGCAATATTTAAGACTATATTTTGCACTTACATCAGCTATATTCTCATACCCATTTTTCAAATAAGGAAACTGATGCTCAGTGACTTAATTGTCCCAAGTGATACAGCCAAAAACAAACACAAACACTGATAGGGATGGATATCGTGGTCAGTGCCAGTGCCACTTGCTTTCTCCAGTTCCCTTTGAGATTCTGCACTGGTGCTCTGGTCTGTGATATGGAGACACAGTCTGTGACAGCCGGATCTCTGAATGATGAACTTGAAATAAAGGAAGTAGAAATGTTATGACGACTTTACAGAGGCGCCTGTAAGAATCAGAGTTAGCAATGAAAAGGCACCTATTCCCTTTTGCCAAAGCAGAAGGCGGTCAGGAGGACTGAGTATAACAGACCCCAGATCTTCCTTGATTGCCACACATTCCAAATCCTCCCTAAATATGACTCTTGTCAAAACAACAGCGACCATGGGTAACATTTATTGAACTCTGTGTGCTTATCAATATTGTAGAATTTTACATTCATTAAGTCATTTAGACCTCATAAACACTATAAGGAATATTATGCTAATACTCATATTCTACAGATAAGAAAACCAGGGCACAGAGAGGTTATGTATCTTCTTAAAGCCATCTGAAATGGCAGACACAGAACTCACTTTCAGATCCCAGCCCAGAGCTTATATTCTTAACCAGTAGTTAACTACATTACTTGTTAGTTCCCTTTTGCATTAGTGGCTCTCTAGTGAGTAGAAAAATTATAACTGACTTAGTAATAATATATAGGATGTAAATAGGGGTCTGGCAGAGGCCAAATCTTAGGTCAATTGATTGCAATGCTCCAGGAGCTCAGGGAAGGTTGGTGGTCACTAGAAAGCCCTAAAGGTTGGACAGTGGAGGTGAATATATATCCATAGAAGAATGAGCCTCAGCACAGATTAGAATATGAAAATGGCCATGGCAGAAATGTTCAGGGTGGCAGTTGGCTTCAACGTAGAGGCTGAGCCCAAACTTCAGCTTAGATACTGTCAAGAAGAATGTGCATCTCTTTAAAGCCGACCTTTACTACAAATTTTAAACATACGTCTAATAAAAACTAATGCTTTTACTATGAATCTCTCATGCAACATTCTTCCATTTATACATAAATATATCAGAACAGATTCAAGTATTTTACTTTTTATTTTGTGTGTGGTACTGGAACCCAGGGGCATTCTACCTCTGAGATACACTCCCAACCCTTTTTTTAATCTTTATTTTGAAACAGGGTCTCACTGAGTTGCAAAGGGCATCACTAAGTAGCTGAGGCTGTCCATGAACCACGATCCTCCTGTCTTAGCCTCCCAAAGGCTGGGGATTACAAGCGAACACCATCATACCCGGCTAAGTGCTTTACTTATAAAGAATCTTAGGGGCTGGAAAAAAATTTACCCTTACGAAAAATACTAGTGTTATATGTACCCATGATTTTGTCCCCTTAATTTCTCATTTCCTTTCAATCTCTACCAATTTTTGTGGTGGGATTTCCCAATATACATTCCCTTTAGCTGATAATTGTCATCCAATATTTTATTGCATTATATGATGGTCCTGGAATTAAGGTGCCTAACTGGGAAATTGTATAAAGGCAAAAATGTGCCATACTTGACTGTGAAGGTCACAGTCCTTGCTGAACCCCCCCACCCCACATAGAAACTCAGGCTGATCCCAGATAGGGCCAATAATATAGCAGGTATGGGATCTGAAAACACAAGCTGAACATCCTTTATCGAATTTTGGGTTTTTTTCCAGACTTAAGAATATTTGTACATACCACTAATGTGGTATCTTGGGATATAACCCAATTCTAAACACAAAATCATTGTATATTTCATATGCATCTTATACATATAGCCTGAAGATAATTTGATTCAATACATGATATAGTTTTGTACATGAAACCAAAATTCATGATGCAGAATTTTCTACTTATATAGTACCATGTTAGTGCTCAAAAAGGTTCAGATTCTGGGGTATTTGGGATTTAAATTATTTAGATTAGGAATGCTCAACCTGTAGTGTCTTTGCCCAGAGTGGATGTCTAGATCTCTCAGGGCTTGCTATTCCACTGGGGGGCACCTGGTTGCATTGGTTCTGAGCCCTTTCCTTGATAGAAGCCTAGATGTGGCCTGGCCTGGTTGATGAGCCATCCAGAAAGTTCCAATTTTCTCAGTCTTCAGTGTCCCTGCCCATGGTGGATCTAGAAAACAAGAATTAATACAAAAGCTAGGCTCTGTCCCTAGCAAAGCTCTCAAAGACTGGACTAATGGAACCAAGGCCATCCTTACATCCTGCCACATGAAAAAGTGGTAAGCAAGGTACAGGAAAATAGGCACATAGCATCTAACATGCCTGGATCCTCACCACAGGACACTGGTTACTCAGTCTATGACTTCAATCAAATCACTTCAGTGTCTTCATATTCAAACTGGAGCTGGTAATTTTGACCTGCTATTTGAATGTTCAACCAGGGACCCTAAAACTACTTCCCTGAGCTTCCAGCATGATCTTGATATGGAAAAGGACTTCCATGCAGTGTTGTAATGTGACAATTCAAAGAACAAAGTGCATTTAGTGAACAAGGACATAGACTGAGTAGAAGTTTTATACCTTCTTTACTCTCATCACAATAACTCTACGCGGGTTATTGTGTTTGGTTAGACCCCCTATTTCCAGGTGAGTATATTAGACTATAAGCTCTATCAATACAGGGAGAGATGTTTACCAATGCCACCTTCAGCACACAATAGGGTCTCAAGGCACGTTTGCTGAGTTTGAGAAGGTAAATTCTGACCCCAGTCAGCCTGTATTTTCCTGAGGCAATTTCCACCCTGATTCCTTTCTTCCTTTCTGGAAAGAATGTGCAGCCCTCCCCCACCTTTTTTCTGCAGCCACCATTCATGAAGGGAGGGGTGGCCCCTCTCTGACCTCCTGAGATTCCATAGTCACTGGTATGAAAACTGGTCCTTTTTTGCAGCACTCCCTGGCAGGTGAGGACTGATGCCTTTTACCATTTATGAAAAAAATGTAAATGGCGACAAAAGCTATTTTTATAATGTTTTTATCTATTCCATGACTGACATCAATAACACATAACAGTTTCATTGACATTGTATCACATCCAATGGGCCCAGTGACCTGATTCAATGTCAGTGGAAAAGCCTCGTACATCATCTCCGAGGCTGAATTGCAACAGATCCATTATCAACGCTTCAACCCCAGAAGAGCCCCAGAACTGATGCCAAGTCCATTTCAAGGGTTTGTCTTCTCCCTAATCTTCCTTTTTCACAACTATCTTAGCTCTCCCACCAGGGAGTTGGTTGCCCTTCGGCTCACCACTTTATTGTTCTACCTGTGGACTTAGCATCAGACTTACTGATTCTTGAGGGTTAAAAAGGGTCCGTGCATCTACACTTAGTGTGCACATGGTAGGAACTCAATTTACTGATGAATGGGAGAAGAAAGGAAAGGGGGAAATGTGTGCCTGTACCCTGTACCTGGCTCTCTGTTCCTCACAGCTAACACACCCATGGCAACATAGGCAGGGCCCAAGGTGGGAAAGTAGTTATTGTCTCAGCATCTGATCCAGTACTATTGGGACTGGGTCAAAACAACAACAACAACAACAACAACAACAACAACAACAACAACAACAACTAGTAAAGGCTTTAAGACACTCTTGCAAAGTGAAAACCCAGTGTGAGAGAATCCTCAGACCCACACTTCTTCCCCAGAAGTTGGCAGCCACCAGGACAGACCCCAGGGCTGGACTCAAGGCTAGAAGCCCAACAGCTAGGTCACCTTTGGTTCTCTTTATCTTCTCAGCTATGCAAAAATGTGAATGAACATCAATTCCACAGTCATATATGGGCTTAAGGGAACCTTTGTTAATATTGTAATATATTTGTCATTTGTCTCACTGGTAAGGCTGTTTAGTAGTCAGAACTGTAGAAAATTGAATATACACTTACTGTATAAAAATGATATGCTTGGTTAGTGATAGTTTAGAAGAAATAAGTACATCTATCATAGAGGAGTAGGCTGTCAACTCTTTATATGTAAGAAAAATATGGAACACAAATGTGATAAATGTTGGGCACCGTTTACAAAAGTTGTCCGACAAAGTTGGTTTGCAATAAGTTTTTCCAAGCAGTGAGGAAAAGGAAAGGAAGAGAGAGAGAGAGGAGAGAGGAGAGGAGAGGAGAGGAGAGGAGAGGAGAGGAGAGGAGAGGAGAGGAGAGAATACGACCTCTAGAATGGTCAATGAAAAGACCCAAGATGGAAAGGAATTGCAATTCCATCTCCCCTCTGCCCAGCTCAGAGACCATCAGGATTCTGAGCTTGCCGTCCCTGCTTGCAAATCCTTCTGTTAGGGAAAACGGCCTTCCCTCATAAGAGCAGACAGAGGAGGCTGAGTCCTCTGCAGATAATTCTGCATCACAGGAAACAACCTAGAAAGTCTTGGTTGTGTCCCAAGCCACGAAGAATGGCAGCTGGGAGGGGTCTCTGTGTGTCCCAGAGAGAAGAGTTAGGCAGAGTAAGAAACAATTTGAATTAATAATAAACTGTAGGACTTGGGAAGTAGACCCGTAAGTTGGGGAGGGGATCAGAAGTCATGCTGAGTCCTCTGATGGTGCAGTAAGGGACATGTACAGTCCTGTTGCTCGAGCAGGGCCTCTAGAGTAAACAGCCCTCCATACTCCCTGGGCTGAGGCACAACCTCTGTCTGGGAAGGGGCTGTGCAGTCACCACAGCAGTCGGTGTCAGGTCCTGGGAGCTGGGAGGACAGTCAGTATATGGTATAGGAGGACAGAGGCAGCAGGGCCTACACCTGACACAAATGGAGTGTAAGCCTTGAGGCTTGTGTGGGTAAGGTTCTGTTCCCAGTGGGGGAAGCCAGGGTGGAGGATGTCTGTCCCCATTTTTTAAGTGAGGCAGAGAGTATTTGTGGGCTGAGGCCATGGGGATTCAGCTGGGAAAGGCTTTTTAATAATATGTTGGCAGTGGGCAGGGCTTAAAATCCAATTCAAACTGCCTCCTGTGGAATTTAATAAACACAGGGAGCCCCTGATGGTTTCTGAGCTGGGCACAGGGCAAATGGAATTGCAACAGAGTGGCAGCTAACCAGGGGTGGGGTTGGAGGGCCTTTCCCTAAGTAACAAGCCAAATGACAGAAGCCTTGCCTCCTGGTACCCCTCTGCCCTGTCTGGCATCAGTCTATGGGAAGATCCTCAAAGTAGCACCATCAGGCTGGGGAGGGGCAGGTTCAGAAGAGCTCAGATGGCCTGCAATGGGGTGGCAGTGGGGGCCAGTGAAAGGGGAATCTCCCCAAACCATACTCTTCTCAAGCTTTCCAGAAAGGGTAGATTCACTCAGAGCTCTGAGGCCTGCTTTACTTCTTCCTTATTCTTTTGGTACATTTTCCTTCTTTCCTCCTTTCCTCTCTCCCTCCTTCCCTTCTTTCTTCCTTCCCTTTCTTTCCTGCTCCCTTTCTTCCTCTTTTCTACTTTAGCGGACACTAGTAAAGCTAGTACTCACTACAGTCCCAGAATTGTGCAAAGTATTTTATGAACATTATCTCATTTAATCCTCAGAGTAACTCTTTTTGTGGTAGGTACTAAAATAACCCCATTTTACAGAAATGGAAACGAAGGCAGGAAAGTTTAAGCAAGAGGCCCAAGTCACCCAGCCAGTAAGTGACAGAGCTAGATTGTGAACCCCGGTGGTTTGGTTTCACTGTGTAAACATCACAGCCTCTTGGTAGCACTCCTGCCCAGGAAACAGCAGGGATTCTCTGGAGAAGGCCCATGCATTCAGGGAGAGAGCAGATTCTCCTTGTCTGCTTCTTTTGAGAGCTGTTCTCATGCAGATGGGAAGGCAGTCTGAGGGGTGAGGGGAATGGGGTTGGAGGAAGGAGAGTTTCTTCATGGGGGGCAGGGAAGTTGGGACTTCACCCAGCTTTGGGAGCAGAAACCTTATAACTGTGTTTACACTCTTTAGCTCTATGTCCCTTCTCATTTTCAAAGGAGCTCTTATCATGAGGCAGCAGTGATAGGTCAGCTGGTTACCATATCTAGTGACCATAGCTACTGACCAAAGGAAGAGGGCCCCTGAGTTCAAAGCTGGAAATGGCTGAGTCATTTAACTAAAACCCAGCTTTAAGTGAGTGCGTTTGACTTCAGAACTTCATTTGAGCTGCTGTATTCAGCTATGCCTGAAACCAATAACCTTGGGTTTCCTGGATATACAGTTCAAGAGTTTGTTTCTTTTCTTTAAGATACAAGCATTTTCTTCATAGGGTACATTGTATATAAAGTCCTTTTTGACTGGTCTTTCTGAGGGAAAGATTCAGTTTCCCCCAGAGTTAGTAGTTTCAGTAACCAGTGAATCTTCTAGAATAACAGCTGACTGCTCCTCCAGCAGATGAGATGGGGGGTGCCTCTTCAGATGCCTTGGAAGAGGGAATTTGCTCTCTGCTTTATTCTCCAATTCTGTGGGTTACTGGGATTTTTTTATGGTTTGGTTATAGAACATCTTCCAGAAAGGCTCTGGTGCTGGCAATTTAAAATGTTCAAAGGTGAAATGACTGAATCAGGGCTCCAATCTCACCAGTGGATAAATCCATTCATGGGTTAATAATTTGAAAGGGCTTACTGGCTTACTAGGTGGTAGCTCCGGCAGATGTGGTATATTTGAAGGAGGCAGGTCACTGCTGGTGTGGCCTTGGGGAGTAGATCTGTTCCTGGTCCCTTCTTCTCCCTCTCTCTGGCATGAGCAGCTTTCCTCTGCCACACTCCCTTGCCATGAATTTTCTGCCTTGGAGCTAGCTGACTATGGACTAAACTTCTGAAACCATGAGCCCGAAATAAACCTTTCTCTCCTCTAAGTTGTTCATGTCAGGTATTTTGGTCATAATAACAGAAAAGCTAACTAAAACAGAATTGATTATTGAAAAGATGACATTTGAGGTTTAATTCTCAGTGAAACTTAGGGAATAATGAAATGAAACTCTATCCCCAGCTGACATGTAACCATGGAGTTCAAGGTCAAGTGCCTCCGTTACTTGGTAGTTGGTGGGGCATGACTAGGACAAGATAATCCATCCTTCTAGTCTTTTTCAATCCACTAACTCATTGAAGAAACTAATGGTAAAATGCCGTGCATATTATCAAGCAACATGAGTAAGCTTGGAACTAAGAACTGTTTTAGGATTTAGACCCAGTCTGATATTGGGTAGTTTTTCCTTAAAGCTTTTGGAACGGATTTTGAATACAAACTCATTTCTAGCAATAGTGATGCAGACACCACACAGCCCATCTGGGCAGGGGTGGAAAGTTGTAAGCACCTTGCAAGATCCCAAACTGGAAGCCCCAGCCTATCCTTGCCCAGGACCCTGTGGATCACCCTGTAGGCAGAGGTTCCTGCAGGTGAAGTTCAGAGGTCAGGGCAGCCAGTCCTACCAGCCTGCTCAGATCTGCCTTGCTGAGTCCAGTGGCCACGCTGCCTCCAGACCACAGCAACTGGACTCTAGGGATCTGCAGATGTGAGAGATCCGCAAGGGGACCTTCTCCCATTCAGGAATGAAGTCCTCTTCATTTTGTTTGCAAATTTAGATGCTGCTGGGGTTTGTTTTTTAAGGAAATACTGACACTTTTATTAATGGGATGTGGTCAGTCTCAGAGTTAGTATAGCCCTGGGCCAGGCCTGAGAGAGCAGGGAGGAGTAAATAGATATGAGGAGGAACAGGAGGAAAACAGGATTGCCTCTGTTCTCCAGGAGTTAATAATTTGTTTACCCATTAGTTTTAATTAGTTAATAATTTGTTTACTCATTAGTTTTTTTTTATTATTTGTGATACTGGGGGTTGAACCCTGAACCACATCTCTATTTTATATTTCAAAACAGGATTCTACTAAGTCATTGCACACTGGGCTCCAATTTTTGATCCTCCCACCTCAGCTCCCCAAGTGCTGGTATTAGAGGTGTGCACCCTGCTCACCGAGGGATTTTAAAGCCTGACAGTCCCTAAGGTATCAGAGCTGAGAATTATTTTCAAGTTGGAAGGTCAAGTTCTTCAGCTGGGGTTACTGAAGTGTGTGGCAATTTGCTCAGTGGGTTGATGCCACGCTGGGTCAGCCCCAGAGACCCCTTGTGTCAATGCACAGTCAGTGCTTGGTCCACACTCAGATCCTGCTTGGTGAGGCTTCTCCTCATAGGGCCACTCCAGCGTCCCTCCAGGCCGAACCCCATCCATTACCAGACAATTTTACTGGAGAATTTTATGAGTATTCAGAAAACTAGGACCAATTGTGTACAATCTCTTTCTGAAAATGATAGAGGTTAGTGTTACTTGGATACCAAAATGAGATAGGATGATTTTAAAAAGAGAGAGAGATTAAAAAAAAAAAAAAAAAACTACAGTGCAATAACTCTTAGAATTTGCATGCATTTCAACACAATATTAGAAAATCACATCCAGCAATGAACAAAAAGAATTAAAAACCAGAACTGGCTGGGCGTGGTGGCACACGTTTGTAATCACAGTACTTGGGAGGCTGAGACAGGAGGATCGCACAGGTTCGAAGCCAGCCTTAGCTACTTGGTGAGGCTCTCAGCAGCTTAGTGAGACCCTGTTTCCAAATACAATTGAAAACAGATCTGGGAGTATAACCTGGAGATAGAAAGCCTTTGGGTTCCACCCCCAGCACCACACACACACACAATAAAAAAACAAAACAAAACAAAACAAAAACAGGACCGTATTAGTTTGCTAGGGCTATACTATCAAAATACCAGAAATTGAGTGGCTTAAACAACAGAAATTCATTTTCTCACAATTTTGGGGACTAGAAATTCAAGATCAAAGTATCCATAAGTATGGTTTCCTCTGATGCACCTCCCCTCCTCTTGGTTTTGCAGAAAGTCCCATACTCAATTGTGTCCTCACATGGTCATCCCTAGGTCTGTGTCATCCTAATCCTCTTTTAATTTGTTCAGTAAAGACACCAGTCAAATTGTGATAAGGCCCACCCAAATTACCCCATTTAAGCTTAATGATATCTTTAAAGGTCCTATCTCCAAATAGTCACATTTTGAGGTACTGAGAATTAGAGCTTCAATATAAATTGCGAGATACACAATTCAACTATAATAAGGTGTAAGAGGGATTTATCCCAGGTATAAAAATTTGGCATGGTACAGAAAGTCAATTAGCAAAATCCACTCTATCAACAGGCTAAAGAAGAAAATTGTCTGATCACATTAATTGGTGCAAGGAAAGCATTTGACAAACTCAGATACTCTCATGGCCATTCTTTGTTCTGGGGTTGGATGTTTTCTTTTTTATACTTTAACGGATTCATTGTAGTTATACATCAAAGTGATACATAAATATACACACACATCACTTGGTGTATGTCCCTTTGTATTCCATCCCCATTCACTGCCTCCTTCTCCACTTATGGCAGTAAGATTGGTAGTGATATCTTCATGAATGACATAGCCTTATCTGAACTCTTCCCTTCCTCAAGACTTATTTTCTCTTCCCCTCCACTGTAACCTCAAACCCTTTCACTATATATAAAAAAACTTAGAAAATTGAAAATAGAAAAAACTTTTTTGACATAGTAAAATACACACACACACACACACAATCGAGCTAACATTTCTATATATTAGCAATGAGTAGTTGAAAACCAAGTAATGATCTGTTACTTATAACTGGAATTGAAGAAATGTGATATGTAAGTCAAGACCTAGTTCTGTCACTGTCTTACTGTGTGATCCTTAGCAAGTTAATTTGCCTAGGTGGGTCTGAATAGAATGAGTGGCTATTCTCCTCCACTTGCACCCATTTATCTCCAACAGTGCATTCTTGTCCCTAGACGTGAACAAGAACATTTTCAGCCTTGCTTTTGTATCACTCCTGAGAGGATGGGGATATGGCCAGATAAAGCCCATGTCTCCTTCTCTGGACCACAGCAGTGATGTAGACTCCCTGCCAAATGGCCCAGAGCCCACTTACAGAACTTCATTGACCTCTTCCTTGGATCCAACCTCCCACGTGCAGACCACACACCCTGGGCTGGGGTTACAACCACAAGTAAGGAGTGCTGGGACATCAGGCTTGGTTTCCATACATGTGAGCAGGAGGCCTTTTATGATGCAGAAGAGAGCAGCCAGGAAAAGAGAATGATCCATTGGCTATGGGAGGGGCTGCTTGCATTCTCCATGTGTGGCCCCAAATCCAGGGTGTTTAGGCATTCTAAATCCAAGCCTGACCTTCCAGGCTGCTATAAGCTATACTTGTACAGATAGAAGGATATAACATGCTCAGTAGTTTGGATCTTGACTTGTAACATTTAGAAATAGCTGTGTTCTTATGCTAGCTCCGTAAAGGTTAGTAGGAGACCTATGGTAGTGCCCTTGAAGAAATTCCCTGACGAATTGTGCGGTTTTGGGGGATGAGGCTACTTCTTTTCTGCAGAAGCAGCAAAAGCCCTTGAACCTATTTCCACTTCCTTGCCTTTCTAGACCAGTGTTCAGGTATGTGGCCTAAACTCGAACAATTATTCTTTCTTCTTGGACTTCAGACCTGGGTCAAATGACATCAGATGACATTAACTTAAGTGACATCCATTCCAGCAGGAGTGGATCCCTGGGGTCAAGCCACCTTTGTTCTGACTCAGGTCTTGCTGCTCAGCCTCTACTGTGGCATCCCTACCTACTCCTGGGCTCTGGAGGTTCCTCCATGCCTTCTTCTGTGCTTAATTTGGCTGATCATCTTCTGTTGCTTATAATCAGAGAATCTTGTAACTTTGTCATTGATCTTAAAGAGTCTGTCCAGCTTTGGTGTCCTGTAGTCCAACTTGCAGAAGCTTCAGATACTTCTCAGCTTTATTCAAATCACAAGTCCACACTTATCTATGTGAGGTTTCTCAGCTACTGAGGCCTGATCATCTCAAGTCAGGTAGATCTGGTAGACAGGAGAATGAATGGGATAAGGCATTGTACTTGAGAAAAAGCAGATGTGCTGGGGCTATAAATTGGACCCTTACTGAGGAGTATCTGGATTCTATCTTTATGCCAAAGGCAGTTCTATGTCCTACACTGATGCATGGATCCTGAATGACCCTAAGCCATTCAGCCCAGAGGCAAGAAGAACCCAGCTACATGTTTTTCATCTGAAGATTCAGTTCAGCTTAACCTAACAAGCTCAAACTGGTGCCAGTCGAATGTCCTCGAGGTCACTGGGTTCTTCAAGGTGAGCATGAATTAACACCTGTCTTCAAAGAGCTCACAGGCCATCTGCTGCTTTGACAGGCCTTCCCTAAGCACCTTTACTTTCTTCTTTCTCTTTTTGTTTCTGAGCAAGGGAGCACTTACACCAACCTCCTGAGTCAAATATTTGCAACAAATAAACTGAGAAATCCAAAGAGTGATATCTGATTTTTCAGACACGCACTCAGTCCTCTTCTTTACCCACTGCAACCTCACGTATGGTGAGAGGGTGATTTGGTATAATCTCATTAGCCAAGGCTAGAGTTTGTCTAAAATCCACACCCTGAATGGGTGGTAGACAACCCCCTTACTCTCCAGACTTGAAAGGGTGTTACTGGATTGCAAAGTGGTGGTAATTTTGTTGTTCTCTTAGTTCTCATCCTTGGGATGCTCTGGCAGTAGGTAAGGGTAGAGATGTCTGGGGGCTTCAGGAGTTTGTTCTTTTCCTACACAGCTCACTCATTTGCTAGCCCACTTTGCAGATGACAGGAGGTGCCAGACAGTAGAAAGTAAGATGTGTGGTGCTGCAGGCAGAAACTTGATATGGTGTAATTATTGTACATTAAAATAGATTGAATTTGGATATGAAATTTGAGCAGGCCATATCTTACATGATGCTGAGAAGGAAGACACCACCCCACACTGTGTGTGCACCTGAAAGTGTGTTTCAGTTTCTGAAGGTAGCACTTAAACCAAAAAAGTACAAATAAACACTTGACTGTTGAGAGTGGGGTGGGTGTGGGGCTCTCGCTAAGGCAGATGAGAATAGATGTGAGTTTTATAAACTACAATCAGATGACATATCTTTCAGGTTAAACTTCTACTTGAATGTGAAGAATTGCAAAACCAAACTAAAGCCATGCCAATTCTTTGTAGAGGAGTGCAGGAAAATAATCAAATACTCTAAGACTTTCCAAAAACTTGTTGAGTAGGTCAAGGAGAGATGAGAAGAAGAAAATATGTTCTAAGGAGTTTACTAGATAATTCAAAGATCGATACAAATAAGCTTTTAAAGATAAAACAGAGGCCAGGCGTGGTGGCGCATGCTTGTAATCCCCGTGCTTGGGAGGTGGAGACAGGAGGATCGCGCAGGTTTGAAGCCAGCCACGCTGGCTTAAGAGACCCTGTTTCCAAATAAAAAGTATATTAAAAAAATAGGTCTGGGAGTGTAGCCCAGAGGTAGGAGGGCTTCCAAGAACCCCAGTACCACCAAAAAAAAAAAGATAAAATAATTTAGTATTATTATGAATAAATTAAATAGGGAGGTCAAGCCTGGCATGTTGGCACATGCTTAGAATCCCACTACTTGGGAGGCTGATACAGGAGAGTTGCAGGTTTGAGGCCAGCTGTAGTGACTTAGTGAGGCCATCAGCAATTTAGCAAGAACCTATTTCAAACTAAAAAATATACAAAGGACTGAGGGTATATCGCAGAGGTAAAAATGTCCCCAGCTTAATACCCAGTACTAAAAAATAAAAATAAAAATAAGGAGGTGCTAAAATGGAGGGTTCATTGAAAAGGTACAACTTCAGTGGAAAAGATTCATCTAGACAAAAGGAAGAAACAGGCACTATGTAACTGGGGTAGAGAACAGCATGAGAAATAGCCTAGAGGTGAGTACTGAGATGGTATACATATGAACAAACAGGGGAAGTAGAAAGGGAGGCAACTTTGGAAGCCATGGGCAAAAGGAAGCCAAATGATGGATGGGGAATGACAAGAGTCTTTGGATTCATTCCTGTCGATATCATCCCCCGCATCTCCAATCATAAAGCACCAGGGCATGATAGTGGGCTAATCACTGTATAACTAGAGTAGTGTATAACTATAACCCCAGCATTTGGAAGGCTGAGACAGGAAGATGGCAAATTCAAAGCCAACCCGGGAAATTTATAAAGACTATTTCAAAATTAATAAAAAGGTCTCGGGATGCAATTCCCCTGGGCTCAATCCCCCGCAGCCCCCACCATAAACACAAATAGTTAGTCAAACTTCAGGAAGTAGGAAAAATTTAGAAAAATAAGGGCCAGTGACATTTTATTGGGAAGGGTGCTAATTAGCAACATGAATCCTCAGATTTTGACTGTTTTTATTAGTGTGTTGGTCACACCACCTCAGCCAATAGAAAAATAGAACAAAGTAGACCGAATTCCTCTGTAAAACATTTTCAAGTTTTTAGAAAAGAAAGATGGGATATCATGCTGGGTGTCCTGTTTACCAGACGCCGGTCTTCCTTTGGGTCTAACACTGAATTTCCTGACCTCTCTCCCAAGTGACAAAGCGCATAAGCTGCCACCACTGAGATGCACCTGTTAGGGTGATTTTCTGAAACTACTCTTAAAATACATTTAGATGAATGAAAGTCACTCCTCATGCTAAAGCCATTTTGAATGCAAAGTGATCATCACACCTCTTGCAATCTTTTTTTTTTTTTAATTTTTTAAGCTTCTTTCCTGGAGCTGGGGGAATATGGGGCCAACTAGTTAAGAGGAAACTGAAAGTAAAATTTTGGCTGCATGTGCCATCACCAGCAGCCCTGGGCTGAGGTAATAGAAGGTATGTTTATACCTGGGCTCCACCTCGCAAGTGAGCCTCTGCTTTTTCTCACTTCACTGCACTGAGGGCTCAGCCATAGGGGGAAATGAAGGATGGACAGTGAGCAGGCCCATGGAAGACCTCATGGTAGAATTCCTGTTCAAAATGGATGGCCTCTGGCTAACAGACTGATTTAACACCATTTGTACCCTTCCCTCTCTCTCTCTCTCTCTCTCTCTCTCTCTCTCTCTCTCTCTCTCTCTCTCTCTCTCTCTCTCTCTTCCTCCCTCCCTCCCTCCCTTCCTCTCTCCCTCTTTCTCATAAATACACACACACACACACACACACACACACACACACACACACACACACACACCTCATCTTAATACCCAGATAACAAGGAAGACAAATGAAAGAAAGAAAGTACATCATCATCCACAACAGTACAGCAGACATTAATGTCTGTAGGTGGAAGAAATTTAGGCTAGTGACAGTGACCTTAGAACTACAAAGAGAAATGAGAAAAACAAAACCAGAACACCGGACTTAAATTTGCTTTTATTTGTCATTGATATTCAGACATTGAAAAAGTGAGAAAAACAGTAATACTATATTTTACCTGGTACAGACTTTATTTTGATTCTTAACACTCACATAATAATTATTGGAGGATGATCTTATAATTAGCAAAAAATACCAACACACCTCAAAAAACTAGAAATTTGTTTTACACCTAATCAAAATATAATTAAAGTAACAATTAAAAATATTTAAGAAGCAATAACTTTTATGAAGTTGAGCAACACACTTTTAAGAATCTATTTGCAAAATACAAACTTTAGTTATATAAAGCTTAATTATTTAAATTAATTTTGCTTATATAAAAATAATTAAAAACCTACATATCAACCAAATATCTAAAACAAAATTTCTCTCAAAGAGAAATATTTAAAGCACTATATCATTTCATTATCAAAAAAAAATTTTAAGAAAGTTGAGCATTAACTGAGGGACTTAGAAATAAAACTTTGAAACATTTCACTGAAGATATAGAACCAAACAGTTCCAAATAGACTGTAATTTAAACGAATTAGAAAAAGTAAAGAAGTAGAATACATGCATGTGTATATTCTGCATTTATATAAGATAATGATGCCTTCTAGGCATGGTGGTTCATGCCTGAAATTCTATTACTTGGGAGCCTGAAGACAGGAGTATCACAGGTCAAAAACCAGGCTCAGAAATTTATCAAGACCCTCAGCAACTTATAGAGAACCTTTTTCAAAATAAAAAGTCTTGGGATGTAACTCAGAGGTAGAATATCCCTGTTTTTAATCCCCAGCATCCCCCAAAAGAAAATGTAGTGAAATAAAATAAAACAAAATAAAATAAGAATGCATCACTTAATTGTAAGACTTTTTCCCAGAACTGCGTAATCAATTTCTTTTGTGTGAAGATCATAGGGTAAACTTACACTTACTAGGTGACATAGGCCACTCAATGTGGCCTCACGATGCAATCAAGTCTTATGCAAACATAAGATGTATAAGGCTGCTGCTGGTATAATATGGCATACTACTTTTTGAACTTTGTGCAATAAGTATATACAATAATAAAAAAGTGTTATAAATACATAAACGCACAACCTAGTCATTGATTAGCATCAGAGAGCATCATGTACTACATATAATTGTAGTGCTATATTTATGTATGACTGGCAATGCAGTAGGTTTGTTTGCATCAATGTTATCACAAACACATGAGTAATGTTTGATACTCTAATGTTACCATGGTCTCAACGTCTCTAGGTAATAATCGTGTGGAGCTACTGCTTGCTGTATTTGCTGTTTATAACTGACCAAAATATTTTAAGCAGCATATGACTATAAATGGAAAGTCAAAAGGTAAATTATTCATGAAAACTTTATATATAATAATTCAGTTAAATATCGCCTATGCATATTATAAAACTCCAATAATGAAATCAGTGTGGTTTGGTTTTCTATGGCAAACTAACATGCCAGAAGAGAAATTCAGAAGTGTGCCTGTTTTATGCAGTATGGAATTCAAAATATATGGATAAAGGGTATATGGCTTCTTTAATATGTTGAGACAATGACAAATCATTTTCAAAAAGAAATTTAATAAATAATCTATAACATGAACAAAACAAGTTCCAAGTTCCATGTGAATAGAATATTTAAATGTAAATTATGAAATAAAAGATGTACTATAGACATGGAACCAAAAAAATCCTGACATTACTCAAGTTATTTTACTTTTGTTTTGCCTAAAAAATACAATTTGAGCATTAATGAATTCATATTTTGTTAACAAAACTAGCAAAAACAAATATATTGACTCTTGGTTAACAAGTCCGCAAAGAAATAAACACTCCATTCATTGGCATCAAACTTCCCAAACCAATTTGGTAATATCTAATGAAATATTAACAATGCATGTACTTTTAATACAGCTACTTTTTTTCAGGAATGTTTCCTATGGAAGTTATTATATGTGGAGAAGTATTCAACTGCAAAAATAGTCGTCCAAGTTTTTAGAGAATTGGTATCATTTCCTTTTTAAGTGTATGCTAGGCCTCACTATTAAAGCTCTGTGGGCTTGGTGTTTTCTTTTTTGAAAGATTATTAATAATTGATTTAATTTGTTTAATAAATATAGGCCTATTCTGTTTTCCAATTTGTTCTTTGGTGAGTTTTGGCAGGTTGTGCCTTCTAAGGGATCAGACTATTTCATCTAGGTTGTCAAATTTTTGTGCATAGGTTTGTTCATAATGTTTTTTTATCTTTTAAATTTTTTTGGTCGTACTGGGGATGGAACCCTTCCACCTCTGAGCTACACTCCCAGACCTATTTTATATTTTTATTTGGAAACAGGGTCTCTTAAGCTAGCGAGGCTGACTTCGAACCTGCGCGATCCTCCTGTCTCTGCATCCCAAGAGCGGGAATTACAAGCGTGCACCACCACGCCTGGCAATCTTTTAATTTTTATGATACCAGTACTGATTATTTTTCTTTGATTTATATTTTTAATCTGTGTCTACTCTCTTTGACAAGTCTGGGTAAAGTTTCATTGTTTTATTGATGCATCCAACAAACAACTTTTTGTTTTCATAATTTTCCCTAATAATTTACTGTTTTGATTCCATTACTTTCTGATCAAATTTTTATTAATCATTTTATTCTGGTTACATTAGATTTGACTTTCTGCTCTTTCTCTAGTTTCCTAAGGTGGAAGTTCAAATTTTAAATTTTTATTTTTTTCCTAATGTATGCATTCAATGATATAATTGCTCTTTAAGCACTACATCTGCTGCACCACATAAAGGTCAGTAACTATATTTTTATTATCACTTTATTCTAAATATTTTTATACTTTTATTGGTGCATTATAATTATACATCATAGTGAGGTTCAAAGTTACACAAAAATGTATGCACACATCAATTTTTCAAAGTGACACAAACTTATTCTTTTAATACTTCTTTGACTCATATTCTATTTAGAAATGTGGTTTCTGGCTTTACTTCATTATGATCTTATAGCAAACATGACATGATTGTTGTTGTTTTAAATTTGTTAAGGTGCATTTTATGGCCCATAATGTGATATATCTTGATACATGCTCTATAGGAACTTGAGAAAAATGTGTAATCTGCTGCTGTTGGGTGAAGTATTTTCTTAATAACAACTGAAGCCAATCTATTGATGACTGTTCAGTTTGATTATATTCATGTTGACTTCTTGCCTGATGGAACTGTCAATTATCCCTGATGAAATGGTCTTGAAGTTCCCAACTATAATAGTACATTTGCCTCACATATTCTGACCTCCTGTTGTGAGGTAGGTATGCATTAAGTATTATGTTTTCTTGGAGTATTTCTTCTTTATACTTCTGTAATATCCTTCTTTATTACTGACAAGTTTTTGTCCTCTGAAGTCTATTTTGTTTGCAATTAATATGGTGTTAAATTTTGATTACAGTTAAAGTTAGCAATCATTCCTTATGGTTTGGATTTGGAATGTCTCCCATGGAGACAAAGCAGCCACGTTGAAAGTGGGGCTTAGTTGCTGAGGAGGGGAGTCCCTGGGAATGTGGCCTTGGGATTATATAAGGTCCCTCCTCTTACTAGCTCTACCTTGCTCCTGACTTCAATGATGGAAGAGCAGAGCCCTTGCTTTCTCTCTCTCTTCTACCCACACCATATTCTGAGCACCATAAACTTCACCTGGCCTAACATAGACTGAACCCCTGAAATCTCCAGAACTGTGAGCAAATATTTTTTCCTCTAAGTTATGGTGGTCAGGTATTTGGAATAACATGTGCCTTTACACTGAAATTGGATTTCTGTAGACAACATATTATTTAGATGTTTTATCCACTCTGGCATGATTTGCCTTTTAATTTGTGTATCTAGACCATTAACATTTAAAGAGATTGAGAGTTGTGCTAGCCATCATATCATAAATATTTTTATTTGTTGTTTTCGTTCCTTGTTTCTTTTTTTCTTCCATTCTTTCTTCTTCCTTGTTTCTTTTTTCTTCAATTATTTCTTTGCTTTCTCTGTTTTCAATTAAGCATTTTATATAATTTCACTTTTCTCCTCTCTCTTAGTGTATTGGTTATACTTTAATTTTCTTTAGTATTTTTACTAGAATTTACAGTATACATTTTTGCCTAATATAGTCTACTTTCAAATAAATTTGGTGGATGAGAGGTATTAGGGACATACCAACTAAGCCGGTAGACCAATAATCCAAACTGCACACAAGGCTAGGCACTTTAGTGAACATCAGTGTAGGTGGAGGACCTTGTGAGTCAGATCATTGGCCTCTGCTCTAGGAACTTGTGCATTGCATAAATCCTCAAGGAAATCTGTGGGGAAAAAAGGTTGGTGGAGGAGCCAGACATGGTAGCACACGTTTATAATCCTAGTACTTGGGAGGCTGAGACAGAAGGATTGCAGGTTTGAGAGCAGCCTTAGCAAGTGGTGAGACTCTCATCAACCTAGCGAGACCTTGTTTCTAAATAAGAAATAGAATCAGGCCGGGCATGGTGGTGCACACTTGTAATCCCTGTGCTTGGAAGGCTGAGACAGGAGGATCACACAGGTTTGAAGCCAGCCTCTGCTGGCTTAAGAGAACTGTTTCCAATAAAAAATATTAAATAGGTCTGGGAGTGTAGCCTGGAGGTAGAAGTCCCCTGGGTTCTATCCCCAGTACCACTAAAAAAAAAAAAAAAAAAAAAAAAAAAGAAAGAAAAAGAAAGAGAATCAGTCTGGTGGTATAGCTCAGATTTAGAATGCCTCTGGTATAAAATAAATGTTGGTGGATGCTCCAATTTATGGTTAAAATAGGTACCATGTAACTGTATTCCAGGTAACTCCTTGTATTGGTCAGCATTCGTGTAGCTATAATCTAAAAGACTGACTATATAACTTAGAAGAAAGAAGAGTTATTTCCTTACAGTTTCTGACTCAGTCCACTTGAGGCTGAAGACTGTGGATATCAGGGCATGGTGTGGCAGGAGGCAGACAGAGAGAGAGACAACACTGCTGTGCCCCCCACATCATAGAGACAGAAGGCAAGAGAGAGACAAAGAGAAAAGGGGGAGGATGAATTATATATAATCTCCAAGGCTGCACCCCCAGGAATATACCTCTTCCAGTCACACTTTACTGGTCTACTGAGTACCACCCAGGTAAATCCATCAAAATGGAATTATCTAATACTGGAATGACAACCCCCATGACTCTACTATATCAACCCTGAATATTAATAAATGAACTCTTTAAGGAATATTTTATATATAAGTCTTTACTGTTACATTCACATTCCTTGTCTAGAAGCTATAATCACCAATTCATTGTTGCTATTATTACTTTGAAAAACTAGTTATCTATTTTATCAACTGGGAATAAGAAAAATAAAATAATTTATATTACCTTTGGTCATTCCTTCTCTAACACTCTTCCTTTCTTTATAGAGATACAAGTCTCTGGTCTCTGTTATTTGCTTTTCTCTATCCCTGTGTTGTTTCAAATAGTAAAAATTTGGTAACAAAATAAATCAACCATAGATAAAACTACAATATGATAAATCCACCTAATGAAAAACTATAAAGCCATTGATAATGATTATGAGCCTCCATTCTTATCCATTCTACACCTTCTCACTGGTACAGGAATTAATCACAGTAAAAGAAAGTTCACCAGGGACAAATTTCAGGTACCCTGTGAGCATATTGTAGGAAGAATTAACCGTTTCTTCTGAGAGTGGTTTCCACTGTTGATGGAGTAGGAGAGCCTAGGAGGAAGGAAACTTATGCTTACAAACATACAGTCGCACATAGCAGAGGATCCCTGTGAAGGCCTCGTTATCTTCTCACAATGTGCAGTTAGATGACTGAAGAAGAGGCTTTTCTTTCATCCTGGTTGTTACTAGGATTGTTACAGGGGGGTTGAAATATGACTTCTTTTGTTCACTAAGCATTTTCTTTGCTGTCTCCTCATTCTTAAGCTAGAATTGTTTTGCTCTCAGGGCCTCAGAAAAGGAATGAGACCCCAGAAAGAACAGGGGTGAAATGTATCTAGTTATGGGCAATGTTTTAAAAGAAACCCTCATGACTAAGAGTCTTCTCTCAAAACTAGGTGGGGGTTTGGGCTGGAGTGAAGGGAGGAGAGGCCAGGATACCCCAAAGATGTCCCTGTGACCTGTGCCCTAGGCTAAGCTCCTAAAAGTAGGAAATAATTCCAAAATTTGTAAGAGCCTAAAATGGTTGTGCCTCCCACAGGTCCCTGGGAAGAGGGCAGGAGAGGCAAGAAAGTTAGTGAGTGAAAAATTTTGGGCAACCTGGAGTAATTTCTAGGCAGCAGCAAAGTACAAAGTATTCTCCTCCCTATGTGAAAGCTGGTGGATGCGGAATATTAGGGGCATAGCTGCTGAGCTGGTAGAACAGACCAATAAGCCAAACTGTAAACAAGATAGGCATTGTGGTGAACATCAGTGCAGGTGAAGGAACTTGTGAGTCAGACTCCTGGTCTTCACTCTAGGAACTTGTATATTGTGTAAAACCTAAAAGGAATCTGTGGGAACAAAGGTTGGTGGAGCCTTCACCTTTACTGAACCTAAATCTGTGCAACCCTGGTAAAAATGATTGCTCAGAGTGGATGTTAATTCATTTCTAGAAATAAAGTTAGTTTTATCAAACACTTGTATTTGCGGACTCAGAATCCTTTTGTTTTGTTTTGTTTTGTTGTGGTACTTGGGATGGAACCCAGGGGCATTCTACCTCCGAGTTACAACCCCAGCCCTATTTTTTTATTCTTTATTTTGAAACAGGGTCTCACTGAGTTGAAAAGGGCCTCACTAAGTAGCTGGTTGCCCATAAACCTGGATCCTCCTGTCTCAGCCTCCCGAATGCTGGGATTACAAGCATGTGCCACCATGCTCGGCACTGGATTTTTTTTTTTGTTGTTGTTGTTGTTGTTTTTGTGGTACTGGGTATGGAACCCAAGGGCATTCTACCTCCAAGTTATACTTCCAGCCCTATTGTTTACTATTTATTTTGAAACAGGGTCTCACTAAGTTGCAGAGGCCTTACGTAGCTGAGGCTGGCCATGAACCTGTGATCCTTCCGTCTCAGCCTCCCAAGCACTGGGATTACAAGTGTGTACCACCAGTCCTGGCTTCAGATTCATTTTTGAAAATTTTTATGGTAATTTTTGCTTCAGACTTTTCTGGGTTGTTGATATGAGGAGAAGGGAGAGCAAATACAACTATTACCAAGTTGTTGGGCATGAAAATCCCAGCCCACTTAAGGTTAAGGCAGGCTATTTCTTACCCAAACTGAGGAAGCCAGCAGCCCTGATTGTACATAAAGAATTAATGAGTGCATCAAAGACAATGTTGAGATTGCATAAAAAATGAGCAGTTCACACCTTTTTTCAAAGTTAACTTTATTTTAGCTTAAAAGTCTGATAAATGTTTTCAATTAACAGTTACAGAAAAAGAAAATTATGTTGCAAATTCATGCAAAATCTCCCTTCAAAATCACTTGGCTAATTACACAAATCAATTCTTCAGACTGAGAATCCAGTTTTAAAATAGAAAGTACAGATGTTTCAGGAGTAGTTGTATGGGTAAGATGGCAATCTCAGGTTGGTCTGCTCTGACCTCTGCTTCATAAAGATAAGAAGAGTTAAAAATCACAGAGACATAGTCTTCCAAGGACCCAGTGTTGGTCCATAAAGAACTCAGCATAGTGCCTAGAACACCTTAGGACTGAGGAAGGATGTCATATCTAGGTCTTTAACTTTCCCATGAAAAATGAATAATAAACTCTTTTATCCAGGGATAGTTGTAGAATATGTTGGTTCTGGAATAATTAGGAGTTGCCAAACATAAACAGACAGATATATGAATTATATCTTATACCACAATCCAAATAAATCTTTGTCATCATCACCATCATTATCGTCATCATAATTACTTAAAACCTTTACAATCATTTGGATGGATTTTTATGTTGCAGAAAAGGACTTCGATTGGCAAGTCCTGGATGCTAAAGTGACCCAGCCATTTGCTGATATTTACTTGGGGCAGAATGCTTCAAAATCCTCTGGATTCAGCATGTGTAGCTGAACAGTGTGTCTAGATGAGCTTGAGCTCACTCTTCTCAGCATTATCTACTGTTACACAGTTGGTTTACTTTCATAGTTCATGAATCTTTAAGGTCGTTGAGGGGAGGACCTAGTCCTGTTGACCACAGTATCCCTCAGGGAGCCTGTCTGTGTCTAACACTGGTTGGCTAGTGTACACTAACATTTTTGTTTTGTGAGTATATGGAAGGGATGAGGAAAGATAGAAAAGGCAGTGATATGCATGTCCACTTAGAGATGTTAATTTCTCCTATCCTTCTTCTACTCAAGGGCAGGAAAAGAGTTTGGGAGCTTGATCCTCAAACCTTGGCAAAGGTCATGCTCCTGGGAGTCCTGAAGCACATTAGTTCGTGTTTGAAAGATCTAGAACCTGGTATTTCCCAAAACAATAAAGGATTGCTTCCACGCTTTACTTCCAAATCTGGTCTTTGAGTTGGAGTGGCCTCTTTTTGCTTCATTCCTAATTATAGTTCTGCCACCAGGTCTATTAACACCACTAATCACTAATGTCTGAGCCTAACACAGGGATTACTTGAACAATTCCTTGGCTATGGACAAAAATGTAGAGTTTGACAAAACAAACATGCAACAAAGGAGCACCCTCCTCCCAGTATATAGCCCCAATAATACATCTTTATTCATTCTTCTGTTGATTCCATAGTTTGTCTACTGTGAATTATACTATACTGTTTTAAACATGGATATGCCTTATCATTACAGTATTTTAACTTTAATTCTTTTGAAACTATACTGAGAAATGGTAGAGCTGTACCATACGGTGGTTCCATTACATGTGTGTGTGGGGGGTATTGGGGATTGAATCTAGGAAAATAGGCCAGCCCTATTTTTTAATCTTTATTTTGTAACAGGTGCACGAAGTTGTGGAGAACCTCACTAAGTATCTGAGGCTGGCCGCAAATTTACAATCCTCCTGTCAGCCTCCCAAGTACTGGAATTACAAGTGTGAGCCATTATGCCTGGCTATCTATTCTTAGTCTTTTAAGGAACTTCAATACTAATCTCCATAGTGCTTATACTAATTTAAAATTTCCCCAATGGTTTATAAGGGTTTCTATTTTCCCACATCCTTGCCAACATTTATTATTGTTTATATTTTTGATGATTGCCATTCTATCTGGAGTTAGATAGAATTTTGGTTTTGATTTGCATTTCTCTGGTTACTAATGATGTTGAACATTTTTTCATATATACACACAATGAAATTTTACTCAGCCATAAAAAAGAACAAAATTATGTTATTTCTAAGAAAATGGATGGAACCAAAGAAATTATGCTAAGTGAAATCATCCAGTCGCAGAAAGTCAAGGGTTGTACGTTTTCTCTCATATGTGGAAACTAGAGAGAATATAGAAAACAAAAGGAATTTTATATAAATGAGGAGAGTAACCAGTAAAATAATGCAAGGGGGCTGGAGGAGGGAGGTGAGAAGAGGGAAAATGAGGATAAGAAAGGAAACAGTTCAAATAACATTATATATGAAGGTATCATCACTACCATTAACACTAATATGTATAGAAAGGGAAGAGAGAGGAGTGGGGTACAACATAGAGAAAATATACCAAGTGTTGTATGCATATATTACTTTGCATTTCACTATGACATATAATTACAATGCACCAATAAAAATTTAAATATTGAAAAAATGATAACTCATTCAATGAAATTAATAAAGTAAGTAAAATGGGACAAAGGACAAAAATAATTTAGATAGTTTTAAAGAGGAAAAAAACACAATGACCTTCAAGCCTTGAGAGTCTATAGTTATTAACTATAAAATGGTTAATGTGTAAGATGGGATATGGATGATATTCCCCAAAATCTCGTTTATTGTTTTATAAGTTAGACAATCCTGTCATCTAGCAATAGACACAGTTTTATTTTGTTCTTTACAGTCTATATGCCTATTATTTCTATATCTTGCCTTATTATCTAAATTGTCTGATTCTATGTTTAATAGCAATAATGAGTGGGGACTTTTTTTTTTTTTTGCGGGTCTGGGAGTGGAACCCAGGGGCATTCGACCTCCGAGCTACACCCCCTGCCCTGTTTTTTATTCTTTATTTTGAAACCGGGTCTCACTGAGTTGCAGAGGGCCTCACTGAGTAGCTGAGGCTGTCCGCGAACCGCGATCCTCCGGTCTCAGACTCCCAAATACTGGGATTACAAGTGTGCGCCACCACGCCTGGCTGTGTGGGGACATTTTTACCCAAACTTCATGAAAGTAACATTTGTTTTTTCAGTGTTAAGTATGATAGCTATGATATGATTAACTTTCTCTAATGCTCATCATCGATACGAGGAAGCTCCTCATGTTGCAGACAGCATGTAGTTACATCACTCACATTTTTCCATTTAAATTCATTCTACCAATCTATGCCTTTTAATTGGAGAGCCTAATCCATTTACATATAAAAATAACTACCGGTAAAGTCAGATTTATGTCTGTCATTTTACTACTTGTTTTCTCCATAGCTTATATTTTCCCCTAATTTCTCCATTGCTACATTTTGCATTAAATATGTATGTTATACACACATGCACACATATGTGTGCCTACCATATACACACAAGAATATAAATACCATTATATAGACATATATATGTATGCCATATATATCATATGTATAAACACTATAGCATATGTACCCTTTTACCATTTTACTGTCTTTGTGATTTCGTTTACTATATATTTATGTTATTTTCTTAGCTATTTCCCCGGAAACTGCAATTATCATGTAAATATGTAGCAGTCTACTTTGGATTAACACTAATCGTTTTTTACCTGACATACCAAAACTTTTTTTCACTTGTTTTTTATTGGTGCATTGTAGTCATGGATATGTCTTGATAAAGGCACTCACACACTCATCACTCATTTAGCCCTTCCACAACTCCCACCCCATGCCCTCCCTCCTCTTTCCTTCTCATGTTCGGTTTACTGATTGACTTTGATATGTTTGTGAATGTACTTTTTTTCCATTCACTTTATGTATAATAATATATAATGTATATATCATTTAAAGTAAATTTGTTGTATACCGTATATAATTGGGTGAATTTTAAAATTTATTCTCTAACAATCTGTGTCTTTTACATGTGTGGTAGTTCTGGGGAATGAACCCAGGAACATTCTACCACTATGGTGCACCACCAAAAGCTTATTTTATTTTTATTTTATTTATTTATTTATTTATTTATTTATTTATTTATTTATTGTGGTACTGGGAATGGAATCCTGGGGCATTGTACTTCCAAGCTACACCCCGGCCCTATTTTTTAGTCTTTTTTTATTTTTTATTTTTTAATTTTTAAATTTTTTTATTTTTGATGGTAATGGGGGTAGAACCCAGAGGCTTTCTACCTCCGGGCTATACTCCCAGACCTTTTTTATATTTTTTTTATATTTTATTTTATATTTTATATTTTATTTGGAAACAGGGTATCATTAAGTTGCTGAAAGCCTCACTAAGTAGCTGAGCCTGGCTTCGAACCTGTGCGATCCTCCTGTCTCAGCCTCCCAAGCGCGGGGATTACAAGCGTGCGCTACCACGCCCGGCTCTTTTTTTATTCTTGAAACAGGGTCTCACTGAGTTGCAAAGGGCCTTGCTAAGTAGTTGAGGCTGTCTGTGAACCACGATCCTCCTGTCTCAGCCTCCTGAATGCTGGGATTACAAGCATGCACCACCACACCCAGACCTTATTTTATTTTTTTTACATCTCACTAAGTCGCCTGAAGTTGGCTTCAAACTTGTTATTCTCTTGTCTCAGCATTCCAAGTATTGAAATGATAAGTGGACACTATTATACCTGGCTAATCTCCATTTTAAGTGTTATTTTTAAACCATTTTGTTTGTTTTGTTTTTTCTCTGTTCTCTTTTTACAACCTCCCTATGGAACAAGAACACATTTTTAGAATTCCATCTATAGTATTCTTGAAGGATTAGCTTTTTCAGAGGTTATGCTTGCTATTAAATTCTTATCCAAGTCTACTAGTGTCTACATTTTTCCAGTTCAAATAAAGTATAGAAATACTTTTTTAATTTATATTCCTTTATCATCTTCATTCATAATATAATTGCCTTAAATATTCTTTCTATATGCATTGACAATCACTTTAAATGCTGTAATATATTTTTACTTCAACCCTGAAATATCATTTAAAGAACTCAAGAGAAAAGGTAAATTCTATTGTGTTGTTCTTTATTCTTTCTTTTACCTGTGTTCTTTCTTTTTTCCTGATGTTCCAAGTTTCCTTTCATCATTTTCTTTCTGCTTGGAGTATTTTCTTTAGTAATTGTTTTAAGGTAAGTCTTACTTTAAGGTGGTCAATTATGATGTGTCACTTGGTATGGGTTTCTCTGGTTTATTCTTGTTTAGTTTCTTAACTCTTTAAGTGTATGCTTTTTGTCAAATTTGGAAAGTCCTCAGATGCTATTTCTTTTAATACTTTTTTAGCACTTGCCTCTTTCTCTTGAACTTCTGAGACTCTAATTATGCAAATGCTGGATCTTTTGTTGTGGTTCACGCACCATCAGTCTAATGGTGCTTTGAATTCTGGTCATCTCCCCCAATCTGTTTAATGCTATTTATTTATGGAGACATGAAATAGCTGTTTCATGTACTTTGTTTAGATTCAATTCTGTGGGCAGAAGAAGATAAAAATGTGGGGTATACTCACTCAATTTTACCCAGAAACAGAGCCAGCACCTTCTTATTTTATTTTTAAAAATCCTTTTCTAGCTCAGAGAGATCAGAGATAAAACACATTATTTTGAAATTCAGAAAGTTCTGTCCTCTTTATTATCTATGTAAGTGTGTGTGTGTGTGTGTGTTACTGGGAATTTAATCCAGGAGCATTCTACCTGTAAGCTATACTCCCCTTTTTATTTTTATTTAGAAAACAGGTCTCGCTTGG
The DNA here is from genome assembly GCF_963383645.1 of Muscardinus avellanarius. NCBI lineage: Eukaryota > Metazoa > Chordata > Mammalia > Rodentia > Gliridae > Muscardinus > Muscardinus avellanarius. The sequence goes on from NC_137796.1 coordinate 42,675,251, forward strand.
TTGATAAGAATTTCACTATTTGCTGAGGCTGTCCTCAAACCTGTGATCTTCCCATCTCAACCTCCCAACTACTGGGATTATAAACATGTACCACCATATCCGATTTATAATCTGATTGCAAATTAGCCAATGTTTTCTTTAATTGTTATTATTTCATAATCTTGTTATATCATTTAGGTGCCACAAGCTATCACTTTCCTAACTCTGACTAGAAACCATCTTTCTAAATTCAGAGATACATATTTGATCTTTAAGGTTACCACAGGAATATATGTAACAACTGGCAACTTATTAATATATGGGGACATTTTTCTACCTCTTATAATAATTTTCTTAACATTTCCCTAATTTTATTAGCAGTTTCCCCATTGCTTTTCTAGCCTACATAGTACATCCAATCCCAAAGCCAATGCTACATATTTTAAGATTCTGTTAGAGCAGAAGCCCAAAATTAGATGCTAATTTTTATATCTCTTGAACATTTGAGCTTTAACCATTCCAAAATAGGAAGGTTTATAATCATAATCACCCCCAAACTCTCATTAGCCAAGGGACCGGGTGTGTGGTTCTGCTTAGTATATCTCACCTGGAACGACTAATGTGTCTATAGACAGGGTCATCTATGGACTGTCTGGTAAAGAGTAGCTTCTGCTAAAACCGCCTGACCAACTTGAATTTGTTCTATATGTTCTTTCATCCTCCGCCAGGGTAGCCGAGGCTTGTGTTTCAAGAAATACTGAAAAAGCACACAAGTTCATTGAAGGCCTATTCCTGTAACTCAAAGGTTATCCCATCTGCTACATTTTATTGGTCAAGCTGGGTCACAAGACCAACTTACAATCAAGGAGAAAGAAAATGAATTATATCTCTTCATGGAAGGAGCTAGAAAAATTACATTTCAGGGGTGGAGATATAAGGAAGAAAACACTGAGAGCATTTTTGCAATAAGTCCATATTATCAATAACAGTTTAGTACAATGCATACATACATATGTATATGTATAAATGTACAGAGGCTTCCTCAGGCAGTCCATGAGCCTTAAAGGTGGGTTGTGGGTGTTATAGGAATCCCTTTGAAGGGCATAGTCAAACTACTGCATTGGGGGAAAACCTGATTTAGGTTATGTACTTGCAAGTTTACATAAATTATTTAAAACTTAAAAGCATCATTGGTGCTGCTATTTACAGTCTGACTCTCTCCGGATGAATTAATGAAAGAAACTCAGAGAGCAAGAGAGGAGTAGAAACATAATTAAGAAAATCGGTATAAGAAAATGGCAACAAAGGGGTGTGTAATGCAAGCAATGCAAGCCTAAGAGTGTGGACATGGTAGTTGAAGCAACTGATCATTAGTGTCCTAGTGAAAGGTGTGGCTTTTATGTCCTCATTAAGACCTAAGTCCTCAGAATGATGCAAGGTCAGGGTACATTTGGAGTGGTAATACTAATGCTTTCTAAAACTGTATTGTACTCTCTTCTGCTAGGATCTGGAACTGTTAGTGAGATGTCACAGCAATTGATGATCTCAACAGGTGTTTCTAGTTGATCATGGAGCTGGAAGAAGTATGAATTTACCCCAGGGCTAGTGATGTAAAAAGGAGGTCACTGGAGAATACACAGGAAGAACAGGGATGCTACTTACTGGATGTTTATTCGTAGGAATATGATCATGGGCTGCAATGTTTTCTGGCCCCAGCGATTCCAACATCAATTTCTTCTAGGCTCTAACTCATTATGAGAATTAATTTGAGACATGTGAAGTTCTCTAAGTGACCAGGTATTATTCACTGAAACAGTGTAATGCATTTTGGAGTGGTTATTAGAATTCATTTGTTTAGTTTGCTGTAACCCCTAATAGGTCACTGAGGTTTCTCTAGAGACTCCACAAAGTTGAATAAGGGAGCATGATATTTTTTATTCCAATGAGTTCCTCAGTTTCTGTTGTTCTGAACTGAGTTATTCATGAAATGACCCTAGACACATGGGGTTGGTTAGTCTTTCTTAACAGATTCCAAGATAATAGAAACACAGAAATGATAGCAGGAACATTCAGAATGGATTCAGGGGTCAAAAAAACAGGGCTTTGAAGCCGAGAAGTCATCCCTAGGCAGTTAGGCTCAGAAAACCATTGTCCTACAAGTGGATCATATGTCCTTCTTCCTCTTACTTTAATATGCCTTTTTTTTAAAAAATGTGAGATGAGGTCACTGCCTCTGCACTTCTTTCTTGAGAACTGACACATCCAGTGCGAATGAAGCTAATGACGATAGACAGTATTTTAATGTTAATTAGATATTCCATGTGTCTTAGTTCATCAGAGAACTATTGCTCTTTTATGTATCAGATGAAAGCAGAGCTCTTGCTTGGAGGAAAACAGAGTGTACAGAAAAGAAAGTATTTTCAGTTCTGTAATTATTCAAATGATTGTTGCTTTTAACAAAAGCAAAAGATTTTGAGAGGGCAGGAGGATACTTAGCAATAACACAACTGCATGGCAGGAAGCCACCCCAGAGCCTGTAAGCCCCTCTTCTTTCTCTTTTAGCAAACATTGTTAAAAACTATAATCGCCAATTAGGAAACAACTTCTCAGAGAGTTGCTCAATGGCCTCATTAGACAAGCAAGAGGTGGTTAGACCCAGACTCCTTCTGAATGGACCTACCTATGGGAAAGGGGCAATGAACAAAGAGAAAGCCCCCTGGTATCCTGTCTTCAGCACTGTGAAGACATCCAAGTAGAAAGAAAGACGCTAGGCACACATGTGATGACTACTACTTTAAATTATTTTAAAATAATAATTGGGAAAAGAATGAAGACAATTTGTTTCCTTTGTGGTCTCAATTTTTTCACTTCTATAAAACGAACATATTGGATTAACTCATGGAATCCAAATAAAGGATGTAAGGGGACCCCACTTTCTTTTCCTCCTGAGTGTAGAGATGGTTTTTAAAGTACATGCACCCAAATTAGCTCCTGTTACTGGTGTGAATATATTGTATCCTGGTAGACAGAGGCAAACAATTGTTGAAAATTGGTGGACTAGGCTATCTTATTGTCTGGTCAATTCTTTAGTTGTTAATTTGAGAACCCCACTTTAGTTGTTAATTAGTTAACCCCACTTGATAGGTAAACCTGAAAGGATATAAAGGACTGACATTTATGAATAAAATATTTATCACTTACTGTTTCCTTTTTAATATTTTAAAATAATGGAATACTTTTAGATTCACAAAAACCTGTGGAATAAGAATACCCATTTACCCTCAACCAGTTACACTTGATGGTTTTATCTTACATAACTATGATACATTTGTTAAAACATTTGTACATTAATATTAACTAATTCAAAGTTTTATTTGGATTTCACAAGTTTCTCACTAATTTCCCTTTTCTGTCCTCAAATGCAACTGAGATACTATATCACATTCAGAAATATTTATTTTTATGTATAAATTTCCATGATTTATCTTTATTGTGTAGATTTGTGGGTCAAAGATTGATTCATAGCCCTTACTCTCCAGAGGTGCATGGGTCTGTGAAGCAAAACCACATGTGCAGAAAAGTTTATGCATACTTGTCCTTAAATTTTTATTTTATTTTGTTTCCTGTGCTGGTAAAAGAACCCAAGGACTGGTGCATGCTGGGCAAGTACTCTACCACTGAACAACATCTCCAGTTCAGTTCATAGATATTTAAAACATAATGTAAGATGTTCGAGGATGCCCAGCTGGTAAGAAAGTCTTCCTTAGAACTTTATACCTTATTGATCACCAGACATCCATACTGGTGACACTAATTTTATATCAGGTAAGACCCTTGTGCTGAGTGGTCAAGGATGTGATGAATAAGCAGAGCTCTTTTCTTAGGACATTCTGACCAGAAACAGAGTGAATCATATAGGTCAGTCAAAAAAATTACTGCAAAATAGAGTCCAAAAAATTACTTTTCATTGTGTATCCAATTTTTTTTCTAGTTCTTTGACATCATGCTGAATCAACTTGAGGTGTATAGTTACTCACAATCAGAAATAATCCAAATGCAATTAATAAAACGTTTTGCAAAAAGCTAGCATCTGCTGTTAGTATATAAAATTGGGCATTGCATTGAACTGCCGGTGAGAAAATTTATGGTTGCATCCTTCAAGGTAATTAGCGACTTTGTAGTTCAGGTCATCAAAACATGAATACCTATTGATACAGTTAACCAAAAGATATTCAGGCTGGTGTTGTTTATAATACAATATATTAAAAGTAAGATTGCTTAGACAAATTATAACATATACCTACAAAACTAATGTGAAGCTTTAAGTAATAACATTATAGAAGAATATTTAGTGACACTGTACTATTACAAAAATGATATCACAACTAGTTATATACAATAGTATTCATTTATGTTTATCTAACATATATTTTGCATATTGAAAATTATTTTACTAAACACATTAACAGTGGCAATTAATAGGAGATGGAGATTTTTAACAGTTTTATTAAGATATAATTTGCATACCATATAATCCCCCCATTTAAATTGTCTGCAGCCATGTGTGTTGAAGCATTCCTGTAATCCAGTATGTAGGAGGCTAAAACAGAAGAATCACATGTTTGAGGACAGCCTCAGCAAAACCCTCTAAAACTTAATGAGACACTATTTCAAAATAAAAAAATAAAATAGGGCTGTAGATCTAGCTCAAAGGTAGAATGCCCCTGGGTTCAACCCATAGTACTACAAAAAATGGTCTCCTTATTCTATACATTTAACATAAATGACATTATAAATGCTTGTTCTCCTGTAATTGTCTGCCTTCACTTAGCAAAATATTTCCAAGGTCCATCCGTGTTGTAGCATGTGTCAGAACTTTATTCTTTTTTAAATTTCTGGATTATATTATTTCATTGTTTGGCTATACTACATTTTATTTATTCATTCATAATTCTATGGGCATTTTCATTGTTCTTTGTGGCTATTATTAATAATGTCATTATAAATACTTATACATAAGTTTTTGTGGACACACATTTCCAATTCTTTAGATATCTAGGAGTGTATATGTTATAATAGCATATGTCTAGGAGCAAATTGAAGAATCATATGATCCTTCTATGTAACTTTTTGAGAAACTGTCAAATTATTTTCCAAAATGGTGCAGCCGGTTTGCATTCTCACTAAAAATGTGTGAGGGTTTTACTTGCCTCCGAATTTTATCAACACCAGTGTTTAATCTGTCTTTTTGCATATGGCCATCACAGAACGTAAAGTGGTACATTATTATGGTCTGGGTTTGTATTTCCTTAATGACTAATGATGTTAAACATTTTTAATATACTTATTGAACATTTCATTTTAGAGAACTGTCTACTTAAATTATTTGTCAAATTTTTAATTGAGTTATTCATATTTTTAATATTAAGTGCTGTGAGTTCCTTACATATTCTACAGAGAAGTCCCATATGAGCTATATAATTTGCCACAGTGTCTTGATTACTATTGCTTTGCAGTAAGTTATGAAACTGGGAGATATGAGTCCTCCAACTGTTCTTTTCCAAGATTGTTTTCTCTATTTTGATTGCCTTGCATTTCTACACTTTATAAATCTCAGTTTAAGTATTTTATTCTTTTTTATGCTATTATAAGTGGAATTGTTTTTCTGGATGATTTTTTAGTTGTTTACTACTAGTCTATGGAAGTAAAATTGGTTTTGATATTAACTCTCTAACTGGGAAAACTTGACAAATTCACTTATAGTTCTAATGGTATATGAGCATATATGTGTACTTACGTGTATGTTCCTTAAGAATGTCTTTACTATGAGAGGAGGCTGAGACAGGAGAATTGCAGGCTCCAGTTCAGACTCAGCAATTTAGCAAGAACCTATTTCAAAATAAAGAATAAAAAGACTGGGCTCAGAGGTAGAATGACCCTGGATTCAATCTCCATACCTCTTTTTCAAAAGAGTTTCTACACACATGATAAGGTCGCCTGCAAATGGAGGCATTCCTACTACTTCCTTCTCAATCTGGATAATTTTATTAACTTTCTTCCACCCCTCCCCCACCTAATCGACCTGGCTAAAATTTCCAGTACGTTGTTGTGTAGAAATGGCATGAGCATACATCATCTTATTATTTTTATTTTCTTGTCTTTTTTTTATTTCTTAGGTTGGTTAAGCTATCTTTCACTATTAGTTTTGATATTGATGATCATTTTTTCTTCCTTTTTATATGTGTTTGCTATATTATAACATTCACATTTACAATATGAAAGTTAGAAAGAAATAATAGATGTCCAATATTTAATGGGAGAAGGAGGAAGACTGCTGTTATAAGCAACTATATGCTCATTGTCTTTATGTTTCAGCTTTTCCACTGACCCAAGCCTGCCAGTCAGCCAACGAAGTGAGAGAGAGGGAAACAAGAGGTATTGATGAACTTGAGAATCAAGCTGCTACAGTTTGCTTCCTGAATGTCTCCAAAGGTTCTTGTGTTAAAGGCTTTGTCCTCATGGTAGAACTACTGGGAGGGGGTAGAAACTTCAAGAAGTGAGGCCCAGTGGAAAGTCCGTAGATCATTAGAATGTGCTCTCAGGTGGGATTATGATGTTGTGGGGCTCTAGTTTCTTCCTCTTCTTTTTGGCTTCCTGGTTGGGAGTTGAATGGTTTTGTTCTGCTATGATTCCTACCATGATGAGCTGCTTCACCACAGGGCCCACTGATCATGGACTGTCACATCCAAACATGTCAGCTAAAATAAAACTATTCACAAGTTAACTAACTTAGGTATTTGTTATAGTGATGGAAACCTGGCAAAATCATGCTAAGTAAGGGGGGATGTGAGAAGCGTCCCTGCTCTAATGAAATATAAGTTCAAAAATAATAGTCACCCATAAATATATAGTACCAAGAGTTAAATGTAATGCAAACTAAGAACACTGAGTTATTGGGATGTATTCGTCAATGTAGGTTCATTAGTTGAAACAAATGTGCCACTCCGGTGGGGGATGATGATAATGGGTGAGGCTGTTGGTGTGTAGGAACAGGTAGTATATGAGAATGCCGTCCTTTCTGCTTCACTTGCTGTGAGCCAAAACCTGCTCTTTTAAGAAGCCTAAAAATAAATAACATAATGCTTAAATAAAAATTATCAAAAACTATTTTGGGGGGTTAAATTTTAGGAGGCCCCAACAGACCAGAAACTGAAATGGAATCACTCATTCTTGATTTCTACATCATCAAAACAACACTAAGTTGTTATCTGAATTTCCCTCTGGAGAAATCAAGAAAGTAAGCAAATAGCCAAAGTTGCTAAATAGTTCACTTCCATTCACATGATAATGAAGTTCCCTAACCAGAAAAAGTAACCTTATATTAAACAATCATTTATTTTTTTTCTATTGTTCTGTCTCCCTTTCCCCAATTTATAAAAATAATACCTTTGAAGCGATCAATCGACTCTTTGTTCTCTGTTTTTGCTTTCTTCAGCTCTTTTATTCTATAAAATATCTCTCTTATGCTCAACTTACTGGAACACTTATTCTGTTTTTTGAAGTGAAGTGTTGCCTGAATCTCAAATTACAGACAAAGGCAATTGACATATTTAAACTACATTTGGATATTATTTTGTCTTTTGACAAATTAGATAGATAGATTTAAACACAATGGTATCTTACATTGTGATCCTCTAAGAGCAGTGTCCCTAATACAAGGACTTAAGTGCAAGTTGTTTCTTCCTGAGCTGATTTCTGCAAGTACCAGTGGTGGTGAGAGAAATTTAGATAGACTAGAAGGAAGCCAATTCGGAATGTTTCAATGTGCAGGATATAATGTTGTACACTGTGGACCTCTGGCAGACTAAAACAACAAAATGTTGTTCTATCTGAGGGGTGAAGATGTTTATCTTTCAGTAGCATCATCATTTATTAAGACAGGCAAGAGACACCTCACCCGGAACATCAGGCCTCTGTCATATGCTTCTGTGGCCAGAGGAAATCTGCATTTACAGGCCTAGAGTTTGACAGTAGAAAGCCCTATTCATGCTTGAGAAGAAGAAATGCCATGTGCTAAGGGGATGAAGTATTTTTGTCCAGACGTCTTCTCTGGGTCCTAGTTAGCTTTTTAATGAATTTAATATGTAATTTATCTTCAACATTTCACATTAACACATGTTGCAAGGAACCACAGGCTTATAGGAAGGGACTTCTTATCTTGCTCTCATTTCCTTCCCCAGCCTTTTGCATTTGAGATGTGGTTAAGAATAAAACAGGGATCCATGCAGTTTTATAGACAACTAAGAAAATATAATGTGCCTAGGTCATATCTCTTTAGTAATAAATATGGTCTGGGGCCATGCTTAGGATAACAGGAAAAGTTTAAATGGAAACAATCCCAGGCACTTGCCCCTGAGCTTGTTCTACTTAGAACAAGCCTTTTCTAGTCTCTAAAGAAAGAAATTCCCTGTGGCATTCTCTGAAGGCAATCCCTAGGGAGTCACTCTTGGTGTTCATCAGGGCTCAGAAACTAAATCCACACTCACATTAAATAAAAGCATATCTATGGGTTCATTTAATTGGAAAATTCAAGGGACGCCTTCGGCAGAAATTAAAAAAAATATCATCACGACTCAGTCTTTCTTTCTTTCTTTCTTTCTTTCTTTCTTCCTTTCTTCCTTTCTTCCTTTCTTTCTTCTTTCATTTTTTCTTTTTTCTTTCTTTTCTTCCTTTCTAAGTTATACTTCCTCTGCATTGGGTTGGGTTCCTTTTCAGACAGTATTTCTTCCTGTGGTATCCTCTGACAAGTCTACAATTATGAGCTCCAAATCTATAAACCCCAATAGAAAGAACATTTTTTTTTCATGGATTCCAACAATGGGTGACTAGGGTGTGTTTCAGGTCACTTGCCCTTCCATCTCCAGCCATTCTAGCAAGAGACAAGGTTATGTGTCCATTCTGAAATAAAGAGATGAAGTCAGCTTTACCCAAACACACATACTGAGAATAGGAGAAGAGGTCTCTCCAAATGAAAATTGGAGTGCTGTGCTATAAACGCAGGGATGATACTAGGTATTTTTGTTGAAGTCTTTGTTGGATTGAAAGCCATTGTTGTCTCTTCCTGTGGCCACCATCCTTTTCTGCTTTTATGTACCATTGAATTGATTTCTTTCTCATTTATTCATGATAACACACACACACACACACACACACACACACACACACACACACACGTGCTTGCTGAACTAGCCAGAGAAACATCAATAAAATTATAAAATGGTTAAGTGTTTATTTAAATGCAATTACTGTGTAGAGACCAGAAACATGACTCAGTGACTGATATCCTAAGTTATCTTCTAGAGGCCTGTTGGTCATCTGGTTGGTGTCAGTCTGCCCTACCAGAGTGAGAGGTATGATATTCCAACACCTCCAGCATGTTCCATGGTGGGCCTTTTGAAATTTGCTAATAACTTTCCTAAAACAAATATGCAAAATATTATTTTTTCAGTTTATTTTTATCTTTTTATTATTAAACAATATAAGAGGAAATTGTTAGTAAGAACATACATATAAAAAAGAAGGGAGTTAGTGGAATTATCTGAAGTCAGTGAGATATGAGAGATCTCAGCTGAAGGGCTGGGATCACCTAAAACTTGATATCACCAGGAAGATTATATGGCACCTGAATACAAGGAGTGTGCTTTTAATACGCTCATCCCCATCTTTGGGCAAAACATTCAATCTTTCTTTTTAGGGTTCTTTATATGTAAAATGGAAATTATATTTCAGTGTACTGTTGTTATGAGTAAGTTAGCAAAATCCAAAGTGCAAGAATCATGCTTGACAAGTAGTAAGTGGTCAAGGAATACTAGATATTTTTAATGGTAGTTTGTAGTTAATTTAGCCTTTTCTTAGTCCATTTTGCATTGCTATAACAAAATACCCAAGGCTGGGTAATTTTTAAAGAAGTTTACTTAGCTTACAGTTCTGCTGGTCCATGAGCATGATACCCACATCGATTTCAGGTGAGGGTCTCAGAGTGAACTGAATAACATGGCAGCAGTATATGTGAGATGAAAAGGTCACCTGGATAGAGAAGTAAGAGTGGGCAGGCTGAGTAAGTTAAACTTGTTTTTCAACAACACATTCTCCAAGGAACTCACAAGGCCCAAACCTATTCTTGTGAGATAGCATTAATCCAATCATTATGGTGGAATCCCCATGGCCTGCTTATCTTCTACTAGGTCCTACCTCCCAAAGCCTCCACCACTTAGAGACCACCATACTGAGAATTAACCTTTCAGGACATAAACCTTTATAATACACAACAAATCTAAACTATAACAAGTCTGTTGTTCTTTTGTGGTTGAGAAAGCCTGTTCGACTCTTTTTGCCATTATACCATGTAAGGAACCATGTCAAGAGACATTTCCATGAAACAGGCCCTTACATGGCAGGAAATTTTCTGACACCTAAATCTTGGCTTCCCCAGCCTCTAGAATTGCAGGAAATACATTTCTAATATTTAAAAATTATCCTGCCTGCCCCAAGTATTTTGTTATAGCAAAAGGAATGAAAATATTATTTATAGGAGATAGATATATTTAATATTTAATACAACTCTCAATAATTACAAAGAACCAAAATATTAAGGCTAAATATTAAGGTTAAAGATTATTAAAACACAGTTATTAAAACCCTGTAATCAACAATTATAAAAACATGATATTCTTGGCGTATGTGAAATACTAAGATGACCACATTTAGGTGTATGAAAGTTACCTCAAAAGATGCCAAAGTCTGTGTGTGTGTGTGTGTGTGTGTGTGTGTGTGTGTGTGTATGTGTGTTACTGGGGAGAGAGCACAGGGGCATTCTACCGCAGAGCTACACCCCCACCCCTTTTCTTAATTTTTTTTTTTTGTTGTTGTTCTGAAACAAGAGTCTCATTGTATTGTTGAAAGTCTCAATAAGTTGCTGAGGATGTCCTTGAACATGTGATCCTTCTGTCTCAGCCTCCCAAGTACTAGAGCCAGATAAGAAGTCCCTTTTCCTGTAAGCCTATGGTTCCTCGATGGTTCCTCACAACGTGTTTTAAGGTGAGCATTCCCAAGTAACTCCCAAGTACTGCCAAGTACAGGCAGGCATGCACTACCACACCTGACTGCCAAAGTCTTTAATATCATGAAGGCAGCATTCATTGACTATAAGGTAATCAATAAAATTAATTTAAAATTTTAAAACAATATGCAATTTTAAGAAAAAGTGATTTTTATCAATAATTCATGGATAAAAAAGTAATGTTGAAAAATTGGAAATATTTAAAATAGAAAAAAATTAAACAACTATACAGTAAAGCAATTCTAAGGGCAAGGTATATATATATATATATATATATATATATATATATATATATCATCTTAAATATTTGTGTTACAGAAAGAAGCACACAAAATTATGAGCTAAATGCCATAGCAAGAAAGATAAAATATGAACAACAGAGTAAATCAAATAATATAGAAAGAGGAAACTAATAAAGGGGAGAGAAAAGACTAATGAAACAGGAAAAAACAATAAAAAACTTATAATTTGTTTAGTTTTTGTTTTTTAAAGATTATAAAAACAGATAACCCTCTGACACTGAACAAGACAAAAAGATAAAGCACATAATTTTAGGACTGAAAAATGATATAATTACAGATTTTGCAGATACTTAAACACTAGAAAATACTTGGAAATCTTATGGCTTTAAATGTGGAAATAGACAAAAAAATTTTCTAGGAAAAAAGATGTGTGTGTGTGTGTGTGTGTGAAAGGACTTGTATACATGTATATAAAAACTTTTATAGCTGTTATTATTACTACTAATTATAATTATGATATTAATAACTTTTCACTATATTATAAAATAGAAAAAACACCTTAAAAATAAATGAAAGGTTTGAACAGATATATCATATAGAAAGACATAGTTGCTAATTACCATGTGAAAAAGAGCTCAATATTAGTAATCACTGCAAAAATGCAAATCAATATGGCAGTGAAATATCATTTCATATATAGTAGAATGGCTAAAATTAAAATCCTAAGAATGCCAGATGTTGGCAAGGATATGGAAGAACCAATCTCTCATACATTGCCGGTGGAATATAAAATGGCAAATCACTTTAGAAAACTATGGCAGTTTCTTAGAAAGTTACCGTGTATATATCAAAAATTAAACAATTCAGCTCTGAGACATTGACCCAAAGAGTTGTACACCAAATTTATACTAAAAGCACTGATAATAGCCTTAAACTGGAAACCACCTGTATATCCATTAAAAGGGAGATGATTAATCATATTGTATACATTCATACAGTGTCATTCCACTTAACAATAAAAAACAATAAGCTTCTGATTCAACAATAACATGGATAAGTATATCTTAGTGAAAACTCCTTTAAGTTAAAGAAGCCACGCACAAAATGTATTTTATATGATTCTACTTAAATTATGTTTTAGAAAGCACAAAACTATTTCACTATGGTGACAAGTAATCATAGTAGTGGTTGCCTGGGGGAGAGGGTAAGGGGCCATTGGCTGGAAGGATACATGAAGAATTTTTTAGAATGATAGAAATACTCTAACTTTTCTTGAGGTTATGGGTTATGTGGGTACATGCATTTATCAAAACATCACATTATAGTCTTATCAACTATGCATTTCACAATATACAAATTTTATCTCAATAACAATATCTTTAAAATAGGGCCAATAGAAGATAAGAAAAATAAATCAGTGGTTAAATTTCCACACACATATGCACATACATATGTACAATTAGCAAACCAACAGGCCTGAATGGTTTTTCAAATCCTACCAATCATCAGGAGATGGATAGCTTCAGTCTTGCTGAGTCAATGGATGGAAAGACTTTTCTCCACTCTGCCATCGTGAGCTAATTTGCACTTTTTTGTGTGGGGATGGCTGAGACACAGGAAGGCTGGCGGATGGCAGTGAGTGAGGTGGGATGTGGAACAAAATGGGGCTGGAGGAGAGCTGGGCCTTTCCTGGTAGGTCCTGGAGCACATGCATCAGACAATGTTGGTTGACTACTGAAGAGTCACATTCCCCTGATATCACTATTTCCTACTAATAAAACCTCAGTTATGTTCAGCTAAAAGGCAATTTTGAAATGGAAGTTGAATTAGAACTCGCCCACCTCCATCCCAGAAGATGAATCTTTCTTAGTTTAACCAATAAAAATGCCATTCTCCTTACCATGACTAGTTTTAGGGACAGACAAGTGACATAATGCTGGTTGAGGGAGGTGGGTGGAATTCACTAGTAGAAAGTAGGAGTGGGCAGAGAGGCTTTCTGGAATGTTTTTTGGACTTTAAAAGAGAACAAAAGAAGAATTTCCTTTGTCCCTGACACTGTTATGTGCAAAAGTATTGCTTAGAAATCCTGATGAATGCTGGGCGTGGTGGGACACACTTGTAATCCCAACATTTGGAGGATCAAGGTTCCTGGACAGCCTCAGATACTCATAGAGGGCCTTTGCAACTCAGTGAGACCCTGTTTCAAAAATAAAAGACTAAAAATATCCTAGGGCTGAGGGTATAGCTCGAAGGTACAATGCCCCTAGGCTCCATCCCTGGTACCACAAAAAGAAAGGAAGAAAGAAAAAGAAAGAAAGAAAGAAAGAAAGAAAGAAAGAAAGAAAGAAAGAAGAAGGAAGGAAGGAAGGAAGGAAGGAAGGAAGGAAGGAAGGAAGGAAGGAATCCTGATGAAATTTTGGAGGGACAAGACTTTGGGAAAGCCAACTTTGAGGAAAGTTAGAAGGAATCTATGTCCTGGATGGCATTATTGAATTACCAAGGCAACCAAATACAGATATTTTTTTTTATTTCTGGACTTTTATGTAAGATTATAAATGTTCTTGTTGTTTTAAGTCATTCCTGACATGAATTGATCCTATTATTCTATCATTTGCTGCCCAATGCATCCTAAGTTCTTCCCCATAATAAGAATTTGAGTATTTGTGGTAAGAGTAATGGGAAAATACAGGCAAATTTTAAATGAAGGATGCTTGGCTTATGTTTTAAATTGATTACTTTGATTTCAATGTGAAAAGTAGATTTGGGTGGAAAAAATGGAGTGGGTAATAAGGAGCCAATGGAAATACTCTACAGGAGAGATGAATGATAATACCATCTTAGGTTACTGAGGTGATAATGGAGAGATGAGAATAATTCACATATATGTAGTAAAAAAAATTGTCATATTTCCTCCCCCAGAAAGCCTTCTCTGAGGTTTTCAACTAAATCCTGGCTTTGAGCCCTCCTCCCTTTTCTGTGGGCACTGATTCTGTCTCATATCATGTATTTATTTATTTATTTATTTATTTTTTTTGGTGGTACTGGGGTTCCTGGAAGCCCTTCTACCTCTGGGCTACACTCCCAGACCTATTTTTATATTTTTATTTAGAAACAGGGTCTCCTAAGCCAGCGCGCGGCTGGCTTCGAACCTTCGCGATCCTCCTGTCTCCGCCTCCCAAGCGCGGGGATTACGAGCGTGCGCCACCACGCCCGGCGTCTCATATCATTTAAACATGTGTCTCTATGTGGACTGAGCTCTCTGAGGACTGAGACCCAGTCTAGCTCACCTCACCCTCCCACAGACCAGAGGAGCCACTTAGCCCTCTAGGCAGCTCACTCCCTGTCTAGCCTGAAGGAAGACAAATCCTGTGGCTGTTTCTCTGGTTGGTGAGCAAGCTTTACCTGCAGTTTTCATCTATCCACCTCCATCTCTGCTCACCCATGGGGAACCTGACACTGTGGGGCCTAGAACCAGCCTACAGATGAGCCTAGCTCATCATGCATGGGTCCACCTGGAGAGAGCAGATCTGCCTCTGGTTTCTGAAAATTATTTTTTTCTTCCTCAGCCTCAGTTTCCCCTCTTTACTATAGATGGAGGGAGGGAAGTTCTCAGTTTCCCAGGATTATCTTACAGTTGAGGTGTGGTCTGCGTTATACAACAGGCTGCCAACCACTCCCTTTCTTTCTTAAAATTGAACTCTATTATAGGAATCTAGAAAGGAGAGAAGAAGTAAACCACGGAGACACAGGATAAAAAAGACTTAGAACATTTTTTCTTTCCCTACAAATTCACATTTTGTGCTTTCAGTGAGAAATAGAAAGCAAGGCTGTTGGCTTTTGAGGGTTGTTTACTTCAAGGAAGCGGGCAGGTGATGATGATGGTGACGATCCATTTTCAGACAATAGCCATTGTTTGTGCCCAGACTGCAAATGTGGCAGCAGCCTTGCTCCTTGGCCCCGTGAGTCTCTACACCTGGGGAGCCTGCATGGACAGATCCTTTGCAGGTTGCCCAATTCTAAGACATACCAGAAGGACATAAATAATCAGCTACCAATTCTTCAGCTCGACTATAAAAAGCGTGCATATGTTCTGTGCAGGTTTTCTTAAGGTAAGGGACGGAGCTGGGCAAAGCTGAGCTTCTGGAAATGCCCATATGGGGAGGCGGTCTTTCACCGATGATTCTGCAGACAGAAATTGCCCATCTGCACTGTTTGCAGGTGTTTTGAATGATTATATTATTAGCTCTGTCTGTTCAACTTTGCTTTTTTATGGTGGCTTTAGTATTGCAGTAAAAAAAAAGAAGAAGAAGAAAGAAAAAAGAAATATAAAGGCAACCATCTGGTTGCCGATTTGTGATTGTATTCTCTGTCAGAAAAGAAGGAAGAGGAAGCCACTGCTATCTTGGAGGTGGGTCAAACACTAGGCAGACCCCAATGCTGCCCTTGTCTGGGGGAGAATTGGGGATGAGCAAAATCTTTCATAGTATCCAAGAAAAAAAATATTTTATTTCCTTATTTCTCCTCCCCCCCCCACCACCACCTGGGTGCTTTGTTGCTACCTTGGAGCTTACTGGAGTAGAAGAATGGATGGCCAATACGTACCCCAAAGACACAGTCTGGCCAGAAGAACTGGCTATGTATGTCAGGGTGGCTCTGGAGAGCCAGGCCTGAGCTGTCCATCCCACCCATGATTCTGGACCTTAATTTGATCTGTGCTATGACCTGTGAAACTTTGCAGGGCCTCTCGACTGCAGGTAGCAAAACAAAGATTTATTTGATTATCTGTGCATAGGTAATTCATCAGGGAAATGCGCTTTGTGTCAGATGGTGCAGAAGCAGGGTTATTTAGGGTTGTGCAGCACATCCAGGCCTGGGAGGGTGCCAGAAGCCACCAGCCCAGCAAGGTCACGATGTCTCCACACTCCACACCACAGGAGATGCCAGGCAGGTGCACAGTCACACTGGGGCCAGAGGGTGTCACCTGCCCTTTCTTTGCTCTGGGAAAAGATGAGAATTATGTAGATGTCTTTCATTTTTCTTTTTCCCTGAGAAGGTCCATACAATATTCTGACATAACTTAAAAAAGCAAATAGAAGGGTTTAAACCCAACCTTCTTTTCTCTGTAGGTTCTTTCATTTCCTTTTTTTTTTTTTATTGGTGCAGCAGTCTTACATCATGATATGGATGATGTTGACAATGGCATATATTCATACTCTACTTGGTGCCCCTCCCCCATTGCTTCCCCTTTTCCCTCCCTTCCAATTCTCTGTAGGTTCTCTAGAGACAGACAAATATTTACAGTAAAAATTATGTGTGTATATATACATAAAATATATGTATGTATATGTACATACATATATGTATTTAGGTATGTTTGTATATATAGTATATATTTGTATGTATATGTGTATGTGTATATATAATATATATTTGTGTGTATATATACATATATATTTGTATATATACATACATATATATTTGTGTATTTGTGTATATGTATTTTATAGAGAAATATGATATATATTACAAAATTTGACATATTTATTATAAACCCTATCCTGTGAAATAAAATAAAATCATGGGGACCCCTGTGTTTGTCAGTTCAATGGGAAGGGCAGTGTCCAGCATGTACATATTGGAGATTCAGAAGAAGGCAGAGACTGGGAGGAAGGCAGATAAAATGGAAGAGTTCCTAAAACTGTAACTCACTGATTGTAGAAATGTTTCAGGTTGGCACTTTTGATGACAACGAGCAGAACCCCATCCGAGCATACACCAGTATAAGAGGTTTGGTGGGTACAGATTGGGACAGAAACTGAATTCTGTCCTATGCACTCTTATCTCTCTGTAGCATCTCACCTCAAGAAGTGAACAGAGCATCAGCACACACCTATAATCCCAGTACTTGGGAGGCTGACACAGAAGGATCACAGGCTTGAGATAGTCTCAACAATGTAGAAGCCTAGTGAGACCCTGTTTCAAAACAAAAAATAAAAAAGTTCTGGGGGTGTTACACTTTTTATTTTTTCATTCTACACACACACACACACACACACACACACACACACACACCAAACGATCTAAGTTTCCTTTTGTTGGGTGCATGTGTAGTACTCTTAGCAGAAGCTGGGTATGAAATGAGCCCTCTTTCCTTATTTTATGAAAGCTCAGGACACTAGGGATGGCACCTGTGGGTATCCTGAAGAGATGCAGAGACTTTAGGAAGCAGTTAGGGGAGAGATACATTGTTCCTCCAAATGAAAAGAGAAAGTCACTGGTCCTTAGGGGTTTCAGTACTTGCCCTTGCTTACTGGCAATTCCTGGAGTTGGTAGAGCTTTGGAGGAAATGGCTTTATTGTGCTCACAGCTTGTTTACATCCAAATCTCTTGACCTCAACTTTGGCAGTGAGCCAAAAGATC
This sequence comes from Muscardinus avellanarius, assembly GCF_963383645.1. NCBI lineage: Eukaryota > Metazoa > Chordata > Mammalia > Rodentia > Gliridae > Muscardinus > Muscardinus avellanarius. The sequence continues at coordinate 42,693,011 of NC_137796.1, forward strand.
AAAAGGAGTTAGACATTAAGAACTATGTAAATGTAGGCAATATGCATCTTGGGGGCCCCCACAGCAGAGAGAGTAAAGGGACCTCCTTAGGACACTTTGCTTTGCATAGCCTCTCACAGGCTTTGTCTATTGTGAAAGAGGGGGCTAAACGGTGCTTGAAATGGCCCTGTTTGATTGACTACAGTGATTGTAAATTAAGGCTCTAATATCTTTGATTGATTAGAATAACAGTGAGGCACTTGGCACCACTGAGCTTGGAGCTCACATTTGCACACATACTAGTGAGGGGTCAAGAAAACATTGGCTCAGGAGCCTGGGGTTTGAAGGTAGACCAAGAAGGCCCCAGGGTGAGGTTTGGCTCTGAGATCCATCCAAGTTATGAGCATAGTACTAGGTTGATCGTGAAGGGGAGGAGCTGCTGTCATAGGCCCCAAAGCCAAATACTGCTGACAATTGCAGATTGTTCAAATTAATACTTAAAAGTATACCCTTGGGTTTCAGACTTCCTGAGTTTGAATTTGTTTCCTCCATTAGCTATGAGACCATATGTAAGTACTTAATAAACCTTCTTCCTCTTTTCCCTCCCTTTCCTCTTTCCCCCCTCACTTTCCTTATCTGAATTATCAATTTTATAAAAATAACCCCTACCCCAATAGTCTTGTTGATAGGATTAATATATACTCTACTTCTATGACTACCTGCTACGTGATTGGTATTTAATAAACATTATCCATACTATTATGATTGGTTTTATTCTCAGAATATCTGTTTCTTTTTCCTTTCTTTATACTGATAATCAATATTGTGTAGAGTCAAATGAACAAATTTCAAAGCCAAACAGCCAGTATTAAATATCAAATGTGTTAAAGATTTAACATTATTAATATCATCATTATCATCTCCACCGAATGGTTTCTACACTGCCTGGTTTCTGTCTTTACTTCGTTCTTCTGAGTCCAGCTTGCCTTTGACTTGCTGAGGTCCCAATTCACTTTTGGTGTATTCTGACCTTCAGCTCCACCATGCCTGGAATCTTATTCCTTTACTCCTCACTCTACAAGGAGGCTCCTAGCAGGGTCCAAATGTTTGGATGATAAGAACGGCCTAGACTATTTTCTTCCAAGTTGGCTTGCCCAGAGAAAACTGCAACAGCTTTTTACAAGAGAGATGTGATCAGGAACTGTTTTGCCAGCTCCAAGTCAACTGAGAGGCCAGAGAGCTTCTCTCTAGTGTGCAAATTCCATTTAACACTGGCACTGATACTCATTTTCTTCCTCCAGACCTTTCCATCAGGTGGACAAGGAGGTTTGCATGTTCACTCATTTGAATGTAGTTTTGCTTCTTAGCATTGATTGGAGCTCTGTTACCTGCATAGTTGGGGTTGTGTGTAGCACATAAGTCAGACTCAGGCCAACCCCAGTGCTATCTAGTCATTCAGAGCTTGCCCTTGATTCACCCTTGACTCATTCCTGTGGCTATGGGGGACACACAGAGCACAGCTTTCCTTCTGTATGTGCTCTCTTTCTCTCTCTCTCTCTCTCTCTCTCTCTCTCTCTCTCTCTCTCTCTCTCTCTCTCCATCTTCTTTAGGGACCTCTCTCTATTCCCTTGAAGTCACTAATTTCAATTATAATTAGCACTGAAAACTGCTTTATAATCTATTCCACCTCAGGATTCTCCCCCTGAAAATTCTATGCACTCAGCAATTTTCATGTTTTCAACTTTATATTCCCAAGGCAGAAAATCAGATTGACCCAACTCATCTATTCAGGTGCCAGCTCCTGGTCCCTCAGCTGCCTCTAGAAAAGGGATGGCCTTCCATGGAACAAAAAAGGCTGCTTCTGCATGCTAATTCAGCAGGGAACAAGGCAGGAGATGTCTCCTACTAAGAGCACCAGGGCTATCTCTGTCCTGTGGCCAGCTCTGGCCTTAACATTTATCTTTTTCAAAGGAGGATAAAAGAAAAAATACTACTTATTAAATATTTGGAATGAAACAGAGCTACAGTGTGCAAACTCAGCCACACGGAGGTACAGGGAGTACAGAATCCTACCCCTACTTCGTGCCCCAAAAGTTCACCCTCTCCCATATTTACACTCTACCCCGAAATCTGCTAGGAGCTATATGTCAGTAAAAATGGTGGCTGCAAGCCCAAATGACCCCTCACTCCAAGAAAATGGGTCTTATTTTTATAATATGTTGCCTTGCAGCCAAGATTCCATCTTTAAGAGCTCTTATGTGTTTATGATTATGCATTCCTCTTTCAGTCTTCCTTTCATTCAACATGTGTCTATGAAGGACTGGTTATTTGCTCTTCCAAAAAGTAGTGAACTAAAAGATAGAGTCCCTGTCCTCATGGGGCTTACATTCCAGTGAAGGACAGTGAGAACAGAGGTAGACAGGGCTGGTCCTTTGTACCCTGTTTGTCAGTCATTGGCTATGGGCCACGCTCAAAGGAAGATATAACTTCTTAAGCGTTTTAGGTAAAGAGTTACAACAGCTGAGAAAATGGTTCTTGAATAGAGGGTGAATTTTCCCTGTAAGGAATATTTAGAAATGCCTAGAGATGCTTAGGGGCATTTTTGGATGTGTGGGGGCTATTAATATCTAGTTAAGCAGAGGCTGGAGGGACTGCCAGACATACTACAAGGCACAGAATTGCACTCACACAACAAGGGACACTCTAGACCAAAAATAACAATAGCTGCAAGGTGGAGAAGTTCTGAGTCAGCCAAGGTACTGGTACTGGGGCTGGAGAACCAGCAGGACACAATGTCTTGCTCTAGTTCCAGGAAGTTGGAACCACCAATGAGACATGCAAATTCATGCTCTCCAAGTTTCTATTTCCATTAGCTGCAATGTTCTCTCTAGACCATTTTTGAAACAGAAACATAACATTTTACTACAATTTTGGTTTCCATGAGTGAAAGGTACAGGTCTCCCATTATTTTTAAAAACTTGCATTTAATATATTAATGATATCAGCAACAGCAAAACTATCTTGAAGAAAAACCTTTCACCCCAAATTGCCACTCCAACCCTCTATCCATCACACACACACACACACACACACACACACACACACACACACACACACAGAGGAATTTAAGGCTTTTGGGATTTTATCCAATCTTGGGGTTTCCGATATTTAGCAGCAAAATTCGTCCATTTGGAACCCTGACATATGAAATAACTGAAAGTGAGGCTACTCTGATCAAAGCAGGGACAGAGACTGCAATATCTGATATGTTTATGCATGTGGGGGTATCTACACAAATCCTCCAATATCTGACTATTTCTTGAGGATGGAACATTAGGAAACCAGACTGTCGGATAAGTGTTTAGGACTTAGCAAGTCAAAGCAGTGCCGGCTTCCAGTATAACCCCACCAACAAACAGCCCTGGCGCTCTTTAATTTTGAGGGTGTTCATATTAGATGCATTGAAAATAATAGTCACTTAAAATAGAAATTAAGAAATATATTACTGAGCAACAAATTTTGTAGAATATTATGTGCTTATTGTTTAAATTTGTAGTGTGCAACCTGGGAGCTGGTGAGGTTTTATGATTTGGTATTTTCTTTTGGGTTCTTGACAATAAGCAGAAAAATCAGTAGTGCTGGACATTTCCCTTGTAAGCCCTACTCATGAAACAGGGTTTCCCTGGAATATGTATGAGATCTGGGGCTCAGAGTCCAGCCTCAGGACAAGACAGCAAGACCAGAGCCTCGGGCTCATTTCTCACCTCTCTTCGTCCTAGAAGCCTCCACTCAGCGCTATAAGGTCCCCTCCTTTAAGGAAGACCTTAACCTAGCTGCCATATCTCCCTAATAGTACTCCCATCACATAGACCTGCAGCCTACTAGTATGCACAGCTGATAAAAATATTAACTCCATTAGTACTTCCCAGTGCTTAGAAGGCCCAAAGCTTCAGAGCTTAGCAATTCCTAAATTTTCTTCAAGACCATATCTAGGCAGAAGGAATTTCCATAGTATTTGAACACTGAAGAAAACTAAAAATTCAAGGTCTTCTTTCCCTAAAAGATGATATTTATGTTAGCTAAATATTTTTTAGCTTCTTTCATAGACTTTTACACAATGCAGTTATCAAAAGCTGGAGAGTCATATGCAAAACATAGCCCAGAATAGCATCTATGGCTTTTGACATTGAACATAATAAAAACTGGGGCTTATCTGATCGTCCCTTTATATAGTCACCAGACACTGCCCATGGCATGGAGGTCACTACAGGGAACAGAGGGACGGCATCTGTACAAAAGAGCCACATGCACATGTTCGCCCCCAACCGTAATTCAAGGTGGGGAGAGAGACAGACCAGTAAAGACGTGTGAGGGAATTTGCTATTCCAATTAACAGAATTATTTGTATATATCCATTTCATTTAGCAGTGTAAACTCAGCTGTGACTGTTTGAAAAGCTGGGCGTTATCCAGTGCAGAGCCATGCAGCTCTGACATAAGACTTGTTTTTCCTTGGATTATCCTTTTGTTTCTTGCTATTTGAGGCCTGCAAGTGGTGAAGGAGATTTAATCTGTTATTCTATCTTTATGCCTTGCCCTTGAAAATCTTCCAATTATGGCCCAATAAAGATGAGGCCTAGTTCCTACATTTAAGTTTGAGCTACTATGTTTTGAATTTCTGAAATGCTGTAGGCTCTGAAATGGAAGTCCCATTATTATGGATGTATTAGAAGGAGAAGTGGAGGACCAAAGAACTATTCCCCTGGAAGCTGTCCAGAACCAAGGCCCCTCTGGTTGCTTATATCCTGACCTTCATCACCTTGTCTGAACATTTGGAGGTCACCTCTTCTGGGTGTGCCAATCAAGAACCAAAGAAGTGCTCATTGTAGCTGAAGTCAGGTTTAAGAAAGCTTCCACTTAGGATGTAGTCTGATGTTGAATTTTGCCATCCCAGATAAAAATAACAGAAAAGAAGAAATAGATTAAAGCACTCTATGGTTTATGTTAAAATTGTTGAACTGAAGCCATGAGACATTGTCTAGCAAGCAGACTCTTTGGGTCTGCCTTAAATTATATAACCTAATGTTCTAAAATGAGCCCAGATTTGGGATTCTTCCCTCTTTTGGTTCTCTCTCTCTCTCTCTCTCTCTCTCCTCTCTCATCTTGATTGAAATACATGCTCAAAGGAAAAAATATAGTATTTTTGGATAAGAAAAAGAGGAGTCTGGATTTCTTTGTATCTTAAAATCAATTATATCAAAGACAAAGACTGTGACACTAATTAATTGTATTAATTGTTGTATTAATTGGTTTTGTGTTACTATGAACACAAACATATACAGTTACTATAACCATACTATATGTTATGATTTTATGTTATATGCAAGGTAGGATACTTAGGGAGCAAAGGGATCGATTTAACTAATAGTTTTGGAAGCCAAAAGTCTAAACAGCATGATGCAGGTTCTGGTGAGCCCCGTCCTCCTGCCTCCCAAGGTGTTACCTCATGGCAGATGGCAAGGGCAGGATGGTGATCAGGAGGAAGGGCTGCATCCTGATAAAGAGAGCTGGAGAGCACTGGGTGGGGCCAGGCTCAGGCCTTTATAAAACCCCTCTAGTCAGAACTTCCAAGAGGTCACAAGAGAGGGCAGCACCTTCAGTTGACCTCAGGTTCTTCCACTAGGCACAACTGTACACGTCACCTTAAGAGTGATACCTAAGATGATGCTTAAACCTTCTCCAAACCATATCACAGTAAGAGGCCTGAAAAAGTCTCCACCTTCCTGCCTCCACTCCTTCTTCCACCTCAGTACCTGTTCTTGCCGCAAACCTCATTCATGTCTCTTCTCCAACAATTGTAGAGGTGGAAGGGCTCAGGAATGGGGTCAGCGGAGTGTGGGCTCTGCCATTTACTCAGAGAGACTTTGATCATCTTTCAGAATATCTCCAAGGCTCACTTTACACATCTATAAGCAGGTTTGGCAAACCCTACCTCAGTGGATTGCCATAAAAACTAAAAGACAGGATGATTCTAAGACCTCTCAATGAATCCTGGCTTGGGAAGTTCCACAGGTCATGCTCCCAAGACCCATGCCTAAAAGGATTGTGTACCAGGCAGGGCGGGCTGGTGATGGGACAGAAATCCCATTAAACTTGAGTGACTTGCATGGAAAAACTGATCAGCCACTAGTTATAGCCTAAGAGAATGAAGGTGTTTGGGTTATATTCTCCATCCAGAAACTCCTTATACACATGCTTCCAGCAGGCCAGAAGGGTCACAGCTGATGCTGCCCAACATCCTGGGGTGGGGCCAGATGGGGTGACTTTCTCTATAGAGAGTACAGCCATTAGGCAGGATTGTAGCTTCAGCTCTCTCCCTGCGTTAACTCAGAGGACCCTTTGAATTGAGGATACTACTTGGGAAATAATCTTGCAACCCCTCTTGGACAAGAAAGCTATCAGACTGGCTGGAAACTATTAGAGAGAGCTAAGAGGCTGCCTCGTTAAATGTGGACAGTGCCAACATAGTGTGAGGAGAAAATTAAAAAAAAAAAAGATTGAGGGCTATTTGTTTAAATAAATGGAAACTATGCACATTTCAATGACAGGGTTGAGGAGACGAACCTCTGCTTAAGGAAAGAAGTGGGCTTCTATGAGACTTTCATCCTGCCATGGAAAATAGGTCCCAAGGTGAGGACCCAGCTCGACAGGAATGTGCCCTGAGTATTTCCCCTTTGCCACACAATGGCCCCACTTTGAGTTGAGACCTGCCGTCTTCCCTCCTCCACTCTGCCAGTTAGCCCTGTGTGGCTCAGGCAAAGCTTTCTCTCAGTTGGTGCCTGCTCGCTCTTGTGTAGCATGAGTGTTCTTATCAGATGTGAGATGAGTGTCTTTACTGAAAGTTGGCAACCAGTCTGAGAATGAAGTGTCTCCGTTGAGTCTGGAGTGAATATGAAAACAATGGCCAAGGATAAGTCAGAGATAATCAGAGAGAGGAAGTGACTCCAACCACTCCCTCCTGTATATTGGTATGAAAAGACCACCTGTGCACTCCTGCTTGTCAATCATCACCCTCCAGGGCACCTGGGCTTTTTTGTCAGGGAGGCCGACAGCCCTCAGTTTAGATATGGGCCCCCAAATTATCCTACTATTAGTGGGCTGTATAATCAGGTAACAGCTGATGATTTGCCTAGAAATTCTCACAACCTCTCTGTTCAGTGTGCTTTCTGTAAACTGTTTCTTTTCACAATAATTTGAAACTAACCAGCATCGAATAATGTCCAATAAAACCCATTTTGGACTGGAGTTTTTCAGGCTCCAGGACAGAAGTACCCTAAGTTATATTTAAAGGTAGTATTCCTTCAGGTTACACTTTTCTCCTGCTATGTATCTAATTTTGTGGGGTACAAAAATTTGCACAGGCAAGGATTTCTGTAGATGTATGGTGCATTTCTATTTTAGTCAGCTTTTTGTTGTTGTTGTTGTTGTTGTTGTTGTTGTTGCTGTGATCAAAATACCTGACAAGCACAACCTAGAGGTTTAGGGTTTTAGAGGGTCCAGAAGTTTCCATCCATGGCTGGCCTGCTCCAAGGAAGAAACAGCTCAATGTTGAAACCTCAGGGCATATCAGAGGAAAAATTGTCCTCTTGGGGGCCAGGAAGCAGAGAAAGACATTAAGTGATCAGGGATAGATACAATCCCTGGCCATGACCACGGGAATCCGGCCTCTTTGACTATGTCCTGCCTCAAAACATGTCTTTGTTGTCCACACATGAGGCCTTGGGTATAATTTTAAACAAAAGAGATTCTTTGTCAGACATTTGAAAAGTCTCTGCTTCTCAGAACTTAAGGAAACAAATGTAAACTACCCTGTGTAAAAATTCAGTAGCAACTGACCTAGGTCTTCTTGTTTCAGGACCTACACAATCCGGAAGGAGACAACACAGGCAGTAACAACCAGTACAGTAAGACCTTGTGGAAACTCTTATCTATGTAGCTCTTACTTTGAGTGGGACTCTATTTTAAGTGCTAAATGCTTGTTAACTCATTTCATCCTCACAACAACCCTTATCACTTGATAAGACATTATACATATATAAAGATTATTTGCTGCCGAAGAGATCCACATTTTCCATTTCTCAATGAGAGGTGCCATTAAGATGTCCATCTAAATCACTTCCTCAACATCATTCCCTGCTGCATGAGCTCTGGAAGTAAAAGGAAAACATCTTCCCCCTAAAGGAATTTGGCTTCCTATAGGGAAATGAAGCATCTATATCTCACACAAAGAGATGAGAGGACATTGAAAAGATACCAAGTACATGACAAGCAAGCCGCTGTTTCGCCTTTCTATGCCCAAGGCAAATATCACTAATCAATCATAGGGCTTCTTTCCTGATGAACCCAGATTGAGCCTTAGGTGCCTTTTCAGCACCATGCTCCAGGAAGTCACTATCAATGATTTCTATTTATTTTCATCCAGCTCACCTGTTTTTTTTGCCATTTTCAAGATGTGCTTTTACAGGACAAAATCATGTCCGCATTATTTCTCAGTAGGTATGTTAGAAAGTTACTATAACAAGTGCCTGGTTCAGTTTTAGAAGTTTCAATCCATGGTTTGTTGGCTCTGTTGCTTTTTGGCATAGCAAGTTAGCACATTACAGAAAGAAGCATGTGTTGGAGCAAAGTCATTCACTTCATGTCTGGGATGTCAAAAAGAGGGTCCCATCATTCCCTTCAAGGGCGTGCCCTAATGACCTAAAACCTCCAACCTCTTAACAGTCCCACTACCTCCCAATTCACCAAGCTGGGGACCGAGTATTTGGGGGACACTCTAGATCCAAATTATTGCAAGTAGGCCTGCGGGCCACCTTGAGGAAATGCAGGTGGGAGTCATTCTTCCAAAACACAAGGCAAAAAACTAATGTTCAGAAAGGTCAAGTGATTTTTCTAAAGTTGCAGAACCCTGCTAGTTTAGAAGTGAGACAACATAGTTGACAGCCCATCAGATTTTCACTGTGAGAGTAGAGATCGCTTCCAGAGGCAAAGCCATGCACTTCTACAAATTATGAATAAATATTGAGCCATTAAAAATATTTTCCCTTTAACCTGAATCATATTTCTGCATAAACTAGCTCCAAGTTATAGTTTAGTCCTATACATGAATGACACAACCCCCAACACACACACACACACACACACACACACACACACACACCCTGACACCCTGTCCCAGATTGTTTAGTCTTGGGGTTGATGGCCAAGCTTGACATACTTCTAACACTTGTTATGGACCAGGTGGCCATCACGTCACCTAATTTGCTCCTTACATAAATCTTGTGTGGCAGATTTAATCTTCCCCACATTCTAAGTGAGGAAACTGAAACTTAGAGAAATTTAGTAACTCATAGGAAGTGGCATAGATAATAGTTTCTGCAAACACATCAAGATTTTCCTCTTCTTTCAAAATTAGAGATTCCAAAATCTGCTTATGGATTAATTAATTCACTTATCATTTTCTGAGTACCACATACCTTCTGGACTTGCCTTGTTTTGTATTTTTGTTCAAATGGTTCACCTTCCTGGAAAGAGCTCCACCTGATGCTGAAACGACTTTCTAGACCCATTTCCCAGGGCACTGTGCTCAAACAGAGGATGACTTTCCATTGTTATAACCGTATTTTGAACCTCTTTGGGTCCTAACTTCACCCATCTGGGGTGAGATCTTTGCTTACTGTTCCATTGCCCTCTGGCCTCTACAGTCCCTAGATATCAGTGTGGTATTCCCTATATTTAATATAGGGACTCACATGCTACAGAGCTTAGATAACAATGATTGAATTGAGCTTCTTAGGCTGAACCATTTGAAGTTAGCAATAACCAACCTTTTTCTTTTGGGTACTGAGATTGGACCTAGGGGCATTCTACCTCTAAGATATACCATCAGCCCTTTTTATTTTTGTTTTGTAAAAGAGTCTCACTAACTTTCTGAGGGCCTTGCTAAGTTGCTGAGACTGGCCTTGAACCTGAAATCTTCCTGTCTCAGCCATCCATGTACTGGAATTACAGGTTTGTGCCACTGTATCCATCTATAACCAAACATTATTAACTTTAAAAACTTCACTTTTTCTGGGCATAGTGGCATACATTTGTACGCCCAGCTACTCAGGAGGCTGAGGCAGAAGGATAGCATGTTCAAGGTTACCCTGAGAAATTTAATGAGATCCTGTCTCAAATATATTTTAAAAAGCTGAGTTTGTAGTTCAGTGTAGAGGCTTCATTAGCATGCACAAAGCTCTGGGTTCAATCCTCAGTGACACACACACACACACACACACACACACACACACACACAAGGAAAAAAAATAAAAATCCTGCATTTTCACATAACTCTACCTAAGTCAGTTTCACTTGCCTATATGGTATTATGACTTATCAAGAAATGACTGTAAACCTTATCCATTGAGATTTGCTAATTCAGTGTGTTCAAGGTATTCTATTGATAGTATCCTATTAGCAGGAATGCATAGGTTCTATGTCTAGTTTTTTAATGTTTGACATATTAAGATTTTGGGATTATTTTGGTGGTACTGGGGATGGAACCCAAGTGCATTCTATGTCTGAGATACACCCCCAGTCCTAGTTTTTATTCTTTATGTTGAAACAGGGGCTCACTGAGTTGCAAAGTACCTCACTAAGTAGCTGAGGCTGTCTACAAACTCGAATACTCCTGTCTCAGCCTCCCAAATGCTGGGATTACAAGCGTGCACCACCACGCCCAGCTGATGATAAAAACCATACACAGAAATAAAGAGAAGAGTAGGGTGAAGCCCCCTCCCGACTTCCAACTAGTTAATAGCTATCAGATTCGAGACCTTTTTTGTCCTGCTTCTGCCCCACTAACTTTCTCCCTTTCTTTTCCCAGTTATTGTAAAGCAAGTCCAAGATATCACATCATTAGAAAATACTTCAGAATACATTTCTCAAAGGTAAAATGCCTGTTTTAAAAATATAACCATCCATTTCCTTATAAATGATGTAATTTTGTTCTTCTTTATGGCTGAGTAAAATAAGTAAGATTAGTCAGTCACAAAAAGTAAAAAATCTAATGCTTTCCCTAATATGCAGAAGATAGGGAGAAAAAGGGTCATAGGAGGAACTCTAGACAAGGAAGAAGAAACCATGATGAGTAAATGAGGCCACCTAACTGAGGGAGATGGGAGGGGGAAGAGGGAAATTCTCTAATGTACATGATGTACATTCACAAACATACCAAAGTCAGTCGCTAAACTCAACATGAGAATGAGGGAAGGGGAGAGAATGGGGTGGGAATTAAGAAAGAAAGGATTAAATGAGTGATGTGTGCATGCATGCCTCTACCATCATGCACTCCATTAAGATGCATGACTACAATGCACCAATAAAAAATTAAAAAATAAAAAAATAAAAACGGAACCAAATTATTAAAAAATAAATCAACAGTTTCTTATCATCAGAGATTCAATACACACACACACACACACACACACACACACACACACACACACTTAAGCTACAGTCAAACAGATTACAATTTATAACATGAAATGAATAAGGGCCACACACAGAGTTCAGTGGACATGTCTCAAAAGATTATTTTAATCTTTATGTTTCTCTTCTTGGATTGTTCTCTAGTCAAATGAGTTTTCTAAAAGTTCTCATTGACTTAGGAAGAAAATAAGGCCCTAGAAAGTTAAGTGATTATGCTCACCATCCCAGAATGAGTCAGTGACGCTGGCAGGGTTGGGCCCACATGTTTGGCAGCCTGTGCTCGGCCTCCTGCCCCTCCCCAGGCCAGCCTAGGCCCATGCAGGGGGGTCTGTCCTGGGCTCCCTGGACCATTCCTGGGGTCAGTGGGAATGCCCTCTATAGGTCACTACTTCCTGTTTATCTTCCCACCAGGCAGCAAACACCACTATGAAAAAGGTTCAAAGGGTTTCCTGACACACAAAGCCCCTAAAAGGCAATATTTTGATGATTTAAGTGTAAATGATCAGGAACATGTGGATTTCATTTCCTCTAGAATACACTGGGGTATGAAAATGAAAGGAAAACACGCTTGGCAAAATACAACCTGGGTTTCCTCAAGCCCCCGAAGTGGTTTAAGATGTTCTGTGAATGTGAGGGGAAGTGGCCCCTTCTCTGCTGTCTCCCACAGGCTCACGCTCACCCGCATAGTAGATTTGTGCAGAATGTGCTACCACTGTGGCCTTGACCCTGTTAAAAAGGGAGAGGAAGAGGAAAAGTATAAGAGAGAGGAGGCAGGGTCTGAGGGAAGAAATTAGACAGCTTTTCTTAGCTGGCTTATTTTTCCCTAAAAGGGGGTTGTGGCATGTCCTCTTAGAAACAGCTCCCAGCAAGTCCCTACAGGGTCTCAACTGTCTTCAGGGCTCCAGCAGTGCTTTGGCCTCCTCTCTCCTGTCCCCTGAGAAACACCATTTGCAGTTGCACAGAGACATGAATACACCATACTCGAGAGACTGCCATTCTCCTTTACTAGTGTTAAAATGGGATTCATCCCATTATGGAGGTGGATAACCTTTAGAGCTGCAGAAAATCCAGAGGCACTAGCCATCAAAGTACTGCCGGAGTAAGAAAGCTGGAAAGTGAGCTGGAGAGGAAAGAGAGAAAGAAAGAAAAGGAAGGAAGGAAGGAAGGAAGGGAGGGAGGGAGGGAGGGAGGGAGGGAGGAAGGGAGGAAGGAAGGGAGGAATAAAGGAAGGAAGAAAAATTTAAAAGGCCATACGAGATAAGAGAGGGATAGTAAGGGTAGAGAGAAAGAAAAGAGAGAGGGAGGAGGGAAGAGGAGAAAAAAAGGAATGAAGAAAGTGAGGGAGAGATGGATGGAGAAAGGGAAAAGAGGAAAGAAGGAACAAAGAAGAGGGAGGGAGAGAGAAAATACGTGATGTTCAGTGGGGAGAGTATACAAAGATGTAAAATGGCCTCTGGAGTCTTGGTTAAGATTGCTGACTCCATAATAGTCAGTGTATCTATTAGCAAGCATTCTGGAAATGCTAACCCCACTCCACTTTGTGACACTGAGGATTGAGCACTGAGGCATTCTACCTCTAAACTACACACCCAGGCTTTTTGTGTGTGTGTGTGTGGTACTGCGGGTGGAACCCAGAGGCTTTCTACCTCCGGGTTATGCTCCCAGACCTATTTTATACTTTATTTGGAAACAGGGTCTCACTAAGTTGCTGAGAGCCTCACTAAGTAGCTGAGGCTGTCTTCGAACCTGTGCGATCCTCCTATCTCAGCCTCCCAAGCGCGGGGATTACAAATGTGCATATTTATTTATTTATTTATTTATTAGAATTTTGAAAAAGGGTCTTTTTAAATTACCTCTCACTGGCCTTGAACCTGTAGGCCTCCTGATTCAGACTCCCAAGCACTGGGATCACAGCCTTGTGCCACCATACCTGACTGCAGAAATGCCCACTTTTATCAAGCATACTACAAAAATGAATAAGAAGAAATTTTGAGGGAGTACTTCACAAAACTACACAGTCTCTCTGGTTTAAAAAAAAAAAAGTCATATTCAGATAAACTTTCTCTGGAGGCCTACCACTTGTCCTGGTTAACGTACTCCAGGCCTGTCTGAGCTCTGGGTTTCCCACTAGGATGAGGGCTGCAAGAGATCCTTGTGTGTGTGTGTGTGTGTGTGTGTGTGTGTGTTTGTGTGTGTGTGTGTATGTGTGGTACTGGGGGTGGAACCCAGAGGCTTTTTACCTCCAGGCTATACTCCCAGACCTTTTTTATATTTTATTTGGAAACAGGGTCTCACTAAGTTGCTGAAAGCCTCACTAAGTAGCTGAGGCTGGCTTCAAACCCGTGCGATCCTTCTGTCTCAGCCTGCCAAGTGCGGGGATTACAAGCGTGCGCCACCACGCCTGGCTGCAAGGGATCCGAATGTCACCACCCACAGGGGCCAGTGTTTGCACACGTGCCTACCCAGCTGTGTGGCCATAGGACTTAAGTGCCAGGCACTGCTGCGTGGGATGATGGTGGCTGGGCAGAGCACTAGAAAGGCAGGGCTTCACTGCCTGAAAGGCAGACTGAGAGCAGAAACAGTTATCTTGATGAAGCAATGTGGTCAGAGGAGCACATAATATTTTTAGAAACATGCTAACATTGTTCAAGGTGCAAGTCACATACTTTGAGGTTTCCCTACAACAGACAGGATTTGGGGAAAAGTAGTTATTATGAGATGTGACTCCAGAAAGCATACTGAGGGTGGAGAGAGGGAGACAGAGATGGAATAAAATCCAATAAGGTCTTACTAATGAAGAGGTTGCTGCTGTGATCAACTGGGCTCAGCAGCACTGGAGTTGTGGTCTTCTCAAGACACACAGTGTGGTGCATGTCCATCAATTCCTGTCCCCACTGGTGAATGGTGGCTCCTAGGACTGCCAGCTCCCCTGTATTTTGTCATCCCTCTACAAGCATGCTTCATGGACCAGAGAACTTCCTTGGGTAGAGTCTCACTATGTTTTCTATTTCTATAACTGAATATCACAAACTGAGTCATTTATAAAGCATAGGGGCTTTGCTGGGTATGGTGGTGCATGACTATAATATCAGTACTTGGGAGGCTGAAACAAGAGGATCAAAGGTTTGAGTCAAGCCCCCACAATTCAGCAATATCTTACCTCAAATTAAAATGTAAAAATGTCTGGGGGTGCAACTCAGAAGTAGAATGTCCTTGGATTTAATCTCCAGTACCAAATAACATCATTAATAATAATAATAATAATAATAATAATATTATATTATATTATATTATATATTATATTATATATTATTATATTATAGTCCCTCTTGCTGTTCTTATAAAGCCATCAGTCCTACCATGGAAAGAGCCCATCAGGGAGGCTTCATCCTGATGATTTTGGCTAATACTAATTACCTCTCCGTTTCCACTTCCAAATAACATCAACACATGTTGAGAGTTAAGTTTCCAACATAAATTAAGTGGACACTCTCAAACCATAGCTATGGACCCAAGTGGGAACTGTCTTTAGTTGGCCTCCCAACTGGTCATGATGGGATATTGGAAGTTTATATACTAGTCCCACCTTTCAGAAAAATGACAACACTTTTCCCAAATGAACAGACTGGAATCTAATGAAAGGCACATGGAGTGGCAAGTTTTAGAGGCCAGGAGACAAGTGTACCTCTCTGTGAAAGAGATTATTAAGGAACCATCCATCAGAAACAATCCTGTATGAACCAAGAATTTAGGGACCCAATCCGACTGAGCAACCTCTGCTCCCCAGATTAGAGCCTCTTCTGCCCTAAGTCAGACAATGAAAGCAAGAAAATTCCTTTGCTCTTGGTTTGGGGTGGCTTGGATCAAGTTCACAGCTAAGTAGAAGTAAATGCAAAGCACAGTTATGTATGAATCTTCTGTGAGCAAATTAGTGAAAAATAATAACTGGTGTATGTTTTCCTTTTATAGAATTTTAATGAACAAGTGACACACCATCCATTATTTATCTGCTTTCAATTGCAGTGAATGGTTTCGGTGACAAAATAAAATTTCTTTATTTATAGAAAACTAGCACATGTGTAGATAATGGCATAATTCAGTATTTATCATGTAAAATGTTGACGTTTTTAAATAAAGGAATTTGGTAATTATTACTCTAACCATTAAAATATAAACGTAGATACATAATGAATTGGTAGGCCATTTCTTTTTGTGCTTCTAGGAAAAACTGACAGCTTCTTTGGAAATCCCAGCTTATTAAATTTGGAAAAATTTAGCCTTTGTCAGGATGAGAACCCTGGAGACAGTGCAATCTACACACATGATATGATCAATAAAAATACCTTGAAAAAATTTGTTGATTGAAAAATCTGAGAATTGGCTTTGGCATTAATCCCCCTCACCAGGATTCAGGTCAAACCATGAAGTTTACTCTAGAAGTTTGGGCCTTCCATTGGTGTTAAATAACAAAATGAAGGCTGACCACACAAAAGTCACTTGATTACATTTTAACTAAGTAACAATCCTGAATAGAACTGTTGATAAAAAGGGTATGTAGGATTTGAGTTAGTAACTGCACATCATTATAAGTAAATCCTCCAAGCTGACTGAAAATCTATGTTAGGTAGTTTTCCATTACTGTGACCAAATACTTGAAGCTTGGTACTTATGAAGAAAAGAATTGTTTATCTCAGAGCTTTGGAAGCTGAAAGCTCAAGATTAGGTATTCTATTGGTTTATTCACAATTGAGAATCTAATGGCAGAAGCACATAAATAAATCACTTGGTCACACAGGGAGATAGTGTATATAAATGAAACAGGCTCTATCTTTTACCAAGTTTCTCATAAGAAGAAGATCAATGTCCAACAAGAACTGTCTTAATCCCTTCAGAGGGTGATGTTCCCAGTACCTCCCACTAAGCCTTATCTCTTAATGGTCCCACTACTTCTTAACTTTGCCACTTTGGACACCATGTTTCCAACACATGAACCTTTGGGGTCTCTTCCAAATATTCTCCAAAATGTAGCAGCAACTATAGCTCTCTTACCTGTGCAGAAATATCTATAGCATCATTCCATGCATTCACCTCTCCTGATGGAATATACTACAAAAGCTTGGTACACTGATTACTAAGGAGGAAAAGAAAAATCACAGACTTGTTCTCAAGAGACCCTGAATTTGGAGGTAAAATAGACACAAAAGTGCTTCCACAATTTTAAGTGTCCAGTATGATAATGGAGTCTGAACCAGTCGCTGGAGATGAACAGAAGAAAAGGAAGTCATAGTGCTCTGAGACTCCATTCCATGAGCTGGATCTCTTTTTCTTTAGTGCTATGTGTAATTTACTAATGGTATCCCAATGCAAGGAGATCCAGGCAGTTGCCAAATTGATGTGTATTAAAATGACCACATCTGTCTCATTAGTCCAGTTGTAAATTCAATATCATTGCTTAAAAATACTTCCTATTGAATTCAGTAAAAATGAAATGCAGTTTTTCATTAAAATCCACTTTCCCCAAGTTCTTAATACTATTTGTAAAATTATTATAAAGAAAGAGAGAAAAAAGGAAAGAAGGGAGGGAGTAAAGAAGGAAGAGAGGAAGGAAGGAAGGAAGGAACAAAGGAAGGAACAAAAGAAGGAACAAAAGAAGGAAGGAAGGAAGGAAGGAAGGAAGGAAGGAAGGAAGGAAGGAAGGAAGGAGGGAGAAAAAGAAGGCAAGCAAGAAAAAAAAAAGATAAATCTAACTACTCAGAGAATTAAAATGAAATTTCTCTGCCTTGGAAAGAAAATTAGGCCTTCTGAAATCCTTGCCATGCTTCCTACCTTAGACTATATTCTCATCTTTTATCTTACTTTCTAGGACAAATTCCTACATAAATAAAAAATTTAAAAAGTAGAGTGAAGAGAGAATGCTGGAAGGGGCCCTTCATGTATTTGGGTCCCTCAATTTCCCAAAATCTTGCTTCAGCCACATGTGCAACAGCAGTCCTTGGGCCCAGGACTGGCCTTGCCCATGGTGGTAAAGCTCTCTGGATATGAATCCAGAACCAACAATAGACTATTAAATGTACCCATAAAATCCACTTGGACCTTATCCTAAAAATTAGCCTTTTGATTTTTTGTTTGTTTATTTGTTTTTGAGCAGCTGCTTTGAATGACTTTTCAAGTTTAGCTTCCTGGTAGCTGCCATTTCAAAGCACTCCAAAAACCAATTTTACACTTAATAAAGTTTAACTATTCAATATTTTTCATTTTAAAACTAAATAACAGACATTTAAAAGAATATTTCTTTTTTAATGACACTCATGCCACTATTTTAGAAAGCCAAACGGCATCCACCGTGCATTCCTATCTCCTTAACTGCCAAATACTCTATTAGTCAAGTTTGTTCATATTTACAAGAATTTTTTTAGATGTTTTACTGCTATCAGAAGAGCTAACATCTGTTTCTCCAGGGATTCTCCATGTGTTCTGTAGTTTACAACAATTGAAACCACTGTTTTCAAAATACATTGGGATTAAACTCAATGTACTAAGACTGGATTTCACAGGGAATCCTGTGCATACATCTGGGGTTTCCTCTAATGTAATTTTTCCAAATAGTTTGTCATTTTCTCTGGAGTTAGGTGGGTGACATATAAACACAGTGGATCTCATGCATAATATGAGGTTGCTAAAGACATTCAAGTGTGGGAAGCCATTCTTGGGTGTGCATAGGAAAGGATGTCCCCTTGAATCTGTTCCTTTGTTAACAGTCCAGCTCCCTATATCTGAGAAGGAGAGGAAGACTTGCCTGGCCCCTTCATCACCAAACAAAACTGTCCAGTAGAACTTCTTGTGGTGCTGAAAATGCCCTAGACCTGCATGGTCTAATGTCATGTTGCCATCAAAGTCCATGCAGATATTGAGTATGGAGATGTGGCCATGAAAACTTAGGAGCTGAGGTTTAAACTTTATTTAATTTTAAAAATATAAATATTAAAATATAAATTTTCAGATATAAATATGAATACCTTTAAACAGCTAGTGACTACTGGACAATGGAGGTTTATATGACTCACTCAGAGGCGGGTCATTTTTTAATGTGTTGGCACTGAACCTTCACTGATTTCTACAGATAAATGATTTTTCCTGTCCATGTACTTCTTTTATGCTTACAGAAGAAATAACATCACTTTTTCCCAACTATTTGTGCCCAGTGCCAGCCATATGATGTACACACCTCTCTCCCACATACCCCACAACAATCTGGATAAATCAAAGAGGCCTGATGAGAAATTGATTCTGCAGTTAAGAGTCCTCTTAATGTAGAAGCCCATTTTCTACCTTTCTCATTTATGTGAGGATTTCCCAGAGAATCGCTGTCTACTCTTTCCTATAGAATATCCCCATATCACATCAGGTATTGGGAAATCTGTTTCCAAGCCCCACGTTTAGCCTGTTTTCTGAACCCAGCAGCCTAGCCCAGACATGTTCTCCTAGAGGAGACTTGGGGTGATATGCCACAAATCCCCCCTTAGATTTTGGCCAAAGCAAGTCACATGGTGGACTGAAGTACACTATTACTCTATGAGAAGACTTAAAAGTCACACGGCAGAGTGAATGGAGACAGGAAATGAAAAGGAGTAAGGAATTGGGCTATTAATAGAATCAATCTCTCACAGTTTCCAAGCTGTTGGCCTCTGTGACCAAAATACCTAGCAAAAACAACATTGAGGGTCAAAGGTTTATTTGACTCATGGTTTCAGAGGTTCAGTCCATGGTTGGCTGGATCTAAGGCAGAAATATTGTGGTGGAGAATAGCTTCTCAGCTCATGGCAGCTGGAAGCAGGTGAGAGGGAGGAGATATGAATGGACGAGGGGCAAATACAGCCCCCAAGTCCACATCCTACCTGCTTACAGTTAATACTTAGAAATCTGTTGCCAGGCGTGGTGGCACAGGCTTGTAATCCCCACGCTTAGGAGGCGGAGACAGGAGAATTGAGCAGGTTCAAAGCCAGTGCTCTAGCTTAAGAGACCCTGTTTCCAAATAAAAATATTAAAAAATGGGTCTGGGAGTGTAGCCCAGAGGTAGAAGGGCTTTCAAGAACCCCAGTAACACACACACACACACACAAAGAAAATCTGTTAAAATTATTAATCCATAAATGAATGAATGCATTGATGAGGTTAGTGTTCATGATTCTGTTACTTTACCTCTGAAAATTGCTGCAATCCCAGTGAGCTTTGTGGGGAACATTTCAGATACAAATAGTAACAAATATTAAAATGATAAATGGCAGGCAGTGAACAGTGGCTATCTCTTGTCATTAAAAATGTGAGTAATTCTTGCTGGGTATGATGACACAGACCTGTAATCCCAGTACTTTGAAGGCTAAAACAGGGGTATTACAATTTGGAGATCAGTCTCAACAACTTAGCTAGAACTTTTTTTTTTTTTTAAGTGCTAGGGGTCAAGTTCAGAGCAATTCTTCTTTATGTTTGTTCTTTCTACATTTTTTCATTTTAGTTTCTATTTTTTGAATTACACAATCAGTCAATAAAATAGATGAACTCACACAAATAATAAAGAAAATATTGAGAAGTAAAGAGAAAATAAAAAATCATCTAATTGTGTTTTTCACCAAGAATACTAATTTTGAGATCCATCTTCCTTGTGGAAGACTATCACATATACTGTGGGACGTTTAAATTGTTGTCCCTACAACATTTGATGTCATTATGGCTTTCATTCAGACATTCTGACAGGTAGTTCCACAGTCAGCACCCACATTTTCAAATGCTCTCCAGCGTTCTTCCTCAGTGAGAAACACTGCAAACCCCACTGAGCCTTTTTGTGTGGGAACCTCCATGGTCTTTCTGTGCATGGCATTCATTCATTTCCTCATTTTTATATTTTTGTCTTACTTATCAACTTACAGTTGTCCATTAATGTGATACAGCACATGAATAATTTTGAATATAGCTTTTTCTCTCTTTTAACTTGATTAAAGGCTAATTCTTAATGTAAACTACATGCTCCGAAGTCCTTTGACTTAAAGTCAATTTTTCTTTAATAACAACAAAAAATTTTAAATAACTGGCGAGTTGGCTGCAAGAAGTTCAATACCTCTCAAAAACCTCTGTGGATTTCGAGGGGATGAGAACGAGATGGTCTGCATATGCTCGTGGCCACATCTGTAATTACTCCTGTCCGTGGCTCTCCTGCTTAGTCCCCAGAATTTCTGTTTGTCTCTATACTATAGCACTGCTCTCTTTCGCCACCATTTTTCATGAACATTTCTCATCTCTTCATCTATTTCCCAAGGAATTTCTTACTCAAGGCATTTGTAGGTAATAGAACTTTGCTATAGACTTGGTGATAATGAAAGGTGACTATTGCACAAACCTGGGAACAACCTCCAAGTGCACATTGGGCTTCTCAGCTGCTGAAGGTCATGGACCATTATGTGTTTAGTGTACACTGGGGGTTTCCAGGGGGTACTTAATCATAACTTGCCTGAAAGTTTTGAGTCAACTGTCGATCAGGCACATGCTCTAGTGGGTAACAAGATAACAGCTAAATTACTGGAGAATCTGTGGTTTGAATCTGTGGCCAAAGTATCAGCATTCTCTTATTTTCCCATCAAGCTTAGACCTTGAGAATTTTATTTCAGCCACATGGGTGGAGAATGAGAAGTCATTTCTCAGGAGGCACCAGTTACAGAGACCACATAAGGACAGTTCCTTTAACATATTAATCCCACTTAATAAGTGAATACACATCAGTGAAAATCAGACTCTTTCAATATCCTAGAGATGAATCCCTTCCCTTTCTTGAGTGGAGATAAGAGAATGCAGGTCTCCTACAAGGATCTGTTATGGGTTTGGCTTTTCTTTCGCCCCAGTCCATTTTAATCTACCCTCTTCTTTCATTCCACTTCTCCACGTTCCCGTGAACAAGACCCCTTTTTTTGTGACCACCAGGAAAATAAAAATGCCTATTGCTTTGAATGTAGTCTCTTAAAAATAAAATAAAAATACATATAGCTACCTAAGTGACACCCAACCTGATCATAAGTTACTATTATGCCTTAAATGAATCTTTGTGAAAGATCTTGAGAGGAGGTTTTTTTTTTTAATTAACCTCAGTTAATGAGAGGGTATTACTAAAATTTTAAATTATTTTTACAGATATAAAATTATGATATAATTATGCCTATATAATCTTAACCAAAAATCCCATGGTGTTTTTTCTTACTAAGGTTCCAGAAGAGGAAAGTTTTTTGAGAAAATACATAAAATATGTACAAAATTGTGAAATGACTCTAACAGGAAAGTAAGTTTCAAAAAATCAGAGTATGACAGAGATCCATGTGTACTACTGATACCATTCAAGAGTTTACTATTTGTAAAAGAGATGAATTAAGATAATAAACTAAAAACAAACTACTCTGTCTCAACCTTAAAATAATAGAAGAGTAGCTTAAAATTAATGAAGAATAAACATATACATCAAAACAAGTACTGCAAAACAAGAAAATATGGATTCTTAGACCATAGCATGTAAGGGATTCCTAGAAAAGAATCCAGATGGGACTAGCATAACAAGAGTAGATGATTTTGCAGCAAAAAAATTTACATGGCCTGCAGGACAAAACCCCAGACAGCCTTGGCTGACCAAGATCTCCTGCTCTTTCTTACTTATACTTCTCAAGAATAGCTATAGAAGCCAGGCACTGCAGTGCATGCCTGCAATCCCAGATGCTCCAGAGGCCAAGGCAGAAGTATCACAAGTTCAAGACTAGCCAGGTCAATTTTGCAAGATCCTATCTCAGAAAAAGGAGGATATATAGGTCTGGGTTCAATTCCTGGTACCGCAAAACAAAACAAAACCTAAAATGTAACTGTATAATGTACTTGGAATGATGCAACATCCTGAGATAAAGAGGAGTTGACCAGAAAATTAAAACCCAGGCTGCTTCTAACACTCCCAGAACAGGATGCCTGCCAGGTTTTAGCTAACAAGTCCAGTAGCCCCTGAGTATAAAATCCAGGGCAGAGAGGACTGCAGAGCTCCCTCAAACACAGTGCAATATGGAACATGTGCAGACAAGACTCTATCCACCCAAGGAAGCTTTCCTGGGCCTTGGGGTACTAGTCCACCATGGATTCCAGAATTCTACTGTGCACTGATGGCTATCAGTGAGTAATCAAGTTGCCTGACCTAACTTGTGTGCACTGGATACATGAAAGTACTAGAATAACCCGTGCACACTGAACATGTTAGAGTAGCCAGTGCACAATGACCCTGTTTCACACAGCCTGCAATTATTCTGATGATAAAACAAATCCAGAGAATTCCAAAGCCCAGTAGTGGGGCTAGAAGCAATAAATAAAGAACTTAATTAGGAGACTGCACTCAGAGCATTTGGCAGGAGATTCTTCTTCACTTATATCTCACCCCTACACATCTAGAAACTGAGTGCCTGTTATGGTTTAGATATAGAAAAAAACCCTGGTAAAGCTCATGCATTGGCAATGCAAAAATGTTCAGAAGTGAAATGATTGAATCACAAAGGTTATAATCTCATCAGTGGACAAATCTGCTGATGGATGAATGATCAGAATGTATTTATTGGGTAGTAATTTAGGAAGGTAGGGTGTGGCTGCAGGAGGCAGGTCACTGAGGTGTGTCTTTGTCTCTCTGCTTTGGGCCTCCATCCTGTGAGAGCAGCCTTCCTCCCTATACCTGAGGCTGCCACTGACCTATGGCCTGAAAACTCTGAGACAGAACCCCTTTTCTCCTCTAAGTTGTGCTTGTTGGACTTTTTGGCCACAGGGAAAGGAAAGAAAATTAAACCTTCTGATCCAGGCTTGAAATAAAAAACTCACAAATTGCCCAGGGTATAAAAAAGTCGTTGTCAGCTTCTCAAATGCACATTGTCCATTTCAATTTTTTTTTATAAAATTTCTGTTTCAAATAATTGTTTTACTTTCTACTAGACTTTCTATCAAATATATATACATATATATTTGATAGAAGTATATATATGTATATTTGATATATATTTCAAATATGTATGTATGTATGTGTGTATATATATTTGAAAGAGTTTCTTATCTGGTCCTGGTGGTGCCTGCCTATAATCCCAGTAGTTGAGTGACCAAGATAGGAGGATTGACAAGACCGTGATTCAAAATTTAAAAAAATAAATAACCCTCTATATTTTGGGTAGAAATATTGTGGCTAATGACACATGCTATAAATATGGCCCCCTACTTTGTGGCTTCTAAGTTTTGTATATTTTAATATAACATATACTAGTTTCTTCCCCTTATTATATTATTGTATTTTGTGTTTGCCTCAAAGTATTTTTCTATACCAAATATCTTAAAAATATGCTCCTGTATTTTTTTAAAAGCTTTACAGTATTTTTTTCATATTTAGCTGTGTAGTCAACTTAAAGTTGATTTCTAGGTATGGAAAAATGTAAAGACAAAATTTTAAATTTTGTTTTCACATGAGTATCATGTTGGTTTGGAATCATTTATTTAATTTTTTCCTCCATTGTCCTGCAATAATATTTCTATTTGTGAATTTTCTATTCTATTATGTTGATCTTTCAAATATTCAAGACATATAAATCTAGTGTGATATTGGCTAGAGACAAGTAAATATTTAATATCCTCTTAGCATGTTCTTCTTGAAAAGTGTCTTGGCTATACTTTGCACCCTATTTTTATATAATTTTAATCACCTTATAAGGTTCAATAACATTAATAAAATTTTGATAATTTTTGTCTTGAATTGCTTTGAATCCATAGGTCAATTTAAAACTGATATCCTACAATTTTTAAGTCTTCAAAACAACAAACTCCATCCCTAATTTTTTTCAGTTTTCATTTTTCTGTTGTATGACTTTCTGATTATCACATAGATGAATTTTGTTTGCTCTCTGTCCCTGAGAACTGGCTGGCTTCCACTCCAGCAACTGCTGAAATTCTGTCCGCTTACAGTGAGTCTGCTTCAGTTCTTCTCCCTAACTTGGTGTGCATAGCATTTTCCACCATTTTTTTCTTATATTGCTGGTTCGATCATGTTGCTGTTATTCCTACTTTTGTCTGTACTATTAAGAATTGGCATTGTGAGCCAGGCATGGTGGCGCACACTCGTAATCCCAGCGCTTGGGAGGCTGAGACAGGAGGATTGAGCATGTTCGAAGTCAGCCTCAGCTACTTAGTGAGGCTCTCAGCAACTTAGCGAGACCCTGTTACAAAATTAAAATATAAAATAGGTCTTGGAGTGTAACCCAGAGGTAGAAAACCCCTGGGTTCCCTCTCCAGTACAAAAAACAAAAAAGAATTGGCATTGCATATTCCTTTACATTCATGACAGTTTTTCCCCATGTTCCTTTACCAATACACATATTACTCTACCATTATTGAAAGTAAATTATCAATTATTTCCCCATCAAGATGCACTGCATTACTACCATTCTACCCTAGATTTCCTCTACTTCAGAATTCCTTAATCATGAGAAGTGTAGGATGATTTCACTTCCTTACATTCTTCCTGTGTTCTTCTTCTTGTTTCTTACATAATCATTGATCTCCTTTTTTCCTTCCCCTTCTTTCTGTTATCCTCACTTGTAGAATTTATTGAAATTGTTTGCTTACAAAAATTTTCATCATTTTATGTTTCTTGTATCATTTTATGCTTTTATTGGTGCATTGTAATTATAATTAGACACACGCATGTGTTCATACCCATCTTAGTTTTTTCTAAGAATCTTTTTATAAGTGTTCATTTAAGATGGGATACTGCGGTGATGTGTTTTCTAAATCCTTGGGTACATATTTTGTCACAGATTTATTTTATCTTTACTGAGCACAGAAAGTTTTGATTGTAATCTTTTTTCTTACTCAACTGTAGACACAATTCTACTATCATTTAGCTTTCAATATTATAGATGAAAAGTCTGCTGTTACTAACTTGCACTTACTACTTGGAAGCATGTACAAATTTTTATTATTTCTATAAAATTTGTGAATCTTATCAAATGGGTCTAAATATATGTTTGTGTGTTAATGTGCTTTCTCATCAACTTAGTCTTGTTTGCTTAAGCACTTTAAGTCTAAACACTGTTTTCAAAGTTCAGGGAATTAATGTAGTTGGATAATTCTCTGTTTAAAGATTACTTCCTGTATATCTTCTTTCCCCATACTTTCTGTCATTCATATGTTCAATCTCCCAAATTTTACCTTTAAGCTTCTTATTTTTATCATATCTATTATCTCTTTTTCCTGATTTTTTTTCTCTTCTATCAAAGAGATCTTACTCTTGATCTGTGGAAGCATTAATTCAATTGTAATAGTGACAGTTCTCTCTCTTACACTCTTACAGGTGCATGTAGTCTCACATCATAATGCAGTTCCCAATGGTAGTGACATACACACACACACACTTGATGGGCTTTCCCCTGGCTCCCTCCCCAGCCCCCCTACCCCATACAGGGTTTTAAGATTAGCATTGGTATTCTCAAATACGTACATAATGTTGATGAAAATTCCTTCATTGACCCCCCCACTCCTTCCCCTTGACCATCTCCCTGGCTCCACTGAAGTTTATTCTCCATTGTCTGAAGTCCCTCTGGTGTCCTGATTACTCCCTAGCTTCTCCATATGAGAGGAAACAAATGGCCCTTCACTTTCTGTTACTGTTGAATATCACTTAACATAATGTTTTCTAGGTCTATTCATTTTACTTTTTGCAAATGGCATTATTTTGTTCTTTGTTACTGCTATGTAGAAACCATTGTGTACATCCCATAATTTTGTAATCCATTCATTTCTTGATGGAGACCAAGACTGGTTCCATAATTTGGCTATTGTTAATTTGGCTACTATGAATATGGCTATGTATATATTACTATAATTATCTGATTTCAGTACTTTTGAAGGAGTACCCATAAATGGTATAGCTTGGTCGTATGGTAGATCCATTCCTTCTTACTAGTGAACAGTGGTCCATTTTGTGCATAATGTACAATTTGTTCATTATTTCACCAGTTGTTAGACATTTTGGTTGCTTCCAGTTTGTAGGATATTATGAATAAAGGAGTTAACACTCATAATCCCAGTATTTTGGAGGCTGAGACAGTAGGATTACAGGTTAGTGGTCAGCCTCAGGCACTCTGCAACTTAGTGAGAACTTGTTTCAAAATAAAGAATTTTAAAAAATATGGCTAAGCATGTAGCTTGGAGGTAGAATGCCCGTGAGTTCCATTCCCAGTACTGCAATAAAAAAATACATAAATGAATAAATAAATAAATAAATAAATTGCTATAAACATGTATCTACTTTGGGGAAAGTATGGACATATGCTTCTATCTCCCTTGTAAAATACATAGAAGAAGAGCAGATATGGTTGTGGTATACGTTTAATAAAAAAACGAAGCTGGGTGTGGTGGCGAATGCTTGTAATTCCAGTACTTGGGAGGCTGAGACAGGAAGATCAAGCAAGTTCAAAGCCAGCCTCAACTACTTAAGTGCGGCTCTCAGCAACTTAGTGAGACCCTGTTTCCAAATAAAATATAAAATATAAAATCGGTCTGGGAGTGTAGCCCAGAGGCAGAAAGATCCTGAGTTCCAACACCAGTACCACAAAAAAAAAAAAGGAAAGTGTTTTTCCAAAGCAAAGGTAACGTTTTTACCTCCGCTAATAATGAGATTATTACAATTTTCCAAAATACTTACCAAGATATAATGCTTTTAGAATTTTTAATTCTGGCCATAGTAGTGTCTCATTTTAGTGTTTATTATTATTATTATTATTATTGGTTGTGCTACAGGTTGATCCCAGCACCTCATGTGTGCTAAACATGAATACTAACCAATGTGATATACCCCAGCCCCTTGTCAAAGTTTTAAATTGCATTTCCCTAGTGACTAATAAAGTTAGTGTCTTTTTATGTGCTAACTTGATATTTGCACATGTCCTTTGGTTCTTTATATAGTCAGAATACAAATATATATTTTGCAAATATTTTCTTTGGTATGTGTCTTTTTCATATGCTTAATCATGTCTTTTGAAGATTAAAAATAGTATATAATTTTGATTGAATCTTACTAATACACATTTGTATTTTTTGCTTTTAGTATCCTGATTAATAAATGTTTACCTAATTTAAAGTCACAGAATTTTTCTCATATATTTGCGTCTGGTAGTTTTTATTTTTAGCTTTTACATTAAAGTCTATGACCTATTTTAAGTGTGTGGTGTGAGGAAAGAGTTGATGGTTTTGTTTTTTCTCACATATGAATCCCCAAATTGTTTAATATCATTTGTTGAAAAAGCTATCATTTTAAATATTATCATTTCCCTCATTAAATTACCATCTCACATTTTAACTTAACATACGTTTCTGGGTCTGCTTTGAGAGTTTTCATTCTCTATTTTTTTACCTCTGTTTTTGCATGCATGCACATTTAGGAATGTTGTGTTTTTAGTGAGTTTATTTCTTTATCATCTTGGAATGTCATTTTTGGTCCCAATAGTACTCCCTACTTTAAATTTACTTTTTATATGCTTTTATTGTTGCATTATAATAAATTTATGTTTTTTGATATTAATATGTAGCCACTTTAGCTTTCTCAAGATTAACACGGATACAAAAAATATTGTTTCATTCTTTTATTTTTAATTCCCCTATGCTTTTGTATTTAATGCAGTTTTGTAAAAATTAATATGTAGGTAGATCTGTTTTTTATGTAATCTGACTTCTGCCCTTTTTTTTTTTTTTTTTTTTTTTTGGTGGTACTGGGGTTCCTGGAAGCCCTTCTACCTCCGGGCTACACTCCCAGACCTATTTTTTTATATTTTTTAAATTTGGAAACAGGGTTTCTTAAGCCAGTGAGGCTGGCTTTGAACAGGCACACTCCTCCTGTCTCCGCCTCCCAAGCGTGGGGATTACAAGCATGCGCCACCACGCCTGGCGATTTCTGCCTTTTAACTAGAGTGTTTACATCAGTTATATTTAATGCAGTTATGGATAGAATAAAATTTATTTTTTTCAGATCTGGGAATGGAACCCAGGGACATTCGACCTACGAGCTACACTCCCTGCCCTATTTTTTATTCTTTATTTTGAAACAGGATCTCACTAAGTTGCAGAGGACCTCACTAAGTAGCTGAGGCTGGCCGCAAATGGTGATCCTCTGGTCTCAGCCTCTCGATTTCTGGGATTACAAGTGTGTGCCATCATTTCCTGCTAGAATAAAATTTAAATGAACCATTTTCCAGCTATGTTTTTTTTTATCTGTAATTTTTTATTTTCGCTTCATTCTATTTTTCAACTTATTTTTCTATCGTAACTATTGGCATTTTAATTATATATCCTCTTAAATATTTTAGTAATTGCCCTATGATTTGATTATAGATATCTAATTTCTCACCTGAAATAATTTTATACTATTGCGTGTACAGTAGGGTATAAAAAACTTGTAATAATATCTTCACAATTTCTCCCTTATTTTTTGAGCTATTATTGCCATATGTTTTCCTTTTTATGACTCCCGCTAGAAACATAATTTGCTTTTGATAGTAAATGTATTTTAAAGTGATTAAAATAAGGAAAAATTCCATTTGTATATTTAATTTATTTTTACTGTTTCTAGAGACCTTCGTTTCTTTATGTAGACCAACTTTCTGTGCATTATATTTCTTCTACCTAAAGAACCTTATTATTTGCAGTTCTTGCTGGTCAAAAGTATTCTCTTGTGGTGGTTATTTTTTGATAGAAAATCTTGTTTTTTATTCATCTCCAAGAGATATTTAGCTCAATATAAAACTATTAATTAATCCTACTTTTTGTACTTTCATTTCATGGCCTCCTTCCTGGCTTTTACATTTGCTGAAAACAGTGCTGCTAAACCAGACTCCATCTCTCTCTTCCTGCCTCTATGTAAAGGGTCCTTTTTTTCTCGCTTCCTTCAAGATTTTCATTTTTTTCCCCATTGGTTTTCTGTAGTTTCACAGTGATGTATCCCGGTGACCTTTTTGTTCTTGTGTTTTGGAATTTGTACTCTGAGATTCTTGGATCTTTGATATGGTGCTTATCACTATTGCAAAAATTACCATTATTTTATGATATTTTTCTGTATCATCCTCTCTTCT
This sequence comes from Muscardinus avellanarius, assembly GCF_963383645.1. Taxonomy (NCBI): domain Eukaryota; kingdom Metazoa; phylum Chordata; class Mammalia; order Rodentia; family Gliridae; genus Muscardinus; species Muscardinus avellanarius. The sequence goes on from NC_137796.1 coordinate 42,722,679, forward strand.
TCATTTAGCTTTTCATTTGCCTTTCTGATTGACAGTCTGATGTGGCCCCACAGTCCCTAGGTGATTTGCTTTGTTTTATTTCTTACTCTATTCTTTCTATTTGTGTTTACTTAGAGTAATTCTATTGAACTACTTTAAAGTTTGCTGGGGTTTTGTTGTTTTGTGTTGCACCTACTGATGATGAGCCCAGTGAAGGGAATCATCTTTTAAAAAAAAAATTCTACATATGCACTTGATTTTTCCTTATAAATTTCTTGACTGCTGTGTTTCTTCCATTTGATCACCCAAATGCCTGTCTTTTCTACTAGATCTCTTACACATTAACCTTTTTTTTGTTTAGAAAAAAAAAATAAGCACAGCTTTGCTGCTGCGTTCATTTAATTTTACATAAGCACACTGTTTGAAGCCGAAACAAGTCTGACTGGTTTTGAATGTGAAAATAAAATATAAAACTGTTGTTTATAAAACTAAACAGAACTTGTATCTAATCTTACTGCAGCAGATATGTATATAATGATCAATATTTAATAATTATTTTTGTGTGTGGTAAATGTCTCTAGTCTACGTTATCTCAGAATAAATGCTCTGGCCACAAGCACCACCAGCACATATTCAACAGGGCAAATGAGAAAAGGGTCACCATAGTTTTTTAAAGGTTGTTGTCTCACCGGGCGTGGTGGCTCACGCTTGTAATCCCCGCGCTTGGGAGGCTGAGACAGGAGGATCACACAGGTTTGAAGCCAGCCTCAACTACTTAGTGAGGCTCTCAGCAACTTAGTGAGACCCTGTTTCCAAATAAAATATAAAATAGGTCTGGAGTATAGCCTGGAGGTAGAAAGCCTCTGTGTTCCATTCCCAGTACCACCAAAAAAAATAAAGGTTGCTGTCTGATGGTTCCAATGTCCTGGGACATTTGTGAGTCTTATCGTGAGCTGTGTTTTCATTTTAGATTGGTGTTGTATTGGAGCCGTGTGTGTGCTGCTTCTATATGTATTTGGTAATTTGAATTGAATACCGACATTGTGTGTACACTGAGAGATACTGAGATAAATAACTTTCTTTCCTGGATATTGGCATCTTTCTCCTTTGATTTGACTGTTAGTGTGGTTCGAGTCAATCTGGTCAAATTTGGTTTTATTGTTGCCATGGTTACCCTCACTGCACTGCAAGCTTCAACTCCCATTAGCCATAGGTTACACTTGTTTTGTGCTTGGGTGGGGGCTGAGGGGCCGAAGGCTGTTTCCCAGAACTGTTGATCCACCCTCCCTCGGAGCTAAGCTATCTTGGCTCACATGCACCAGAGGAAGGTTCTCTCCCGGTGCCCTTGCTTCTTCACCGTGGTAGATTGCTGTCGCTTGTTTCAGGCGCTTGCCAGGTAGATGGTGAGTATCAGTGGGGATTCTCTTTGACCTTTTCTATCTTTAGTCTTAGAAAGGACCTCTGTAACTGGGCCTGAAAGATACTGAAAAAAGATATATAAATGGCAAACAAGCAAACAAAATATACCCAACTTCATTAGTAATTAATTAAATGAAATTTAAAATCACAATGAAATGCCACCAAATATAAGACTAAAATTTGAAGGCCTGAAAACGCCTGAGTTTTGCCCAGTATGTGGAGTTACTGAAACCCTCACACATTGCTTTTGACAATACAGAATGGTAGAGTCATTTTAAGAAAACAATTTGGCAGCTTCTTTCAAAGATAAACACATATTACCATGTATCTGAATTTTTTCTTCTGTTTTTACCTATAAAAAATAAAAATATATGTCCATACAAAGTGTTGTTCATGCACATTTATAGCAACTTTATTCATAATATTTCCAAACTGAAAACAACCCACATATCCATTTATTGATAAATAAATAAATTGTCATATAGCCATATAAAGAAATATTACTTATCAATGACAGTGGAATTAACTACCCCCAAATCTGAGTGGATCTCAAAAGCATTATGCTAAAAGGTGCTTATTATATAACTCTGCTCATATAAAATTTCAGGAGAAAAATAATGAAAGCAGTTGCTTGCAGAGGTGGTAGAAGGGGGAGAGGATTTACCGCAAGAGGAGTCTGAGGATACTTTTCATAGTGATGAACCCATGCTATGTCACAGTAGTCGTGGTAGATACAAGCCACATTCATTTGCCAAAATTTATCACCATGTGTATTTGGGATTGGTAAATTTCGTTGTATGTAAATTATGCTGAATATATAGAATTACTAATAGAAAGATAGATAATCACTCAGTTTGAGTAAGGGGGACAGGCACAGGTGCAGGAGATCTACAGCCCTGGATGCCTCTTTGGCTAAAATGCCTCTGAGAAAGTATTGAGCTCCCATACATCTCTACCTGAGTGTAGGTGGCCATATTTCCCTCACCTATATGAACTTGAAAATGAGACCCAGAGAGAATGTGAATTTCCCAAGTTACACAGTCTAATAATCTTGGATCTAAGATTTTATATGAGAAAACAAAACAATTTAAGGAGAAAATTACTTTCCATTCATTTTTATTATCTTCTAAATATTTTTGCAACTACCTACTATATACGTGACATTAGTTATTGGAGTGATGAAGAAAACCCACAAACCTGGTGCTCTAAGTTCTTTCTATGGAGGAATAAAGTCCACATAGTATTTATTTGTTTTTTTTTCTGGAGTGATTTATTATACAGGTATGTATTTTAGTACAAAAAAAAAATCAGAAATTTGGTTATGAGAGACACCCCTGCTCAAATCTATAGTGTTAACTGTGTCCTTATATAGTTACCAGGAAAGTTCTCTGGGTGAATGTGCCATTCTGGGAGTTGCTGTGAGAGTAAAGAATCCAGGCAGATGCTGAGGTGACGCCCAGCCCTGGTGACTAGCAGATGGGCCTGGGGCCCTGCAGTGGAATTTGCTATTAGAGACACTCATTTATTGTCTCTTCTGGAAGGAATACACCTTTCCTGTAGCTTCAAGCTTGCTCAGGAAGATTACCACAAATTTGGGGGGAAAAAATTGATTAAAAACTGAGGAATCCTGGGATGCCTTTGCCTTTTTTCTTCTTTTTGAAGAGAAATCATTCTGGGGGCTCTGACATCAAAACCACTCCTACCGCCCCAGCCTGGCCATCGCTCACCCATCAAATTTCTGCCTTATTTTCTTTTGGCCTTGAAGATTTTATTTCTTTCCTTTTGGATTTGAAGATTATATGTCTCAATCTCTTTTACTTGCTCTTTCACACCCCCACCCCTTTCTCTTTCATTACATTTTTGCTTTTGTATTTTCCTTTCTGAGAACTAAGAAATGGGGAGGAGAAGGCCATTGTCAATTAATAGACATTTTCACCAGGCATTTCTCAATTATTGTGTTGGCAGCCAGCCCCGTCTATGTAAACTGTATTTTTAAAAAGAAAGGAAAAGGAAAAAAAAAAAACCTTCCAGCACAGAATCCTCCCTGGGATTGTAACTAACTGAGTCCCTTCTTTCTACTAAAGAAGGATCATCCTCTGGGAGCAGGCCTGCCTGCTTAGAACTCTAAGAAATTCCAAGGTTGCTTCCTTCTACAACATCATGATTTAAATGTGTTAAAGCGTGTGACTGTCATTAGTTCTTAAACACTGTAGATTCGCTCCCTCATTCCACGGAAGTTTTAGAAATAAACCAGAGATCGGTCTCTAGGAGAGATTGATGCTTATTCTGTGTCAGAGGCCTGGTCCCCAGACATCCCCATAAATTTGTCTGCTGGAAGATCATAAACATAATTCTGAGTATGGAAGTTATTTAGATTTGAATTAATTGCTTTCTCAGTTGTTTTCAAATATGCAAATTGAAAGAGCCAAAGAAACACACCTCTGAAAAAAGCAGTCCATTCTTCTGGGGAGGCTCTGGAATGTCCTTTGCACAGGTGAACTGCCTCTTCTCAGTGAAAAGGCCAAGGTATGTTTTTAAGAAATGAACCACGGCTATGTGGGTATTTCTTCTTGGTCTGACATTTTCCCAGTGGAGTGGTCAAGTGTTATATGTTGTTCAGAGCATCTTGGACTTCAACATGTGGCCACAAAATGAAATAGGATTAAGTCAACTGTGGAGAGTAAAACAGTCTTTGCCAGACGTTGGAGCTTATGGGGAAATGATTTCGTAGAGAAGCCCAGCTAAGGGTGCCATAGAATATTATCTCATTGTCATTGAAATCACCCTAAATATGCTGACTGGACAACCACCAATTACTCATCTGTGGGGTTAGAAATGTCTCTGATTAAAACTGCCAATGCAGAAGCACAGCTTAGATGGAGACCCCATGGGATCTTCTGGGGTTAATTGTAGGGATTCATCTGGGGTCACAATAGTTTTTAAACATCCCTAATCTAGGAAGTTCCCTAGAACCTGGGAAGATGCCCAGACTATGCCGATTCCTATGTAACAAGCTCCAGATACCTACTCTCTGTTGTACCAGGTGGAATTCCCTGAGCATTTCCCCCTTAAGCAATTTCTTCAAACCCCACAGTCGGGGCTATGGAAATTCTAGGGTCAGATACTTGAACAGGGCTCCATTGTGTGAGAGTTTAGCCTCTGGTTATGTCCACTCAGAATCTGTCTGCCTCAAGAAGGCCAACTTCAGCCAAATGGATGGACTCACCTCTTATCCACAATATTACTGGCAAGTAATCACAGATTAACTAGATGATATGAAGAATTCCTGTGTATATGTGTATGTAAGTCCTGAGCCAGGAGATCGAGGTATCAGAGACTGATAGACCCTAAAGCTTCTCCTCCCATCGAGAGTCTGGATTTTGCAGAAGCAGGGCTAGGATAGGGATTGCTGGGCTAACCACTTATTGCAGGAGTGCTCTCTGGGAAACCAGCAAGGGGTACAAATTAGGGAGGGGGAGTAGCTGGACAAAGGCCCTGGAGAATTCTGGGAGGACTTGCAGGCCCAAGAAAAAATATATGAATAAAACTTTTGTTCCTTCCTATCAGTCATGGACTGTGGACCTTTCTTTCACAAGAAGAGTCCTGGGCAATACAACTTCTGAGGACGCATCTGAGGGAAGGCATGTCTGGGAGCATGTTGAGCACTGGGCAGGGGGCGCCCTTGCATACTAAAGGGCATCTGGGCAAGGCATTAATGCAGGAATGATGTGGATACAGTAGGCAACATGGTTTGGAGGCAGAGCCACAGTGGACTTCCTATTAACACCATTAGAAGCTCCCAGGGGTGGGAGGTCTGGTGCCTGGAGAGGAGGCCCTTACCTACCCAGCACATGCAGGGCTGGGGTCTCATGGAAGGCAGAGTGCTGGAAGCTGGTAGAGGAGCCAGGAGTGTCTGGGGAAAGCATCACTATTGTGCCAAGTAGGTGACACCTGGCCATCCCTGCAGAGGTAGCAGAAGGGATCAGGTCTGACCTGGTTGTTCAGGGAAAACAAGATCACTTTTCTGGGGTATGGAGTGTGTAGAGAAGGACAGTGACCTCACAAGAGACCAGCACAGTGCCCCAAGGAGTAATGGGCTTTGGCTGGGAGGGAGGAGGCATCACAGGAGAGTTATATCAATATCTACCTTGCTTCCCAGCCCCACTTGAAGCAGTGAGGGTAGCAGTTCATCTGGCATACTGGGAGAATCCAGGGTGCAGGCTCTGCCTTCCATCACCATGCACCTCCTGGAGTCCACAGGTGTCACGCCAAGCACTGGGGGCTGAAACTTCCTGAAGTCCTCTAGGGCTCCCCCTGGAGCCAGGGCTGAAAACTGCATTTTCAAGAGCTGAGTCCTGCTGTGGAAAAGTGTGTGTCTGTCTGTGCACACTCATCCCTGAAAAATAAACAAAGAAACAAGACCACAAGCATGACACAAGATTTACAAATTGAGAGACTCCTCACAACATCCAGGCCTCTAGGTTTTGCTGTCTCTGCTGTTGTCTTATGATCCTGACCAGGTGCCCTCACCTTCACAGGGCCAGTGGCTCTGCTTTTTCATGCAGGATATTGGCTCTTCACCTTATGAGGATTCAGCTTCATGGCTTCTAAAAGTGTTCAAGAGTGTGACCCTAGACTATTTGCTTGGAGGCTCAAGACTGATCAACGGACATGTACTGACATTTGAAAGCTCCTATAAGAGAAATAAAGAGGAACCCAAAACATTGGGGCCTGAGGTCAAAGGCAGAGAAAGGCCACCCTGCAACAGTATGGAGCAGCCAGGGTAGCTGAGAGATGTGACTTGGTGCTGAAATGGATGATCAAAGCCCACGAAGCGAGCTCTCATCAGTCTGCCACACTGACACATGGTTCACAGGCAGGGCTAGACCAGGTGATTGGGCACACAGCACACACACTGCGTCAGCTCGCATCTCTGCATCCTGTCCCTCCCTGTGCAGACCTCATGGTCTCTTACCTGGATCAACACCCTTGCCTCATCAGCCTCCCTACTTCCTGCTTCCCCATTTTTAGTCTGTCCCCAGCTCTAGTTCAGCCTCCACAGGGACCTACTTTCAACAGAGCCGGTTCCCACTCCAACCTTCCAAGACCCCTAAGTCCCTAAATATGGCATGAGCTTCTTAGTCCAGTGGTTAAGACCCAAGAAAGATGAAATGGGTCATCTATAAGATGATGGTGCCATGTCTTTCCCAGTCCCCAGGTGAACATATCTGGGGAAATACAAAATAAAGTTACTGCAACTAAAATATGGTAAGACTAGAGCAGAAAGAAAAGTCCTTAGTTAATATTGTGGTTCTAACTATATGTTGAAATCATCTTTGAGTTTAAGAAAAAAACATATACTAGGTCCACTTCCCAGAAATGCAGAATTCATTGGTCTAGACAAGGCGTGGCATTGGCTTCTCAGTTCTTAAATGCCTGTTAGATGATTTTAATCAGTAGCTAAAAGTTGAGGACCACTGGTTTGACACAATGAAGTCAACTGGGTAGCTTATAAAAAATGCATATTCCACAGCTGGGCACAGTGATACACACCTATAATCTCAGTACTTTGGGAGGTGGAGAAGGAGGTTTACAGATTTAAGGCCAGAATTCATTAACTTAGTGACACCTGTTTCAAAATAAGAAATTTTAAAAGGGGGCTGGTGGTATAGCTTAGTGGTCGGATGCCTTTGGATTCATTCCCATTACCACACACACAAAAAAAAGTGCATTTTCCTGAATCTGAAACCACTGAACTAGGCCTTCTGAGAGGGGGCTACTGAATACAAAGTACCTAACACATATCAAAGTTTTTGAACCAATGGACAAAAGAGCCCTGAGATAGGGTCCTTTAAATGTAGGATATTCGTGGATTAAATGAATGCAGGACATGTATGGAATTCTGGGGAGAGATGTCTCAGGGCACTGGGATGATTATCCAGCTTTTGGAGATCAGGTTGGGTCTTGAAGCCACTCTTTCAATACAGGGCCAAGCATAATTTATAAAATTATGGAAATGTAAGTCTGTTTATGTTTTCTAAGTCAGAAATTAAAGGAGACGTTTGATAGATTTGGCAAGCACTGTCCATCTTGCATTTTCTCATCATTTTCATTTTATTTCATTCACAAATCTAAATGCAACTAGATCATGAGTTGTAAAAATACAAACAAATAGCAAAATGTAAAAGAGGATGTTGCCACAAAAATTCCATATAAAAGGTTAATAATCCCAATTTGAGAAGAAAAAAAGAGCAAAAGAATTTGATAAACCAAAAGGAAGAAGACAAATATTCAGTTGAAAGTGAAACAGTAAACACCAAGTGGCAAATCACAAAATAAAATGTACAAACTGTCAATACATGCTAGGGGGTGTCCTGCCTCATTAGTACCCAAAAGTGCTAAGTAAAAATAAAAATGACTCATCTTTTTTCACCCATCATATTGGAAATGATTAAAAGTTTGACAAAACCCCAAAATAGCAGAGATGTGGGAAAATTGACATTCTCACACATTGTTGTTGAGAATGTAAATTTGAATTTCTTTCTGGAGGGCATTTTGTCAACTGAAATTAATTTTTTTTAAAAGCATGTCTTTGGCCCAGTAATCATACTCTTAGGAATTTATTCTAAGAAAAGAATTGCCAAAGTATGCAAAGAGAGCGTCTTAGTGATATTTATTAATGCTTTTAATTGTGAAATTCCAGGAAAAAAACTAAAGATTTATAAATTGGTGATTGGTTAAATACTCTATACATATAAAGGTTACATTTGAAATGCTGCATAATGTTTTGGGTTTCTATTTACAGGAAAAATGATCTTTTATGTTTTCTCCTTTGGTATGTACTATTTCATCTCCCTGTTACCTCTCTCCCCAACTTCTACCCTGGGTTAACTTCTGATCACTCTCAAATAAATTCAAATTGACCTCTCCTCTGTCTAGTCTTGTCTGTCCTCCAGGCTGTATATGTAAATGCCACCTCTTCAACCCAACAAATAACTTACTGAGCATCTTCTAAGCAGCAAGCCCTCTTTAGGGCTCTTAATATAAAGTACTTGACTGCTACATGGCCATCCCTTCCACTGGAATTACAAGACCCTGCAAAGGAGAAATGCATACTATTTATTCTGTTATCTCTTATTCCAACCAAGAATCTGGTATATGAGCAATATGCTTTTAGTAAGTGGAAGGAAGAATGAATGGGAAGATGGATGGGTGGGTGGGCATATGGATGAATACATAAAATGACAGGTGGGATGGTTGGTGAGTGGAATAAATGAGTGGCAGCCTAGGTGGACAGATGATATAAGGTGGTTGATAAGAAGGGCTAGATGCATATATTAGTGGGTAGATAAGCAAGTAAGTGGGTGAAGGAGTGGAGAAGAGGCAGAATCCCTCCATCTATTTTTCTTGCTGTCTTGTTTCATGAAGAACATTCAGTAGACTCTATTACATGAATATAGCATGGTTAATCTGGACATTCAGTGTTGAGAGGGGGGAAGGGGAACAGGGTGGGGCAGAGGACACCAAGCACAGTCTATAGGTATACCATTTTCAATATGTTCCACTTATAAATAAAAGTTAAAAAAATAAATAAATGAATAAATGGCTCTTTAATAATACCTAAGTGAAAACAAATTCTATGACCCACTAGTGTCCAATTGAGAAAAGAGAAAGCAGAGAATATGTTTCCTGGACCATGCAGGTGAGAAACCAACACAGGAGAGAAAAGCAATGGAGAGATTTGCAAGTGTAAGAAGCCACTGCCATACCCAAGCCAGAAAGAAAAGGGGAGGGCTCCCACTGCAGCGGTAGGCCACTCAGTGGTAGCTGGCACCACATTGGGTTGACCAGTGGGAAGCTGCCACAAAGGAGATGCAAGCCGCACCCAAGCAGGGAAAAGCAGCTTCACCCCTCTTTTCCTTCTCTCTCACGCCACAACCTGGGCCTCCTCCAGGCTAAACCTAATAGAGAACTGGGTGACCCTGGAAACTTGTTACCTGAGAAAGTGGGCCACAGGTAACAATGAAGGGTTGAAGAATGGATTTGAGAACAAATAGGCTAACAATCTGCACACCCTACAAAATTGAAATCAATAAATATTTAAATGTATCCACAATGTCACATTCTTTGTCAGCAAAGCAATTGCAAATGAAATCTTACGTACATTATGAATAAATTATGTTGTGTGTGTATACTTAATATTTCTGATGGGTGGGGAGAGGGGTACCCAGGAACAATGAAGTCTTAAAGAGCCCCTCTGACTGAGTTTTGAGGCCATGCTTCCTATTGTCTAGAGGGTTGACTTTGGGAAAATTGCTCAGTTTCCTCCTTTTCAAAAGTCTATATCAATTTTTCCCAGGATTCCTTTGAAGTTAAAATGAGGTAACATTTATATAAGTACTCTGGAACTCACCCAAAATGATGGAAGCTGTCATTATTCCTAAGGGGCACTCCATCTGCCAGAAAAGGTGAGCACAGGTGGTCCTTCTGCAGAGCACTTTGTCATTATGTATCAAAAGAATCAACTGTGCATCTTCTTGGAACTAAAATCTCATGTCCGTCAACTTATGTTGAAGAGATAATGGTAGAAGTGGGCAATGATTTAATGACAAGGACACTCATCCCAGGCAATTTATATCAGTGCACATTTTGTATTCTTAAATGTTGATCCAAAAGGAATAAGTCACATTAGGGTACATTAACACAATAGAGTATGAGGTACCTGTGTTATTATTTGTATGAATATGTACCAAATTGTTCTCAGTTGTAATCTCAAAAAGGAAATCAAAGCAATTTGTTCTTTTACTATCTTTAAAAAGTTTTAGCAGTGACAGCACCTCTGAGCCAGTGTCACGGGGTTAGTAAAGGAGAAAGTCCAGAATAGTGGAAGGAAATTGGTGGAGGGATAAGGGTTTGTTTTATTTTAGTGTAAATAAAGAGCCAGTCACTACCAATCTCACTAACATGTATGGCATGTATGGGGCTGAGGGACTTGGATGGGGTACAGAAGGAAATATACAAGTCCTGTACATTTGAACCTCATCATGATGTGTGTACCAGTATTGGGAAATGGCTTCAAAATGTATTTGAAAATAGCTTTGGTATTAATGTGCCAGTATTGGAAATGACTTTGGTATTAATATATTGGAAACTGAATTGGGAAAATAAATTTGGTAGTATTGTACTGAAAATTGGTTTCAAAATGTAAAAAACAGTCAGGGCCTGGTTACTGCTAGGCACTCGGCAGCAATTATAATGCAGAGTCCTCTCATTAAAGTAATTAGCAAGTAGATAGAAGAGTTGGGACCTAGGGTCTTCATATTCTAAAAACAGGTTTACATAATAAATGACATCTAGCAGAAAAGCTAAGAATTTCCCAAGAGTGTGGAAAGAGGGTGCAGAGTGTGGGAGGAGGGTACAGACCTCTGTCAAAGGGGAACAGATACCATGTGACCCCTGACTTGTTAATCATTCTGGTCCTAACAAAGAAACCTACACTTACACCTGTAGTAAGGCAGAAAGAAGGTTTTTTTTGGCCAAGGTAGAAATCCCCATAATCATAATCCCCATAATCATAAAAAGGGCCTGTACGGAGTTAGTGCGTGGACTTACACCTAGATCAGAAGATTAATTACTAGAGCAAGATGAAGTACCATGTATCTCTATAAAACTCATCTGTATCCAACAACTTCAATGATTTATTTTCAAGTCACTCACCTACACCCCCCCCATTTGGAATATAGGGCTTTACTATCTGTTTCTATCTTTCCATCTTTGTAATAATAAAATCACTTACACTTACAGAGTTCTGGCTAGTGTTTTCTACACATAGCTTAAGAACAAGAACCCAGAGCCACATCTCACTGTTACAGCCTCAGAGCCCAGTAGGGCCCCAGTAACAGTTCCTACTGTAACAATGTATAAATACAATGCACCAATAGAAGTATTTTTGTTAAAAAAAAAAAAAAAGACAACAGTAATGGTGCTGACAAGGAGTGTAGGAACCAAGGACAAATGATGACTGAGATCTCCTCCCTGCTGCTGCTGTACTTCTGATGGACTGAACCTCATGGCTCTCCTGTGGTTGAGTCTCACTGTCTGACTAAAAAAGTGGATCTTCTGAGACATACCTGCAGGATCTTTCTCCATGCCCTACCGCCTGTATGGCCATCATCCAGAATTGCAGGTACAACTGTCCTGACTACAAATCACAGAAAATTCCCCAAGTACACAAAATACATCAATCCCTGACATTGGAACCACTCACAGAGAGTTATAGAAAGCTATAGGTGACCATACACTTTCTATCTGCATTTATTTATGTGTTTATCAAGAAATTGAGACAACCTGAGTATATTCCTGGGAATCAGCAACAACTGAAAAGATACAAAAAAAAAAAAAAAAAAAAAGCTGGAAACTCAGCAAAAGAAACTAGGTAAGATTCTAGGAGCCTCAGTATGTGGTTTTCTGCAGAAGAGGCCCTGAAGTTTCTTCTTCAGAGTCTCAGTGCCTTCTCTATGAAAGAACAGGACAGATGGCCCTGGAGACTCTGCCATTTCTCTAAAATAAACTTCCTTCTTTGACCCTACTTTTAGTTTTCATTGGAGATGGGGACAGTGGTGATGTAGGATAGAAGAAATAAGTAGGTAGAAAGGAGACAGACAGGAAGGATAAGTAAAAATACAACTTTAATATAAGAACTCTTTCCCAGGCCTGACTCTCCCATAAATTCTTGGGAAACCTGTAGTGAACTACAATATTTCTGAGAAACCTATAATTTAGGATATGCTAGCTTATTGGTCAATCAGCTAATGAGGACCCCAATCACCCTGAAGACCCTAAGGCTGACCAGACCACCAGACCATCAGGAAGTGTCTCAGTACTACTGGACTGAGCTCATCCACCCTAAGGCTGCCAGACCACCTACCCACCAGAAACTGCCTTGGGACTACCGGACTGAGCTCATCCTCACATACCTTCTCTAGCCCACCCCTCACGAAAGTCCCCCATAAGAAGAGAACCTGAACTCCCTAAAATGCCTTCCTCATCTTGAGATGTTTTGCATTCTCTCTTGAATGTGTATTTTCTCCCCCTTTTCCCAAATAAACCTCTGTCCATGTCTCTAACTGGCGCGTGCTGAAATTCTTTTTTGTCACATTAGCCAAGAACCCTGCAGATCCTGAGTTCCTGAGCTGAGGACTCACCCCAACAGTAGGAATTAGAGCAACAGTGAGCAAAGACTTTCTGGTAAAGGGTCAGGTGTTTTGTGCTCTGTGGCCTAAATGGTCTGTCTTGCCAGCATTCCTCAACTTTGCTTGTTGAGCACAAAGAGCCACAACAGAGAATACAGGAATGAATAGGAGCAGTGCTCACCAGAACGTGTTATTTACAGGAGCAGGTGGTAGGTTGAATTTGATCCCCAGGCCATTATTTTCAAATCCTTGATTCACAAAGAGCAAATTAGTGACTGTGACTATGATGATAAAGATAACACTTGCCTCTCTACTTTTACAAAAGATGCATGTTTGTGTGTTTCAAATGTTAGAACAATACCAACTTTCATGGACAGAACAGTGTCTCTCTCACTCCCAAAGATGATCTTGTCCTAACCCCAGGAACTTTGCACATGTAACCAAGGTGTCTGTTTTCCTTAACCTATGGGGAAAAGAGCCTGATTATCTCAGTGGACCTGATCTAGTCAGCAGGAATCCTTAGAAAAGGGGAACATTTACGCTCTCTCAGAGAAAGCCTTGAGGATGGACTAAGGTTTAGAAGGATGAAGGTTTTGGATGAGCACAAAGAGAACCGGGGAATGTGGCAGCCCCTAGGGCTGAATACAGTACCTTTATTAGCCTCCAGAAACGAACACTGCCCTGCTTAGACCTTGGTGCTAGCCCCGAAAGATGTACAGAAATGTAAAATGTGTATTGTTTAATTCACCAAATTTATAAAAACTTGTTAAAGAAGCAAAAGGAAACTAACTTTAATCCCCTGAGAAACAAATGAAACATAAGTCCAACTGAAACAAAAGTCCATTATCACCCAGAATGTCACTATCCACAATCAAATAGATATATTTTTTCAGATTTTTCTGTATGCATGCATATATATGTTTATACATAGAGAAATAGCTAGCTTTAGATATATAAATACATTAGTTTACATTGACTATAATTTAGATCCTGTTTAATTTCACTTAAGATTTTAAGAGTTTGCTTGTGCCAATAAATTTCCTTCAAAAACATGTTTTCTAGTATATGTGAGTCATAATTTATTCACTTCCCGTTTTAATTGTTTCTGATCTTTTCACTGGCATAAAAATTGCCAAAGAGAAAATTCTTGCACATATTGAAGTGTTAAAATGTTATAAGGTTACTGTCCTCTTTTAGCAGTGCAAGTTGAAACTATTTTTCCTAGTTTTGTTTGCTTTTAATTTACTCAAGGATACTTCTTCTGATGTATAGAAATTTTACATTTTGTTTTTTACTCCAGTACATCAAAACTTCTCTCCAACCTTTTTTTCTTCCATGGCTAGAAAGGCAAATTCCACTCTCAGATTTCTGTTTTCTTCCATTTTTTTTTTCAGAAATTCATGTTTTCAATTTTATCTTTGGACTAGGTGTCATTTATTTAGTTTTCCAAATTGCTAAAGCTGTGTTTCCTTCACCATTTATTTGCTGTATGATCCTCATCTTTGACCAGGACATTTGATGTCTATGACCAGACTCCATTGCTTTCTGAAATGTTTCTGGATGCTGGACCATCTTATAGTCTCCAGAGTCTGAAGGTCTCTATTGGCTTGACTTAAAGGCTAGTTCTTATAGAGAAAGTTTGCATTTGCTTCTGCTATCAGCTGTGGAAGGAATGGACCCAATATCATTTTAGATTTAAATTCTCTGTGAGACATTTTCTTCTTTCTTCTTTCCAGTGCCATGGTTGAGAGTCATACATTAAACACCTTTTAGCAAGGTGTTTATTTCTCATGGACCCTTACACCAAGCATGTAGCTCTTAGTGTCATGGTTCTCCCATTAAATTCCATCAAAGGAGTTCATCTCCTGTTACTGGTACATAGAATAGCAATGTATCATACAAATGATAAAGAGTGAGTCTCAGATTCAATAACAACATATATTATGGGCAGGATGCAGGATGGACTATTTCGTAGATTCAGCTTCTGAATTATCTACTCTGTCATTTTTTTATACTCCTTGTTAGTTGCACCAATATAATTATGCTTGAAATTTGTGGTTTCCATGTTTGTTTTACTATCTGGTACAGCAGTATCTTTCTCATTATGTTTTTTTCTAAAATGTGCTTGGCTATTTTTTTCCAGTCCAGGTTAACATTAAACTAATGTTTCAAGTTCTTACATTTCACTAGACTGATAAATAATTTTAGAAAACTCTTCTGGAATACTAATGAGATATTCATAAACCCTACAAATGAAGAGGGAGAAATTGGATTGTTTATAGTAGTCAAAAGATAACATATTTTTTAGACAAAAGTGAATTTATTTTATAATTCTAAAAAATTTTCATGTATTTTATGTCATTAAGATATTACTTACATAATTGTTTTTATACATCTGGTTAAGATATTTTTCAAAGTTTTTATATATTTTAATATGAGAACAAATACTATTTTCTTTAATTTTCTATTGGTTAATGATTTTGTATTTTAATTTTTGTTCTTAGACAATTTTCTAAGTTTTTAATAATTTAAAATGTATTTGAATAATTTTCATATACCACTAACCTTTAGACTGGTTCAATTTTTAAATATTTTAGGAAAACAAAGGAAAGAATGCTATTTTAAATGTATGCATTGACTGTAAATGAATTACGGCATTTTAAAAATTTCAGATTATAAATTCAGATTTTATAAGCAGAACAACGATATTATTAAGATATACCAATAATATTGCCCCATCTTCTTGTAGCTTCTTCTCTTGTTTCTCTCTTATGTGTTATTTTACTGGCTAATATTCATGATATTGTTCTTGATTTTAATGAGAAGTCCTCTAGTGCAGTGGTTTAATTACCTAATTTTTCTTTAGTGTGGGGAAGGTCATGGGCCTTTTGAGAATTTGATGAAATATGTGCATTCTATCCTCCAGTAAAAGGCAAATGTGCACCCACACCAAGATCCCCAGTGCCTGAACTTTCAAAACATTCCCAATCCAATATATAAAATGTACAATAACTAGCAAAGAAAGTTGCTAACCAGAAATATGAGAATTTTTATGTAAATAAAATGTTGATGATGCAGGGGATATAAGAAAGTCTTGAAATGGTATCTTATGTTTCATTAGGATATATATTGACTTTTAAATATTGTGAACATACCAATTATTTTCATATTTACTTATAAATTTGATGAATGTAAAAGTTGATGGAGTCTTAAAAATCAAGAATTCTCCCATGAACCACTATAGTTTATAAAACCTGATTCAAAATTCCTTATTTAAGACTTTATCTTTTGGATGTTGTGTTAATTTAAGAAGTTAATCTTTGGTTTCTTTCTTTTATTTTAAAAGTACATTTTTTTCCTTTGAGGAGCTTTCCATTTATATTACAGCTTGTATGAAACATTTTATTTATTTTAAAAAGTTTGTTGGTTTATTATAATTACACATAACAGTGAGATTCATTGTGATATATTCATAATGCACATAGCATAATTTGGCCTTTATTTCTGTTTCATCTTAAAATCACAAATTAGTGGTAAATACAAATTACATTAACTACCACTTGGGCATTGTGGTGGACCACATTGTTTCTCTTATTTCTTTAGCTCTTCATATGTTTACAAGCTTTGCATGAGACCTTGCAATTTTCTCCATCAGAAGAATACATTTCTCTGCTTTATGGTTATAGGCACAGATATGTGACTTTCTTTGGCCAACTGGATGTCAGTGGGGTAGATGGGAGCAGAGGTTAAAGACGTGTTTATAACCATGTGTGCTGTCTCATGCTTATAATCCCAGTTCTTGGGAGACTGAGACAAGGAGGATCCCAGCTTTCAGTCCAGCCTCAGCTACTTAGATTCTCAGCAACCTAGTGGGACTCTATTTCAAAAGAAAAAAGAAAAGGGGGTAGGGGTATAGAGTGGAGGTAGAATACCCCGGATTCACTTCACAATATATACCACAATAAATACATAAACAAATAAATAGTAATAAATAAATAAATAAATGCTATTCAGAAAAGTTGGGCACAGTGGAGGTGGACAGTGTTGTTCTCTGTCTCAAGGCAGGTAGAGGAGGCATGTGTTGGAAGAAACATTGTAGGGACGACGTGGGTCAGGGGACTTTATGGTGGCCCAGATACTGTAGAGACTGTCCAGAAGGAGAGCAAGCAACAGAAGGTTCCTACAACTCTTCCAGGAAGCCCCACAGCAAGAAAGCCTGGAGGAGATACACTGTAGCTACCCGAGGGAAGGAGGAAAAGAGTTAACTTTTAAAAAGAAAAAAACCATTCTGGGCGTGGTGGCGCACATTTATAATCCCAGTCCTTGGGAGGCTGAGACAGGAGGATCACACAGGTTCAAAGCCAGCCCCAGCTACTTAGTGAGGCTCTCAGCAACTTAGTGAGACTCTGTTTCCAAATAAAATTGAAAATAGGTCTGGGAGTATAGTCTGAAGGTAGAACATCTCTGGGTTCCACCCCCAGTACCACAAAAAAAAAAAAAAAGGACCAGAAATGTTTAAAATATATAAGATTAATTCATCTCTGGTTTAAATATGGAAACTGAGGCTCAAGGGAGTAAAGAAATCTGACCAGTTTCACTTAGCATGTTAATCACAGAAATGGAAATTGGCTTCAGTTTGTTTCTCTTTGGAGTAAACTTTTCATTGCAAATTATTACTTAGAAATGCCAAAAAGTCTTCATAGTCACAAATACCCACCTTCCCAGGACCATAATGCTGGATTAAAATTCTTCCATATTAGCCAGGTGTGGTGGCGCACGCTTGTAATCCCAGCATTCCAGAGGCTGAGACTGGAGGATCGCAGTTCAGCTACTTAGTGAGGCCCTCTGCAACTTAGTGAGACCCTGTCTCAAAGAATAAAAAAAATAGGACAGGGTGTGTAGCTCGGAGGTTGAATGCCCCTGGGTTACACCCTCAGACACGAAGAAAAAAAAAATTCTTCCATAGATCCTTTCTCAGGATCTCTTCCCAGGGGGCAATGACCCCAGGAACAGGAGACACAGTGAATGATTTGCCAGGCATCAGGGGTCTCTATCTGAGCTGAGGCAGGAAGCTCCATGTATAAGTGTCTGTGGTAAGGAAGAGTGATGGACAAGACAGACAGATGCCTAAGACACAACGTTCTCTTCTGTCTCTGTGGAGATGTCCATGTGATTCTTCCAGTTGCTTTCTCTGGAGGACCCTGTTTAGATGGGCAGAGTGAGGGGGTAGTAGGTCCAGAAAAAGCCTTACAGTGGCCAGGCTGGGACCTGCACACTCATCGGTGGGATGGAGAAGAAAGAAACAGCAACTCACCTGCAGACAGGGCTACTGCACTCCGTGGATCTAGCCAAAGTGACTGCACAAGGAATCCTCCACTAATCCCCTGCACAGATTTAGACTGGAAACATTTGGGTCTCCCAGACATGGGCGAGCTGACAGTGTGAGGAAATGAAGCAGAGGGACAAAAAGGGTATAATTAAAAACAAAATTCTCTAACCACAGCAGAAAACCAATGGCCAACCTCTGAAAAGGCTTATTCTTTTTTTTTTTTTTGGTGGTACTGGGGGTGGAACCCAGAGGCTTTCTACCTCCAGGCTATACTCCCAGACCCATTTTATATTTTATTTGGAAACAGGGTCTCACTAAGTTGCTGAGAGCCTCACTAAGTAGCTGAGGCTGACTTCGAACCCGTGTGATCCTCCTGTCTCAGCCTCCCAAACGTGGGGATTACAAGCTTGAGCCACCATGCCCGGCTTTTTTAAAAAATATTTATTTAATGTATTTATTCCAGTTATATATTTATTTTTATTATCTTTTTTTGTAGTTCTGGGTATGTAACCCTTCTACCTCTGGGCTACACTCCCAGACCTGTTTTATATTTTTATTTGGAAACAGGGTATCTTAAGCCAGCATGGCTGGCTTCGAACTTGCGCGATCCTCCTGTCTCCACCTCCCAAGCGCAGGGATTACAAGCGTGCGCCACCACGCCCGGCAAAAGAATAATTTAAAAATTATTCTTAATGTGTGCACATCATCTTTGGAACAATCTATCCCTTCCGTACTTAAGCATTTTGGCCTCGCTGACCTTGTCCTACAATTAACCACCATCAAGAGACAGTGGAGCCAGGAAACACGTGATGGGGAGGACTGAAAGGAGACAAGACTTTAACCTGAGTGAATGCAGCAGAGACAGGAGGGAAGGTGATCCCGGGGTGGCAGAGTGGCTTAACAAGTCCAGGAAGCACCAGGTCGTCTTTATCCAGTGATGGCACAACAAGCAAATAACGAGAGAGAGAGAGAGAGAGAGAGAGAGAGAGAGAGAGAGAGAGAGAGAGAGAGAGAGAGAAGAGAGAGAGAAAGGAAGAGAGAGAGAGAGAAGGAAACTAGGACTTGATCTAAACAAGTTCATTGGATATCAAGGTCTAGCATGAACAAAGATGCATCCAGTTTATCACTCATCAGAACCCCACACTTCCCCAGCTGGAATATCCTATATCCTATTTTAAGTAGCATCCCAATCAATCTTCCAAAAGTAAGGCATGCAGCCTGCACAGGTTAGAAATCAGTGCCTGTATTAGTCAGCCTTTTCATTACTAAAATAAAACAACCCAGTCGGGTAACTTTATAAAGAAAAGAAGTTCATTTTGACTCAGGATTCTGGGGGCGCAAGGTCTAAGGGCTTCATCTGGTAATGGCCTTTTTGTTGACAAAGTCCTGAGGCAGCTCAGGATAAGACACAGGGAGTTTACCTGCCTATGTCTGTGGTCTCTCTCCCTGTCCTTATGACGCTACAAAGATTTAACCATGTTGCCCCTGCCTATTGATCTAATCTAAGTTAATTACTTTCCAAAGATCCTACATCTACACTCCATAGTCAGATTAAGTTCCTACTCTTTAAAGGCTATTAACATATGACATTGGGGATTAAACTTCTGCATGAGCTAATATCAGTTCCTTAACCTCTATTCATTCCCTATTTTTCCTATTCTTTCAAGCCTGTCTCTCTCTCTCTCTCTTCTCTCTCTCTCTCTCTCTCTCTCTCTCTCTCTCTCTCTCTCTCTCTCTCTTTCTCTCTCTCTCTCTGTACTAGAGATGGAAACCAGGGACATTTTACCTCTGAGATACATCCCCAGACCTATTTTGTTCTTTTAATTGAAATAGGATATCACTAAGTTGAGGAGGGCCTCACTAAGTTGATGAGTCTGGCTATAAACCTGTGATTCTCCTGTCTCAGCCTCCCAAGTACTAGGATTACAAGCGTGTGCCACCTGTCTCTATCTTCTCTGGATTAAAATGAAAGAAGTGCTCTCCCACTCCATGAAAGAAAACATAATAACTGAGCTCCAAAAAACAGACTCACTAAAATATCAACTTCATTTTTTTAATTCTGAAAGGTTATTGGTAAGTTAGTGGCCCACATCCTATGACAAAGTTGGTTCTACCTTACAAAGAATGTTTCAGTACTATAGTTCTTAGAACTAAGAAATGCTGAGTGGTTATAGACTAGCAATGTATATGAACTTTTAGAATGGACTTGGTTTCTTTCTTTTTTGTGTGTGTGGTTTTGGGGATGGAACCCAGGGACATTTGGCCTCTGAGCCAAATAGGCCAATGAGCTAAAAATAGGCCCCTGCCCTATTTTTTATTCTTTATTTTGAAACCAGGTCTCACTGAGTTGCAGAGGGCCTCACAAAGTAGCTGAGGCTGTCCGCGAACTGCGATCCTCTGGTCTCAGCCTCCCTAGTGCTGGGATTACAAGTGTGCGCCACCACGCCTGGCTTGGACTTGGTTTCTATTCAGGTTTTAGGATGTTCACAAATATGGGCTCAGATGGACCTCAGCCAAATTTTCACTCTGGAACATAGAGATGCTCAGCATCTTTCTCAGTTCCGCATCTGTAACAGCAGGCTTGTTATAGTGTCCTGTGCTTGTGCTGGAGTAAAGAAGACGGGATGGTATAAGACAGAGAGCTGCCCAAAGCGCAGCACCCAGTGGGGCTTTGTCTAGGCATGTCCTGCAGTGACGCTTCTGTCTGATGTCTACCTGAAGAAGTTGGTGAAAAGCAAGTGAGAGAACACACACAAACTTTGAGGCTCAGCGCCTATCATCTAGTAGGTGTTCAATAAAAGAACTCAATAAGTACTGTTTCTATCATCTTCTACATTTTCCTTTCAATTTAATCATTAGCAAAAGTGTCAACACAAAACAGTTTAGTGTGTGTGTGCGTGTGTGTGTGTGTGTGTGTGTGTGTGTGTGTGTGTGGTGCTGGGGATGGAACCCAGAACCTTTTTACCTGAGGGCTATACTCCCAGACCTATTTTCTATTTTATTTGGAAACAGGGTCTCACTAAGTTGCTGAGAGCCTCACTCAGTAACTGAGGCGGGCTTCAAACCAGTGAGATCCTCCTGTCTCAGCTTTCCAAGCGCTGGGATTACAAGCGTGTGCCACCACGCCCAGCTAGAACATTTTATTTTAAAGAATAACTTTTAAGACTTTGAGTTTAACATGCCTAGGCTGTGTCTTCTTCAGATTTAAAATCCAATGAAAATTATTTTTAAAGGAACGAATTAGTTAAGATAAACTGAAAGCAGCTACTTTAATACGTTTTCATGTGCCATAGAATTAAGGTGAGTGAGCCAGGTTTAACTGGGATGGGCTGGAGTAGAGAGAAGAAAAGGAAGAGAATGGGACAAGAGGGCAGCAGAGGAGGTGGCTCTATTTGGGAGAAGAGGGAGCTGCCACTCAATCTAGTAAAAAATGCTGTACAAAAAAAGTGCCATCTTTCTGGCTTTCTCTTGGGTCACTTCCCTCTGTCTGTCTGGTCCTCCTTTGGGCTGCCAGGCAGGATGAGGCTCTGCCACTCCCACAATAGGCTGACTGCAGTTTCTCCAATTAAGCTCCCCTGTCTTATCCAGGTTCTCCTAAATCTACCGCTTGAGACAAAAGAACGCATGACTTCCATCCAGATTAGGGCTTTTCATTTCTCTTGTTCTGAATGTTGCATTTGGAATGAAGAGTCCTTAAAATTAATTTTAACCAAACATTCTCACTTTCCTTCCTTTGACTGTGTTCCTCTTTTCTATCTGATTCTGCCTTGGCTTCCTGAATAAGAAGCGAAATGTTAGTTCTCTTAGTTTTAAAAAGTGAAAAGCCGTGGACAGAAACATGCCCTTCTCCTCTGGCTCTTAGCATTCTGGAACGCACCTGTGTTAAAATATGAAGAAATAAAACAAATATAAATTATGCATTTTCCAACTTAATTTAAAATGCATTATGCTCTGCTTTGTTCTCTGGAATTAGTCTTATTAAGGGGACAGATCTGTATGGATTAATTTTGAGTCAGTTTATTCACTTCTTTGTAATTCAGTGGCAAGGATTTTTGTCCCCAGGCATCAAATTAATTTTTTTTTACTGTAAGTAACACATAGAAATATAGACCTCTTTGTGTTATTTCTTTGTTTACCTAGCATGCAACATATTTTCATGTTAGGTTTCTACCATATCTTAAATCTTTCCCTTTAAAGAACAAAACTTTCCGAACGATTTTTAAAGCAATGTAACCCATTGTCACAATATTGGAGTTGAACGTAATAATGGCATTATCCTTGTGCTGATTTTCATTTATATTAAAGACCCGCATGGGCTCCCTCCAATCCAAACTCTGAGGCAGCCGGCCCCAAACCCCTGTCTTTCTGATAATTTTGGCAACATGAGAGCTTTTTTTTTTTTCTGTGACTATTTAAAATATGTACCAAATCATCATTTTTAAGTATTGTTTTAGTACAGTAATTCTTTGTTCCGCTTAGACGTTTTAAATCTTGATTTCCCCCCGAAACTCAGTAAGAATATCGTCTGCATTCTTAATTAGTCTTCTTTAAACAAAATATCCTTTCATATGTGCTAATAAAGACTAAGGATCTTTCCTCTCTTGTTTAAATAACTGCTTGCTGTAGTATAAAATTGTAAGAGACACGATGCAGATCAAGTTGCGGGCTTGAAGTGGGGAAGAAGAACAAGCCGTGCCATAATAAGCAGATTTTAATGATTTACTATAAATCA
The DNA here is from genome assembly GCF_963383645.1 of Muscardinus avellanarius. Taxonomy (NCBI): domain Eukaryota; kingdom Metazoa; phylum Chordata; class Mammalia; order Rodentia; family Gliridae; genus Muscardinus; species Muscardinus avellanarius. Next base: position 42,745,330 of record NC_137796.1, read on the forward strand.
GCATTTTTGCCCTGTCAGTGAGATTGAAGAGGCAGACAGCTCCTCACATGTCTGCCGAGCAAATGTCTTCCTGATGAATCATGTGTACTGAATCACTGATCACAACATTCAAACGGCACGTCCAAATAATGAGGGCTACATATACACGGGCTCCGATGGCTGCTCCAAGGCAGCAGGGATATATGTTTTTTCGTTGTGTGGTAGTTAAACCCTACATTGATTCTCCGAGGATTCCACGGAAGGGAATGGAAGCGTATATTACTGGGTTAACCGTTGATGCCCGAACATAGACTTATCTGCATAAATCCTCTCCCCCACCCCCCAGGCTTTTGATGAGAATCTAATCTAGTCTTGAGGAGAGGGTGGGGGGAGAAGACAGGCTATAATAATGAACCTAAATGTAAAGAATTTGGCGGCAGAAATCAACCGAGATTGGAGCTAATTTCTGTTGGGGGAAAGAATCCTTGGGTCTGGGCGCCTGCTTCTCATGTCCCCTCCCTTAGCCTCTGCTTCCCAAGAGCCGTCTTACTGCTTTCCCTGCCAGGATCTCTCATTGCCCTAAGCGACTGAGTTTCAGCTGGGTGAGAGAAGTACCACAAATAATGGAAGCGCTCATTTGGAACTGGTACTGCTGGCCCCAGTCTGGTCAGTGGGATGCTAGAGCCAGGGCTCTTTGACAGACTCTCAGCACGTCCCTGGACTTGAAGGGTGCTCAGGAAGCCCTCCTGGGCTCCACTCTTCTCTCCCACTATAGCCTGCCATCAGCAATGTCATTCCAGGCCTGTCTGTCTCTTCTTGCCCTTATAACACAGCCGCCCTCTCCTAGTGGACTGTGGCCTCCTCAATCACCATATTAACTTTTTCAAAACTCTCACAGTGTCAGGCACCCAGTACAAGCTTCACTGGGAAACATCCACCCCCAAAGTAATGAGTGAATGAATGATAAACCCATAGAGGCGAAGGGTTGACTGTCCAGACAACCAGCAAGGGTGGTCTGTTTCTCTTTACCAGATTCTGATCCTGCTCCCTCTGGCACCCATGGCCCGGCTCTGTGCTGGCTGAGAAACCACCAGGGCCGACTCACAGCTCAGATGCACCACCAGAGCTGACCTCCTGGGGAGCAGAAAATGGCCAGGGAGTGAGGAGGTGGAGGACGAAAAGTCCTCTGAGTCTTTATTTAAAAAATAAAAAATAAATCCAAGAATAAATCAAAGCTACATTTCTATTCAGCACTCCTAGAATGACTAGAACATAAATAGAACTCCAAGGCTCTTTCCAGAAACACTTTCTTACATATAAGAATGGACCTACATGGTCAGATTTGGGGCATGTTTCCCTTCTTTTTTCTGGATGTTCCTTCAGGCTGGGTACAGGCTTCATATCTCCAAGTAAGCCTCCAGAATATTAAAAGATGGTAACAGTTCCCCACTGTGACTCTTTCAGCTCTTAAATTATTTCAGGGCCACTGCCCCCCTAACCAAGATTCTCATGCAGGCAGTTCTTATATAGGCCAAGTCATCTAGGATCCTCTACCTCTACAATTGAACAGCCGGTGCCCATCTCCTTGCTGGGTCCTGGGATTTCAATGATGTGTCAGGGAGCAGACGCTCTGCCGGATGTATGGAAACCCAGGACTCCTCCAAGCCAGGACCTCACTGGTTATCATGATGGAGAAGGTCTCCAAAGGAAGTCTCAATTCAAGCTGCAGAGAAAAGGAGAAACATGTCCTTTAAGCATCGGGAATGTTCCTCCATGTTCCTGCACGTGGCCTAACAGTGTTCCCCGATGCTCGCCAGAACAGAGCAAAGGCTCTACCATCCACTCCATTTCCAGGTGTTTCTGCCTGGTACTTTTACCCTATTTAGGCCCACTTATTCTTAGAACAGAGTTCCCCTCTTTTTCTGAGCTTTGTCTCATTTACCACAGTGGCAGTAATCTCTCCCTTCTCCGAGTCCTATGGTGTTTTGACTATTTTATGTATTCATTCATCCACCAATCCATTCATTCATTCAGCTAGCACTTAATAGACGGCATTTCACCTCACATCAGGAGAGAAGTGCTCAGTTCTCTGGGCTGATCCCTTAGGTTGGAACCTTTTTCCTGATATCTTCTACAATGGGGAAAATAAGAGTACCTCATGAGGAGGTGGAGTATTTTGTAACCTTCATTCTTTAGCACGCTTTGAATACTTGTATGCAGTGTTCTGACCTCAATGGTAACCAAATCAGAGCAGGACACAGTCCTTCCAGGGTGGCTCCAAGAATATATGACCCGTGTTGCCACACAGGACCCATGTTTGGAAGGGCCCTTCCCTGGTGTAACACTCTGATATCACTGTCTTTACATTCTTAATTAGTTTTAAACATTAGGCCCTGAATTTTTATTTTGTGCCATCAGAACAATATTGCGCTTGCTGGGGATTTTTGATACAGCCGATGCATCAAAGGTCTTCTGGTCTGAGGCTGGGGAAAAGGTGCAGCGGGTTCCTGTGCAGCCCACCTTCCACGAGCCCTCCTCTCCATCGTGGTGTCCCAGAATGCTCAGACATGCTTGCATCCCAGTTTTTAGCTGCCCTCTTCCTTGATGGGATAAGCTGTCTGTAAATGCACTCACACAAGGCTGGGATTTGTTTTAGTTTGGGGGGGGAGGAATGGGGCTCTATGTCAGGGCTTTATCTCAGATTGGCCACTAGGGGTCCTGTTTATGGACTTCCCCCCTCACCATTGACTCTCAGCCACCGCCTCACAGGAAAGGCAAAGAACATAATGGCCACGTCATCCAGCGCAGTGAGGGTGCCTTGAGGTGACGTATTAACGTGGAGCCACGCCTGGTGCGCGGGGACACAGGAGCACTGTCACTTCCTCCAGGCTGTCTTCAGCAGCAGCAGCCTCAGCCACCGGAGTTGTTGGACCCAATGAAGTCCAAACGTGATGTCAACATGCCAGGAGCGAGCTCTCACAGGGGAGACATCTGGAGTGGGCAATCCCCCGGGGACTACATACTTAGTACCCATGAGCACGCCAGGACCAGGCAGCTAGCAGGTTCACCTGAGAGGTCTGCAGAGGACAGAGGGATGGAGCACTGAGGACGGTTGCGTCTATCACACACAGGACTGAGAGGGAGGCTTGTCAACTGGACAAGGAATGAGTAGCACACAGATGAAAGCGCATCTCAGCCACAATATAATTATCCACGCAGGAAAAGAGGGACCCCTCTCGTGAGGCAACCATCCATGTGAGAAGGAAAATCAGCTCCTTCTAGGTCAATTTAAAGGTTAAGTCGAGGTCAGCGTGGGGGGAGGGGCATCCCAGACCACGAGGCAGTCTCTTGGACAGTCGTTCAGGTCTTTAACCTTTGGCTCTCACATTCATCTGGGGGGGAAAAATGGTGAAGCAGATAATTGGGTATTAGTAGACATACCATTTCAGTAATCTTAGAAAATAAAAAAAAGAGTGATTGCAAATCCAGTGGCAGTTACTTTAGAAAGATAGTAATGTGTAATTCCCAGTTTCTCAGACTGTAACTTTTGCACTTACTGCTAATTTCTCCACTGCTCCAAATGCAGTGTATACATTTAGTTTAGAATTTATCATCACCGTTTGTGTATATTACACCAGCAGCATAATCCATCCTCATGAAGCTAATGCTCAGCATTAGGAAAATGGACTCCGCACTGATCCCGCCAGGCTCTGGCCTCAAACACACCCGGCGTCGACGCTGCAGGTTTGTACTCCCCCACCGCCTCCCCCAGGGTGTATGTGGCTTTATGTTTCATGCACCATCTCCAAATGGTGTGGTCTGATTTCTGCAAGTTGCTGGTGTCCATTGTCTGTGGATGTAAAAATCAATGACCTACATAAGATTTTGATTTTGCACTGGGAAGAGAGAGAGAGAGAGAGCGAGAGAGAGATGCAGATAGGAAAAAATGAATCCATCATGTTAAAAATATTAGCATATTGAGCTCAAAAATATATTTCCAAGAGGATGTCCTTTTTTCCTTTTAAACAGGAACATATTTAATTCCATGGTCATTTAATTAAAACAGTTAATTGTATTAATGTGTTATTGAGCTTGAGAGTGCTGACCATTCTAAAGTGGACACTCACTCAGGCACAAAGAACAAAACCCCGTAGTTCCAAGGCTGCTTGGGAGCTGGTAGAACTAGGACTTGCTATTGAAACCTCTCAGTGGATATTCAATTCTTGTTTTTATTTTCTTAAAAGGGAAAAACAGGCTCAAACTGCTGATTTCTGCAGAAAAAATCTGCAAATGAACTGTTCTATTAGCACAAACATACCAAAGTCTTTAGGACCCCTCTCTTCAAAAGCATAATTAGGTATTTATTTCAGACATACTAACATCTTTGCAGTAGCTAATAAGATGCAGCCCATTTGAATATTAATATAATAAATGATTAAATTAAACAGCAAGATTCAGACTCAGAAATAGCCTTTATAGGTCCCAGGGGGTCACTAAAACTGTTTCCATTTCTCCCTACAGTTAACATAGTGCAAGGGACATGAATGCATACAGCAATATTTGTCTTATGAAACGCAGAGTTTTATATGGTGCTATTCAGTTTTATTACTCCACAGTTTGAATCTGGGGCCCAAAGTGAAGTCACCATGCTGAGGCCTGACAGCTCCTCTTCCTGTCTCACTGCTCACTGGCATCCTGGAGATCCTCCACTGCTTGGCAGAGAGTGATCCCTGAGAGTCGCCGTGCTGACCGGTGCCCAGGTGGGCAGTCAAGCGCCAGGTAAACTCCTAACTCATGAAAAAAACAGGCAGAAAACAGAAACCGACCAGGGCTGCCATCAAACCACCCAGGAACCGTTGTATGTGTCCGCGTGAGTGTGTTTCTCCACTGCACGCAGCAGCACAGTGAGTGTGTGTGCGGAGGGGGAGAGGGGGTGAAGGGCCACATCCAAAATCAGGGTGTGTGCTGGAACCAGGCTGACACGGTGGGCCAGCGGCTCATCTCCTAAGTCTGAGGAACCCTCCCCCCACTACACTGGCACCAAAAAGAATGGGCAACGTCGGCATTATAATTGGCCATTATTCCAATAAAGGTGTTTCCCTTTTTAAATTAGTTCATGAAAACTGCACACTCTCCAAATCCCATGAACCCGAGAAGTGTTAATAAACATCTGGCCACCGTTTTTGCTTAATTAGCATTCCTTAGTTTGGACGGAAGTCTGTTTATGTAAAACAAAACACACAGACACATACATACAGATTCTGTTCTGTAAGCCACAGCCCCTCAGAAATCCAAAACCAGCCTCACCTAATGGTTGGTGAAAGATCTGGGTCTTTCCAATACTCCTATCTGTTAACTGAACTGTAGAAAAGACAAGAAACTTGGATCTGCATACTTAATTTTATTGTGCAAGTCTCCGATCCAATATCTAATGGCTTGATACGGTCATACTGTTTGAAAATATTCACATTTTCAAATAGAAAAGCTATTGAAGCTTGGAGGTCAGCTTGAATAAAACAGAAAGCAACACAAACCAACTTCGAGCATGTCCACAGGCCACATTATTATTACCCACAGCCAAAATCTCCCAGCCCTATCTCTCTAAGGAACAGCATTGGCGGAGAAGTAATGGATAAATCGTAACCCGGCTTGCAAGACTCTACTGTCTAAATTAGATAAAAGAAAAGTAGGAAGAAAACTCAAAGATAAGTGGTACAAAGTAAATCAAAACAAATCATCTTACCAAACTTTATTCACATCTGATACCATTTTTAGAAATTAAGGTCAGTTTTGTGGAACTAATAGGGAGTTATACCTATATATCTTGGACACCATGACAATGCTGGAGTAGAAGATTTATACCCCATGGTTGCAGATGCAGAAGAAAGATATGAGAGATCAAATGGAAGTGCATGATAACAAATGAAAAATGGTCCCCACAGCCCATAAATTAATTGAGAAAAGAAGGTTGTCATTATTTGAACATGCTTTAAAATAAGGTATGGGGTCCAGATGGCTGAGAATAGATGGGCTCACAAAGTTTGAGTAATTGATGACTTAAAAATAAAACAAGCTCTTAGAGAAAAGGATCACAGTGGGCAAGTTAAAAAGGAATATTATAAGAGAAAAGAACCAAGTTTTAAACACACACACACACACACACACACACACACACACACAGAAAAAGATGAACCCAAGTGTCTGGGACAATTAAAACCAAATAAAAACTAAGAAGTGCATTAATTGGCAACCAAAAATGGGTGAGGAGGGAAGGAGGGACCAGTCAGGAACAGAGTCCTAATAAAGCCCTGTTTCCGATGTTATTTCATTAACCTCTTCAGCGTTGTTTGGGGTTTACTTTTGCAAACATTCTTTTCTTTTTCTTTCTCCTTTTTAATGGTATCAAAATAAGGTTATGCTGAGGTGGGCCCACCAACGTTGCAAATAATAGTTTTCAGTTGCTGTCCTTAAGCTAATCTCCCACTGGAAAATCCAAAAACAATTTGTCTTGGGGTATGGTGTGTGTGTGGGAGCGAGGGGAACTAGAAGCTTGGGAATTTTTTGGAGGTTGTTGCCAAAGGAGCAAAATTAAATTATTTCCAAAGCTACAGTAGACCAGAACCTTCCTGAGGAGGCACCGTAGCCTCTGGATAAGCCCTCTCCTCTGCTTCTTGTAGCCAATGGAAGGTGGTGTTAACTGTGAGACCCACTCCTGGAGATAAATTTTCAGGGCAACCATATGCTAAATGTGTTCTGAACTAATCACAAGCCCTTTCTCCCTCCGTCCCTCCTTCCTTTCTTCTCTCCTCTTTTCCCTCCTGCTTTTTCTCTTTGTTTACTTCTCTTCTTCCCTTCTTACCAGAATTCCCTGCTTCTTTCCTGGTTCACACTTGTTTCTCCCTTGTTTAATCACTGCTTGTACTACCATCTGTAATTTCACCCATATCCTTGAAATACAGGAAGAGGAAGCAGCGGTGCAGCATGTTCCATATTTATGATTTCTCAGTACATTAGAGCATCCACTGACTTTGGAGAGCCCCCATGCGAGCGCAGCTCGGTGGAAATGCTCTACACACAGCCAAGAGAGGCAGGCTCGGGGCAGGGAGAAGCCTCCCAAGTATGCTAATCATGCCTCTCAAAGGCTCCCCAGTAGGACTCTACTTACTCCTTATTTTAACGCTTTTTCCCTCTCTGCTTTTCTTCTTTACATACATATATAATTTTTGCCCTCAAAGACACATATTTGCTGTTCACGTTTAGAGGGTATTATGAATATTCTGAAGGAAATTGGGTTCGGGATGCTAGGCACAGAGGGTGGTGCCAGTACACATAGCCTCTGTCTGCACTGCCACAATGCTCTCCTGCACAATGTATCCTGTTCCTCACATTAAACTCCTTGGCAACGGATTACTGATGGAAATATTACATATATATATATATATATATATATATATATATATATAACTACACATATTATATAATATATATGCACATATATACATGTATACATATATATATATATTTTTTTTTTATTGCTGCTAGAACTCTAAGGCCACAAAGCCTTTCCATGCTAAATGCATGTGAGCACACATGTGTGTGCATACATTTAAAGTGTGGGTGTGTTAGAGAAAAAGAAGTAGTATTGTGACGATATAAAGGTACAGTTAAGACAGTCTCATTGCGAAGTTCACTCTCCTAATATTAGGGTGTATTCATCTCCAACGGAAGACACACAAGATAAGCCAAAATCTGACCCTCAGTACTGAAGGCCAGCCAGAAGATTTGAAAATCATTCGAAGACAGAAATATACAGGCCGCAGACATTTCAAGACAAGGGGATTTGCCAGAAGGATTGATTTGAATACTCTGCCTGGAGATTTATTTGGCCTTCCTTATTGTCATAAAAGGCGATGCTCTCCCTCCCTCCCCCGGCAGTGGAGGAGATGGGATAAAAACCTCTTTGACCGGGTGGCAGTGGCTCTCTCTTAGTAGAGGCTAAAAATGGATGAGAAGTACGGGAGAAATGAACTTCTGTGGTTTTCAAAAAACCGTTCAGAATAGATGAGCCAACTCCTTTACATGTTCAAAAGAAAGAGGGAACAATTTTGTGAAATGCTAAGGCAGTGCAAAGTGAATGTTAAATAGTTCTTACCCACCCCCAAAAAACAGACTTATTCAAATGCATGTCTTGCTTGTCTTTAACTAAAGTGAAATTTCTTAAATCCAGCTGTAGTCTATGGGCGCTGGGGAGCAGGATGGGAGGGGACAACGGAAGCACAGAACATTCTCCCCAAACCGAACATCATGTCATTTTAAAAGCAGAGGCACACGCTATTGATTTTTTTTTAAATACAAATTTGGCAGATTTCACATGATCCATTACATTTCTCGGGACGGTTAAGATGCAGCTTGCATGATTTATTCAGAATAAGGTCCATTTTTAGCTATATTTAAGTCTCCTATTTGTTATTTAACATGTGTTTAATGTTTTCTGTCCCTGCTGTGCACAGCTGCAAGCTGCTATTTTTTGGCAATTTTTGTGACTGGGAAGTGATTTGTGTCTTCGCATCTCACCTTTCTATTCTATGGCCTGCTGTTTTGATTTTTTTCTCTAAACTTTGAAAAATAAGTTCCTCTATGTCATGACCTCTGCTTCACTTTGCTGGGCAAACAGGGAGGCTTACATAAAACTTACAGAGAACCATGGCAAGCCTCTTACAGGGTTTTTTAGAAAGGCATCGCTAGAAACTAGGGTGAAACAAAATTTTGAGGAGTTTATATTCAAAGAGAAAAGTTTTCCCATGTTAGACCCTCTTTATGATGACTTGTGAAGATTCAGATGGTTTGGAAAGCCATCTGTCCTCCAGCAGAATGTCATGACTTAATTTGAGGCTGACAGGAGCCTCGAGTACGTGGCCATCGAGGAACCAATGTGTATCTATCACCTAAAGTGTGAGGGGATGGCGTCCCACCGCCTACATGCCCAGCTCCTCCCTAGAACACACTCACTCCAGTCTGGAGGCACTCTCCTCGAGCTAAGTGCTAAAGATCACTGCCTTCCTGGAACCATCATGCCCTTGAGAAAACAGCATGCCTGGGAGACTGAGGCAGGAAGACTGCAAGCTGGAGACCAGCCTGGGCAACTTAGAGAAGCCCTGTCTCACATTAAAAAAAAAAAAAAAAAGAGTAAACTGGTCTAGGGATGTGGCTAAGTGGCTGAGTGCTTACCTGGTATGACTGCAGTCCCGGGACCAATCCCCAGTACCACATCAAAACAAAACAAAACAAAACAAAACAAAGGAGGGCTTGCCTCTCAGAAATGAGTGTCCAGTCCCAGGTCAAATGTATCCCTGCAGCCATTGAGCTCTTCTCTTCCTTTGCACAATTTCATGGGCAATCTCCAACAGACACACACACTGTCTTTATACTTGGACAGACAGCAGTCTCACCAGTCCTGTTTGGATAGATCACGTACAAGTAAAAAGTCTGTAACTGTTTATCTGACTCAGGCAAACACAATGATGGCATATATATAATATTTCTAATTTTTTTCTGAGCCTTACGGATCCTGGTTAATATTACTTGATATATGCTAACTTTCCCTTTATAGGGTCTGCAATTGAAAGCCATGTTGCAGTGGTTTTATCCTGGCCTCTTACTTATCTGAAACACACTCTCACTGTGCAGTGGAAATTGAATCTTTTCTTCACAATCTTACTGACATGAAAAATATATAATACAGTAAATGATTAATGCAGTTATAAACTATACCTGAGATAAGATTTAAGTATTCATATTTCTATCATGTTAATACAACACGATAAACCCATGAAGCAAACTTGACCGGGCATTTGTTATTCTGTCCAGTGTTCAATTATTCTTTGTCCAAATACAATTTAGGGGCTTGCTATAATGCAGTCACTTGGTGCAACACATTATGTGCTTCTGAAAGATAATAAGCTACCTTGATGGTCAGCTAAGAAGACCCTGCGCCATGATAAGTCCTACCAAATGCCAGGAAATATTCAGGCAAATAGCACAGCCCCGGCCCCAAGGACAGTTCTTCTGGAGAGATCACTTTCTCATTTTATTTGTCCTTTCTCCCTCTTATAAGGAGGTCTCCCATTAGAGGAAAACTTATTTGCCATAACCAAAAGGAAGCTTAACAGTAAGTGAAACTGTTTAAAGGCTGTCTTCCCCTAACACTGAATATCGTTTTTTATCTGTGACTATAGAGAAGCCATTTCTTTGTTGGCTCTAAAGGGCCCCTATTCCTTCCTTGTGCAAATTGCTCACACACGCCGATGTGCCATTTACCACCCACCTCATTATTTTTATACTTCCGATGATGTCGATTTTGATTTTCAAATGCCAGCCATTTATAGCTCATTCTAAAACACACATACACACACACAGACACACACACAAAATTAAGTGATTCACAATCCCTGCCATTAGGTAGGCTTTGAGGGACTCTTGCTACGTTGAGCAAAGGCAAGGAGGACAGCGGTCACACACTTGCATTTGGGGCCCCAGATCTGTCCCTCATTAGCTAAGAGATCTTGAAAAAGTTAATTCTCCTGTGCATGTCTTGGTTCCCTGCCTACAGAAGTAGAATAATGCTTCCTACTCCTTAGGCTTGGTACGCGATCACTAACAGTATGTGGCATATAATAAGTTCTCAACAAATGTTAATAATTACTGTGTCATCATTATTTCCTGGCTCCTCACCACAATAAATAAGTAAAGTGGACAGCAGGTTCACTGTCAGTACTTACCTGCTCAGAATTATACTGGAGCATTTGGTTGCTACATCTTTCTCATGGACTCTAGCAATTGCTGCATCTTTGGGAGCTGGTTCTGCCCTTGGCATTCCTACTTCAGATGCAACTCTATGGGCCTTGAAAACAGGCACAGACAGGCACCATTTTGTGCGAGACTTGATCAGCACCCAGCACAGGTGGGGCTCAGTGTGGACTGGGGGGTATTGGGGGTGCAAATAGGTGTGACATAATTGTGTGCACACAATTCTCCTGGCAGAGTCTGTACAAGTCCCACGGGCCCACTTTGATTATGATCCAGCCATAACAAATCTATGTCTTCAAGTATTGGTGTCCCACGTTCTCCAAGAGTGCAAAATCAATGCTACCAGAACGACAACTTGCTGAGTCTCTCTGTAAAGTTCTGCTCCGTGAGGTGGGGACTGGAGAAATGATCCTCAAAATTTTTGTGCAGTGGGCAGGTTATAATGAGGAAGGAACTTCTGTGCTTGTTTTAGGCCAGAATAAAATGATCTATTGAACTGGTTCCTAGCAATTAGATAAGCAAGACAGCATCCAGGGTTCTTTGGTCTAGGGACAGGAAGAGACCTAGGGAGGGAAGTCACCAAGATCATTTACAGCGCCTTCAGACTGGACCATTGTTACCATAAGGTAGGGATCTGATGTGTGAGGAGAGGAATCTTCATCCCTTTGCTATAGAAATTGACATGAATACTTATGTTTCGAAGCTTAGCGAACTCAGGTATTTCTACAACTGCCTTTCTGCAGCAAAACAGCTTTATACACAGAGCTTAGCTTTATGATGGCTGCTCAATGAACACTATCTTCTGTCAGAATACAATTTCTTTCCTGCATTTGTAGGGTCAGAAATGTGTACTTTGCGAATAATATGTTGATATAATCTTTTGTTGCTAAGTATTAAGGAGGACTCTAGGGGGAAGAGCGCTGAGAGACCTCAGCGGCTGGATTCCGCCTTTGTCTAAATCACTGCTTTGCCCAAGCAGGCAACCTGGACATCTGCCTTGCTCTGTCTGGAGTTCTCTCTTCCTTGCCGGGGCCTGGGAAAGAACAAGTCTGTGTTTTCTTCTCATGAGGCTGTTTGTCTATTCCCACAGGATACTGGCCTCTGTGTGGGGCATTGGATCAAAAAAAAGAAAAAGGTGGTGGAAGCACCCATGGGAGTGCTGAGTAATTTTTTCCTCTGAAAAGGGGACAGTAAGCCAATAAGTTTGTGAATCTGTGTATAAACCCTTCAGCTCTAGGTAAACTGGGATGGCTGGTCAGCCTACATACAAATATCACTTCTGGCAGTTTTCTCTAAGAAAGTAATTATAGATGTGTGTCAGGATTTAACTGCTAAGACTTCACTGGAGCTTTATTCATAATGCCAAAACACTGCAAATGAGTTGAATGTCCAACATCAAGGAAGCAACTAAGAACCATAGAGTGGTCTTTTCTGCTACCATGACAAGGAGTATGCTTTATAAATAGATGCAGACATGAGAAAAATAGAAAGGGATGGATAAGATTTAAATTAAGTAATACAGAAATGTAAATAAACATCTATTCCACATAGGTTTACTTGGTACTCAGGGATCTAGAGTCAAACCAGCTGGTTATGTCCTGGATTCACCATTCTCACCATGTAATATGGAACAAAGTAATCTCTTAACTCAGCTTTTTCATCTGTAGATGAAGATAAGAACAGCTCCAACTTTACTGGACAACAGGAAGGTGTCATTAGTCAACATAGGCAAAGAATTGGGAACAAAGTCGGCACTCGATAAAAGCATGATAGTGGAAGAGGAAATGATTACTAATCTTGTGCCATGGGCCAGGCCGACAGCTTGTTTCGTCCTCAGAGAGTCCCCATATTCCAATTCAGAGGGTTGTGAAAGGTCCCCACTGGTAGGTTGTAAGCCAGGATTCAAACATAGGCCCTTAGAATAAGGACTAAAAGCAACTGGCTGATTGTTGGTGAGTTGTGACATTGTTTTCATTACCCAGCGCAGGCAAACTCAGCTCTGAATGCAAGCATATCCATTTTTCAGAATCTCTGTTGAGTCATTAGTGTGGGGGCAGCATAGAAGAGAGAATGAAAGACAATGTGATTTAAAATTTGAACCCCTGGTTGAAACCAATGTATTCATGTGGACAAAGGAGAGTGAATGTCATACATCCAGCAATACCATTTAAGGTAGTAGAAATGATGAGAGCCCTAGAGGTGGGCCAAGGACTTTCAGTTAGTAGATGTTTAGGTGTCAAACTCATAAAGAACTTTTGCCCAGGTATTAAATACCTACCTGCTGAGAGCTTCCAACTTACTTTCAAGAGAAAAACCTTTATCTTCAAAGAATATATGACTGAATAAAGGAGGGAAAAAGGTTATTTATAATTTTAATTATATAGGAAATGCAAAAACAATACCTAATAGTCTTTGATGTAATTCAAAGAAAGGCTGACAATCAGAAAAATATTTGAAGATATCAATGTTAAGATTACCTATGTAGTGTTTTAAAAATATTTCCTATGAAGCTGGGCACTGACAAGCATAGTCAAGTGTAGTTGAGCTGAAGAATATATAAATTCAAATTTTGATGAATTTAATTGTGATTCAGAAGAACAAATAAATTAAATGGATAAATTGAATTAAATAGATATACATAGATTTTTTTGAGTAAAAACACTCTATCCACACACAAAAAGCTTTGGTATTTCTTATGACTAATAGTGTCATTGTGTGTAGAAAGGAGGAAGATGCATGTGTATATAATATTTTACATATAATATATTTGTTAACACTATAATTATGATATATATGTATGTATACCAAAAGATTTATAACTGAAGTGATAATTATATTTGCACAATGGGCTTATAGATGTTTTCAAAGTTTCCATGAGTCTTTCATCTGAGTTTTCTATGTTATTCTCAATGACAATGCTCTATTTTGGTGATAGGAAAACTCACACAGAGGAACGCAGGAATAGCTGATGCCAAACCTATGCAGTCCAAAGCTGTCTGCTTTCTAAATTCTATGCTAAGCCCGACTTGCCATTCACAAAGCAGTATTCCTGTTACATGCATGCAGTAATGTTTCTTCAAAATCGCATCTGGAGTCACATCCCTGGACACTGGGCTGTCTGGGATTAAGATGGGTGCTTCTTAATCCTGGGGGACGGGCTACCTATTGAGCCGTAGGTAGTGCCTGCATTTTGTTACCCATGGTGACAGCTGCCAATGTGCAAGTGAATGTGAAATGTCAAGTTCTCTGGCACCATTCCTGGAAGAATCTGTAATTTACTGGCTCCGTCATGTCACTCTCTGAAGTATTGCCTGGGAGACAGGCTATGGCCCACCCTAGATCTTGGCTGAGTTTTCTTTGAGATCCTCTGAAGGCCACTTTCCCATTAGGGTCCTTTGGTGAAAATCTTTACATCTATTTTTCTCTTGCTTTCAACTTGTACTGGGAATGCGTATGGGGTCTTTGGCACCTTCCAGATATTTTTTTTCTGCCTATATTTTTGGGTGAAATCGCACGGTGGAATAAAGTATGGAGCAGGAGATGCTGTTCTCCCCATCCTATTTTAAACCATGATAAGGTGGCAGGAGCCTTCAAAATTCAGGAAGGGAGAGACAACTGGGGAGTGGCAGGAGGGAGCAGAGCTGACTCCAAGACAGCTTGGTATTTGCTGGAGACCTCACAGAGAGGATGCTTGTCATTTCCATTCTTTTTATTTTTTTAATACAAATTCATCAACCAAGCTAACCTAAGGCAATGTGTGAATCATTTTTTTAATTGTTGCAAATGATATATAGGATGAAATGCCATAAATTAAAAATTGACACTGGGATGATCTCACACCATATAATCAAACAAGCAATTCACTCTGGGAAAGTGGGGGAAAGAGGTAGATGAATGTTCCAGACTTCTGGCTGAAGGCATGCACTGCTATGCATCCCTGACAAGAGACTTGCAAACCACTGGAACCAGGAACAGCCCTCCATCCCTGTGCTGTCCAGGATAATGACAAACTGAACTTCCATGTTTTCTGAGGTCTGAGTCATTCGTGTGAGGAATTTGCATGCTACAAACATCTTCTTCCCAAGCAGAGATTCATCTTGGCCAGACATAGTGACTGTTCAACTTGGTCTAATGTCTGGACAATGAAATGGTAGAAAAACAAAATCTTGGGGATGGGCATGGGGTAAGTTGCAATCTATAGTCTAAACGGACCCTTGTACACTAAAGTATGATTTATACTAATTGACATAGTTCCATTTTGGATGACTGACTCAGCCAAAGATGTTCAAATTCATCTCATTAAATGGAATCTAGAGCATCTTCAGCTCTGTTCTTTCTTCAAAATACCAAACTCAAAGTTGTTCTGGATTAGGACCCTTCGGATGCTCTAGCACCATCTTAGTCAACATGGTAGTGACCCATCTCCTTGGTTCCTGATCTGGCTGATGACAGAAAGAACATACAGTACCTTCCTTGACCTCTCCCTTTGCCTTCCCACCCTAACAATAGTGCAGTACAAGTTCACTGTTGTTCAATGAGCCTGTGCAGTTTGACTTATTTAAGTCTCTTCATTTCACCATCCTACCTCTAATTTTTCCCTTTTCTACTCTTCCCTTCTCTACACCATTACCAGAGATGTCGTTTTAAATGTGGGTTGGCATATGCCACCCTTTCCGTTAGAAATGTTTACTAATCCTACACTGGCTGTAACGATTTCAAACATATGGGATTACCTTTCAAGGCCTGGCCTTTCAAGGACTTTCCTAATATTTTTAACCTGGCAATGTCCAAGCCAAGCCTCAATGCTTGAACCTGAGACCCCAGCCATGACAGAAAACTTGCCCTTGGGTGAGCTGTGCTCACTGACCTAGGGTCCCATCTGGGCAAAGACAATAATGAGGGTGAAATGCCTTGCCTACCATTCTTCACTCATTATGACTTTGTGCTGTTAAGGATCAGGTCTGGTTAACAGCACCTTTGCTTGCTCTGTGGAGCCAAGAGGACATGAGCTCCAGGAAGGCCTCCCTTGGCGGATGCTCTTCTTTGCCATTTGCCTGGTGAGACTGGGTTTCTTGAAGACAGAGGCCATATCTAATTCACGTTTGCATTTTGTCATCATCCAGCATACAGATCCTGGAGACTTACAAAATATTTATTGAGTACACGAAACTCTAAAGCAATTATTAAGACCACTCAGACAAGTAAGCAAAGCTATGTTCAGAAAGGAAAGCATGGTGTTGGGAATTTGCCCCCCCCCTTCCTGCTCACCTGGACCCAGACAGGCTGCACAAACCCTCAGTCTTCGAAGAAACTCTAAGCTGTCAGTCTGTGGCTCTGTCAATCACTTGCCTTTCACAATGGCTCAAATTCATTAGGAGGGTAAAACAGCCTTTAAGAAAATGTTGTCAGAAAGAATCAATCAATTTAAACATTTAAAAGTAAAATGTGCGTCAGTCAGTCGCCACAGTGAGGTTTTCATAATGCGAGGAGTTTCCTCCTGGTCTGGGCAGGAGCACAGGAGGACAGGCTTCCTGTGGAGCCCTGGCTGCTCTTTGGAGTGAGGGACTGGGAGGGTGGCAGCCCTGTGAGAGCTGGCTGTGCCATTCTCCCGCTGCTGCAGGTCTCATGTTCATCTAAGGAAATGACATTGTCTTGGGTTCTGTGTGACTTCTGGTTCAGTAGAATGACCATTCGGTCTTGTTTTCTGGCTGGGAATGAAATCTCTCTCTTCTTTAATGGAAGGAAGAAAAAGAGAGGAAAAGAAGGAAGGGAACAAAAAAGAAAGAGAAAGGGGAAAGAAGGAAAATAGGAGGATGGAGAGAAGGAAGGCGTGACCTTCACCCATGTGCATTTTGATGGGCTCCCCCACACGCTTTACTGTGATTCTCCAGGATGGTTACTATGATCTCAAATTTTGTGACTCAGAAGTGTTAAATAACTTGCTCAAGTATGTCCAGCTAAGTTGAAAGCATAATCTGAATCTTCTTTTTTATTTCATCTTTCAAAAATACAAAGAGAAAGAGATAAAGACAATTAGGTTAAAGGTGGAAACGTAT
Organism: Muscardinus avellanarius; assembly: GCF_963383645.1. Classification (NCBI taxonomy): domain Eukaryota; kingdom Metazoa; phylum Chordata; class Mammalia; order Rodentia; family Gliridae; genus Muscardinus; species Muscardinus avellanarius. Next base: position 42,762,171 of record NC_137796.1, read on the forward strand.
TCTTTAGCCACAGGGTATATTTCCAATTATATAGAGGTATAACAGATCACCTTTAAAATCAAGTTTGGGAATAGGAGTTGGGAAGGGGCCCGGGAGAAAGTGAGCTGGTCCCATGTGGGTAAGGGTTGTGATTTTGCCCAACTCTCTTCTAGTTGGGCCAATATCTAAGGATTCCCTAGCATGACTCTTTTTTAGGGCAAGGTTAGTTAGTAAATCCAAACCAAATTATATATATTGTAAGAAAAAAAACAATTTATTTAAACTTCAAAGTAAAACTTCTCTCTAACCAATAGAGTGAAGACAAATTAAGTGGTTTCTACTCATACTGATCTCTTAGGAACTCAAATCTTCATATGTTAGCAAATCAAACAGCTACCTACATAGAAAATTTTCGACAGCTCTGGAAATACCCTATTTTCTTACCCTAGCAAATTCCCTTCATCTCAGCAGCCAGAAACATCACCACTGGATTTTATTTGGGCCTAAAAGAGCTCAAAAAGACAATTTGCTGAGGCCCGGCTGTTAGTAAGCAGTGCCTCTGGGATCTGATCCTAGGTCTGCTATCTTCATTCTTCCCCTTGAACTCCAAACTTGGGCTTCATCACATCACCCGACCCGATCAAAGGCCAGTTGGAGAGTGGAAAAAGTGTTTCCATCCTCTCCTCCTGCTTAACTCCACCTCTATCTTTCCTTGGAGCCTAATTTTCCAGGTGAAATGTTCCATTTCCAAAGCCCTAAATATAGCATGAGTGATCTTGAGCCCTCTGTAAATACCACTGTTGGATAATTCTACTTGTACATTCTCCTAGCAGCTAGTACATTCTCCTTAGCACCTAGTGACAAAAGGCCTCTTTCAATTGGTCCTGGAGAAGAAATTTAATCTACAAATTTCCTCCCATATGTGATCTTTCTTGCCCCCAGGAATCTGAGGTCCTTAAGGAAGCATCTATGTAGCATGTCTCAAATACACAGCTGAAGCTCCATAACTGAGAAGGGAGGGAAGAGATGGAAGAAGGGAGGGAGAAATGAAGAGGAGGAGGGAAGGAATTTGCTTAGGAATAAAAATTAATTTATATTTTGGCTTAGATTTAAAATGATTCCCAGAGCTCATGTAGTAGACAAGGCATCAGTGTTCCGAGGTAGAATTTGGTTGTGGGTTGTCTTCCATGCCACCTGATAAAGCTTCCAGCTCCCTTTCTCCCCCACTTCCGTGAGCTGACACAACCTCTCAGCCTCTTTCTCTGATCCCTGCCACATACCTTGAGGATCTGCAGCCCCAGCTCCTGCTTAGAAGCCAGTATAATATGGACTGAAGTCTCTAGGACGGCAAACAAATACAGTTCCTCTCCCTCTAAGTTTTATGTGTCTGGTGTTTGGGTCACAGAGATGAGGATGCTGACTAGAACAACCTATCTGAAAGGAAAAGTATTCACATGACTGCAGTTACTTCCTCTAACAGGGATATAGAAAGAATTTAGAATATAATTATGACCAGTTATAGAGATAACTTAGTGATATTCTACCATTTTGAATTGACCTTCAGTTCTCACTGGAGATGTCATTAAATTAGGCATCTGAAAAAAAGAAGTTTTTATTTTATTGTTCTTAAAATCAAATGTAAGTGCTAGAAATTATTTATTTATTTATTTATTTATTTATTTATTTATTTTGGTGGTACTGGGGTTCCCTTCTACCTCCGGTCTATACTCCCAGACCTATTTTATATTCTTTTATTTGGAAACAGGGTCTCTTAAGCCAGCGAGGCTGGCTCCGAACCAGGGCAATCCTCCTGTCTCCACCTCCCAAGTGCGGGGATTACAAGCATGTGCTACCACGCCCAGGTAAGTTCTAGAAATTTAAAAAATAAAAACTCTAGCCCGGCGTGGTAGCACACGCTTGTAATCCCTGCTTTTGGGAGGCTGAGACTGGAGGATCTAGGTTCATGGACAGCCTCATTTACTTACTGAGGCTCTCTGCAACTCAGTGAGACCCGGTTTCAAAATAAGGAATAAAATATAGGGCAGGGGGTGTAGCTCGGTAGTTGAATGCTCCTGGGTTCCATCCCCAGACCCGCAAAAAATAAAAATAAAAAATAAAATAAAAATATATATTTTTTTGGTGGTACCGGGGTTCCTGGAAGCCCTTCTACCTCCGGGATACACTCCCAGACCTATTTTATATTTTTGAAACAGGGTCTCTTACGCCAGCGCGGCTGGCTTTGAACCTGCGCGATCCTCCTGTCTCCGCCTCCTAAGTGCGGGGATTACAAGCGTGCGCCACCACGCCGGCCTTTGTTTTTTTTTTTTTTTTTTTTTTTAATGTGGAAACAGGGTCTCTTAAGCCAGTGAGGCTGGCTCCGAACCAGCACAATCCTCCTGAAAAAAAAATATATATATATATATATTTTTTTTTGGTGGTACTGGGGTTCCTGGAAGCCCTTCTACCTCCGGGCTACACTCCCAGACCTATTTTTGCATTTTTTTAAATTTGGAAACAGGGTCTCCTAAGCCAGCACGCGGGGCTAGCTTCGAACCTGCGCGATCCTCCTGTCTCTGCCTCCCAAGCGCGGGGATTACAAGCGTGTGCCACCATGCCCGGCAAAAAAAATATTTTTTAAAATAAAAATTTGACAGCCGGCCGTGGTGGTGCACGCTTGTAATCCCAGCATTGGAAATGCTGAGACTGCAGGATCGTGGTTCGCGGACAGCCTCAGCTACTTAGTGAGGCCCTTTGCAACTCAGTGAGACTCCATTTCAAAATAATGAATAAAAAAATGGCAGGGGATATAGCTCGGAGATCAAATGCCCCTGAGTTCCATCCCCACACCAGCAAAAAATAAAATAAAATAAAATAAAAATTTGAATTTCCAAAATCTTGTAGAAAGCTAGCAGATGTGGGCAACCATTTCTTCCTGGTGAAAATTTGGCTGGTGCTGAGTAGCAGCTGCCATTTGGGGAGGGGGTGCCAATCTCCTGTTCATTGGGGCCCCAACAGGCCCCTGACACTGTGTAATTCCTATCTATCTGTCCCAGAGTCAGGAACTATCTGCATTTGTGGTTCCTGTCTTTACACTGTTTGCACTATTTCAACATTGAATGAAAGTGGACCATGTTCGTTTTGGCCCATGGGTCCTGTAGGAAGACTCCAGTTCTGAAATAACTTCATTTTGTGTCTTATCCTTAGCATTTTGTAATGCTAATATTTTTATATGAGAGGTTTTATTTTTAAATAAATCACAACTTAAAATTCAATTTTGTTTAAAGAATTTTTGAGACTGTCTCCAGACTAGTCCACTAGGGGCAAACCAAATAATAACCATGAAAGCATCATGGCTCCACCGTGTCCCCCAAATGCCTGCCCATAACCAGACCACCTGCATGTGACTAAATGACCTTGCATTTTCGTGTGGCCAGTTTATACTTCCTAAGCCCATAAGTTAGTTTTCAGGGAACCCAGAGCAGCTTCTGGGTTCCTGTAGTGAGTGAGAAGACTCCATGGTGTGACCTTACTGGTGAGACTCCAAGGACTAGGAGCAGAGGAACCTGTACCACCCCTGCAGGCAGGGATACTTTCTTGGTGTTTGGTTCTGGAAGCAGATGGTGCTCTATGGAGCTTTTAGTGTGCACCAGCTACATCAGATGGCCAAGTTCACCCTGTTAGCTCCATGCCACTGTCCTGCTTGCAAGATGGTTTCTTTGAGCTCCCTTCCCTCCTTCATTGAGCAGAGGGGTAAGTCAGGGAAAGCTTTTATGTGGCTGCTACATTTCCAAATGTTCTTTTATGATTGACAGCTCTGCATTCGGCTTCCCATTATGGCACCTGCAGATAATGAGATATCTTGAAACCGGAATTTCCAGCGCCTGAGCCTGCCAGGAATATTATCATCAGTGTTCTAGCAAGCCATTCCCGCTGCACACATGACCTCTACAAATTTGAAATGTCAAAACACAGCCAGGAGCTGAAACCAAGGCCACTCCAGACCAAGTGGCTATTGGTTCGTGAATGTACAGGAAGGAGTCCTTTATCTTGGGAGAATTATGGATTACCAGAAAATAGTGATCTTTTCATTAACCTATATGTATTTAGAATGTAGATAATGTCTGTCTTTCATCATTCTCCTAGCCTGTGTGCTGGAGAGGCCTGAAGAATGGCGGCCTCACATTTCCCCAGTGACTCTGGGCCTATTCAGGAGCTAATTCAAACCATCAAATCTTTTTGTCGTCAGTGGCAATTCCAGGTCTTAAGTTTGTAGGGACTGTAGCCACCCAGATCTCGTTATATTATCAGAGGACTAAAAATAAAGGGCATTTGACCCTAAAATTGGACTTTTAATCTTCTGCACACTCCTCTGTTTCCTTTCCATTTGGGCTATAAGCTTAGAGCTTGGAGTACAAGGTGGTTATGACGTAACTGTCTAATCAGTCTGTGCCATTCATTAGGTGCTCACTATAAAGGTGACTAGACATTGCAGAAATCTTCAGTGTATATAGAGAGGCACTGACTAATGATGTTACCATTTCAAACACAGGATAGCAGAGGGTGGGGTGACTTTTGAGGGAACGGAAGTAGGTAAAGCATATTCAGAAAGCATGCTGAATCGGGGTTCAAAGGATGGATCTGGGGCATGCATGAGTTATTAGAAATAAGGGTCATGAATGGGCATGTTTTACATATAAAGAGCTGTGTGAACAGGGATCTGTAGGCCTAGAGGTCCACAGCACTTCCAGGTGGCATCCAAAGGTCTGTAGTCTTGGAGTGTCTGGGTACCAGTGGAGGTTTGTCTAGAGAGGGCAGTTAGAACCTCCTGCAAGTGCCTCAGACCACAGCCAGAAAGGGTGAGGCGTTTCTCCCAAATCCTGAGGATCTGGAGTTGTAGTGACAGTTCTATCTCTTTCCTCTTTCCTCCTTTTTAAATCACTAATAAATCCACCCATGCTGGAGGTGCATCTATAGACAGGTTCTAAGGACAAACAGGAAGGTCAGTTCAGGCCACCATCAAGACATCCCACAGTCACAGCAATGAGCTCAGGATGGATTATGATTCAACTTGGACCCATGAAAATCAGTCTTGAGATTTTAGCTGGTGCTTTCATGACCAAAGTATGCTATTTCCACAGGGATTCCCAAACAGAAAAATGTAAGTGTGGCTCCAATGCTGGTTATCTTGTCACGGTTTGGAGAGTGCCTACTCATGGATGTGCCAGCAAGAAGCAACATGGCAACAAGTGGAGACAGACAGTTTTGGTGGAATCAGTGCCACATGATTCCACTTCTGAAGTCAATTTCCCTACCCCTAGGTTTGTCTTACATGCAGAAATGATACGTTTTTATTTATGAGTTTAAATAAGTTTGAGTTGATATTCTGTCTTTTGAAACCCCAAAAATCTTAACTTACATATTAGCGTATGCTGGAATAGTCTATTTTCACCATAGTGATCTTAGAGGGTATGATAGGGTTCTCTAGAATAACAGAACTCACAGGATACATACATGAAAAAAAGATTTATCAAACCAGCTTACAGTTCAAACTAGCAAATTCCCAGATAGCTGCTTGCACTTGGAGATCCAGAGGAACCAGCAGCTTGTCAAGCAGTCCAAGAGCTAGAGTCTCAGAATAGGAGTGACCACAAATGCCTTCCCAGTCCCAGATGGAAAATCTAAGACACTCTATGGAGAAATGATGGTGGATATCCTATTGGAAGAGCATAAAGGCTGAAGGCCAGTACTCAGGTGAGAGCAGATGTGATTTTCTCAAGACAAAGCAAGAATGTCTTTGGACAGTGTTCTGCCTTTTATCCAGGTCCTGCACCTATCAGAACAGTGCTGCCCACCTTCCATTTAGGACTTTACCTTCAGTCTGACTTTACATAAGCCAAGCATATCATCAGCACACCCCAGGTCACATAGTCTTAGGCATTCCGTAATCCAGTCAGGTTAACAGTCCAGTTAACCATCACAAGTTCGTCCTTTCTCAACTTTACTCCTCACTGGTACCTTGATTGATTAGAAAAAAGGAAACTGGGATGGAGTGCTACAAAGACAGGTAAAAGCTATGCCTGCACATTTTTCTAGTTACCTTACTACCTCTCTATTTATTCCTCTAAGACCACAGGTTCTGTGGCAGGTACAAACATATCTCCATCACTTCCTCAGAGCATACTGCCCATTGGCCTACAAGAGAAGACCCACAAGCCAGAAAACTCAGATTAGCTACTCCGAGGGATGCTGTGCCACTCCACAGATCTCTACTGAAAGCTTCAGAATTCCACTGATGTCTCAGCTTAAGCCAAATGCTCACAGATGTATCAGCACGAGGTGACAGAGAGTGGAGGCTACCCTCTGTAGGAGCCTGCATAGAAGAGAGGTCTGCCTCCAGGGAGCCACTGGCCTCCATCTGAGCACAGGCAGACCCTCTCCCTACTTCTTCTTGGAGACTTTATCTTCATTTGAGAGTGGACAATAGCCTTCCTATTGGTCTGGGAAGCAGAGAAGTTTGGGTGTGTTCCCTCCCCCTTTAGGGCCTGGATAGTAGGGCTTTTCTCAGCCCACAGGGCATCCTGAATGTGATGATTCAATAACTTTTAAAGACTGAAGAATTATGTTCCATTGCATCAGATCCCCAGCCACGCAAACATATACACACATACTTACACATGTACAGAGACACACAGAGAGACAATACAAATGTATACACACATACACAGACTGAAACCCATACAGATATATACAAACACATATGTTTACAGAGAGACGCACACAGACACAATGCAAAGACATGGGCACACACAGAAATGCACACACATAACTTTTAAAGACACAAAGAAAGCCACAAGAAACAGCCTTTTAACTTGTTGATCAGGTCAGCTGGACCTAACAATGGCGTTTATATCCCCACTGGCTCCAATTTACATAAATTTCAGGAGCCCCAGAAAGTTTCTATTTTTTGTGTTTTTTTTTTCCGACAATATCCGAGGACAAAAAGAAACTTGCAGTAGCCAAAACAAGGTCTCACACAATAAAAATAGTAACATTTCTAGAAAGGCACACAAATGTGCTCAAATACAGAACAAATAATATACTGCTGGCTGCCGTCCACTATGCTCAGATATCTGGTGGTTCCTGGGCAGTGAACAGCAGATTAGAAAATGACCACCCCACACACTCTGGCAGAGCATAGGGAGGAGAGCAGCGCGGGCTGTGACAGCCTGAGCCGCCAGAGCTGAGAGAGAAAATGGCCGCCCTGTCATGGGGTCTTCTGTGGCCCTGTCAGGAAGGAGCCTGAGCTCCGGCCGGGGCTGGCTGGCTCCCGCTAAGTACTAATGCTTTGGTGGCGGTGGGGGACAGGAGACGAGAGACAGAACAGGGCAGCTGCAAATGAAAATCACCCTGGGGAAGGTTACAACTAGATAAAGTTTTCGACAATAAGATTCCAGAGAGTGCTGACGGGAGCAAAGCTCAATATTTTAGTCTCAGTACAAATTTGCTTCAATCTTATACAACTCCCATGCAGCATTGCCCACAGCTGCATGCTGTAAACAACAAACAAATCTATTTCCATCAGCCCTGCTGATGCCAGGAGAAAAGTGCCTGAGCGTAAGACATGCACAGATGCAAACCTCACCTGAGCCTGGCGCTGCCCTCCATTTGGCCTCTCTAACTTAATATCGTTGTTACAAAGCTATTGGTCTCCTGGTAGCTAGCTGGCTCAACGCAGTGCCTCTTCTTCCAGCTAATCTGACAACTCCGATCCAAGAAGCATCAAGGGCCCAATTAAGAAGACACATCTTATCAAGGAGCTTATTTTGCATAACAGAATACAAATGACGAATAAAAATTTAATGTTTAATAACTTAGTACAAAGAGGGCTGTTGATATAGAATGCCTGGGATTTTTATGGAGGCTGTCAGACTTGTGATAAAACTGTTATATAGGAACACTTGGCAAAAAACAGCGTAGAATTTTTCAGTAATGGTGTGTGCATGATATTGCATTAATTCTTGATAGGGAACTAACTGTAAGCCTGGGAATCAGCCAGTTTGAATTTCAGTTTAAGATGGTGTGTGTGTGTGTGTTTGTGTGTGTGTGTGTGTGTGTGTACCCATGTGTTGTCCTCTATCCAAAATGCTCTGAGGGTGTGACTGGACACGCACACATGTTGTTATTAAACAGAATCTAAATGCATTTTCGTGAAGACTTTGCCGAGTAGTTGTTCAGCCCTTCATAAAACACTTGGGTGTGTCTTACAGAGACCACAAAGAACAGATAGTGAAGAATGACTAAGGTCATTTTCTGTGCTGATCACCCTGATGGGAAAGGTCCAGGCAGGATTCTTCAGGGTGCACCGGGGATCCTTCATTACCTGTGTTTGAGGGTGAGTGAGTAGCAGACTGGAACGTGATTCAGGAGGGAGCAAAGAAATATAAGCCTCATTATTCTCCAGGCTTCAACATTTGGTCTGAGGAAATAGCGAATAAAGATACATACAAAGTGACTCCCGAGCTGGAGGTATCACTTAACAATTCTGCAGTTTTCCCATGGCTTTGGCCACAAGGATGCATTCATTCAGATACTTATTGACAGCCTAAACTTGGCTGGGCTCGGGAAGAACAACTACAGTTTTAGTGGCAGCTCTGAAGAGTGGATATGGCCACAGCCTGAACTCTAGGTTCTGCTGCGTGCTACGCGTATGTGCTACTTCCAAGTCATTTAACATGATTACTCAACTTCTCTGCACCCCTGTTTCTTCGACTGAAAATGGTCTATGAATATCACCTCCCTCTCTGACAGAGTTTCATTCACCTGAGGCAGTTAGCACAGAATCAGGAGCACAGGAAAGACTCGGTATGCTAGAGCTTACTTTTGTGCTATCAATACATCGCCATGCAAATGCACACCCCATGCCTTGGCCCAGAGCAGCATCGGGGTCCACACTGTGCAAGCCATAGACAGACTGGAAACTCCCTTGACATCATGACTACAACTCCACCAAGTTCCAAATGTCCATCAAGAGAAATCATGTCTAGTTATGCTTTATTTTTAAAGTATCCATTAACTAGGGCTAAACTCATGCTGAATTAGAGTGGAACTCTTTCAGAAATACATATCACATCTCTATGAATGCAAGATGAATTTTGTACTTAACTGTCCTATTGCATTAGCGTTATTACATTGAATACTAAATGAATTTCTAATGATTGGCCACTCGATGTAAAATGTGACCCCTTCAGAGTAGTCATCAAACTCCATGGGCAGACTGGAGGTAGTGGGGTGAGGGGGCTCACCCTAGTCTTGAGAAAGTCAAACAACACAAAACAACTCTGAGCATTGCAGTGTGGGGTGTTGAAAAATATAATTTACTTGATGAAGCTAATATTCAAATGCAAACTTATATTAGAATTAACACTACAGGAGGGGATTTTACATGGAGGATTTGTTACAGAAATAAAATCTATCGGTAACACTTTCATTGTTCCATCATTATGAACTCATTTGCTATTCACTGTAATAGCACCGATCATAATGAATTTGTTTGATATTCATGTGGCTCTCCCACACATTAACAGTTTCTGTTATAATTCACCAACCAATGAGCATTAGTCCATGCAGACTTTGGACCAATAAAGATGGTCCTCCCCACCCCCAGATTTGCCTGGAGCTGTCTAAGAGTTGAGGGGCATATTGATAGTAAATGATGCTTCTAGTTACTCCTGGTTCTCTTGCCATCCCTCAAGCTAGGAAGCTTTCTGGGTCCCAAACTGGGCATAAATGATAATGATCTTAATTTAGTTTTTGGAGTCCAAAGAAGTCAGAGTTTTGCCCCCTGGTGCTCTAAGTTCAGTCCCTTAGATATAGACTGTAGCATCGTTCTCCTTAATTTTCCCCCATAGTGGCTGTGTGGTACCCATGTAGAGTAAACAATGCTCCCAGTGAAATGGCACTATGCCAGAAAATATACTGTCCACTCTCCAAAGTACTTTTCCACACACATACACAAAAAAATTTTAGGGTTCTGCTTTGGTGGTTGTGCAAATGTTTACCCTGCCTTAGATCCTTCAGCCAGGGAATGAGGCCAGTTTCTCAGCAGCTTTCACCCATTGGCAATCAAATTGCCCAATCCTACAGAAAATAAAATCTGACTGATACTGGCCCAGTTACTTCATCACTTGTCAGGGCACAGGGTGAGAGCTCTCTATTAAACTCTCTGGTAATTAAACTTGTAAAATGTCCCTATGATGCTCCCTAGCTTCTTAGTAATAGATTTACCTGAGTCTTCTGCCCAGAAGAAAATTGTCCTGCAATTAGGAAGGATAGTTCTATTCATAACTATGACGCTTTCTACTTTAGTTACCCAAATGTTTAATACCTACACAGAAATCCCAGAAAACTTGCAAACCAGTATCATTTTTCTTTAGAGCAGATGCTACTCATGATTATCTTGAAAAGAATATCTATCTAATTTCTTAGTACTTGGAGAACTCTGACTTCAGGCTGAAGGTGTGATGCTTAAATTCATATATCTTGTATTTTCTGTGCCTTTTGAAATGAGAAATTCTTTAACCACAGGTCAAGGAGCAAAGAATCAGGATTGCTTGGCCTTTAAAAAGTGAGTGGTGGATACAGTGGTGCAAGCCTGTAATCCCAATACATGGAAGGATGAGACAGGAGGATCACAGGTTAAAGGCCAGACTCAGCAACTCAACAAGATATGTAGCAACTCAATGTGGCCCTGTTACAAGTAGTAGTAGTAGTAATAGTAGTAGGAAAGTAGGAAGAAGAATAAGAATAAGAATAAGAATAAGAATAAGAATAAGAAGAAGAAGAAGAAGAAGAAGAAGAAGAAGAAGAAGAACAACAACAACAACAACAACAACAACAACAGCAACAACAACTGGGAATGTAGCTCAGAGGTTGAATGCCTCTGGGTTCAATTCCAAGTACCAAAAAAAAAAAAAAAGGTCTAACTTTGGTAATCAGAGCAAGAATATCCACTATCCAGTGTAGCAGTGTCCTGTGTCTTCCTAAAAGAAAAGAAATTCTCAGGATGATATCTTCTTTGACTAGCTGGGAGTCTACTGGCAATCAGATAGCCCAGTGCTTCTCAAAATAAACTCTCTCATCTGTAAAATGGGGATATAAGATGGTTGTGAAGATTAGGTAATATAGAAACAACACTCATCCCAGCTCTTAAAGTCTGGGCTCCGACGGCATTAGAAAGCAGGATCATTGCATCAAGCAGCCTGTTAGTGCCTTAGCTAGAAACAGATGTTTCTGCTCCAGTTTGTCCACATAAGTCAGGTTTGCTGAGCCCCTTCCCCCTTCCCTGCAACATGGAATTTCTGTTGCTTCAGAGTCATCCTTACAGGCTCTGATTTCTCTGGGATTTGCAGATAGAAGGAAGCAGTACAGAAGCCCAGGGAAGTGGACCGAGTCTGCCAGTGCCTGCAGTATTAGGTACATCCCCCGTGGATTGCTTGGGCAAAGCACAGTGATTTTTTTCCCCCTTATACCTTATTCTTTTGTTGTTGCCATTGTTGTTTTTCCCTCCAACATTGCAACGATTTCCCATTTTAAGAGAAAATATTAAGCCATTAAGCTGTAATAGAAAACAAATGCCTTTGGGCGTTTTTATCGTTAACTCAGCAGAGGAGGAAATGTCGCATCATCCTGTGCTGTGCTGTCCCTCAGACAGAATGCACAGCCACACTGGTGTGCCTGGACTGAAACACAGCTTCCTCCTTAGCAGGATACAAACAAAGAAGCAAAATCTGGCTTGGAGGTTAAGGCTGATTGACTGTTCCAGGTAAGCTGCCCACTGTAGTCACCAGATGAGTTGGGTTGGGTGCCCGCGGCCCTGCACTGGCCTGCCCTAGTTTTGTGGACTCCTGTCAGATCCTCAGTTATTTAGCATAGTTTTGGGTGAGATCGATACACATCGAGCACGTTATGAACATCATCCTCCACAGCCGAGAGCAGTTCAGAAGCCGTGCCCCACAAACAGCCAAGCAGCTTCTATGAGCTGCTGGTAACCTCACCTTGAATTAGCGAAGTGTGTCTTGATTCATATCCTTCAAGTGTACACATTTTCCCCCCAAAGAGACACCTATTTGAAAGAATTCCTCTCTGGAATTTAAGAAATAATGAATGTGGACCTCACCAGCCCCTGGCCTTTCCGTAGTTCATAATGAAAACGAATGTTCATTTTTCCTTTAAAACTGTCTCAAGCTAAATGATACTGACGCTTTCAATTTTTAACATCATAATCAATAAAGGCTGCTTATGCACACTTTGCAAAACCATCAGTTTAGAAGTTTGAAAAAATCTGCATATGGCTGCAGCTTGCTGGCTGGAACGCTCTCGCACTAAATCTTCTGAGTTAAAGTTTTACTGGTGTGTTATGAGTAAAAATGCCTTGTCAGCCATCTGCCAGTTTTTCTCCTAACATCCATATTTCCAACCCTTGCTAAACATTGGGAGCATGCGGCCACAAGAGGCCACCTCTACAATTAAACAGCCGAGTGCGGCGGCAGAAGCAAGGGCATGTCATCAGAGATCTGTCTAGTATTAATTTTAAAAGTCCATAAAGACTAGCTCTGACCCATCCGGGATGATAGACTGGCAGTTAAATGTATTAGAAACCGTTAACCCCAAGAGAAGAGATGGGGGAAAATGAAAGGAAGAAAGAGGAAAGAAAGCAAAAGAAAAAATAAGGACAGACAATGCACTGCTGTCAAAAGCTTCAATAAATGCTAATCATGGCTGATTAATCAGTCTCTAATTCCACTGATCCAAAAAGGTTACCGAGTCAATTGTACAAAATTAGCTCCTTCTCCTGTGTCCCTCTGCATTTGGAGTCTCTATCTGTTCATTTGCATCTTTTGCCAATGTTTACTAAGAATTCAGTTCATTAGCTCTTGAGCATAAAGTCAGAAATTGGAGGGGACTCTGCATTTTCTCGCTGAAAGTAGTACTTAAAACAAATAGCATCACTTCCTCAAACATTTATAGATTAAACTAAATGGCATTAATTACTGTAAATCTCCTATTTGTGTGGGGAAAGGAAGAAAAATCCTCCTTCTAAATAGCCATGGTTTCATGGCAGGATTGCTCTGTTCTCATCTAATGTCGTGTATAGTTGGGGGCAAAATGTTTAATCACAGAATTAACAGGAAGCGAATGGCGAAGGGAGCTAACGAGGCTTGCTGCGAGGGGGCTTGCTAACTTTTTATAGAGCAGTGTTTTCCAAAGCTCAGAAGCAGAAGGTTGCTTTTGAAAGCCCTTATTAAAAAGAGATCCCTGCCACATATGTAGAAGCTGTCTTGGGAAATACCTGTTTTACCCATGTTTGAAAATCTTGAAACCTGCCAAGGAGAGGTGGGGAAGCCAATGTTGGGCTGGGCCCAGGAAGTCTGCCCGGGGCCTCACAGAGGGAGCAGGGGATTGACAGGGGAGATCAAGAAGCTCCTGCTTGTTTTCCAAAAGTGCACCTTGTGGTGTATTTCAGATGAGGGGGGCTGTGCTCAGGGAAGGAAAATAAGAGCGCGAGTCAAACAAGGGGGCTGGTTTGTAAAGCAAGAGCGTTCGTTTGTAAGAAACCACATGTCTCCCCAGAAAACCTGCAAAAATTTTTGGTCTTTGGAAGAAACAAAATGTCTCCTGTTCAGAGTCCACTTATATTAAGGGCTTCGGTCTGGTGTCTTTGAGTGATGTGGGAATGGACCAGGTATAACACCCCAAAGAACTGTGTTTGTCTGGCAGGGACTGCAGCATACACAACCCCTGCAGCATGCAGAGCAAAATAGGTTTTAAACATGTGCTGGTACTGAACAAAACCAGGGTGTCTGCTGGCAGGAGGTGGGCAATAGAATCCATTCCTGATCCCCATGTGCTCTTCTACCTCGAACATAAGCAAATTCACATGGCCTGATGTCTGTGCCTTTGCTTTTGTCTGTATTCCTATATATTTTCTGGCTGAAATGCCCTTCACCCCACCACCTGCAGATCTTTTTATCTCCAAATTGCTGTAAAGAATCAATGATGGAGGGATGGGATCTTGGAACTGAACTCCATTGGCATTGACCCTTCCAGGGTGGGAAACTGCAGGTACATAAAGAGGAATCTCCCTGTGGCCATCCCCCAGATCAAGCCAGTTCTAGGTGGGTGCTCAATACTGCATGAATGAATGCATACGACTTAGCTCCCAGGCCCTCGTTTTGCTGTGTTCTAAGCAGACATAAGCCCTTCCTTTCAGCTCTAAAGAGCCATGGCTCAGGGCTGAACCCCTAACCACTTTGTTCTGAGGAATGAATAGGTTTGCAGAGGGTATGGGGTGTGGAAGATGTGTAACTCTTAGTCCACCCATGAAGTTATTAAAGGAAAATTTGTAGCCCGGCTGTGAGAAATAATGTGCCTCTACCTTCCTTTATTTCAGTGTCATCAGCCAGTTGCTAAATAGAAGTGCCTTGAGGATTGGATTTTCTTTTCATCTTCTGGCCACCAACACAGGCAGGACTCCTGGTGGATATCCAGAAGATATTTGCAAATGAATCAGTTGCCTCCCAGCCCTATTTTTTTTAATGTTTATTTTGAAACAGGGTCTTCATAAGTTGTTGAGAGTTTTGCTAAGTTGCTAAGGGTAGCCTTGTACCTGGGACCCTTTTGTCTCAGCCTGCCAAGTACTGAGATTACAAGTGTATACAGCCATACCACTTTTCATTATTACAACAAGTTCAGGAGTCAAAGAATGTTCACATCTCTGAACCTAGGACAAACATACCCCGAGATGTGGTCTGAAAGGCTCAGAGAAATGAAAATTACTTATGTCAGTGTTGTTCTTGAAACTATCTTAGGCATTCTATTGGAGACCCACAGTGGCCTCCCAGACAGTTCAGCAAGCCATGTTTCCCCCACTGTTTGGAATAGAAGTAGTTAATTTGCTTTCAGGAGCCATAAAAAGATGTGTCTTTCACTCTGTAAAGTTGCCAACATGGTGAGAGTCCCATTGTGGGATGGGGGAACCAAGAACTATTGAGGATCTAACCCATAGTCGCCCCTCACCCTCTCGCCTCAGGAGAACCTGAGCATCAAAACTGCCTGCACTGTCAATGCTTCATCTCCCTGTGTTCTCAGATAATCAGCCCCCTTCCAGCTACCCAGTGTACCACTCGTTAGGGGCTCAAGGCACTGTTAATGACTCAGAGGGACCCTTTGTAAGTTCACATCCAGGTGGGTGCTTGGACAGAGCAACAGTGGGCTCCGGAGCATGAAGTTCATTACGGGAGGCTCCTCACCTCTCCTCAGCTGCCTGATTCATCATTTTTAGCTCTCGTTTTTTCTGATAAACCTTTGCAGAAGAGAGGCTCTCGGAAACAGCTGGAGCAAGTCCCTTCAGCAGGTGGAGTTTGGCAGACAGGTTCCCAGTTCCAGCAGCCAAATCACTCAAGCTCCCACTTAAATGAGGGAGAAGAGAGATGCAACATAAAACTGCCATAGCTTTCCCAACTCTTTATTTAGTTTGCCCAAGAATAAAAGTGACAAGCCATGGAGAGGGGAGAGGATGATGCTCTTAAGCCATGCTTGGGTCTTAGCTACTCCTTTTCTACCCAGGACAATTTTTGTTTTTACATTTAAAAAAAAATTTGGCACCAAAATATATCTTTTTCTTTAACTCCTTTTCTTTCTGTGTTGTTATTTCAATATTTTATCTGTTTGATGAGAGAGAGAGCTTGGCTTAGAATGGACATCGTGGGTTTTCTTTTCTCCACCTTTTCTCTCTCATCTTCTGTTTCTCACTCAGTCCTCCTTTTTCTGCTGCATCCAATCTATAGTCAGTTGCAAAAGCATTTATTTAACAAATTTTTCAATTTTTTCAACCAGACATGTAATTTTAAGAGGTGTTTATGTGACACCAGCTGTATTTGGTATTAAATTTTGATAAGCATTCAGATTCACACATATCTGGGGCGAGGTCTCTATTGGTATGATGAGGTAGCCAAGGAGCAGACCACAGTACCACCAACTCCAGCACTCATTTCCTGGGACAGTTTGGCCTCTGTTTTCTTGTTTCTCCCCATTGGTGTGTTTATTACCATAAAACCACTGTGGAAAGTAGCTAGAGTCAGCAATTAAAAAAAAAAAAAAAAAAAAGCAAAGTAGCTGGCCATTCCTCAAAGCTGAAACTGACTGAGGGGAGGAGCTTCCCTTCACATTACACTCATCCTCATCCCTTGATACCTTTGGGGATTGGTTCAAGAATCTCAATAGATACCAAAATCCTTAGATGCTCAAATCCCTAAGAGGTGTAGCATTAACATATATCCTGTACACATTCTCCCGTATGCTTTAAGTCATCTCTAGATTACTTATAAAACCTGATACAATGAAAACGCTATGTAAATAGTTATTATAATATACCCTTCAGGGGAAAATAATCAGGAAATAGTTTTCATATATTCAGCTCAAACCCAACCATTCTATAGTATCTTTTAGCAACAATGAACCATTTTTTCAAATATTTTCCATCTGCATTTGGTTGAACTACTGGATATGGAGGGCCCACTGTATAAGCAGAAAAAAAGTATTTTAAATATTTTCAGAGTGGAGGTAAAAGCTCTCTACACTATAAAGTGAGCACTTTGGGCTTGATCAGGGCAGGAAAACATTTCAGTTTGCACCCCAATCATGCATAATGGCCTGAAGTGCTGGATTCAGGACGCTCCTGTGACCTTGCCAAGCTGAACCAAGTGGTGGCCGCCTGGGGTCAGTGACATGGGCTACCTTCAGAGTTACAAGAGGGGAAAAGTCTCCACCTCTTTTCTTTCTGGGCCTTGAATCTCTAAGCTCATTTTCCCTTGTAGGCAAGCATTCCCAAGTCAAGAAGCACTCAATAAATTCCTACAAACTACATCAATCAACTCATTTAACTTTTCTCTGAGCCACCATTTTGGCAAATTGAATACACTATTGAAATTGTTTTATCTATGGGACTTAACTGCTTCCCTTCCTTTTTCACTCATGGTGTTTGCTCTGAGACACTAGAGTTGAGACTGTTGTTTGAATTGCTTTGATGGTGATTAGGGAAAGAGAATGTATGTATCCTTTGAGGGGAGACAGGATTCCCTGAAAGGTGAGAGCGGCATTTTCTTTGATGCTTTGGAATTGCAATATCCATTCGCACCACAACTTGTATCCAGAGTTTTAAAAAAGACAAAAGGAAAAAGGTAAAGGTTATGAGGTGTATTTTCTGTAATATTTAATAATCACATTGAAGCCCTGACACACGTTGCGCTGCATTTACAAACCTGTTTCCTTTGAAAATTACACCCCAGCATTTAATTCACCAAAATAACTCATTTTATACAGCACAACAATGTAGTAAAATAACTCATCTCGAATATGTGGATATGAATAGATTTAACACATCTGCATTGAACAAAATGAATTAATCTAAAAGCTGAAAAACTGCTGTTCCCTTTCGAGAGTTACCGATTATTTTACCATTCCCTTCAGTTTACTTGTTTGTTTTTGTTAAATTACTTTAGGAATTAGGAAATGAGAAAAGCAGAAAAACTAGGTAGGGTTTTCTCTACTTGGAATAGGGAAATGAGGCATAAATAATCATTTGTATTATACCTTATTTCATTAAAAATTATATTTACAATTGTGCAGAGACCAGGGAGCAGCCTCCATTCAGTGTAGGCTGTTCTGTTTAATCCTTGGGAAATACTGTATTTCCATTACAGCCTTCTACCAACAGAAGTCTAGATATTAAAATTATTTTTGAAGCTGAGTGTAAAGTGCTGAAAACAAATCAGAGTTCAAGTGCATTGCAGGGCTCCCCCCTGGGAGGAGAAATTCATTTGCAGACACGGGGCAGTATCCCTGGAAAGAAGATGCAGATGTGTTTATCACATCTCAGCTCTCACTCAGGGCCATGAGCTCCACGCTGGAGCCTCCCTAAGGCCTGGTTATTATTCCTGGTCTGGGCCTTCTGGGCAAGCAGAAGCATCACCGGAAGCAGAGTTCATCTGTGACTGATGGTTTGGGATGGAATCAAGGGCCCCAGCTGGAAAGTAATACACACACACTTTCCAAGTGTGTATGTCTGGCAGCCCAGGTGAGTCTAACTATTTCTGGGTTTTGGAGGCCTCGTGTGATATGAAAAAGATTAAGTACAAGTAGAAAAGAATGAGGACACGTAGAATAAGGACAAATAGGGTCCTTTCCCTATTAATACTATGGACTCCTCTGCTGCTCATGTAACCATCAGGTCTTGTGTTTGTGAACTTGGGCGGGAACAAAGACTGTATTTGTGTGGATGGATATAAAAGAAGATATCTCCAATTCTTGGATGCAGAGCCTTTGGGGAAGAGTCTGCAAATTGGTTCTCTGCCACCTTCTATTATACCCCATGCTCAGGTATCCACCCACAAATTCCAGTTCAGCTATGAAAAGTGAAAAGACACACGTGTAGACACCCAAGGGAAGGGTGTCTCCTCTCCATGATGTCTTTCCTCACATAGATGCTGTGGGTTTTCAAGCAGGAACTTCTGCCAATAAGTGATCTATACCTATTGAGCCTCTCTAGAGCATGACATCTAGTTTTTGTATTAAAATGGTATTTTCACTTTTATTCAATCAATTAGCACAATTTATTAAATTGTATAATGACAGTTACAAGTCAACCAGGTATAAACAAGTTTGAGAATAAACTTATTTATTGTGATTCCTGGTAAACATTCAACTTGGCCGGTGAACCTAGTGTTTTCTAGAAAGAATGGCAAGCCCTGGCTATCTCTGAGGCCATTAAGAGGTGATGGGGTAAGAGATCTTCTTGGTCAGGCTGGGGAACATGTAGAAGGTACTTAGGCAATAGTCAGGCAAGACTAGAAACACAGGCAGAGACCAAATGAAGGGACCCCTAATAAAGGGTTTAGAGGTTTTCATGGAATTAACAGGGAACTGATGTCTGTTTTTCAGAAGAGGAGGAAACATTTTATCTAATTTACCTTTTATGAAGTTCACACAGTGGTGGCTATAGAAGGTAAACGTGATACACTGGAGATGCTTCCTACTCATTCTCCTTCCTTGCAATAGGAACTTTACATTCACAGCTCGTGTGATGTGACTTTGCCATTATCTTGTGACTTAGTCATGGAACTGCCTTGGCCAATGTGTGTTGAGTGGGCATAAAGCAGTTACAGGTTCTAAATTTGTTTATGTGATTTGATTTGTTATCTCTCACTCTATCAGTCTGACATGAGAGGAATATGCCCCAGGTAGCCTTCAGCCTGGGCCCTAAGATGTGAGGCACATGGAAAAGACCCAAATCTGACCTATAGCCTGGAGAAGTTGCCACATAGTACTCATGAGCCCAAAATGAGAAATGCATGTCCACTATAGCAAGCCACTGGAGCTGGAGGGTTATTATTGCAGATGGTGGATTGATATAGAACTACAGTCATGTACAAATGAACATGTTTTATATATTGGTATATATGTTGGTATATATGTTGGTATATATGGTGGTAGTGCCATAAGAATATAAGGAAGCTGAAAAGTTTTTATTGTCTAGTGACATCATCAGTGTCATAGCACAATGTATTGTCATGATAGTGATGTAAAAAGCCTACTGTGGTGCTGCTAGTCATTTAAAAATATGGCAGTAAAAGTATGTGCAGTACCCAATATTTGATAATGATAGTAAGTAACTATGTAGTGGTTTACGTGTTTAGTGTTTTATAATTTTATCATTATTTTAGAGTGTACTCCTACTTATAAAAATGTTTACGGTTAAGCAGTGTACTGTGCTATGCTATCAGCAGCCTCACATATCTAATGTTTACTGTCTCTTGACTGCATTAATTTCTTCTATGCTTGACTTAATCTCATGCTGTTTGTTCACTATAGTCTTAGGAACAAGGCATATATATATACACACATATATACATATATGGAGAGAGAGAGAGAGAGAGAGAGAGAGAGAGAGAGAGAGAGAGAGATCATGGATATCCCACATAGCCTAGGCCAGGCATGGTGGCACACACCTGTAATTCCTGTATTTGAGAGGCTGAGACAAGAGGATTGTAGGTTTGAAGCCAACCTCAGCAAATTAGTAAGATCCTCTTTAAAAATTAAAATTAAAAAGTGCTGATGGTATAGTTCAAAGACAAAATCAGAATATCCTTGGGCTTAGTCCCCAGTACAAAAAAAAATAAAAATAAACAAACAAAAAATAGCAGTGTGTTACCCATTTGAAAAAATGTAGGAACTAGAGGCACCTACCTGTAACACTAGTACTTGGAAGTCTGAGAAAATAGGATTGCAGATTTGAAGTCAATCTCTGCATCAAAAAGGCCCTGTTTCAAAATAAAAAAAAATAGAAAATGCCTGGAAGTGTACACCAGAGAGCTCACTCAGAATGTAGAATGTCCCTGGGTTCATAGGTTCAACCCCCATTGCCTCATCCATATTTTGCTTATATACCATTTAGGTTTGTATAAGTATGCTCTACTTTGCATCATTATGAAATCTTTAAATAATCCACATTTTTTGCATATTTTTAATTTTTTGAACTTTAATTGATACACTATAGTCTCACCTCATGATGTAAATCATGTTGACAATGACGTACATGCACACGCTCTTGGTGCCTTCCACCCCATTTCCCTCCCTCCCAATATAGAGTACCGAGTTTGGCTGTGGTATATATTCACATGTATACACACAGTCTATGGTAGTTTTCTCTTATTGAACCTAAGTCTTCCTCCACCTCTACCCTTATATCTCCTCTTTCGGTCTACTGAGGTTTGTTCTCATCATCCAGAGTCTCACTTGTGTCCCAGTTACTCCCTATCCTGCACATATTAAGAAAACATATGACCCTTCTCTCTCTGTGATTGGCTGATCTCACTTAACAAAATGGTCTCGAGGTCCTTCCATTTTCTTGCAAATGACATAATTTTATTTTTTGTTGATGAATGGAATTTCATTGTGTATATTTCTCATAATTTTGTAAATCATTCATCTCTTGATGGGTACCTAGGTTGATTCCATAGTTTGGCTATTGTGAACTGTGCTGCTACGAAAATGGGTGTGCATATACTACTGTAGTTCTCTGGTGTCAATCCTTTTTGAAAGATACCCAGTGGCTGGATCATATGGTTGATCCATTCCCATTTTCTAAGGACTTTCCACACACTGATCTCATAGTGCCTGGACTAGTTTGCAATTCCTCCAACAACATAGAAGAGTGCCTATTTCCCCACAGCCTCACCAATATTTATTGTTATTTTACTTCTTTATGATTAGAATTCTGATTAGGGTTAGATGGAATCTCAGTGTAGTTTTGATTTGCATCTCCCTGATTGCTAATGATGTTGAACATTTTTCTATGTATCTACTAGACATTTGTATCTCCTCTTTTGTGAAATGTCTATTCAATTCAGTTGTCCATTTCTTTATCTGGCTATTTGTTTTTCTAATGTAAAGTTTTTTAAGTTTTTTGTATATTCTAGATATTAGACCTCTGTCAGAGGGAAGACTGGTAAAGATCTTCTCCCATTCTGTAGGCTTTCTCTATAGACTCTTGATTATTTTCTTTGATCAGCAGAAACTTTTTAGTTTGATGCCATATCACTTATTAATTCTTGTTTTCATTTCCTGAGCTTTGGGGATCTGGTTGTAGGCGTTTCTACCTGTTCCCATATGTTGGAATGTTGAACCTATGCTCTCCTCCTATTTTTGTGGTAGTACTGGGGTTGGAACCCAGAGGCATTCTACCTCCTAGCTATGCCCCAGCCCTATTTTTCATCTTTATTTTGAAACAGGGTCTCACTGAGTTGCAAAGGGCCTCACTAAGTAGCTGAGGCTGTTCATGAACCCCGATCTCCTATCTTAGCCTCCCAAGTAATGGGATTGCAAGCATGTGCCACCACGCCCAGCCTATGCTCTTCTTTAGCAATTTCATAGACTCTGGTCTAACTTCCAGGTCTTTGATCCATCTCAAGTTGATTTCTGTGCAGGGTGAGATGTAAGGATTTAGTTCTATTATTCTACAAGTGGATATCCAGTTTTTACAGCACCATTTATTGAAAAGGCTGTCTTTTCTCCAGTGTATGTATTTGGCCCCTTTGTCAAAGATCAGTTGACTATAAGTGCATGGGTTAGTTTCTGCATCTTGTGTTTTGTTCCACTGGACTACATAACTGTTTGGGGGCCAATACCATGCTGTTTAATTATAGCTCTGTAGTATAATTTGAAGTCAGAAATTGTGATATCTCTTGAATTGTTCTTGTTACTGAGAATTGCTTTGCCTATTTTGGGTTTTTTGTTTCTCAATATGAAGTTCATGACTGATTTTTCTAGGTATATGAAGAATGATATTGATATTTTGATAGGGATTGCATTGATTATGGAGGTTACTTTTGGTAGAATAGCCATTTTGATGATATTTTTCTGCCTATTCAAGTGCAAGGGAGATTGTTCCATCTTCCAAGGTCTTTTTCAATTTTTTTCTTTAATGTTTTATAATTTTTATTATAGAGGTCTTTTATCTCTTGGGTAGGTTCATCCCCAGGTTTATTTTTTGTTTGTTTGTTTTGAGTTTATTGTGAATGGGATTATTTTCTGTATTACTTTCTCTATGGGTTCATGGTTGGCAAATAGAAAAGCTACTGATTTCTTTAAGTAGATTTTGTATCCTGCTACTTTGCTGTTTTGGTTAATTAGCACTAGTAGTCGTTTGGTTAAACTTTCTGGGTATTCTAGATATAGGATCATGTCATCTGCAAAACAAAAATAATTTTAATTCTTCTCTTATTCTTTTTTTTAATTCTTATTTCTCTGGCAAGAGTCTAAAAGGCTATATTGAAAAAGAGTGGTGATGCCGGGCGTGGTGGCACACGCTTGTAATCCCCGCGCTTGGGAGGCAGAGACAGGAGGATCACGCACTGGTTTAGGAGACCCTGTTTCCAAATAAAAATGTAAAAATAGGTCTGGGAGTGTAGCCCGGAGGTAGAAGGGCTTCCAGGAACCCCAGTACCACCAAAAAAAAAAAAAAAGAGTGGTGATAATGGGTATCTTTATCTTGTTCCTGATTTTAGAGGGAATTCTTGCAGCTTTTCACTATTCAGTATGATGTTGGCTTTTGGTTTGTTGTATATTTCCTTAATTATATTGAGATATGTCCCTTCAATTCCAATTTTCTGCAATGCCTTTAACATTAGTGGATGTTGGATTTTGTCAAATGCTTTTTCAGCATGTACTGATATCATGTGATTTTTCTTCTTAGTTCTATTTATGTGGTGATTAACATGTATTGATTTCTGTATGTTGAACCACCCTTGCTTTCCTGGGATAAAACTAACTTGGTTGTGGTGTACAATTTTCTTGATGTGATTTTGAATGTGAATAGCTAGTATTTTGTTTAGAATTTTTGCATATATGTTCATCAATGATATTGTCCTGTAATTTTCTTTTCTTGAGGTATCTTTATTTGCTTTTTGGTATTAATGTAATACTGGCCTCAGAAAAGTAGTTTGGAAGAATTCCATCACTGTCTATTTCACAGAATAACTTGTGAAATATAGGATTTAGTTCTTCTCTAAAGTTTTTTAGAATTCAGTGAAAATCCATCTATACCTGGACTTTTTTTGATTAAAGAATTTTTATTGCTGTTTCTGTTTATTTGATTGCTATTGGATGTTTTAGGTTTTCTATATTGTCTTGGATCAACTTAGGTTGGTTGTATGTGTTTAGAACTCTGTTGATTTTTTCCATGCTTTCCAGTTTATTGGAATATACATTTTCAAAATAGTTTCTGATGATACTCTGAATTTCCTCACTGTCTGTGGTAATGTCTCCTTTTTCATTTCTGATTTTAGTGATTTGGATTGATTCTCTTTTTCTTTTGGTTAGGTTGGCTAGGGGCTTGTCAATCTTGTTAACCTTTTCAAAGAATCAGCATTTTGATTTGTTGATCCTTTGAATTTATTATTCTTTATTTTATTTATTTCTGCTCTGATTTTAATTATTTCTTGCCTTCTTCTGGCTTTGGGATTGAACTGTTTCTGTTTTTCAAGGTCTTTGATATGTGTCATTAGGTTGTTTATTTGGTAACTTTCTGTTATTCTTTGGTAACTTTCTGTTATTCTGTGAGCACTCAATGCTATCATTTTTTCTCTTAAGACCACCTTCAATGTGTCCCATAGATTTTAGTATGTCATGTGTCTATTTTTATCTAATCCCATGAATTTTTAAAAATTTATCCCTTTATTTTTGTCAAATCCATTCCTCATTCAAGAGTGTATCATTTTCCAGGTGTGGTGGTGCATGCTTACAATCCCAGTGCCTGGGAAGCTGAGACAGGAAGATTATAGGTTCGCAGCCAGCCTAGCTATTTATTGAGGCCCTCTGCAACTTAGTGACACCCTGTTTCAAAATAAAGAATTAAAAAATTGATCTGGGGATGTAGTTTGGAGGTAGAATGCCCCTAGGTTTAATCCCCAGCACCACAAAAAAAAAAAAAAAAATGGAAAAGGTTATCATTCAGTATCCATGTATTTATGTAATTTCTTTTGGCATTCCTGTTGTTGATTTCTACTTTCATTTCATTGTGATCTGAAAAGATGCAGGGAACTATATTACATCATTTTTATTGGTGCATTATAGTCTCACATCATAATGTAGATCGTATTAACAATGGCATATATTCACACAGTACTTGGTGTCTCTCCTGCCTCTCCATTTTCCTACCTCCCAATACCAAATGTCCAGATTAACAATGTAATATTCACATGTATACACGTAGTCACAGGTAGCATTTCCATTAATGAACCTCAATATTACGTCTGTTGAATTTGCTAGTACTTACTTGTAGCCCAGGATGTGGTCTATTTTGAAGAAGGTTCTATGGACAGCTGAGAGTAATGTGTATTCAGGTCTTCCTGGTTGAAATGGTCTGTATATGTCTATTAGTTCCATTTGGTTTAAGTGTTCTTTAGTTCTAAGGAGTCTTTACTCAATTTCTATCTTGTAGAGAGATCTAGTGGCATACGTGGTGTTTTGATGCCTCCCAATATGATTGTGTTTGAGTCTATTTGAGGCCTGAGGTCCTGAAGAGTTTGTTTTATAAATTTGGGTTCACCCTCATTTGGGGCATAAATGTTTACAATCATTATATCTTCTTGCTGGGTCATTCCTTTAATTAATAAGAAGTACCTTGCTTTATCTCTTCTGATGTGTTTTAGTTTAAAGTTTATTTTATTAGATATCTATGTTGCTACCACTGCTAGAGATCAAGGACTGATATGTGTGGCTTCTCTTAGTCATCATCTTCCAGGAAGTCCAAAATATCCCCAATATTAACTGATACAGGACTGTAGATGAGAGTGACTGAAATGGAAGGAGGAAATCCATCACTCTGCCTCACCTAGTTGAATGACCTTGGGTGAATCCCTGCCCCTTTCTGAGCCTCATTTTTTTTTTTTTTCATCAGTAAGATGAAAAAGTTGTAGTGGGCAATATCCAGGAGGCTTGTCACTACTTAGAAGCTGTAATGGAACAGAAGCAGAGACAGGACATCATCTTGCTCAAGTGAAGCTGAAGATACAAAAGAAAGATTATTTCTACCACTTTCACCAGGAAATGGCTCTGGTCTTAATGTAGTTTTCAGTCCTGAAGTCTGCCAAGTTTTTTGTTTGTTTGTTTTTGTTTTTTCCCTCTGGTTTGGTCAGTGAGGGCCTTACCCTTGGATGAAATTATTGTAGTTCTCATGGGACCTTGACTAGCAGGCTGGCCCCTTAATCTCTTCCACTTCATATCTGACCATGCAACTGATCTTTTCCTCTAGCATGCACATGAAGCCATCTGCCATCTTGTGATGTGGTCAGAAGGCCCTCACCAGAGGCCAAACATGTACGGCCACATGATTGCGGATTTTTAGTTTCCAAAACTGTGAGCTGAATATTTCTCTTTTCTTTATACATTTCCCAGCTTCAAATATGTTGTCATAGCAACACAAAACCTCCCAATACACCCCCTTCACCCTGTATAAGGTGAAGTGTTGCACATGTAGATCCAGAGAAGGTCACAGGGTCTCCAGGGAGTTTATAACAGGCAGAAAACTTTCTCCTAGGACCCTGGAGTGAGCAGCTTTGGTGTGTGATCTCCAAAGGCAGAATGATTGTCATGGAATCAGTAATAAGTAGGGGAAGGGCCTGTTGAAAGGATGGGAGAGGCCCCCAGTGAAGTGAGCTTTAAGGTATGTCACTGTCTTTAATGCCAGGGCCGTTGTCAGGAAGGCAACTTTATCTAACTAATTAGCAGGGTTTGCCACTTTACAAATCTACCCTGGCTTTCTTGGCACGAAACAGCTGCTGAGGCAAAGAGCTGTAGGAACCTATTAAAAATCACAGGCCTGAAAGGAAAGAAGGGTAAGGAAGAAATTTAAAAGAGAGAGGGAAGGAAGGTAACCTTTCTATAAAGGGTCAGAGACTGCCCCCACTCCTAGGTCTGTATGCAAGCAGGCCTCAGTTAAAAGGGGTGGGGAGGGACATACCTTCCTCTGGAGCTAGGCCTCCCTGTGTGCTGCATGCACTTATATTTTCCTCTTGAAGTGCTCTCTGGTTTTCAAGCGGCTTTGAAGGAATGCTCTCCCGTGGACTGCAACCTGTCACTGCACCCTGTCATCCGTCCAGTAATTAAAATCTGACTGATTTACTGACTGGCACCAACCATCTTACCTCAGGAGTTAGCTGATGTTCATTTTTCCCAAGGCTAAATTTACTTGGTGAAAAGAGACCGCTTGCTCTCAAGCTGAGCTGTCATTCAGCTGCTGTGGAAACCATCAAGATAGCTAACAGAGCCCTCACCAGCCATCTTTGGTTTATTTTATTCTAATATTTATCGCCATCCAGCAAATGAACATAATACAGGCGAGTTAGGGAGAACAGTGCAGGCTGATTTGTGGGTCCGGGGTCGCTTGCCAGCAAAACCATGGCCGGGCCACACCGAAGGAGGTGGGGTGTTTCCCTGCAGGGCTTGCGGCTCCTGGGAATCTGCTGGGATGCCTCTGACTCCTCACCTAAAAGCCTTGCCAGTTGCCGAGGAAGCTTGAGCTTCAAACGCAAGCCTGCATATCTGCTCATGGGAGTGTACAAACTAATCAGGGATCCTGTGGGGGGTGTTGACAGCATGGGCTGTCAGAATCAGGCACAGGCTCTGCATTTGCAAAGCTGTCCATCCCCCTTCTAAGTGGGACAAGGCTACCCTAATGATCTTGGCTTTGCTACAAGTCTTGAACCTGACCCATTTTGACCCTTCTGGTGTAAGGTTAAACCAGAGCTCTGCTCAGAAGCAACCGCTCAGGAGGCTCCTTTTCTACACTTTCTCTCGGCATGTACTTATTCGTGTTGGAAGCATCCAAGTGTGACCAGTCTGCTCAGCAGTTTGGGAAGAACAGGCTAGGCCCCAGGCTCCATGGGGCTCACAGGCCAGCGAGAGGACCGAGATGTTAAACAAAGGAATGTCATTAAGCAAAAAAATGCATATTAATAATTGGAGTGAGTGCTGCCAAGAAAAGAATGAAGAGACAAACCCACGGAGGGGGCACTATGCAAACTCAACATTTAGGAACTAGCAAGCAATTTCTTTCAGGACACAACTAAGAGTACCAGGCGATAGCCATGGGGTCCCTAGAGAGCAAATTTCAAGGGCCTCTCCCCCTCATGGCCATGCACTCTGCAGGGCTACAACTGAGAGTGAACACTCCTTAGATTTTGCTCCCTGGGCACGTGGGCCTCACCCTATCCCTGGCCCAGCTCAGGTGTCACATTTCATTTTTGTTAAAGGAAAGAGGGTTGCAGCTCACACTCTTTAGATTGTTCTTCTCTCAACTGTCAAGAGCCATCAGTTCCATGACAGAAGACACAAAAAAACAAGCGACCATGTGCCCACATGACTCACTGGGCTGAGACATTAATTGTGCACAATATTTACAGTGCAAATAAGAAAATGATTTTAACACTATATACATATTCTAAACAAACATAATTATCATATTACATATATACATATAAGTGTATGTATTATATATATTACAGTATATGACATTTACAGTACAAATAAATACTTTATACATATTTACATAAATGCAATTATGATATTACATATATATACATATGTGAGTGTGCATATGTATATATATATATATATATATATTTGTTTTCTTGTTTTTAAACCAAACATAAAGTAGAGGAGAATGTTGGGAGGCACACAGAAGATTTTCCTAGAGAAAAGAAGTTTCTGTGGGTCTCTGGTCTCCTAGCACTTTCCTTGAAGATGCCCACTCTCCTTTTGTTTCTGGGAAAGGTGGACTGTTGGGAAACAGAACTGGTATAGGATTTTCTTTGAGTAGAGATGCAATAGAGAAATACAGATGAGACAAAAGCATATGGGATGTCAGAGAGCATCCCGTTGCACAAAGTGAGCTTCCTGGAGCTTAGCCAGAGGAAGGGACAGCAAAGTCCTCCAACAAGTCCATGCAGAGCTGAGACTGATGAGAGCCAGTTCTCCTGATCATTCCCAGCACTATCCCACCATCCTCCAAAGCTGAGATTCTATTTTCATTTTGTTTATCTCTTATGATTTTAGGCCCCAGTGAAACCCAGAGCATTATATCACAGCTCCCTCATACCCATTACACATGGTCAATGCTGTACAAAAACATTAACAGAAAGTTCTATTAATGAATATACAATTCATACATTTTAATTTGCAATTTCAAATAGCGTGATGAAATCTTGTATTGTCCCTTCCATCCCACCAGGGACATGAATCATCCATTTGTTCGGCATTTCCATACTCTATAAGCTACCCACTCTGACAGAAGAGAGAGAGAGAGAAAACAAACCATATTCACATAATTTTAATTGCATTACATTGTTCTATTATGTTATTGTTCATCTTTTATTGTGCCTAATTCGTAAGTTAAACTGTATCATAGGTATGCATCATAGGAGTAACTATAGTATATATATATGGTTAGAGGTTATTTTAGGCTTTGGGGATTTACTGGGGGTGTTGGAATTTACCCCCTGAAGGTATGAGGTGACTATTTTAAAGTTCTAAGCTAGATATTAAAATGGAAGGCACCTAAGAACTTAGACGGAAATTTCTCCAGCCACCAAATGTCCTGTCTTCTATAGCCTAATCTCACATGCTAGTGTGAACAAGGGCATTCCACCCGGGCCCGAGCATGTTGCCAGCCACCTGCACACCCGCATCTGCTTGGCAGAGCTCACCACAGAGGATGCATCTGCTAGACAGGAGCTACAGCCCTTGGGAAGAGGAAGGAGAAAGTGACACAGGTACAGTTGTTAGCAGAAAGCCTAGGATGTTCTCCTGAGCATCCCAGAACACTCTGCCCTCTCAGCAGCAAAGTGCCTCCCTCATCCCGCTAGCCGGCCCCCAGGGAAGAAGAGGAGCCCCATCCCAAGATCCTCCTGCAGGCGCTTCTCTCCAAGAAGTTGAGTAAGGGGGCAAGAGCAGTGGAAATCAGTGTTTTTATTTTGAGTAAATTAATTGGCTAATCAGGGTGGGATTTTCCATCTGGGAGTTGAAAGGGCAAAAGGACAACAGTTAATTTTCAAAACCTTCACTTTAAAATACAACTCCCATGTTTGTGAGCTGCATTTGAAGCAGGGTCCAGGCAGGATATCAAGAAGTGGTGTCAAGGCCAGAACGGTCATATTTTAAAGTAGAAGCTAGTAAATTAAGCCAATTAGGCATTCTTAATGCTCATAAATCATTTTTCTTTATATTTTAAGATATCTTGTTTGCAAGATGGAATCTTACTTTTTTTTGTATTCACACCCTTGATTTTTATCATTGTTTTCCTATCACTAGGAACTCTATATTCTAACCCTGTCTAGGATAGACTCCAGGCTGCCCCTTGAGCAGGTCTGTCCTAAAAATGGGCCTGAATCTAAAATGAAATGGCTGGGGGTTAGGGTGAGGCTTTTTAAAGAGTATAAACTCTATCAAATCAGAGAGACCCCACATTTGATCCCCCAGGAAGAGGTCAGCTAGATAAAGAAGTGTAATTATTTCTGGACTTTCTAAGGAAGAAAGGTGCTGTATGGATTCAGTTTACATTTATGACCACTTTTATGGTTCAGCCTGGATCATCGTGGATTGTCCCTAAGCCTGTGGCTTGCTCAGTCACTCATGTGGCTCCTCAGGTTGATATCTGCAAGCGGATCTAGGCTCTGGGGCAGTGATAATGGGAGATGGTTCTACCAGACACCTTGTGAAGTGGGGGGAGGGGAGTTGGTCCCTGACAGATAGGACTATAAGCCACTCAAAAACAGAAAGCCTGTTTCTCAAACATCTCTGACATCTGCCCACTGAGATGCAGCCACACGTTCTCCCCAACCATTCTTGTTTTTCTCCAGTGAAAGACCCAGAGATAACAAACAAGTGGAGAGTGACAAAATAAGCATGTTGTTAGCAACACATATAAATTGTGTATTATTTACTCTATGAGAGATGAATATGAGTGCATACACACTTGGTTTTATTTTATAAAACAATGCCTCATAAACTAAACACTTGCCTAGCAATTTCATTATATTTACCTTGGTAATATGTTGCAATCCATTTAAATAGAAAAAATTCACTGACAGATTGTCACCAACAAAGTACAGCTATACATGCACAAAAGTTTTGGTGGAATGGATCTATCAGTTTTAACCTTAGAAGCAAGATGATTCATATTCAAGCCACAATGCAAACATGCCTTTGACTTAATTTTTTTAAAAGTTAATTTAGAGGTCAATAATATTGTTAGTGGAAAT
The DNA here is from genome assembly GCF_963383645.1 of Muscardinus avellanarius. Lineage (NCBI taxonomy): Eukaryota > Metazoa > Chordata > Mammalia > Rodentia > Gliridae > Muscardinus > Muscardinus avellanarius. The sequence continues at coordinate 42,793,022 of NC_137796.1, forward strand.
GTGTACTTCTATATGTTGTTGAAAAACAACCTATGGCAAACTAAAAATGAGGCAACGTTTAAGGTAATTTATAAATTATAAAAGCAAGACTGACAGCCTTCGGATTTCAGGATCTGTTCAGGAGACTGGTCATAGAGTGAACTTCTGAAAAGCCATGGAAACACCTCTGCTTTGTATGGGGGCAGATGCTCTAGAACCCTGCATTATGCCAACCATGTTTGGCAGAAGGCTCCTCCACAAACTCTAATGCATTCTTTTTTTCTCTTTATGAAGTTTTAATTATATTAGGCTTTAAAAGCCCTTCTGAGGAGTTACAAGTAGCCCTTAGTAACATGGGAATCTAAAAGTTGATGTAATTCACCTATGCCAGCAAAAGACAGGTCTTGCCCTCCACGTGCAGATAGTGGTGGCCTCAGGGGAAAAGTGGAAATTACTAAAAGGGAGGTATAAATTAAGGTTAAGAAAATTCAGAGCAAAGAGGCTGCCTTTCACCAAGTGGAAGGTAGAGACAGAGATAACAGATTGGAGGGAATGATCTCCCACAGGAGAGCAACCTCAAAGCAACGTCTTGAAAAGTAAGAAATGAGCAAGAGAAGAATGAATGGGTTTTTTTCAGGGGGAGGGGGCTCCAAAGTGTGTGTGAAAGGGAGTAGTGGGCTAAGGCTTAGCTATTATCCAGTTTCAACCACAGTTGTACAGCTGATTGGAGTGAATGAGGAGTTGGAAATGAGAAAATCAAATAAATTGGTGAGAGCTAGAGTTTTTCTTTAAAGCCTAGTTCAATATAATTGAATTTTTCTGGACTCAAAATCAATCATCTTGGAATTGAGAGCTCTGAGTTCAAATCTGGCCTCTAGCACTTACTGGAAATGCATACTCAAGAAAGGCACCCACCCCATCCTAATAGGCCCTGGAAGTCTATGGAACATTGGTTCTAGGGCCCCTATAACAACACGGTTTTCAGCTGTTCAAATACCTTATATAAAATGGTGTAGTATTTGCATGTAATATATGAGCATCTTCCAATGTACTGAATTTATTTATTTTGGGGGACTGGGGATTGAACCCAGGGACATTCTAGTTCTGAGATATGCCCCCAAATATAGTATTTTATTTTATTTTATTTTATCTATCATATTATTTTACTTTAAAACAGAGTCTCAATGAGTTGCTGAGGGCTTCACTAAGTTACTGAGGCTGCCCTCAAATCTGCAATCTTCCTATCTCAGCTTTCCAAGTACTGAAACTACACTATGCCCAGATTTCCCATATAATTTAAATTATCTCTAGACTACTTACAATAATACTTCAAGCAATGTATATTTTATGTGAATAGTTGTTATACTGCATTATTTAAAGAATAATAACAAGAGAAACAATTTGCACATATTGAATACAGGCATATTTTTTCCAAATTATTTTTTTCCAAATTTTTAAAATAACTTTTAATCCATAGTTGGTTGAATCCATAGATATGGAACTTGTGTAAATGGGGGCCAAATGTACTTTGTTCTCTTTCTTATGAAATGGGAGAGATGGCAACCTCCCCATAAGGTTTTAGTGATGAGAAAATGAGCTAAGCCTTGGAAAGATTTTAGCAAACTCAAAGCAATCATGTGAATCTTCATGTCTAGTTGGAGACCCCTGGGAGCAAAGAGAAAGGAAGATGCCCGGGAACTTTGAAACAACACATGAATCTACAGGTCTTCTTGGTCCAGGAGAGCAAGTCTCGCCTCTTGCAAGTGAATTTCAGGCAAGAGGTATGGCTAAAAATTTCAACTCCCACTACCTACTCCCCCCTGAGTAAATGCTGTCACTCTCTCAAATTACCCCAAGACACTGCTTGGCTCTTACTCAGGAACACACGCGCCTTTACATATTAAATTTCTCAAGGAGAAAGACCTCAATCAGAAGAGCAGTGTTTTCAACAACACTTCCCCATGTTATTACAGTGGGCATTGTTTCCAAATTGATGATGTTCGTAATCAAACCCCACACTCGTGTTCTTAAAAGCATTTAGAACAAAGCAATAAAGAGTTATTTGCCACAGTTTGGCTTTTCTTTCAGTATCTAATCAAACCTCTCATGTTTCTTACTGTCTCCTAGAATGAGTTCTAGGCACACTTTATATTCTCTTCACATATCCTACCCTAAGAGAAAGGGAGGGGGGAGAAGGAAGAAAGAATGAGGAAGGGAGGAAGGGAGGGAGGGAAAGAAGGAGGGAGGGCCCAGGGAAGCAGATGGGAGAGAGACAGAAGTGGAAGGGGCAGCATCCCTGGGCTCACTGCGACTCTTGATCTATTCATCGCGATGCAGGCAGGGGCAGGATGCAGCCCCACATCCTCAGAAGGCTACAGAGACAGCCGCCAGTGGTGCACTCCTCAGCCCTCATTCCCTGCCTCTTGCACACCTGAGGGTCAGGCCCTTGCATCTAATTGGACAGCTGGGCTGGTGGATGTGGCCTGTCCTGCCAGCGCCTTGTCGGCCACAGTGACAGCTGTATCATGTCCCTGATGTGAGTGGGCGCTGAGGAGCGTTGACACATGATCAACTTCCCTCTAATATCCTTCAAGCGACCTGACAGTTGTCCGGCAGAGGCTAGTCAGCTCAGCTGCCAGTCCTCGCTGAGGCATTGTGGGATGGCTTCTTGAAGAAACAGGAGAGACTTCAGATGAGGCTTTCGTTTTCTCCCAGCAAAGTGACTTGCAATGGGAGTAAATTTTGGTGGCGATGGCTCTCTCGGGGGCTCTGCGCAGGGCATGGTGAAGGTAATTACAAATAACTGGGGGGGGAGAGCTTCATCTTGCTCTTGAGACTAGATGGGTGGATCTAGTCAAAGTGAGTCTGTTTCAGAGGAAGACTTATCATCAAGAATTTGCAGTTTCAAAACAATTCACATTTTTCCTCCTGTTCTCACACATCTTTCCACTTATACTTTAAGGTAGAAGAAGCATTCACACCATGCAAAGTTTAGAATCTTCATAATTGTAAGCAGAAGTAACTCCATTTTTCTTGTGGCAGCCAAAGTCCAATGGCTTTATTGTGCTGCAAGCTCTCATTGTCCCCACCTTTCCACCAAGCCTCTTAGTACATGTCCCCACCCCTCGCTCTGCCCCTGGCAAAATGGACGGTGAGTTCCATTGATAGTTCTCTCATTATTTGGAAGTGAGATTAGAGACACCTTGTGGAATCCATGAAGAGTCTTGGGTTTTGTTATATTATTATTATTTTCTCTGGTTCTGATGCTCTTTGGACTTCAAGGACCCGGAGATGAGAAGAAGAACACACTCAGCTGAAGATACGTGCTCATGCTATTGGAGTTTAGGGATCACGGGGCTTCAGGCTGCAATTCACAATTCAGGCAGAGGAGTGTTGGAGTATCTCACTGAACCATCCACCAGAGTCCAGCTGTGCTTGAAGAACAATAGGCATAGATTTGAGAATCACCACAGTGTCTTTATCTTGTTTCTGCTGGTTTCTAGTGGTGTATTTCTTAGCCTTCTTCCCTATTTTTGTCAATTAACTTTCCTTCGTAGCCAAAACAAAACAAAGTGAATGCTCAACATTTCCTAATTTAGAATCCCACAACTTGAAAAAAAGATATTGGCCTCTTTCTCGGTTTCACGTTCCCAAGAAAGTAGTACATCATTGGCCCAGCTTGATCATGTGTCTTTTGCTGCACCAATAAACTGGCCAGGATATGCACCATGTGGGTTGAACATGGTAGCTTCAGTAGAAACGTGCAGATTGGGATGTTTTCACATGTTTACAGAAGAGGAAAATACTAGGCAGAGGAAGCCATAGCTGACCACTAACTAATCTCACTATGCAAAAGAGGACTCTATATGAAAGTTAACAGAAAGACATTAATCAAATTCTATGTAGGATATGATCTGACATTGCCTTGAATTGAAGTTTAAATCTGTGATGGTTTGTTGTTAAAAAATATTCACTTTGCTTTGTCTCTGAGAAAAAATCCAGAAATACTGCTCTCTGAAGCAGCCAGTGACATTGCTAAAAAAAAAAAAAAAAAAAAAAAAGAATCTAGCTGGCACCCTGGAAGAAATAGCATCCACGACTGTTTGGAGATCATAAACAAACCCATCTTCTAACAAGCCGGGGTTGACATTAAGGGCAAGAGGTCAAGTCCATTCTCTCTGTGTTCCCTCAAGCTTCCCATTCTGCATTCTGCTCTCTAGGTGAAACAATAGAGAACAGCCCCACCAATCGAGTGAGCCCCTGAAAATTGAGTGGAAGCTAGTCCTGTGGCCAATGGCTGCCCCGAAGCGGCCTCTGGAGACCTCAATAGCATGTTGACAAGGCTGTCTCAGCTACCAATTGTGACCCTTGAGAGGCTTAAAGATTCGGGCCCTCTTGACTGTTCCAGTACAGAGAAGAGCCCTAGAGAGGCTAGGGGAAAGGTGAGAGGAGCTAATATTTGATTAAAAGATGAGTTGTCATCAGTATAGAAAGAAGAAGGACCAGGCTTGGAAACTCCTGCCCGGCCATGGGAAGGGCTGGTCTTGAACCCAACCCGGGATGTATTCTTAGCTTTTGCCAGTTATTTGGCCTCTGAAGAAGTTGCCCTTGAAAAGTGTTAGCAACTATCTCAAAAATACAAGCTTCCCATAAAAGTATGATTTATGAGAAATTTGTGAGCTATTTGAATCACAATAGCTTATCTGAATTAATCTATTGAAAGGGAAAAAGGTGCTTTCTCTTTAAATGTCAAGTTTGTATCATGTCCATTTTCCACATGGTAGAAAACATCTTTTGATTAAAGTCAAAATTTCTCCTGGCTGAGGTTACCCAGCACCCAAGGGTCCTGCTCTTGACACATGTGGGCTTGGTATGTACCTAATTACCAGACTCAAAGTTCTTTCATTTTAATCTGAGTTCTGGCATGGCAGAGAAAAATTAAAATGCTGCCCAGCGCCTTTTACGTTTCTGCAGTGGGGTGGCCAGTCACCAGCCCACCAGCACATGGCTATAGGACAGCACATGGCAGCCTGTGTTTGTCTCTGTGACATGCTGTGAGACTCTGTCAGGAGAGATGGCTGTTGGCTATGCATGAGGCTGCTCCTGTAGTGCATGTGCCCTTCATCCTTCTGCCTTTCCCATTGTGTCATCCAGAACTCCATCCCTAGCTCTGTTTCTCTGTATCTCCCCCTCTTCCTTTGCCTCCTCAAGCCACCCCCCACCCTCCCATCTCTGTCCTTAGTCCCTGGATGCTAGCTTCCAGCCATGGCAATGTCTCCTGTCAGTCAATCTTGAGGCTGCGGCTTCTCTCTACTCTCCTGACCCTAGACCCACAGACTCTTCTTGGTGACAGCTCTGTGATTCCCTTGGTGCCTTACCACTGTGATATTCCAAGAACATGAGGCTCAAAAGGGCCTCCAGGCAGTTGGCAGGAACTGCTTGCCACTGGTAGCCCCAGCTTGAGGTTGGGGTTTGGTTCCTGAAAACTTTCTCTCCTCTGTTCTCCTTCCCACATCATATCACCCTGCATTTGTCTCTTCTTTCATCAGTTTGAATTTGGCTTATGTGTAGGACATGCTTTCCCACTGCTCTACATTGTCATAATACATTTATGTTGTTGTGACAAAATACCTGAGACCAGGTAAGAAACATGGTTTTATAGTTCTGGAGGCTGAAAAGTCCAAGAGCACAACCTTGGAATCTATCTGGCACCTGGTGAGGCCTTCTTGATGTGCTGTATCAGGGAAGGCGCATCACATGGTGAGACAGAGGAAGCTTGACAGGAGCGAACTTTTATAACACATCGCTCCTATGAGAACTCATTCATCCATGAATGGGTTAACCCATTTATTCACAAGTGTACACACAGCCTATATGACTCAATCATTCCTCTCCCAACATTCCCATCCCTCAACACTACTGCACTGCTGAGTTAAAATGAAAGTTGGGGGTCACATTAAAATCAGCTTACATAATGACACATTTATCAAGACACATGATCCCCTCTTAGACATCCTCATGCCCACCCTCTAAAAACTCCCAAGTTCAGATTCAACAAATAGTTTCCTGGCTCACATTAAGCACCTTGATCAAGAGATGGTGGCTTTGTGCTAGAGAACATGAGCAATAGCAACAGAGGCCTGATTCGCATCCCATTTTGGCCACTTAAGGCCCAGTGACTTGGGAAAAGTAATTTCATCTTTCAGTGCCTCATCTGTAAAGTGGAAAGGGCTTGCTGCAAGATGCAAGAATGAAATGAGCAGATTCACAAAGCATGTAAATTAGAACCCAATCCTTAGTGAGTTCATAAACAGCTATTATTGTTTCTGATAGATAGTATTATGTTTTCTCCTGTCATCATCAGATGAGGATCCTGTAAGATAACCAATATTATCTATTTAATATATGAAGACATTGGGGGTAAAGAAGTTCAAGTAATTTGCCCAAATTTACACCACTAATTAACATCAAAGACAGTGCTTGAACCTGAGTGCAGCAGTCAGTTCACTTCATTCTTGCCCCACAGTTCTTAGCACATTGCTGACACATATGAGCTCAATAAATATTTGCCTGAGCTGGGAGTTGTAGCCCATATTAGTAATCCTAGTACTTGGGAGGCTGAGACAGAAGAATCACAGGTTTACTGCCAGCCTAAGCTAGCAAGGCTAGCTTAGAGGTAGAATTCCCCTGGGTCCAATAATCAGAACCACATATATATATATATATATATATATATATATATATAGCTTTCAAGGCATTTATGAAGACCAACTCATAAACTTCCACCTAAATCCATCCTCTTTTCTCCCTTACTACACCCACCAACCTTCCTCAAGCTTCCAGCATCTAATGCCTTCAGGAGTTATCCTCACCTCACTCACCTACTGGCCTCTTTGTCCTCTCTACTCTGCCCCACAGCAGCTCAGTTGATGTTTACAAAATGCAAATGGGGTCCTGTGGTTCTCCCCATCCTTGACCTCCCAGTGCGCTATGCTCCTTGACTTAGGATGGAGTTTTATCCTTTGTAAGCTGAAAATAGTGTAAGTTGAGCATGGATTTAATACTCCTAGCCTCTCAACGGTATGGCTTAGGCACAACTAATTTAAACATGTAGCACCCTTATACGTACCTAGTGTTGGGCAAAATCTCCTAACACAAAGCCCATCTTATAAAAAAAAATTGAATACCTCATGTATCTTATGTAACTTAATTGTAACCTCATGTAAATTTAATGTGGAAAACCTGCATGCTCACAGTACAGTTTGGTATAGTTGAGTATAAGTGGTTCCCGTCATGATCATGTGGCTGACGGGGGATGTGGCTCCTAACTATGCCCAGCCCTGTGAGAGAGTATGGTGCCATATATCACTAGCCTAGGGAAACATCCAAATTCAAAGTGTGTACGGTTTCTACTGAATGCTTATTAGTTTTACATCATACTAAAGTTGACAACTCAAATTGAACCACTGTAAGTCAGGAACATCTAGTATAAGTCAGGACCATCTGCTCCCTGTGAATCTAGACACTTTTCATAACCTTGCCTGCTCTCTGGCTCCTGTCCCATGTCTTGGTCTCCAGGCTATAGACGTCAACTTCTTGCTGGATCTGGAGCCCACATGGTGCCTTCCTCTTTCAGGCTTTGCATCTACTCTTCCTTCTACCTAGAAATGTTTCTTGTCCCCAGATCCCAAGGTGGCTCTTTTCTCACCTTGGATCTCAGAGACACCATGTCCAGCCACCTCACCCTGAAGAGCCTCTAAGCCTAATCTTCCTACCACATTTCTGCTTCATTACATTTGTTGCAGTAGCTGAAACTGATTGTCCTGTCTCAGCCTCCCAAGTCTTTGGATTACAGGCATGTGCCACCATGCCTATCTTGAATGAGATTTTGATCCAGGCTTTATTATGTGCCTAACTCAAGGGGATATGGGGGGGGGGGATACAACTGTGTCCCAAATTCTGGCTCCAGGAAGTTTCTAATCCAGTTTTAAATAAGGAGGACTCACTAGGTATGGTGGAAAGTCTAAAGACCCCAGGTAGAGGGTCAAATGTATGATGTGGGAAGTCCTAAAAGAAATGAAGGTAGGCTTCTGTTACCAGAAACATCCTAGGAGATGATCTAGAGATGTTGAAAGAATGGGTTTTGGGGAGACAGGAGAGGAATGGCTTGAGCTTTCCAGCAGGGGAAACACCCCAAACAAAAGCCTAGGTGAAAGCAGTAGGAACAAAAAAAAAAAGAGAGATATGAAAGATATTGTCTGTGAATAGTGAAAGGGCCCACTCTGTAGATGCTGTGAAAAACTCAATTTCTCTGTTTCTCCTTTGGTTTCCTGAATTAGTTCCATCCACCTGTGTTGAAATGCACAAAGGCTCTACCCCATCTTCCACTCTTTCTTAGGGATGTTTAGAATCACCTACCATAGGCACTAGGACCAGAGTCCAATGTCTTGCCTGGTCTTCTACCATATGAAGATAACCACTTGACTGGAGCAGGCCCATAGCAAGCTTTGGAGGTTTTCTGGGGTGAAAACCAACAATCTAGGATCTTCTGTGGTCCGGTGCATATGGCTTTGGATTCTCCAAAGAACTGGAAAACCTGTAGATTCTGGAAGCAGCATGGCTATCGTCCCACCTCTCCTTTTAGCATTCATGTGGGGCAGTGAAACAATAACCCCAGTTGAAGACACCATTTTTGGAGAGCAACACCCCAGGCTCCTCATATCAGACTGTGTGCTCAGCTTCCTTTGCCTGGATTCATAGGTTGACAGATGCTCTTGTGAGATAGTTTATTTCCCTAACAGCCTCTGCCCTTTACTCATGAAGGTTCTTCTTCCTTTGCCTGTGACCTTAGGTAAATTTTTGTTTCAAATGAATACCCTACAATGAATACTACAAACTTGCTGGATTAATAAAAACTGAAATTTATTCTTCCACAGATCTGAAGGTGAAAGTCTGAAATTGAGATGTTTACAGAGCCATGTTCCCTCCAAAGGCTCTAGAAAGAGTCTTTCCTACCTCTCCAGCTTCTGATGGATCCAGGTGCTCCTGGGTCGTGGCTGTATTGGTCTAGTCTCTGTGTCTGCTTTCAAATGGCCTTCTCCTTTGCTCCTTGTGTGTCTTCCCCTTTTCTTTCTCTTATGAGAACACTTGTCATTGGATTTAGGATCCACTTGAATATCCCAGGATGTTCTTACTTGAGATCTTTCACTGTATTTGCAAAGACCCTTTTAACAAATGAGGCCACATTTATAGGTTCAGCTGTATGGGCATCTGTTTGGAAGATATCGATCAGCCCAATACAATTATCTTTACATAATTTCTATCAAAAATACTTACATAATTATTATTTACATAATTCTATACACAATTCTTTATCTATTTACATAATTTTTTTCTTTATATAATTTCTATCAAAAATATTTTCCCCAAAGTTGCTAATCATTAATCAAATTCCAGAAGAACAACCAGGACTATGGCTCACAGAGGCAAGGTCACCTTCTACCATGTTGCTAGGAACATTGTACTTTCCCAATTATTGAAACTCAAGATATTGTGATCTCTATGCTCCAAAGAGAGATTCTCCATACTGTCTTTATCACACTAAGAATATTACCAGGGACTAGGTCCCTTGGAGTTTTACTTTCATGGGTTGCCATAAAAAATATAGCAGCAAGCAACTCAGCAGATCCAATGACATATATCTCTAATTTTAATTTAGGATTTGACAAACCCAATCATTTCACATGTGTCTGTCCATTTCATCAAGCCAGGCACAACTGCCATTAAGGTAGAAAAATGGTCAAAGTCTTTCTTGGAATGTCGCAGTGCAATGGACTTTACTCTGAGCACACTCCCAAAAGATCTTGCTTTCTTCTCCTAGTTCCTCCACTTACTGGCTGATTTTGGAAAGGTTTCTTTTTTTCTATGAATTTCAAGCTCCTATCTCTAAAATAAAGATTAGTCTATAACAGAGGTTGGCAAATTACAGCCTATAGAACAGATCTGGTTGTTTTTCATAAATAAAGTTTTATTGGAACACAGCCATGCCCGAGTTATTTGTTTATGGATCCTCTAAGGCTGCTGCCATGATACAACAGCAGAGCAGTTGTGGAAGATACATAATGGCCTACAAAAGAAAAATATTTACTATATAGCCCTCTGTAGAAAAGCATACCACCATTGGACCGACATCAGGATCTCTCAGGTCCCTTCCAGCTGTGCTATTTTGTTGTTTTCTCTGTGGACCTAAGCCTTCCTTGCAGGCTTACTAAAATCTCATGGTGCCATGGGGAATGAGCTGAAGAGGACAAGGGGAAACTAAAGCAATGCACTGTCAGCCTTATAGCCAACAATGTCACCCCATCTGGGCCAGCTCCCAAGGGTTGTGGTGTCTAGAAAGCCAGCCCCCAGGAAGACCCCATCCTCCTCAGGCGCTGCCCCTCTAATAGGCAGGAAAGCAGAGATCCCGTAAGGCCTCCAGACCTGGGGGCTCCCCTCGGTTCTCAGCCACCTAAGGACACTCATTCTTCATGGCAGAAGGTCAGCCATTCCCACTGTGCTCTGTCACTATCCAAACCAGAACAAGCCCTCCCTTCCACCCACAAACCTCTATCTCCTTCACTCTCCTCTCTTATTTGTTAAACAAATCCTGATATGCCTTTTTAGGCTGCTCTTGAATTTTATGGCAACATATAATAAACATCTGACTGCTTTTATTTCTGTTTAACTTTTATCTTGAATGTCTCTGCTGTTTCAAACCAAATATTTATAGCATCACACAGCCACTGTAATTTCATTCCTCACCGATATTGTCACTCCCTCCTGCTTGTGTTCCCCCGCCCATTAGAGTCTGGGGAATGTTGGGGCAAGTGGTCCTTTTGCCCCCAAAGGGCTCCCATCTCAAGGTCTGGGTCTTTGGGCTTTTAGACCAGCAGACAATATTGCAGGCAGTCCTGGCTCCCAGCTTGGAGTTAGGCTACTCCAAAGGACCAGAGGGTTTTCTGGAATTTGCATCTTCATGGCTCAGTGTGGAGCTGGTCCTGACTGTGGGAAGAAAGTCCACAGAGTCCGGGATACCCTGCCTTGTTCATTATGGAGCACTGTTGGGGCATTTGCACATACTTGAAATCTCTTTCCCCCTTTGTCTCAGCCTTGGAGCACACTTCCTGGTCCACCTAGGCCTGCCCCATGTCTTCACACCCATCAGAAAGGGCTCTCAGTACCACGGAAGATCTTGTCTTCAGCCAGGGTATCTTATCCCTCCAGGCCTGCAGTAGTCAGCTTTCTATCACTATAATCAGTACATGAGATAATCAACTTGTTAAGACAAAAGATTCATTTTGGCTCACAGTTTTATAGGCTTGGCCCTGCTGCTTTCTTTTTTCAGGTCTGTGGTAGCACTGGCACTTTATTGTGGGAGTGCCTGACAGAGGAAAGCTACTTATACCACTGCCAGGATGCACAGAGAGGGGAAGAAGGAGCTAAGGTGTGCCTTCAAGGACACACCTCAAAGACCTAGAGATCTCCCACGAGGCCCCAAAGCACCACCCTGGGGACCAAGCCTTTAACAAATGCACCTGTGGGGACATTCCAAATCCAAACTAGAACAGGGTCCAAAAGGCCCCTTACAGAATATCTTTCCAGGCCGACGGCCTGAAACTTTTGCACCACACTCAGGGAAGAGTGACACTCAGAAGTTGAAGTCTGAAAACCTCTTTCCCCTCCTGAGCCTCAGTTTCCACATATATACAATGGGAGTCATAACACCTTCCCAGCTTGACTTTCAGTGTTGCCTTGAGAATTCTTAGAGGATGAATGAAGGAATTCTTTGTATGCTGCAGCTCTTTGTTCCATAAAGAAGGAGAGACGTCCTAGCCCCTTGGGGCGCAGGTGTGAGTCCATCAAAAGAAATAGCAAGGTGTTGTTCATCTTCCTTGGGTTCTTGGGTCGCTGGAACTGGAGAAATCTCCTTCAATCTCCTGGGCTGCCTTTTCTCCTCCCATCTGCCTCAATCTGCATAAATCCCACTGGACTCTGCACATTGCTTTGTGTTGATGAATCAGCCTCATCAGCCAGTCCTTGGCCTGTTCCTCACTCCCCAGGGGACTCATCACTCCAGGTGAGCTTGCAAGTAGACCCTTACACAGCAGAGAACACTCCACAGATAATCAACGTGCTCTTCCTTCCTGACATGGTTTGCACCTGGTTAAGCCTGCACATTTTAGCTCTCAGGTCATCCACAGGGAGGTCTCACATGGACTTTGATGAGCATCTTCCACCTGTTTGTGAAAACCTTCTGATACGTAAAAACCATCCTGAGACAAGTTGTACATAATGGCCATGCATCTAATTCATATTTACCATACTTAGTCCAAAAATCTGACATCAGAAATGCTATAATATCTGACACTTATGGGAACCATTAATGCCACAAATAGAAAACTCCACACTACAAAACTTTGTTTCATGCACACAATTATTTAGAATGTTGCATATAATCATCTTCAGGCTATGTGTAGGTATATTAAAAAATAAATTTTATATTTTATATTTAGACTTAGGTTGTATCCCCAAGATAGATCATTAGGTATGCATATAAAACTTTTTGTGCCCCAAAGTTCTAAACTATGAAATACTTCTGGCACAAAGCATTTCATGTAAAGTATACCCAAATCTGTATCTGAGGTTCTCAGAGTTTGGTAGACCTCCCCCAAATGTCTTCATCTCACACCTTCCCACTCATAGAGTCATCCTTCTACAGTCCCAGTGGAAGGTCATTGTTGTGAACAAAAATGTTAGTGTTCTTTTTAAATTTGTATGCTGAATTCCTGACCTCAAATATAATGATGCCAAGAAGTTAGATCTTTTGAAGGTGATTATATCACAAAGGTATAGTTATTATAAGTGGTATTAGTGTCCTTATAAAAGGGACCCTAGACAGCCAGGCATGGTGGCACACGCTTGTAATCACAGCATTTGGGAGGCTGAGACATAAGGATTGCAGTTTGTGGACAGCCTCACCTACTTAGTGAGGCCCTTTGCAACTCAGTGAGACCCTGTTTCAAAATAAAGACTAAATAATAGGGCTGAGGGTGTAGCTCTAAGATAGAATGCCCCTGGGTTCCATCCCCAGTACAGAAAAAAAAATGTGGCTGGGGGTATAGATCAGAGGTAGAATGCCCCTGGGTCCCATCCCCAGTATCACAAAAAAACAATAAAAAATAAATACATAAATAAATAGGACTCTAGAGACCTCTTTTGTTTTCTTTCTACCATGTAAGGATACAATGAGAAACCAACAGTCTACAACATGAAAGAGGGTCACTGTCAGCATCTGGACCATGCTAGCATCCTCATCTTGGGTTCTCAGCTACCAGAGTTAGATGAAGCAAGATGCTTCTCCTTTGTCATAGATACCCAAACAGATGATAACCACCCTCCATCTGTACCAAAGATTTTCAAACACTAGCACTGAGCCAGCCTCTATGGGAGGTTACACCAGTTGGGTTAGTTTGGCCACTTGCCATGTTAAATTCTAGAACCCAGTGCCAGCTAGATGAAGGGGAAAATGGATGTTCTTGTTTACCTAACTGAAAAGCCCAGGAGTCATTTATTTTCAAATGTAACTTGGTCCAGGAACTCTAGTGATGTTACCTAAAAGAGATATTTTACTGGTAATAAACTGGGCAGCATGTGGGGCAAAAGGATTTTTCATACATTGCTGGTAGTAAATAAATTGGCACAGCCGGGCATGGTGGTGCACGCTTGTAATCCCCACGATTGGGAGGCGGACACAGGAGGATCATGCAGGTTCAAAGCCAGCCTCGCTGGCTTAAGAGACCCTGTTTCCAAATAAAAATATAAAAAATAGGTGTCTGGGAGTGTAGCCCGGAGGTAGAAGGGTTTACAGGAACCCCAGTACCACAAATAAATAAATAAATAAATAAATAAATAAATAAATAAATAAATATAAATAAATAAACTGGCACAACCACTTAGAAAAATTGCTGGGTGTTACCTACTTATGTTGAATAAATATATACCCTGTCCAAAGCATTTCCATTTTTAATTCTGAACCCTATGAAAATAAATGCTTGTGTCCACCAAAAGAAGAAATATGTAAAAAACTCATCACACCTTTAATTATTGTAATAGCCCCAAACTAATGACAACTTCAGTGTCCATTAATAGTAAAATAGGTTAAAGTGGAATCTATTCATCTTAGGAAATACTATACAGCAATACACAAGAGACCATTACTAAGATAACACGCAACATGGGTAAATAATAGCATAATGTATGAGTGAAAGGGTCTAGGCACAAGTAGTATATAATTCATGAGACATATATTTTATGAAGTTCAAAAGTAGTTTTATTTGGGGTATTCTAACTGGAAGGAAAACTTCTACAGTGTTAAAATGTTCTATATTGTCTGGGTGATGATTCACAGGTGTATAGTTATGTAAAACTCCATTGAGTTACACAATTGAGACTTTTACACTTTTCTATAGGTAAACAATTCCACAATAAAAATATCATAAGAAAAATTATGAAATGAAATGAAAGAAAGCCATGTTTCTCTATCTCTTGGTTCTACTTCATTATTGAGGGGTGGCCCCCAGAAGATGGCAGAGTGGTCAGCAGTGGCCCATGGTTGACATCCATGTGTCAACAGTCTCAGTGAAAAGAAACTCTTCAATAGCCCTAGGAAGTGATGCAACCTTTCTTTGTCCCAAACTTGCCTCGCCAGCCTTGGATCATAGGACAACCTGGAGCTAGGGGTTTGAACCAGGTACACTCCAACCACATTCTGCAAGGTGGGGAGGGGTATGAGTTCCCAAAGTACAAATGCGGTATGGATCCCACAAGGAGAGTTAATAAACACTTGGAAGGTACTAAGTGAAAGAAAAAACACAGAGGCAGTACATACACATATATACCTGAGCATATGTATGTGGGCATGTGTACAAGTATATGCAAATCTTCATGCACACTGATACATCAGGGTCTAGTTACCACACATTCAGTGCTGTAGAGCCCATTTAGGAATGGAGGACTATTTCCCCACCTGCTGGGAGAGTCTTCATCTGACAGTCCTCCATTGTCATCTATTTTCAGGAATCGCTTCATTTGGAAAGCACTGCCTAGACCAGGTCATACTCAGGGCCCTGAAGGTCACCATACAAGACTCACTGGCAAGCATTTGAAGGCCCACCTTACCAGGCTGACTGAGACCTTGCTGAGATTGCACCGTAAGCCAGATGCTCTCTCCGCTCAACTTGCCTCTTTCCCTTTCCTATCAGGTTGATCCCAAGAGTATTTCCTCATACATTCAGCACAGTAATCTCTATCTCAGAGATACTTTCCAGAGAATCCAACCTGTTATAGGAGCCAATCACTCTTCTGTGTGCAGGACCATCCCTTTTCTTGAAGGCATCACCACCTAATGCAATTACATTTGTAACACCTGAAGTTTGGAAGGCCATGTTCAAACTACAACCCTCTTTACTTGTGATTACTGTGAGAACAATTAAATCCTAGTTATATACATGAAGCCAAGGTGGAGAAGACCAGAAACAAGAGATGAAAAGAGAGAGAAATGGATGCCTGATAAGTTTGCTCCGATATCAGAAGCCATGGCCATCTATAGTTTCCATGTATGTGAACTGATAAATTCCTCTTTTCTTTCCTTGAGCCAATTTGCATTAAATTTTTGTGACTTGCATATGAAAAGGTCTCAATTGTTATAGAATTTATGAATGTAAGTGATGAGAGGAACTTGGCTTTGCTCCAGTAATAAATATAAAATGAAATAATTTGTACCCACTAAACCTATAACAAAGCCAACCCAAACCTGTAATTGAGAGCTTTCTTGTCTAGGACAAGAGTGAACAGTCACTACTCTAATGTCTTTCTGATTCCTTTAAGGAACAGCCATCCCACTACTTGTCTGCCTTTCTTAACCCCATCCTTGATCATCATTAGGCTATAAGACAAGGGTCAGGAAAATATAGCTCATAGGCAAAATCTGGCCTGCCACCTGTTTTGATATAACTCATGAACTAAGAATGATTTTTTACATTTTTAACTGATCTGAGGAAAAGATTAATATTTTGTAGCATGTAAAAATTACACTAAATTTACATTTCAGTATCCATAAATAAAGTTTTATTGGAACACAGCCATGTTTATCTGTTTATGTATTGTCTGCGGTTGCTTTCTCACTATTACAGCAAGGTTGAGTAGTTGTGACAGACCCTGTATGGCCCACAAAGACTAAAATATTAACTATTTGGCCTTTACAGGAAACATTCTCTGGACCATCACTGAGAATTTGTAGAAGAGGGACCTTCACAGTTTAAAATCTAGCTTTGAGTCCCTGAGTCACCAACAATGAAAAGTTTTTCTCGCTAAATAATTTTACATAGTTTCTCAAATTTTAGACAGCAAGCATATCAGGATATGGAAACATTTTTCAAATTGTTTCTAGGACCTAGCTTTGAGCCATTCATTATTCCTGTGATAAGACTTTGAAACACGAAAACAAAAATGAAATGTTAAATTAGAGCCCTGACCAATTTCAATAAAAATAATTATAGAAAATGTAAAGTTGTTATTTTTTAAATGAAATATATCCAAGTTTTTGTAGAGCAAGATTGTGCAGGCATCGGGAGTGATGGAGTGGTCTCAGTGCAAATGTTTGCTCAGGAGAGCATTTGACTCAGGATCTGATTTGTAGGCTTATGCTTGAGTTCCAGTTCCAGACTTCAAGACATGGAAATTCTTTGTGCTTTAGATTCTTTCTGTTCAAGATGGGACAATAAGAGTTTACCTTCTGGGAGTTATGAGTATTAAATCAGTTGACATTTAGGTATTCAGATATTTTGGCTTTTCTCATCATCTCTCACTCTGTGTACAAAAATAATTTTAATGGCTTATTTGCTCATGTATCTTGTA
Organism: Muscardinus avellanarius; assembly: GCF_963383645.1. NCBI lineage: Eukaryota > Metazoa > Chordata > Mammalia > Rodentia > Gliridae > Muscardinus > Muscardinus avellanarius. The sequence goes on from NC_137796.1 coordinate 42,809,957, forward strand.
ATCACTGACAGAGTAATTCACAAGTAGAGTGAATCAGAGATCTTAATTATTTCCTTCAGGTTTCAAACTGATAGAACTCGTTTTATACTCTGGTATATGAAAAATGAATAATGAGGTACTTGTGTTGCATCTGTCAAGCCTCCATGAGTGAGCCAACCATCAGGTACCAAATGGCTTCCTATTTCATCTAGCCACCAAAACTAGTTTTTTAAGGTTCCCAATACCTACATATTGTCGAGGATCTAACAATCCACTCTTTGCATCTTACTTGATCTCTTAACAGCGTTTAGAATAACTTTTGAGATCCTCCTTCTTGACATTTTCTTCATGTGGCTTAGAGAACAGGCCTCACTGCATTTCCTCCTAAACTGGTCAATCCAACTTTTATTTTTTTTATTGGCTGTCTCTCTTGTTCTTCCCAACCTCTTCCTGCTGCAGCTCTGCAGGGCACACGCTTATTTTCATCTTTCAGGGTCACACCTCAAGTCACCTCACACCACCCAAATTTGGTTACTTCCAAATTTCCGATCCCACTCAAGTCTCTCTTTTAAATGGCAGACCTTTATGTGCAACCGCTCTTTGGGTATATCATCTCTTAGGCATCTCAGGAGTGCCATGTGTAAAAACTAACTCTGACTTTTTTTCTTCAGAACTTGATCTTTTCTGACTTTCCCATATTATCAAATGACCTTGAGTGTGTGCTTGAAAGAAAAAATAAATCAAGGATTCTTGTATTAGCCAGTTTTCCATTGCTATGATGAAATACGTGAGAAACTCAATTTCAGAAAGCTACTCACCTTACCTCATGGAGGTCAGGAGAAGAGAGAGAGAGAGAGAGAGAGAGAGAGAGAGAGAGAGAGAGAGAGAGGTGCCAGGAACCCAATATTTTCCCAAGGCACACTTGTAGTGACTCCACTTCCACTGAGCCTCATCTCTTAAAGGTTTTATTGCCTCCCCACAGTGACACATAGGCCTTTAGCGTATGGCATGTTGAACAGTTCGGGCCAAAACCATTAGAAAGGAAGTTTGATGTTTCCAGACTGAGTAACTTGGTAAATGCCATATGTTATACTATGGCTATATATGTTGTATATGTTATACCTGGGATCGCTCAGTACCTCTCATTAGATGGAGGTACAAATATGAATATAAATATACATACACCTATGAATGGATACAGATTTGTTTATGGTCTCTCTTTCTCCCCCACAAAGAAATGAATTCCCTGACAAGAGAAAAGTTAAGCTATGTACTGAGAAACTACAAAGGATAGAAAGGACCAGTAAATAGTAAATATATAATATGCCTTGAGGACTCACTAAATTTGTAGAATAAGGATGCTCCCTGATCCACAGAATGAGAATGCTCCTTGAGTCACAAAATAAGTAAGAATGAAACTTAGAACTTAGACAAGACTGTATTTTAAAGCACATCTCTTGGCTGAGACAATGTATTCCCACATATGCTGTTTTTACTGCATTCTGAGATAAATGATAGATGGTAGATGATAAATAGATAGATAATGATAGATAATAGATGTTAGAATTGGTTCAAATGACAGACATGTAAACAGATGTTTGTTTTAACTATTCCAAAGACCATGCTTATTTTCTAAAATTTTTACTTCACAAATGCTTGCATGTCAAGTAGATGCATTCAAGTTATCAAAACTTGCCTGAGAGGCAGGGAGAAGAGTGTCTCTATCTCTTAGAGTGATGAGAAACTATTACCTTTATCATGTGGTAAGTTCTTGGTGTGCTCTGAGACAACATGAGGAACAATGTACAATGCCTGCACTCAGGGAGCACAAAGTCAAGAGAGCAACCAGATTGGAAAGGAGAAAGTGACAATGCGCATGCATGAGCGTGCGTGCGTGCGTGTGTGTGTGTGCGTGCGTGCGTGCGTGCGTGTGTGTGTGTGTGTGTGTGTGTGTTACTGGGGATAGAACCCAGAATCATTCTACCTCCAGGATACACTCCCAGCCCTATTTTATCCTATTTTATTTTTTTATTTGGAAACAGAATCTCACTAAGTTACTGAGAGCCTCACTAAGTTGCTGAGGCTGGTCTTAAACCTGTGATCATCTTGTCTCAACCTCTCGAATACTAGGATTACAGGCATGTGCCACTGCACTTAGTGTAACATTGTCTGATGGAAAGCTGATGTAATCTACAAAAAGGCTAATACAGCATAAATTTATCAAGATTGTTGAATATGAGAGCAATATATCATAATTGAAAAATACCATTTACAATAACACCCAAAATATTAAATACTTAGGGGCACATCTAATGGATGTGAAAGTCTTACAAACAGACAAAAAATATTGTGAGATAAATTAAAGATCTAAATAAATGAAGACATACAGACCTCATTCATGGGTTGGAAAAGTCAACATTATTAATATCCCAGTTCTCATCAAAATTTATTTAATAATATCTTGATCAATCAAAATTTTAACAAGGTATGTATAGAAGTTGGCAAGCTGAGTCTATAATTTATTTAGAAATTCAAAGGACCTGGAATAGATAAAACAATTCTGAAAAAGAAGAAGAAAGGTGAAAAGTGCATAATATCTGATTTGAGGAATATCATAAAGCTACAGTAATCAAAATGACATGGTATATCCATAAAGATGGACAAAAGTAGATGTGAAGAATGGAATATAAAAACTCAAAAATAAATTTTTGAGTTTGAATATAGAGACAACTTCATTTTTCAAATGGGCATAAACAATGCACTAGAGGGAGGATAACTTTCTCAACAAATGGAATTAGAACAACTGCATGTTCATATGCAAAAAATAAACTTGGACTTATATTTTATACCACATGAGAAATCAACTCAAAATAAGATATAAACGTAAAAGTACAAAATTTCTAGAAGAACACATAGAAGAAAGTCTTGATACTGGGTTAAGCAAAAACTATCTTACATACAACACCAGAGCACAAATACACAGAAAAATAAACCTATAACTTGTACTTTATCAGAATTTTTGCCTTTCAAAAACACACTGTTAACCGGGCGTGGTGGCGCACGCTTGTAATTCCCGCGCTTGGGAGGCGGAGACAGGAGGATCGCGCAGGTTCGAAGCCAGCCATGCTGGCATAAGAGACCCTGTTTCCAAAAATAAAAATAGGTCTGGGAGTGTAGCGCAGAGGAAGAAGGGCTTCCAGGAACCCCAGTACCACCAAAAAAAAAAAAAAAAAAAAAAAAAAAAAAAAAAAAAAGAATGTAAAGGAAAGCCACAGGCTGGTAGAAAACATTTGCAAAATAAATGTCTGATTTTTAAAAGACTTGTATTGATAATATCTAAAGAACTCTCAAAATTAGTAATAAGAAAACAACATACTAAAAGTGGACAAAATATTTGAAGAGACGCTTCACCACAGAGGCCATGTAAATGGCACATAAGCCCCTGAAAATATGCTCTATATCATTATTTACTAGAGAAATTTAAACCACAAGATACCATTGCACATCTATTTGAATGACTAAAATAAACAAGGATAAATCATAGCCAACTGTGAAAGAACTAGAAGGATTGTGTGCTGATCATAGAATGAACTATGTTCAAATACTTTGTTTTTATTTAATATGCTTTTATTGGTGCATTGCAATCTCACATCATAATGAAATTCAGAATGATAGGAACATTTTCCACACAGTTCTAGGTGAGCTTTCCCCTGTCTCCCACTTTATTCTCTCCCCTTCCCTGTACATGATATTGAAATTGGAGATCAGTGTTAAAGTTCCTCAGAAGACTGGGAATGGAACCTCCATATGATCCTGTTGATAATTTTATATATGTACATAGCATCCATGAAGTATTTCCTTCATCAGTTCTCCTTCCTCCTTCCTCTTAATCCTTTCCATTACTCCACTGGGGTTTCTCCTCTTTTATCTGGAGTAACTTTTATATATCAATTAGTCCCTATGTCCATATATGGTGGAAAACATATGACCATTTATTTTCTGTGACTGGATAATTTCACTTAGCACAGTCTTACCTAGATCTACCAATATTCTTGTAAGTGACATAATTTTATTCTCCATTCTCTATAGCTGAGTAGATAGTCCCATCATAAATATGAGCATCCCATCTTATAATTTCGTAATTCACTCATCTGTTGATGGACACCTAGGCTAGTTCCATAATTTGACTATTGTGAATTGTGCTGCTATAAACATAGATATGTATGTATCACTATAATATTCTGATTTGACTTCCTTTGAAAAGATACCAAGGAGTGGTATAGCTGGGTCACATGGTATATCCATTCCAAGTCTTCTGAGGAATGTTCACACTGATTTACAATGTGGCTTCACACTATTTGCAATCCCACCAACAGTGGATGAGTTTCAATTTCCCCACATCTTTTATTCCCCACATTTATTGTTGTTTATATTCTTGATGAGTGCTATTCTAATGGAGGTTAAATGGAATCTCAGTGTAGTTTTGACTTGCATCTCCCTGATTGCTAATGATATTGAACATTTTTCATATAGTCATTGGCCATTTATATTTCTTCCTTTCTGAAGTGTCTATTTAGTTCAATTGTTCATCTGTTGATTGGATTATTTATTTTGTAGTGTTAAGTCTTTAAAATTTTTAGATATTTTAGATATTAATCCTTCATCAGAGAAGAAGCTGGCAAAGATCTTTTTCCATTCTGTAGACTCCCTCTTTAGACTCTTGAGAGTTTTTTTTTTGCTGCACAGAAACTTAATGCCACCTCATTTTATTAATTCTCATTTTAATTTATTGAGCTTTGGTAGGTCTTGTTGAGGAAGTTTCTATCAGTGCCTACATGTTGAAGCATTGGTCCTATGCTCTCCTCTACCAATTACAAAGTCTTTGGTCTAATTTTCAGGTCTTTGATCCATCTCCAGTTGACTGTCATGCAGGGAAAGAGGCTGGGGTCTAATTCTACTTTCTACAAATGGAAAACACCATTTTTTCAATACCATTTGTTGAAAAGACTGTCATTTCTCCAGTGAATGTTTTTGGCACTTTGTCAATAATCAACTGTCTATAAGTGTATAGATTTGATTTTGCATCTTCTATTCTGTTCTATTGGCTTATGTATCTATTTAATGCCAATATAATGCTGTTTTATTATTATAGTTCTGATGCCTCCTGCATTGTTCTCATTGCTCAGAATTTCTTTGGCTATTCCAGATTTTGTATTTCCATATAAATTTTAGGATTTTCTAGCTCTATAAATAATGACATTAGTATTTAATAGGGATTGTGCTTAATCTATAGATTATTTTTATAGAATGACCATTTTGATATTTATCCTGCATATCCAAGAGTGTGGTGAGATCTATCTTTTCATTTGCTAAGATCTTCTTCAATTTTTTTCTTTATTGTTTTATAATTTTCATTGTAAAATATTTCCATCCTTTGTTAGTTGACAAGTTGACAGTTTCTTAAAATTTAAGCCCACATCTACCATTGACCCAGCCATTCAATTCATGGGTATTAAGCAAGAGGAAATAAAATATACATCCACACAAAGATGTAAACATGAATGTTCATAAGAGCTTTATCTACAATTGCCTCAAGTTGGGAATGACTCAAATGCTTGCCAACAGATGAACAGTATGGTAAAAACATACAAAAATCAGTATGGTAAGGCCGGGCGTGGTGGCGCACGCTTGTAATCCCCGCGCTTGGGAGGCAGAGACAGGAGGATCGCACAGGTTCGAAGCCAGCTGCGCACGCTGGCTTAGGAGACCCTGTTTCCAAATATAAAATGTAAAAAGAGGTCTGGGAGTGTAGCCCGGAGGTAGAAGGGCTTCCAGGAACCCCAGTACCACCAAAAAAAAAAAAATTAGTATGGTAAATACATACAATGAAATAAATAAATAAATAAATATGAGTAATTGAAATATGTAACAAGCATGAATGAATCTTGAAACAATTATGCTGAATGGAAGGCGTCATACAAAACAGGGGATATACCATAAGATTCTGTTTATATAAAACTCTAGAAAATGAGATTTAATTTCTAGTGACAGATGGTAGATTAATGGGTGCCTGGGGATGAAAGAGTGGAAGACATAGATTACCAAGGGGCAACTTTTGGAGATGATGTGTTCTTTTACTGATTGTAGTGATAATTCCATGGATGTACACATATGTCAAAGCTTATCGCATAGATCTTCCCATTTTATTTATTTATTGTAAGTCAATTATACCTTCATGAAAATTTTTTAAAAGTCTCATGAGGAAAACCATCAACCTGCCCAGTATAGTTAAGACTATGCCAACTGCTGGGAAGAAAACAAGGTTCAAATCTAGATGAACACTTGGCAGTAGAGGCTGACATGGATCTAGGGATACATAGAGGGCACCACATCAGTTGTTTTCTGTAAAGGCATATTTGGGTGGACCCAAAAAGCGTTAACTTTGTGAAAATCTGGGAAATAAGAGGAAGTGGAGAGGAGGAAAAACATCCCTAAAATAGGGAGAAGCTTATAGAAGGTGTTGAACCAGAGTGGGATATACCCCTCTCAGTATAGAAGGGAAGCTCTGATGGCTAATTTTAGGTGGAATTCCACACAGCTAATAAAAACTATCTTTCTGGATGTGTCCATGACATTTGAATCAATGGATTCAGTAGAGAAGATCTGCTCTCACCTAGTTGAGAATTTTCCATCCAATTAGTTGAGGGTTAGAATTTAAAAAAATGAGAACAGCTGTGTTCTCTCTCTGCTTGAGCGGGAACACCCATCTCCTCCCATTCCTCCCAATCATGGACATCAGAGCTCCTGGTTCTATGGTCTTTGGACTTGTAATAAATTAGATCACTGTCTTTCACTGGATGGCAGGACTTCTCAGTCTCCATAATAATGGGAGCCAATTTCCATAACAAATCTCCTCTTATGTCTCTAAATGTGTATCTATACCTATTTATGTCTCAATTGGCCCATCTCTATCTCCTGTTAGTTCTGTTTCTCTAGAGAATTCTAATACAAAATCTATAATGTATGTCACTTTGCTAATCACATATGCCACTTTACTCAATTTATTGTTCTCTCTGTTCAAAGAGAGCATAGGGGAATAAAAAAGTAAAACAATGGGTGTTCAAAATCTGTGGCTTTCTTGAATTACCCTGAAGTTCTCTACTGCTCTGCGATAAAAAACCACCATAAACTAACATATCCATATTCTTTACAATGACTGAATTCACCCATAACTTGAGTAGGCAAGTCCACTGAGAAGCTGATCTGGGAGAGAGAACATGACTGGCTTGAAAGGAGTAGACACGATGACCGACACAATACCCATAGTTGCTCAGCTGTGTCAGGTGTCTTCTGAATGCTACTTAACCACTCCAGTGTGGAGAGTCTACATTATGGATCAATTCTTATTCTAACCTCCAGGCTTGGGAAAACAGTGAGTGAGACTATGAAAACAGTAGTTTTTTGGGAATAATAAATGGCATTTAAGTGCAATAGGTGTTCACCAAAATACATTGTCCCTGGGAATGGCCATCTGCCCTGGAGGCTATGGTAGCCCCTTGTCAGGTTGTGGGAACACCTGTGAGAGTGAGCTATAGTCTTCTACCACCCCCACTTACTTAGAATTCCCTGGGAAGCTATGTCCTTCTTAGAGATGGGATCCTCATTCACTGACTGACTGAAGGCAGGGTAATTCTGTGCTGTCATTTGGCTTCCAGGACTCTTTGTGGGATGAGGCTGAGGCTAAACTCCAGCTGCATCCATAGCTTTGCTTGGCTTCATCAGCTCTCTCTTGCTTCATACACACCTAACATTTCCCAAGAGCAAGCACATCCTCAATAAATCAGGGGCATAAAAGTCTCAGGCAGTCTGCTTTTGGGGAAGCCTAAACCCCCCCAACTCCTAGTCGTATGTGTGTGTGTGTGTGTGTGTGTGTGTGTGTGTGTGTGTGTGTGATTGAATCCAGGGACATTCTACCTCAGAGTCACACCCTTACCTCTGTTCATAATATATATTTTGTTTATGGTACTAAGGATGGAACCCAGGGGCATTCTACCTCCAAGCTACATCCCCAGATCTTCTTGTCTCAGCATGTACCACAATGCCTCACTCAGTTTTTATTTTTTTTATTTTGAAATAGGCTCTTGCTGAGTTGCTGAGGGCTTCACTAAGTTGCTAAGGCTGGTCTCAAACCTGTAATCCTCCTGTCTCAGCCTCCAAAAAAGTAGAATCATAGGCATGAGCTCCAACACTTGGCTTCCTGGAATCTTTTTCTTTTTCTTTTCTTTCTTTTCTTCTTTTCTTTTTTTCTTTTCTTTTTTTTTTTTTGGTGGTACTGGGGTTCCTGGAAACTCTTCTACCTCCAGGTTACACTCTTAGACCTATTTTACATTTTATTTGGAAACAGGGTCTCTTAAGCCAGCCTCTGGCTTCGAACCAGCGCGATCCTCCTGTCTCCGACTCCCAAGTGCAGGGATTACAAGCGTGTGCCACCACGCCCAGCCTGGAATATTTTAATGGCAGTTTTCAAGGATTTCCCTGCAAGCCATCCCATCTCAGTTCTGTCGCGATGACCCCAGTGTCTCCTTTCCCAAATCTGCCTTGATACACTGAGGCATCTAGGGCTTGGGACCTGGCTTATTCCTAGATGTTTTGTTCACACTCTCTTTAAAAAAAAAAAAAAAAACATTCTCAATAGCTTTAATTTAATCAAAACATTCTTGACTGAGATCATTAAAGCCTCTGAGAGAGGCATTTAATTCTAAATTCACTATATCCACGGCGTAGCAGTTGAGTAACTGAAAAATCAACTTTATGTCATAATAGTTTGTTAGAATGTTTGTTTACTCTTCATCTGAGACACGCTAATTAAAACAAGAGGCCTTCACAAGCAATCCAGTTAGCAAATAGGATGGGTTAATAGATAAAGAATGGTTGGTAATTAAGGAAAGCCCATATCCCCACCCACATGGACAGGGTTTTAGGGAGAGACTGAGGAAATCCCCTTGGGCCATGGCTGTTCACTAAGATTATACAATGTGCATTTCTTTGTCCATCTACTCTCTCATCAATGAGTTTTATGAGTCTCCAAGAAACATTTATCTTTGTTGAGTCTAATCAGTACGAGCTCTTCTTGAATTCATCTTGAAGGCAAGTGATTAAGGACACTTGTGAATCTCCATTTTGCTAAGACAGAGCCATTCCTACTCCCCACAGTCATGGCTAGAACCATGTGATCCCTACTCCCACCAGCACTAGCTCCCCTTATAAGAGGTGGAGTGTTCTGGAAGGTCCAGCAATCATGCCTGGCTATATCAGCTGCAAGTGACCCAGCTGGCCTCACACCTTCCTGTACATATACCACTCATGTTCCAGAAGTCAGAGTCAGGAAGTCTCCTTGCCTACTGAGAGCTCAGGAACATCTCCAAACATACATACTTCAGGGCCTGGGTGCATTTTGTATTTTAAATACAAAATTGCAGGCTTTTGTCCCCTTCCAGTGTGGCTTTCCACACCATCTGGCCATGTCTGCCTTTATTTGTTATCTCACATTCGCAAACAATTTTTCTCTACTTCCCTGCCTCACAAGTCCAAGGCCAATTACCCAATATCCTGCTCTCATCCTGCCCAGGAACTTTCCCTTGTGGCACTTTTCTCTCCCTTTTTACCCTCAATCATGCAGATCCTTCTCTCTCTGCTCTCCCCCACCCCTGGCTCAGGGCCAGGACTCCTTGTTTTTACATCAACTCCAAGATGGCAAAATGAGAAAAAATCATAATGACTTCACTTTAAAGGAAGGAAACTGAGGCAGAAAGATGTGACTGTAGCATTGTAATATTGCTGGTTAGAAGTCCAACCCAAGGTCATGTTGCTATTTTCAATGTCTATCCCACATTAAGACACAGTTAAGCATGGTCTGATTCCAACCGTATTTTTCATCTTTGTAGCCCCTACATTTTGTGCATTCTCTTATGCTTAGTTTAGGGAGATGTCATGGTTGTAGTTATGGCATTTTTGAATTATAAAAATATAAGGTGCTGTAATAAAATGATGAAAAGGTCTTATTTCGATACAAAATTTGAAAATATATGAACATCAAAAATTACGTTACTGTGAATACATTGGTCTTCAATCCGGTTCATTTTTTACATGAGGACTTTGAGAAGATCTTAAAACTTGTTATAATTGAAGTGAACAAGGATCCCAAGAGTCCTGTAAGGCCACAGATTGCATTAATTATGCCTGCTGCCTCCCACAGACCCGACACAAAGAAGTGTTCAGTAAATGTTGGGCAGAGAATGAGATAAGTAAATGAACACTTTCACTCTGAGCACTTGTAGATTCTTAGCCTAGAGCTGACCCTAGGCACAGGCCTGCAGCTTCTCCATGACTGGCAAAAGGACACTCCTGTGACCCTTAGATCCTTTCTTGGAGGGTCTATGATTCAAAGGGTCACAGTTGTTGGATTCCCAGTGACGAACACAGGCTCAATTCTGGAGGTCTGGATACCAAAAGGAAGAGGAAGATGGACCATATGTAGCCCAACCTTTAAGAGTTGAGCCAGGAAAACTAGGATGGAAATATGCAGGAAGCAGCCCCAGGCCAGGGATGTTTTCTGCCTTCTTATCACCTTTAGGGAAAGTTAGTTCTGGAACCTCAGCCTTTTCTCTCCAGGAAACCCTGGGTTTGTAGCTTCCATAAGCTTGTGCCTGCTAGTGACCCATGAAGCCACACTGGACTGACACTTGAATCTGTATGCCTCTTCATGCTCACTAGTACTTATCGAGTGATCAATGCATGTTAGGTTCTACCCTAAACACTTCACAGATATCTTGTTTGATTTTCTCAATAACTATATAAGGAAAATATCATTCCTATTTCGCAGATGAGAAAACTGAGGCCCTGAGAAGTAAAGAGTTAGTACCCAAAGTTGTTTTGTGATCTGGAAAGCACTGAGCTGTCTGCTGTCTGCCCCTCCCCCAGCCTCTTCCCATTTCCCAGCCACATGCAATGTTATGGTTGTCCTGGTCTAATGGAAACTGCACTTTGACTGGGTAAACCAGGCAGTTCATCCTGCTGGGAAGGGAGCTCTTAGACACCCTGAGACCTACTTCCACCTGACTGAAGTCCGTAGCAGCCACCCCTAGCCCATGTCTGATGGCACCCAGGCCAAGACCTTCTGAGTGAAGTGGCTCCTGAGCTTGTCAGATGCTAAGCACATTACTGACTCACTCCATATCTGCTTACACATCTGTTTACACTTTTTTTTGGTGTTTCTGCACCTTTTTTGACTTCATTTTTTCCACCTGGAACACCTCCTTTCTTCTATTCTACTCCATCCCAATCATTTTCTTCATTGTCAAATTCAATCCCCACTTCCTCAGTTCACATGAGCCTGCTGGCTCCTTCCTTTCACATTGGTGCTTGGCAGCTTACATAAATGGTATCAACATAAATGATTCAGTGAAGAAAACAGTTTTGGAAAAATCCCACAGAAACTGTGAGATCACAGGGTACAGAAGACCCAGATTTTATTTTATTAATATGAGTTAATTTCAACTTTTAAACCATTATGAACGTTAAGCCAGGCATGGTGGTGCACGCTTGTAATCCCAGCTCTCGGGAAGCTGAGACAGGAGGATCGCACAGGTTCGAAGCCAGCCTCAACTACTTAGTGAGACTCTCAGCAATTTAGTGAGACCCTTGTTTCCAAATAAAATAGAAAATAGGTCTGGGAGTATAGCCCAGAGGTAGAAAGCCTCTGGATTCCATCCCCAGTAAAACACACACACACACACACACACACACACACACACACACACACACAAATTATGAATGTTAAAGGAAGTCTATCTCTGGCCTGGATTTAACTCATGAACCACCAGTTTGCAAACTGATTCTGAGATTCTGTATGGTGTTTATCCTCTTACCATAGGCCTGAGTCTAGACAGCCCTGCATTGTTTTTCCATGGCTGATTTGATTTTCCCACAAGGAAGCTCTTCTTCCCAAGAATGAGGAAGGAATAGTTAATAACACTCATTTACTCTCTATCAGAAATTTCACAGCCCAGGCTGAGCTAGATCACAGAAATCACTTCTACCTTTAATTTATTCCTTTGTTCCTTTATTTATTTATTTTTTGGCCTATACTTTCATTGTTTTTCTGTTTTTGGTAAACATCAGAAAAACTTCACGAGAGAGATAAGGAAAAGTTAAATAAATACATTATTTAAATAGGTTTGTGGGGAAGAATGAACCTAAATGCCATGAGACCAGAAAACATTTTTTTCCTTACCCTGATCTTTCTCCAGGGCCAGCCTGGCATATATATAGTTCTTAGGGTTTGGTGGTTAAATATATAAGAAAGCAATCCTTTTTGGTTTTTATGACTGGCATCATAAAAACCAAAAAGGATTAAGATAAGTAATTAATACGATACAAAGAAGTAAAGAAAAAAGAAACTAAGAAATGGAAACCAGTTTAGGGAAGGAAATGGAGCCTAAGTCACTGCTGGCTATGTTGGAATCTGACTCAGATCACAATCTGGATTGATGAACTCCAACTCTTGTTGCTCTGGACTCAAATTCAGAGAGGTTGATAAGCCTCTTATCAGTCTTGCCAAGACCCTTACAAAAAAAGGAAAGTGAATGCCCTAGAGGAAAATCTGGGTGAAATTTACAGAAAGAATGGATGTGCTAAATGGATCTCTTTGAAGTGTATTGAACTGAGCCAGACCTGGTAGAGCTGGAGAATCTAGTGTGGGAACATTCTTTCATTTCTCTATTTCTTATGAATCCAGTGGGACCCATCATAGCTGGAATAAATCATTACCCAGGGAAGAAGCCATTACTTAGGAAGTTAAAGAAAGGAGAAATCTGGCAATTTCCTCATGATTCCAAAATGGAGTAGATCTACCTGGTCTTCCAAGTGACACCTTATCAATACCATGGCAACCTCAAACACTGCCCCTTACCTAAGCACCTTGTCTGTCCTGCCTTGGACTTGATGTCATTGGACATGCTCTGTATCCTCCATGGTACTTAGCCCATGCTGCAATGTTTCTCATCTTATCCCCAAATTTGGCACGATGCTTAGGGTTGACATGGAGCTGCTTTTCATCACTTTGATCAAAATACCTGACAATAACAACTTGAGAAGGAAAGGTTTATTTTGGTTCATGGTTTCAGAGGTTCAACCCATAGTTATTTGACTCCAAGATAGAAACAGCACATCATGGCAGCAGGGCATGGCAGAAGAAAGCTGCTCTGCACAGCTGGGAAGCAAAGAGTGAAACAGGGATATTTGTAGTCCCCAAGGCCATGGCCCTACTGGTCCACCTCTCCAGCCACACCCTATCATCACCAAGTAAATCCATCTCAATCATTAATACATGAATAGATTTATCCACAGATGAGTTTAGAGCCCTGATCCAATTATTTCACCTCTAAATATTTCTGCATTGCTAATACATGAGCTTTTCTGGAAGATGCTGCATATCCTAACCATAGCATGAGGGGTATGAGTTAAGAACTTGAATTCATAGACGCAAAGCACTTGGTCAGAGTTATAGCCTTTTTAGTTGCCAGCTTTTGAACAGGTCTGACTATTTCCTGTCTGTTTTGTAATAGATAATAATACAGACTTTTAAAATGGTCCAGGGGATATGGAGATGTTTTGTAAGCAGTCTTTAAAAGCATTTACTGAGCAACTAGTATATTTCAGCCTCTTTCTGGGATCAGGAGATGCAGCAAAGAAAAAAACAGACAAGACCCTGCCCTCCTCAATAAAGTCAGTAATAACATAAATACATAAATACACATGTTATATCAAGTGGTAGCAAGTTCAAGGAGTAAGTAAAGAGGATGCAGTAGAGAGGAGACCCATCTTCACTAGGGAGGGACGTGCTACTCAGATACAGGAAATGTGGTCAGCTGACAGCTTCCAGCTATTATTCCCTTTAGGCCTGGCCTCAGCTGCAGAGACTTGCTCTTTCTGGGGCAGCCCCCATCTGGAAACTAAGCAAGGTGACCTATAAAAGGCCAGCTGTTCAGGTCTTCTGGGAGATACTCCGATGCTTGATACGTGTTCCCAAGCTTCTCATGTCACAGCTGAACTTCATCCTCCGCCCAATATGTTTCCACCCTCTTGCCTATACGGGAGTTGATCCCTCTCAAACACCTTACACCCCAGTCTCTATCTCTGTGTCTGCTTCCTTCTGAATAACCCAACATGGAGCAGAGTGAGGTCTAGATGTACTCATGACTTTGGTGGGCAAAGGGTGGCATTTGAGTGGAGCCTAGAAGTAGAGCAAGAACAATGAGACTATCTGGGGGAGACAGGTGAGCAGCAGAGCCACACATGGACAGGTCCTGAGGAAGGAGCACACGCTAGGAGGTCAGCGTGGTGAGAGAGGAGCATGGCTGAGGGGAGAGGAGAAGGAGAGGTTTGAAAGAAGAGAGAGGCCTGAACCCATGTAAGTCTATTAGGTCACCATAAGGCTTTACTCGAAGTGCAGAGAGAGCCATGAGAGTTTGACTTGGCAAGTCATGCCTTGTTTCAGGTGAACTGAAAAATAGATGGGCAATGACGATTGAGGGAATGAGGAGGAGAGGAAGCAGAGAAATAGCTTACAAAAATATTTTGGTGACCTCAGGCAGAGATGACCAGTTAACGTTTAAGTGGTTGTCATAGTAGTTGTGGTCTTAGTGTCATAGAAATACAGTAATAACAGTAGCTGCCATCATAATAACGATTGATAAGTCAAGAATGCTGAGTTTTCTTTCATCTCATGGCACTGGGCTTTCGGAGCAGTGTTTGCATGAGGCTCATCTGCATATGACCCATCTGCACAAGGCCCCCCAGGGCGCAGTAGGTGTGTCAGACCTGCCCTTCCCTGATCGCAGCCATTCAGGGAGCTACAGCCAGCTAGTCCTGGGGGATGAGAGAATATTCTGCATCCAAATACTCAGTGTACAGACTTGAGCCGAGCTTTATAGTTATTATCTCATTTTCCAGAAAGCTTTCTCACCCATTTCAGAGACCTGAGTAGAACTTGCTTCTCTTGATGCATAGCTGTTAGCCTCAGGATGGCGAGGCTGTCTCTGTCTCTGTCTCTGTTTCTCCTTTCTGGACTTTCCTTTCCCTTGGATTTCTCTTTGTATACAAGAAAGAGCTTTAGTAGCTCCTGGTTCTGTACAAATAGGCACCTCACTCAGGAGAGGGATCTTGAGGCCCCAGCTCTGGAGCAAATTCCATAATCAACTAGACTGAGTGATGTGTTTAGGAGGCCAAGGCTGATACTAACTATAATTCACATTCCCTGGGCACTCTGCTCTGTAATAAAGCCAGGATGTCAGACAGCCCAGCCAAGAGCTAACATACCTGTTTGAACTAGTCTTGTGCCAGTGGAAACACATCAGAAAAGAAAAACATTTAGCCAACTGTCTAATGCAAATGGGTTCTTTTCAGCCAAATGAAGAATGATCACCTATATATGGCCATAGGAGTATATTAAATGTTAATACGTAATAACACGTTGAGCCACTCTTCTTTGGTGTTCACAAAGTAATGTCCCTGTAAATACATACAGTGACAAGCTTTTAGACCCTGCCCAGCCCACCCAGAGTCAAAATAGAGCTCAGCAGAGCTCATCTCTATCAGGCTGCTGTATGTGCACCCACCCCAGCTGTTTATGCACCTAGTGTCAGAATGTAAAAATGTTTAGCCCTGTCTGCATGGAATTAAGAGGTATGAATTTCTAAGTGACCCCGTTTAATCAAAACCTCCATTGAAACACCATTTAACACAAAGCCCTATCAGCAAATTTCAAAATACAGATTTTGCTGGTAAAACAGCCCCATGTTGCTGCTTCCTAGTCAAATATGTATTTAGCCCCCCGAGAATCCTTTTTACTAAGCCAGCAGCTCCAGCATGCACAATGGTTTAATCGTATATTGTTCTCCGAGTACTAACCCTTTACAAATCATATGACATAAAAAGAAAAATAAGTAACATTGTAAAGACAGTAATGAGAACTGTTGAGCTAAAGTGCCTCTTAAAGAAATCCTAATAAATTCCAGAATTTCTAGTCTTCTGGCAAGCTTTCCATTTAGAACAAAATCAATGATCAATGGCTGCAACGAGCCAGCATTAGGCTTGCATGCCTCCGGAGCAGGGAAAACTCATAGACGAAAGATGACATTTAAGGAAAAAAAGCTGACATTGAGTCCATCACTGTCATCGCTTCTGCCATAAAGCAGCTTCAAATATTAAAACATTTTTCATCTGTGCTGCATTATTGGCACCAGAAATTGTTTTCTCTCTGTCTGGTGTGCACTTGAACTGCAGCAGCGCTCCCCGGAGACTCCGGATTGTTACCAAGGCCTCATAACATATTGGCAGTTGACGTGGTGGTGTTCGTGTACACTTGCCACTCACTGAGAGCCGCCCCTCCCCCGGCCTGCAGGCGCAGACCCTGCTCCGCCCAGGGACTCTGGCAGAGTGGCTCAGATGCTGGGCCGGCAGGTGAATGCATGCATAGCCCACGCTCCTCAGTTTTGCAGACTGCCTTCTCCTAGCCACACCTCTACCCTTGTCCCTGCCTGGTGCCCATGCCCCTCTTCAGAGCTGGTTTCCAGTGGGCAGCCCCAATCCTATGAGGATTCCACAGACCTTTGGGATTACCGGGCATTGGCTGTGCAGAGGCAAATCCTTAACACTAGGCAGGCTTAAGCTGCCTTTCCTTATACTGGCAACTCTGACACTGACTTTGTGCTAAGATTTGTGGAAATTACAGTGGCTCAGCCTTGGAGCCTATCCACACAGCACTCCTTGTTTATAGATGAAGACGGTTACATGCTGACCTGGAGAGATGCACTAGATCCTCTGGGATGAGGTGCATGGCCTGTTGTGGATCATGTCAGAGGGATATGTGCTGGGTGGCTGGCCATAGGAGGACCACTTTGAACATAAAAGATTTTCCTTGGGGCTCCTCCCAGCTCTTGCTGCTAGACACTGGAGGAGGGCAGTAAACTCTGAGCTCCAAGAAAGACACCATTAAGGTGCGCACCTAAAGATGGGGAGACCCACAAGATGATTTTGGGTTCCTGGTCCTATCTTGCTGTCTAAGAGAACTGGCCATCACAGCCTTGGGAGTATCCTCACTAATGTGGTCCTTAATATCCTCAACCACCTCCAGCACTTGACCCTACAACTTTGTCAGCATCTCCTTTTTCTCTCTAGCAGAAGATCCAGTACATCCCTTCCCTGAAGAAGCAGGTCTCAAGGGGCTGAAATAACCAAGCAGCTTCCTGCGTGTCTGCAGTGTAAAGTTCATGAGAAGGATAGATGTGGATGGGAGGACTCCTGGCTCCTCAACATCTGGGAGCTCATTTGACTTTGGATTCAGCACCTGTATGCCCTGCTGCAGACAGTCAGGGGGCAGAGCAGGCAACCCTGTCGTGGGCCTGGCCTGGGAGGGCAGGGTTAATTTCTCCAGAAGACATAGCACCTTGGACTGGTAGTACTTTCAGGGCATAAAGTAAACATTGTCTTTATTTGAATTAAAATTTAAAAATAACTATTGTTTAAGGTCAAAGATTATAGATGTCATTTCAATATTTGTATGTATTTTGCATACAAATATAAAATAAATTTTAAATATTTTCTTATGGAAGTAGAATCCCACGAAGACAAACGTGCTTAGGGTCTCCAACCCCTACAGGTGCCCGCAGAGCTCCTGGGCAGGTCCCCAAGAGATGACCCCTAGCTTGCTCTCAGAATCCAGGCAATTCTGGCCTCTCAACCCATGCTTGGGCCCTGGACTTGGGAGGGGCACCTGTCCGTCATTCCTAACACTTGCTTAGGCTCAGTGGCAGGTGGGGGCTCAGGAGGCAGAAGCTGTCCTGCCCCCCAGGACACTCTAAGCTCTGTGCCCATGCCAGCCCTGCATCCCAGGAGCTGCTGTGTCCAGTGAGGAGATGTAAGTAGTCCACAAAGAACCTCATAAATATGTATAAATACTGTGTGTCAATCAAAAAGTCAAATAAATTTAAAAACTACAATTCAAGGAGAGTGAGGCAGGAACAGCAGAGAGATTGGGGTGAGCCTGCTGGAGGGATGGGCTGATTCATGGGGAGGCACAGGGCAGTTTGCACACATGGCCATGCCCAGTTCCTTCCAGGCATAGACAGCCTGTGTTTCCATTTGCCTAGGCCCTTGCTCTAGGCTCATATTTTCAAGTCAGTCAGGCTCTCACAGGCTTCTCCCACAAGACACCTCCCCCTGCCCCTCAATGGCCTTTACACTGGGGGGATCACTCAGGGGGTTCTACCACACACCCTAAGCAACTTTGAAGTCAGCACTTAATACCATTGAGACTTTTTTTTTTCATCCATTAGAGGGAACCCACAATCCCAAGTATCTGGTATACTGTGTCACTTTGAGGAAACATGGAAAAGTCAACAAGTGTGGACTTACACACTGAGCTACTTTCTTGGTCCCTCTGCAGGACACTGACTGCCAGCCTGCTGTTCTAAGAGTGTGCAAGGGCCTATCTCCCTGACCCCAAGGCTGCCTGGCACATTCAGCTTCTTATTGGCACTTAAGCATCAATCAAAACTTTCTACAGTAACCCTAAAATCCTGACTCTCCCAGAATCCCACAACCGAGGAACAATCTACGTTCTTAGAATCTGCTCTTCATCCAGGGAAAGTGTGTGTGTTTGCTTTCAAGGAGCATGGAGGCAAGGCGGAGTGGGGGCACTGTGATCCCTTTTCTGATTCCCAGGCCTGCAGTGCCAGAGTAGGTGTGGGGAGGGGACAGAGAGGCTCCATCTCCCCAGATAACTTCAAGCTAGCCTGAGGAAAGGCCAGGGAAACCCCAAACAGCCAGCTTTGGGTGTGGACGGGAGGGGGCGTAGCCAGAGCTGAGGGAGGCTGGCACCAGCTCCTGGCACCACTCAAGCAGGTACCAGCTTCCTGGTCTTTAATGACACAGGAACAGCAGCTAGGAGCACACAGTTTGGGCTGTTCAGGCAAGTGGAGGGTGGATTATCAGGGCATTTAGAAGCAGGGGAAGAGAAGAGAGAGAACGCAAGATGAGAGACCACACAGGGAGACATGCACAGAGCCGCGTAGCCATCTGCTGCGACTTCACATGCTGCTCCTGAAACTGACAGACACCGCTTTAGCAAGGCCCGGCCCGTCAGATGAGTCAATCAATCAAAAAATTCTTATGAAACTTAATCATAGAGGGTCGTGTTAGGGAGTGGGGAACAGATTAAATTACCACGGTATTAGATACGGGAAATGATTTCTGTCAAAACCATCTTTACTGCAATTATAATATGTTAATTATGTATTTCATTAAGTAAGTGGATTAGAGTCTGCACAGATGAAATCATGTGGAGGCTTTGAATCATTTGCTGAGCACGGTGGGAGGACTCTTGTGAATGGAACCCAGCTAATCTGGAAAACTTTCACTGGCTAAATGTGATTTTTTCCCCTTTCTTTGTGATCTTCCTTCGTCCCAGCCACAGTGAAGAACATACTGAGTGGCTGAGAGGGGCAGCCATTGTCTGCTCCCAAGAATTAAGTCAGCAGATTAGGCCCAAGTGCCGGGAGCCCTTGAGGGACTCCTCTCTCTGCCTGCTTCTCTAGCTTCTGGCAGGCAAGGAGATCCAGAGGGTTCCCAGAAAGATGAGTGCCTCTGTGACCCTGCCTCTCTGCTGGCAATATCCAGGAAAATCCTACAATAAGGGACCCACCATGATGGAGCCACTGCATGGGGTCCTTAACTTTAGACATCCATGTATGTTCTGGCCACATTACATGCATCTCCCTTTCCTGTTTAACCTTCAGCGAGACCCTGTCCACCAGAAAGAAAACTTTAAGGTGCTTTAGCAGAATCTCATTGCAATGCAGAAGGGCACCCAGCTACTGAAAAGGTGGCTCACTGTCCACTGGGCAGATGCACCAGATGTTTTATAGCCCATATTTTAAGACATCTCATTTGATCCTGTCTTTCATTGGGCTCTAAGTGAACTACCATAGGGAAAGGAGGCTATTAAACTAGTTGGTTTCTAGCCATCAATGCTTGTAAGGCCAAATCCAAATAAATGGGCTGACGACACAGCCTGTATCACCAGCATTGCTTGGACTACCACAGTGAGTCTGTGCCTTCATACGTTTGTCCTCTTTTCTTGTCCTCAACTTTGGAATATAATTGATGTAAGGGACTGCCTATCCGGGCCCTAGTCCAAAAAGACAGAGGACACCAAGGGGCAAATATTGAACACCTCAGCAGCCTTGCTCTTCTTCTCAAATTCAGAAGCCCTTATAAGATTTAAGAGACAGCTGAGTCCATAAGAAAAGAGAAATAAGAGTTAATAATTATTTTTCAAAAGGTGGAGGTATCCAGTGCATATAAATTCTTTGAGTATTCAGTTATCAGGAATAAGTGCAAGGAAATTTGGACAAAGGGGAGGAAGGAAAGAAGACAGGCGGTGAGGTCTGCCTGGAGAGCGTGGCAGCGTAAGTGACGGGAAAAGGTCGGCTGATTTGATGAAAACCCCATCAGCCTCTCTAGGGAGATATTACTTTCCTCATTATTCCACTGATTGGCCTTATTTCATCTGAAGAATGCTGCACATTCGTTCCTCACAGGCCTGGCAATATCCAGAAAAAAAAAATCTATCACCTCCTTAATCGAAACAACAAGGAAATTAACACAAGCCATCTTCTTCCTCAGTATGCATTGAGAGTCCCACCCCAAACCCCTTTCTTCTGACATAGCCATCTGCTTCTCAACCCCCAATAGTACCAAGGTAATTGCTTAAATGTTGCATGCACCGCATGATAGGAGAGGAGAGTATTGTATTCTTCGAACTGACAGTGGTCAAAGACATTTCATAAATTCTATTGGCAGCTGGGCCTGGTGGTGCATGCTTGTAAGCCCAGCACTTGGAAGGCTGAAACAGGAGGATCACAGGCTTGAAGCCAGCCTCAACAACTTAGTGAGGGTCTTAAGGCCCTGTTTCCAAATAAAAAATAAAAATAGGTCTGGGAGTATACCCCAGAGGTGGAAGGCCCATGGGTTCCATCCCCAGTACCATCACCCCCCCAAAAAAAATTCTTTTGGCAGAACAAAAGCTAATCCTGTAACCCTGGCAGCCTCCTCTGCACAGAAGCAAAGCCCCTGATGTGATTCAGTGATCCAGGAAGAACACATTTTCCAGGGATAGTCTGTCCTGATGTGGGAGAAACCACACCGTGCCTGCTCCACTGTGGGGCTTTGCTTCCCAGTGCAAAAGAGAAGGAAATACAAAACACATTTGTGAAATCCAGCCTGAGACTGGCGTTATCAATGGCCTGGAGCTCGCAATAACTGTTAATTAAGTGCATTTTTTCATTATTCTTTAGCAAAGAGGTAAGATTTAATGATGTAAGTTAACAATGGATGATAATTTAAAGTGGTGACAATAGTTTAATTATTCACACACATACAAA
The DNA here is from genome assembly GCF_963383645.1 of Muscardinus avellanarius. Lineage (NCBI taxonomy): Eukaryota > Metazoa > Chordata > Mammalia > Rodentia > Gliridae > Muscardinus > Muscardinus avellanarius. The sequence continues at coordinate 42,831,439 of NC_137796.1, forward strand.
AGTTAACTTCATAACTTATTTCTTTGTCAGAACAAGTTCATTTAAAATATTTTGAACTGTGCATACAATTATCACTTAGACTCTTTCCTTCATGGTTCTGTAGAGACAAAGAGTCAATTCTCCCTGTAAATTTCTCACTAGACAGTTCTTCAGACTGAGAATTCTACCTTATTAAAAAAAAATGAAGGAAAAAATACAGGCAAGAAAAAAAAAGGAAGAAAAAAAGGACAAAGAAAAAAGTCCCACCATTGACTTTTGCCTAGACTGTCCTGAGGACTAAGGTATAAGATGGGTGTGTCTATACTACTGTGCTTTTCCATTTTAATGGGAACCAGCTTCTCTGAACTGTGTAAGTGTGGGTGTGTTGGGGGGGGTGAGTACGCAGGAGCACATGTACATATACATGTAGATGTGTGGTGATTTTCCCAAGGGAAAAAGAGAAAATACATTCTGAAATAGGAGGGCATCCTTTTGAGTCCAAAGTCTTTGAATGATCTTGGAACAATATGATTCAAATTGGACTGAATACCAAAGCAATTGGACTTTCTTATGGAGGTTCAGTTTTGTCAGAGGTCTAGGGCTGCCAGACAGAGCCAATGCTGAGATTCCTGATGAGGAAAGCAGTAATAGCTCCACACGCATTTCACCCTTCATAAATTGTCTATTGTAGAAAATTGCAGAATTCAGCTATGCCCCAAACCCTATCCACTCCAAGTCCTCACCTGATCTCTGCATGCCTGTCACTGTGAAACATCTCTGCTGTGGACAATGGCTCCAAAGAATCTGTGGAACTCAAGGAAGAGATGCTTGAAAAATTGTCACCTGACCCATGTGTTCATGCCCCTTTCCTTGACTACAAGCATTGGAATTCCCGATGGAACCAAAGATGTGAAACTATTATCAGGCCAACACAGTGCTGGTATTCAGATGGAATTTCTATAATCTCTTCTATAATATCTACATAAATATAAATTTTAAGCCACTAAATACTTGGATATTGTGGTAAATTTGGATAATTACATGAAACTCCATTCCAACTCTCTTTTGATAATTTATTTTTCAGTGTAATTATCTCACTGGTTTGTTTCATAGTTGAGAACTCTTGGGTTAAAAACCACCAGAACCCGGTCATAACAGTTCAGTTGATAACTATGTCTGGGGTTTAAGTCAGCATTTTCACTGCTGTGACCAAAATACCTAACAAACACAACTTAATAAAGAAAGATTTATTTCACTCACAGTTTCAGAAGATACAGAATTTCAGAGGTCATTCCTTAATTGGTGGGCTCACAAAAAGGATCCAGTGTGGCGGGGCTTAAGGAGATGGTGGCGAAAAACAGAAAGAGTGAGAGGGGGGGGACCAGAGGCATATGTCGTCCCTGAGGTCCTGACCACAGTGACCTACCCCGTCTAGTTGCTATGTCCCACTGCTTAACTTTCCTGCATTTCAGACATGCTTTCCACACATGAGCCTTTGGGGTATAGACCCAAACTATAACATCCAATGTGACATCATTAATTCATGGTAATGTGTAAAACAAGATAATAAGTAATAAAGGAATAAAGAAAAGTTTTATACCACCATTGTTATTCATTAGATACATAGAGAAAAAATAATCATGCATATGTTTGTATATCAATAACTAAACTTTTCTGTTTAATTTTTACTTGTGTTTTATCTTCCCTCCTGGAGTGTGAGGTCTATAGTGACATATATGAAAGCAAGAGATTTGTCTTTCTTGTGTGCAATGGTAGCCTATGCCTAAAACAGTGCCTGGCTCACAGTTAAGTGAATGATTTAATATACATGAGTTTGTTCTATTTTTTTATTGTTAGGTGCAGTTATGCCACATATAACAGTTTCAGTCAGCAACTGACTGCATATATGATTGTGGCCCTATAAAAGTATAATGGGGGCTGGGGATGCAGTCCAGTGGTAGAGTACTTCCTGGCAAATGCAAAGCTCTGGGTTTTATACCTAGTACCAAAGAACAGAGAGATGATAATGGAGTTGAAAACTCCTATCACTTAGTGATGTTTTAGCTGCCATAATGTTACACACATTACTCACATGTTTGTGGTGATGCTGGTATAAACAAACTTACCATACTGACAGTCACATAAAAAGCATAGCACATGCAATTATAAACAGTACATAAAGCTTGGTAATAATAATAAAAACTGTATCTGGCTCAAATGTTTACTATACTATACCTCTTATCATTAGAATGTGTTCCTTCTACTTGCAAAGAAAAAGGTTTGCTGTAAGACAGTGTGCTGTGTTCGATTGGCAGCAGCCTCGTACGTTTCCTGTTACCTCATCACATGATTGTATCATTTTCTCTTCTGCCTGATTTAATCTTCTGTTGTTTTGTTCACCACGGTCAGACTAGCAAGAGGCTATGCCAGATTATGTTAGATAGATATGTAACATACATACATAAATACATCGCATAAACATGTATATGAGAAAGATACATATGCAGTATATATGCCATTTACATTACATAAATATAGCCGAGGTATGTAGTTCTGTGTAAGTACATCTGGGTTTGTGTAAGTACACTCTGAATCTGCACAATGCCAGAATTGCCTAATGACACAGTTCTCCAGTTACATCCCCATCATTAAGCATCACATGACTGAAATTTTCCCTTTCTCAATCTAGGATGTGTGATGAGACAAGTGAAATGATGAAAAAATAACAAAATCATCACCTGTGCTAGTTCAAATAATGGCCCTAATCCTCAACTCTTTGTGTTCAGCCTTTTGTTCTATGAGTTTGTAGCTCCTCCCATTGAAGGTGGAGTAAATTTTCCCGCTCTTGTGCTCGACTATGTGATGGTCATTTGCCAATGGAAAGAGATAGACACAACGGTGTACAGATTATGAACTTTGACCTCATGAGGCTTAGGGTCCTGCTCACCCCTGGCTCATCTACCATCACCGTGAGAAGGGCATTACTGGGTTTGCCTGCTGGTCCTAGGGAGAAAAGAGACACTCAGAGCAGAGCCACTCAGCTGAGCCCCACATAATGGGCCAAACCCCGAGCAGCTCACAGCCTGATGGAGCCACACAAATGTTTGCTGTTGTAGACTACTGACAGCATGTGATTGTTTAATATCAATAATAACAAGTCCATGACCACCTTTTTCTGTTTCAACTGTATGACAACAGTCTCCCAGATGGATTGGTTGCCAAGCCAGACACTCAGAAATAAAATAACCAAAAGGCATACCCATTTCCAAGCCAGGACATCTTCCCTTTGTTTTTAGTGAACATCAGAGAGAAAAAGGGAAATCAGTAGCACAGAGGGAGCCTGGTTTAGTGGCAAGCACCATACACAGCCCATGCTTTGTCTCATCTCATCCTGATGCCATGGTAGAGGTAATGGGTTTACTGGGGATGTCACTTTCTTCTGGCCTCTGGAGATGGGAGGGGAATTCCTAAAAGAATATTTCAACTGTAATCCTTGGGGATCATTCAAAAGAAAAGGTCCAAGACTATGTGGAATCAGAGAAAATGGGCGGAAAGGGAAAGCTATCAATTTTCTTTACTCTCTACATTAACAGTGAATGTGACTTTCAGACCAGGCTCTCCGCTTTACTGGGGATGGTGTTATTTGGACAGAAAATATTTGTCCTGGAATCCTTTTCATGTCTGCCTCAGGTATCCCCTTCAAACGAGGAACATTACATAGGAATGTAAGGATTCTGCCTTCAAATCACAGCATTTTAAAAGCAAAGGGATAACCTAAGTCTAATTTGGCTCTTTGCCAGGACTTGGTAAGATAGCTTTGTTATATGAAAGTGGCCATACTGTTGGGAAATAAAATGATGATGTCTTGCATTTGAGGACACATCTTTCTATATTCCGGGCTCTCACTCTACTCATGGAACAGAGTTTTGTTAAGAGCCCACTGTGTGACAGGCACCTTGTATGGCCAAGAATTTCAGAGACATCCTTTAAAATAGCCGTGCCTGTAGTTCAGAAGCATTTTAGAACAGATGTTCTTTATCATCACTGTGCCTTGGAGGACTTTAGATAGCTTCAGATTCAAGTCCAACTCCTCACCTCCTTCTGCCCCTTATAACTTGACATCTGTCCTGCCTTTTAAGCCTTTGCCTCCTCTCCATGAGACTCTCCTTCCCTAAACACACTTCTCTGTTTCCCTCTCCTTGTTTTCAAAGACACCAATCAATCCTATGACCTTAGAGCCCTGGAGCATAATTCATCACAAATTCTAGTGACATCATTGTAAATAATACAATAATATTAAATTGTGTGTGATGCACAACAAGAATGTATAATTGAGAAATGATCATATTGTTCTGCGTTTCTTTTATCCATTTTATCCACTGGCCTCATCTATAGAAGAGCGCACCTCTTGAGGGTAGAGACCATGTAGTGAAAACCTTGGCTCCTGGAACATAGTAAACACACAATAAAAATAAATGAGTAGATGTTATTCACTTACTTATTCTGCTTGTTATTTATTGTGTATCTACCTCCCCCAAGAATATATGCTCCAAGAAGACAGAACTCTTTATCAGTTATACTCAGTGATGAATTATAAGTACTGGGAACAATGTCTGACACATAATAGATCTTCAATAAATATTGTTAAATGAATGAATGGCTAAGAGCAGAAATAAATTTTTCAGAACTCAGATAACAATAATACTAGTCTCCAAATATTTTGCATTTTCCTAAAAAAGGTCATAAACAAAACAGGATGATGGCAATATGATAGGACCTCTTACCTGGACCAGCCGGGGTCATCAGGGAGCATGAGCTGCTACCAGACAGCCACCTAGGGCATCTATTTAAAGTGAAAAGGCTTTGACTCTTTGATCGTTATCCACCTGCCGAAGTACAACACTCTTTATGGAAGCACTGTCTCTTCTGGTTTTCACACCTCTAGAAATGATGTTATAAGGCCAGGAAATTGATTTCCTCCATTGCAAAATCATTCCCAGGTTTCAGTGTCAAAGCCAAGTGGTTCATGGATTTCTTTTTCTTCTTCTTTTTCTTTAAAGATAAAATACAATATGTTTTATGAGTTAAGCCTAAGATGTGAGGATATGAAAGTCTGTCCTTTGACTAAGTGCCCTGGCTTAACACAAATAGCTGACTCTGGCCCCTTCCATGGTTTTGACTTGTGGAATCGACTTCCGCTAAATAAGAAGCCTGGGGACAGTGCAAGGAGGCTGGCCACATGGGGACACCTTCTGCTGCCCAATGTGACCAGGCCTAGGAGTTCCCCATGTAGCACTTATAGGACGAAAGAGACAATAGACACTTTCCTGCCTAGGAGCAGAGTGGTCAATTGGTATGACCATTTCTGAGAACAACCTGGCTCTAGGTATTGAACTGAAAATATGCTGACACTCGAACCCAGCAATTTTTTGTTCAACTTTAAATTTTGAGAAGTACATACAGTGGTGCTTGTGATACAGAGAAATGATAGCAAGCCATTTAAAGTCACTAGAGCTGTAGATAAAGAGTGTCTTACTATATTCAAAGAGTAGAATACTATGTAGCAGCTAAAATTAATAACTAGAGTAGGAGTCAGAATATCATGGTCGGAAGGCCAATCTTCTCTTCCTTCTGTGTTTGTAAATAAAGTTTTGCTGGAAAGCATTCATAGCATCATCTGCATATTTTCTGTGACTGCTTTGACCTTACAAGGGCAAAGTGAAGTCGTTGTGGTAGAAGCGATATGGCTCACATACATGCTAGTCACCCTCAAGTATGTGCTATCTAGCCCATAGTCACCCTCAAGTATGTGCTATCTAGCCCAAATGCCAAAAAAAAGTGTGCTGGGTTTTTTTGTTTTTGTTCTTGTTTTTGCATAGAGTGGCATAGATGACCATGCCTAATGAGAGGAAATAATGTTGAGGGGAAAGGGCAGATTGTAGCATGATATGCTATTATACTATGTGAACTAAACACGAAGGCATATGTAGAGAAGTAGATATAAATGGTATAAATGGAATGGAACATTTTCAACCAAACTCATAATTCTAATTGTTTATGGGATGAACAGAAGGAAATGGACTGGTGCTGAAAGCAATCAAAGGCTAGACAAAAATAATGATTTATTCCTTTTATTTAATAAACTTGGAATAAATATGACAGAATAATGCTCCCTTGGGGGTGGGTAAAGTCTCTGGGATACATGATTTGGTGGTGAAGCTGTGGGCTATTGCTGTGCTCCTCCTCCCTTCCACTTCGCCCTTCTGGTGCAGTGAACAACTTTGCAATCATCAGTGACAGACTGTTCAGACCTGCAGGGTAAAGTTAAGGCTAAACAACATATTTCAGACAAATAAATGGTTGACCTTTATACAAGAAATATATGCAAATACATAATTATATATGCTCTAACTCTGTTTATCTACCACTGGCATCACTTAGATAGGGCTCACCAAAGACTGCATTGTCCGAAATGATGGCCTCTAGCCACATGTGGCAAACACTTGAAATGGACTAGGTAGGCCAAAGCAAAACATGCTGCCAATGTAAAACACATGCCAGATTTCAAAGACTCAGTACAGGAAAAAGGAGAATGTAATATATCTCAATAATTTGTCATATCGATTGTATACTGAAATGATAATATTTGGTGTATTTGTTGTAGTTAGAGTATTTGTTTTCTATTGTGGCTTTAACAAATGACTGCAAAGTAGGTGCCTTGAAACAACACAAATTTGTTACCTCACAGTTTTGTAGTTTAGAATTCCAATGCAGGTCTTACTGGGCTAAGACAAAGGTATCAGTGGGTCACATATTTTTCCTGGAGGCTGTAGGACAAAATCCTTGGCCTGGCCTTTTCCAGCATCCAGATGCCTCCAGCACTCCTTGCTCATCTTCTTTCTTCAGGCCAGTGAGATCAGGTCAAGTCCTTCTCACCAGAGTTGCCCTGACCTCCTTTTACCTCCTTCATCTACTTATAAAGACCTGGTGCTTACCCCAGGCCAAGCAAATAATACAGGTGATGTATCTCTACTCTAAAGTCAACTAACTAGCTCACCCAGTTCCAATCAATTTTCCTTTGCCATGTAACAAAAAAACATTTATAAGTTTTGAACATCTTTGGAGAGTCTTTATGTTAGCTATCACAATGGGGCTAAATAAAATATTTTTATAAAATTAATCTCATCTGTCTTTTTTTACTTGTTTGTGGTACTGGGGGTGGAACCCAGAGGCTTTCTACCTCCGGGCTATACTCCCAGACCTTTTTTATATTTTATTTGGAAACAGGGTCTCACTAAGTTGCTGAAAGCCTCACTAAGTAGCTGAGGCTGGCTTCGAACCTGTGCGATCCTCCTGTCTCAGCCTCCCAAGCACGGGGATTACAAGCGTGTACCACCACGCCGGGCTTTTTTGTTTTTTTTACATTTTTAAATGTGAAAATTTAAAGTTGTCCATGAAGTTCACATTCAATTTCTATTGGACAGCATTGCTCCGAGAAAACATGTGAATATGCTTCCCCACTGTAAAGTACTTTGATGTGGGAAATGTTAATTAAAAGAAAATATTTTCTTCAGAGTCACTCTAGAAAGTAGAAGGAACACACCTCAGCCATAGACATAAAGAGTACCACAGCCGGGCGTGGTGGCGCACGCTTGTAATCCCCGCACTTGGGAGGCAGAGACAGGAGAATTGCGCAGGTTTGAAGCCAGCTGCGCGCGCGCTGGCTTAGGAGACCCTGTTTCCAAATAAAAATGTAAAAATAGGTCTGGGAGTGTAGCATGGAGGTAGAAGGGCTTCCAGGAACCCCAGTACCACCTAAAAAACAAACAAACAAAAAAAGAGTACCACAGTAGCTGGGTCAGGCCCTATATTTAAATGCTAATTGTTTTCTTCTTATATGAATCCTGAGACAACCACTGTTGTATTTACATATCACAAGAAAGGCTGCTCAGGCACTGAGAGGTTCAGTAATTTGCCCAAAGACCCATAGCCATCAACTAGAACCATACCCCTAAGGACCATGCATGTGTTAAACATCAATTTTTTCTCTAGGACACATGAAGTGTGCAGGTCCTTCCTAGACAGGACCAAAGAAGACCAGTGCTCTGCGGCTCATCTGTCAAAAAACTGAAATGACAGGGCTGCTTGGTGCCACTTGTCGGGGTAATAACCCAGGTATCTAACCTCAACCATACAGTCACAGTTCCCTATCCATACAAGTCAGGCTGTACTTCCAAATGTCCTCTGGTTGCCGGAGTGTGGCTCACTCTTCAGCTCATTTGTGACTGATTTCCATCAGATAGTTAGTAGCAGAAACCAAGGCATAGAAGAGGCTTGGCTTCTAGTCTTGAATGAAAGAGCAGTTTGGTTACATGCACACATATTCAAATATATAGGAGTGCATACACATACACACACACACACACACACACACACACACACATACACATACACACACACACACATACCCCATGAATGCATTATCTAAATATCTCTATATTTAAAATATGTGTACACATTCAAATACAGATATGTATTTTAAATATCTTTTATATATGCTGACTCATGTGTGTGGATATAAATTTGTCATGTATTATCTTGGCTTTCTCATTTATTTAACCCAACTCCTTTACTCTCATTCAAATGATATCTACACAGCTGGGTATGATGGTACATGTCTGTCAACCTAGTACCTGAGAGAGGAGGATTTCAGGTTTGAGGACAGCCTCAGAAACTTAGTGAGACCCTGTTTCAAAAAAAAAAGGTGGGCTGGAGGTATAACCAATGTACCATTGTTCAATCCCCAGTACCCAAAAATCAAAACAAAAATCATAAAACAACTAAAAATCATAAGTCAAATTTTTCTTTCATAGTTCCAAAGTCAGTAAAATTTTATTTAACCTCTTTCATAGATCCTTAGTTGTGTGTGTGTGTGTGTGTGTGTGTGTGTGTGTGTGTGTTGCTATCTGACATGTAATAACCCTCATCACCACATATGTGTGAATGTCTATGTATTCAAACATGTAGTTATATTCATACCATCAAGGAGAACAGTGTTTTTTTATTCTGTGTGTGTGTGTGTATGTGTGTGTGTGTGTGTGTGTGTGTGTGTGTGTGTGTGTGTGTGTGTGTTACTGGGATGGAACCCAGAAGCATTCTACCTTCTATCTATACCCCCAACTCTGTTTTTTGGTCCTTTTATTTATTTATTTTTATTTATTTTTATGTATTTATTTTGGTGGTACTGGGGTTCCTGGAAACCCTTCTATCTCTGGGCCACACTCCCAGACCTATTTTTATACTTTTTATTTGGAAACAGGGTCTCTTAAGCCAGCACAGCTGGCTTCGAACCTGAGCAATCCTCCTGTCTCTGCCTACCAAGCTTGGGAATTACAAACATGAGCCACCACGCCTGGCTGGTCTTTTTATTTTTGAAACAGGGTCTCACTGAATTGTGGAGGGCCTCACTAAGTGGCTGAGGCTGTCTGCAAACTACGATCCTCCAGTATCTGCCTCCCTAATGCTGGGATTATAAGCATGCGCCACCATGTCCAGCCAACGTTTTAATTATCTTTATTTAGTTTGGTGACCCTAGATTCTGAATTCCTGACACTGATATAGTTTTCATAGTATATTTAACCAGAATCATTGATTTTTAGAGAGCATGAAGACCCGGAATTCTATTTATTCTCCTGCTCTTTCTAGCTTACTTCCTGCTTGACTTGCATTTAGGCAAATGTAGCATGGTTGCTACAGGAGATGGTTTCTGTAGCTGCACCTGCAGCTCCCCTCTCTGCACGGCCCTGGGGCCTCTTGCTTCAGAGCCTCTTGTGGTTTTGCAACCTCCTTGGCCCTGATGTGCAGAGTCTACTTAGGCAGATCTGAAGCTGGAGTTTTTGGAACCAGACTATATTGTTCTTTCACTAGTGTTTGGTAAACCCTTTCTATAAAGAGCCAGAGAATAAATAATTTAAGATTTGTAGCTGCACAATCTCTATTACACCTTAACTATGCCATGGTATGGCACGAGTTATAGACAATGTACATGAAAGGCCACAGCTGTGCGAAATAAACTCTTTCAGAAATAGGCAATGGGCCTGCATTTGGCCACTTTCCGGACTTGCTACCCCCTGCCACGCATCAGTGTGACCTCTGTTTCCTGATATAGGTAGGTGATTTTACAACCATCTAATTGAGATGTGTATAGTATTTGAGGTGACAGTCGACTGAAATGATAATTTATGTTAGTATTGCAAATAGAGAGGAAGAAGTTATCTCCTGGCTCACTAAATTTTTTCCAAATATAATGATTAAATGGATAAATGGATGATGGCTTTTCTTAAACATTCTCAGATTTTCTTGGGACATAAATTAGATTCTTGCCTCTCTTCCTTTTCTTCTACTCCATGACAAATGGCACACTACTTTTTGATCACATAATACTTTTTACTACAAAGGCCAGACAAAACCTCAGAATTCCTGCCAATTCCTCTCTCTATTCAGCCACTCACACATCAGTTGGAATTGACAAGTACTATAATATCTGTTTGCTGACCCTAAACCAACTGTTTGTTGAGCACCTGCTATGTGTTAAACATGTGTTAGGTCTTGCAAGATTAACCCAAAGGAGTTGGTTAAGCAAGAAACGACGATATAGTCAGGAGTGTCAATGAAATGCCATTGGAACTCATAGAGATCCCAAGACCTGAGCTGCTTGGGAAGTAATGTGATAATTCCCATTCTTTGACTCATGCTGGGCCCAGTGCTTTTATTCATGTGCCCCAGTGAATTGCACAGCAGCCAGAGAGATAGGTTGCTTCCATTACCTAGATAAGGAAACTTAGGGAGCTGATGCTGATACCTAAGATTGACCACAGTTAGATGTGGAGCCTGGGATGATGAACTCAAGCAGGATCCTGAGGGTATTGCAGTAGGTAAATCTATGAGCCTTAGAGAGAGGACGGGCCTCATTAGAAATTAGCTCATTCTTAGGCCTGGAGTCCCTGCTGAACAAATGGATGGATGGGTGGGTAGATGGGTGGAGGGGTCCAGATTGGCTAAAACATAGGGAATGGTAGCATTAAGTTTGAAAAGATAAGTTGGAGACTAGTTGTGAAGACCTTGATTACCAAATTGTAGAGCTTAGATTTACTCTATAATGGAGTGTAAGAATGTATGACGGTGTAGCCAGGGTGTAAGATTAGCTTTAAAAGATGAGTACAGCCCCAGTGAGGGACTTGGAGGGTAAGAACTGGGACTGGAGGTACATGGCAGGGGAGGCTGAGCACCAGGTGCCCTGTGTCAGGAAAAGCAGTGCATATTTGGGGCTGACTCTGTTCCAGGCACCATGGTAAGGGGCCTGTAGTCATTCTTTCTCCAGCTTCACACAGGAGCCCTAATAAAAGAGAGCACTGTGTCCCCATACTATGATGAGGGGCAGAGAAGTTCAGTAACAAGCCTGAACCTGGAGTGACACAGACAGGTGACAGAGCCAGGAGTTCAGTGTAGGTGATCCGGCCCCAGAGCCAACCCATTACCCTGACCGCCTCTTGGTGGCCAGCCAGTGGTCCAGACAACAGGGCAGGGACCAGTATGGGACAGGAGAGGAAGGGCTCAGCCAGAAGGTGGCATTTTCATAGTTTCTGAGACCACTGACCTGGAGGACCAGACTACTGGCTATAAAACTTGAGTGCCTCCAGGAACTACTGCCCACCTGGACGCCTAGAAAGCACTCAGCAAGAGCAGCTGAAAGGATGAAGACTTCAGGTGTACAAGATTGAATATTTAATCACTAAATGAAGAAACACTTAACATTTTCTTTGTGAATGTGAAGCACTAGTCACTTTTCAAAATATTTTCCCAGCCACCTGCAGTTTAGCACCGTGCGTGATGCACAGTAGGCTCCCCATGCATATCCCTTTACTAGAGGCAACGGACGAGTGAGCAAGTGAACACGGCGGGAACGTGCACGCACCAGGTCAGAGCCAGAGCCTCCTGGGGCCCTCTGCTCGTTTCTACCTCCTCATTACACAGAGCGGGGCAGGTGGCTTGGACCTCTCCCCAACCTCAATTTCCATGGTAGGATGGGTGTGTGAGCAAAGCAAATAGAGATTCTTGGTGTGAATTTGGGCCAGGGTAGGGACAGCTCCCTGTGCCAGACTCTCTTCATCTTTCCCCATCGAGGTGCTTGTGGTGGTTTCCTCACTGCAGCAGGACATCAAATGGTTAACACACTGCCTATCATCTTGGATTTATGAAGTGGCCAATTGGACCAGGAAACACAACAGAGACAGCCCTTCTCACTTGCAGAGGAGACCCCAGAGAGCAGTAACTGCATGCACACAAAGGTAGCTGCAGCCCTCAGCCTCAGTGGTGTTGGAGAGCACATTCTGCAGAGTCCATCCAGGAGCTGGCAGCAGGGCCAGCATTTGTTCCCGAGCTGCACGGAGACAGAGGCAGCTTTGTCACCTGACCTCTGTTGTCCACGCAGGCCTGGGAGCTCAGCTGGCCACCCAGTGCCCTGAGAACTGAAGTGCAGCCCTGCCCCGGTCACAGCTATGAGTTTCCTTTCAGCGACTGCCAATCTATCACGATTCAGCTACCGCTGTGATCCCATCAACTCCATGGAAAGGAAAAAAGGAGCCCCTCACCACAGCAATTATTTATTCTGGCCTGAACTTCAGGTGACCTTTCCCTGTCCCACAGAAGTTGCAGTCAGGAGCACCTTGGTGGACAGGGTGGTTTTTTTTTTTTTTCCCATCCCCTCCTATTTCCACAAATCCATGGGAAGGGGGATACACTACCTTCCTTTGCACAATTTTCTTTTGCAGCAAAGTCTTTGGGTGGCCCATAAGCTAGGGAGTAGGTTTCATGTGTGGGGTGGGAGGGAACCTACTGGAAATGGTTCAAAGAAGATCTGAGCAGCCCACACATTGCCCAGCTCAGCCTTCAGACCTAAATAAGGGCTGTTCTGATTCAAAAGACCTGCCATGAACTGAGAAGATCCAACACAGCAAACTCCGAGGGTGTGTGTGTGTGTGTGCCCCAAGTTGGAGGAAAATCTAGGCTATAATAAGGGCTTTGCAGGGTGTGAGTCCCTGTGTAAATTTAAAGTGACCTAAGGGACATAATTACATAAATCTCATCATGAGACAATATACTTTTTATTTGTTTGAATTTTATTTGTATTGGTAAAACTGACCTGAAACTGACACAAGTTTATTAGAAAAAGGACTCTGTAAAAGCAAGTGGGCTGGCCTTCTTATTTAAGATGGATGTGCCAACTTCTAGTATGATTAGAGAAATGGATAACTCACTAACATCTGTGCAAACTACAATAAAAAGGGATTTAGTGTTACCCCAAGGAAGGCAAGAGAAGCTGTCTGTCCATTAAACGCTTTATTACAGTGCCAGCAGCTTTTTTCTAATTCAGTTATTCCTGCATGGTGTTCAGCACTCTGACTGCCTGTCAACCCAGCAGACAGTGCTTGGGGCTGGGAGGTTTTGTGCAAGGTAGGTGACAATCAAATGAGCCACTGAGAAGAGAGGGGCGCCTGACCCTCGTGAAGGATTAACTACAGAAAGTGAGTGTGATCATGTCACACCATTACTTAGAATTTTCACAGTCAATTTCTGAAAATATGAGATAAGTTCTTAAAGAGGCAGTTGTCTCAGTAGCTCAGTAGATTTGTGGGGGGGTTGTTACATGCTGCATGTCAGGGAGCCTCAGGAGAAAACTGGCTGCTGGGGAGCGTGGGCAAACAGTGCCGGCACCCTACCCACCCCAAGTAGGTCTGGCCCTGGAGCCATTCATTTTCAGAATGATGAAGCCAAGTGGGAAGATGTGGAGATGCATCCTGGGCCTAAGATGCCCTCTCTCCCTCCTCTGCAGGGCTCTGAAATCCATCCTCTCCTGGAAATAGCTGGATAAATAAGCAGGACCCTCTGAGAATCACACCAAACATGGGGTGCCCGGGAAGCCTGTCTAGGGCATCTGCCCAAGATACTTGAGCTATTTGGGGCCAGGATGAGATGTCCACCTCCCTTGGCCCTCTCACCTTCTGTGACCACTACAACACAGCTACATGTTTCATATTTTTAAAGAGTTAATATCTTATTTAAGTTTTTAATTTTTATTGGTGCATTCAATCATACATCATAATAAAATTCAGAGTGATAGAGACATAAAGGCACATAGCACCTGGTGACTTCCCCCTGACTTCCTTCCCTTCCTCTTTAAAAAAATGTGTTATAGAGGCTGGGGTGTAGCAATAGAAAGGCTGTGACAGAGCCCTGGCCTAGCATGCAAAAGGACCTGGGTTCGATCCCCAGCACTGCAAAGGACGGAAGGAAAAGATGGAGGGAGGGAGGAAAGATGGAAGGAAGGAAAGAAGGAAAGAGAGGAAGAAAGAAAGAAAGAAAGAAAGAAAGAAAGAAAGAAAGAAAGAAAGAAAGAAAGAGAGAAGGAAGGAAGGAAGAAAGAGAAAAGACAAAGCATGCACTACAATTTTTCTTTTCTAGCCTCGGAGGATTGACCTCTTACCATGCCAAAAAATCCATGGATGCTCAAGTCCCTCAAATAGAATAGCACAGTATTTGCATATATCCTACACTATCTTCCAGTATACTTTAAATCATCTATCTCCAGATTACTTATAATATCTAATATAAATATTAGGTAAACCATTGTTGTACTATATTGTTTAGAAAATAATGACAAGGGAAAATGTCTGTACATGTTTAATACTGACACGGCTGTCTTGAATATTTTTGACCTGCAGTTGCTTGAATTTGAGAATGCAGAACCCATGGGTATGGAAGGCCCAACACAAAAACACTTGAAATATGTATGTCAAAGTCTGGCAAAGGTAGGTAGCAATTCAAGATATCCAAACACACTGTAGGGCCAGAGATGAATCTCTTCTTCTATAGACAGGAGATCCGTAACACAAAGAGAACTTGGCTCCCCCTGAGCACTCCCTTAAGGGCAGAGCTGGGAGCAGAGCCCCACGCCTCCAGCTTTCAGACCCACAGAAGTGATGCTTATGGGGGCTCAGCACAGTAGGGCTTTTAGAGAAGTAAGACTAGAAATGTGATTTATCCCTTTGTATCTATATATTTAAATGAGAAAAGTAAACCACAAACCTCTAAGCTTGGTTCTGCTAAAGTAATTTAACATCTGCTGCCACCTGAATCTAATTGAAACAATTCATTATCAAATTTACTGATCTGCTTAATGATTTTGTATTTCTCTTTCAAAATCACCTTCTGCTTTAGCTAGCCTAGGTAAATTATGCTTCTATTCAAACCTGTGCACTAAAAGAAATCTGAAAGAACATCTAATTTGAGCACCCTCATTCTAAAGATGGTCTAACAGGGATTTGGGGACAGAGGGTCAGACTTGCTCGTGGACACATAGCAAATCCAACAGGACTTGAACACAGGCTGCTGGAATCCCGGCTCTCATTTTCAGAAGGTGTGTTGCAGGCACTGAACTGCATCTCTGAAATTAAGATGAAGAGAGCACAACAGAGAAGGGGGATAAAAAGGAGGAGGAAGAGAAGGGAGAAGGAAAGAAAAGAGAAACAGGAAGCTTCTTCCTTGAGCTGTGCATTTTTTATGTTTGCTTAGTGGCAGTCTGTTAAAGAAATACTTCTTTGTCACTGAGCAGAGTCATTAAAGACACCTTGGAAATTTGGGCCCTTTTACCGGAATCAGGGCTTAAACAGCAACTTAATTTATGACACTCCTGGAGGCCGGTGGCATTTTTGCTCAGAGGTAAGGTCATTGCAGTGTACGCCCCTCCTGTCGCTTCCCTTTAGAACATACTGAGGCATCTCCTCTTTACTTTCAAGTAACTGCTTTTTCAACCGCTAAAATGTAAGTCACATATGTATGTATGCACATTTGAGTCCGTGGTGTGTTTCTAAAAGAGAGCTCTTTTATATCTGTGTGTAAAAGAGAAGAGTGAAGGGGGGGCACGTATAAGCACTTGAATAATTAGATCAGAGATAGATGCTACCTTTTCTTGGTGGTAAGACTGTGAGGGGAAAAAGTACTAGCACATAATTGACATAATTGATCTAGTATTTTTCCTCTTTTGCTGCAGTAATTTTTATGCATGCCATTGTTGCTGTTATTATCCAGGATGTGATCTTGTGTGGTTGATAATACAGGCTAGATATGAATACGCATACGCACCAGCCAATCACAAATCTATAGTGTCTATTTCTGCATCACCAGGTGCTATCTCATGGGAAATATCCTCTTTTTTGGCAGGCACACAGAGCGCTGCATTATCTGTCATTTTCATTAGATTCAAGCTACAGCCGAGCCAAAAAGACTTAGTTCTAGCATATGTGCTCAAAATGGCCAAGCTGCGATTGTCCAAATTCACCCTTTCAGGATTGCATTACTAAACAACTGGAGCTAAGGCTAGAAATTACAGTGACCAAAGTGCCTGAATTCCATTTGGAAAATGGCAAATACCATAAACCCCTAAGATTGGAGCTTATTATCGTGATCACCTCGCAGGATCAAAGGAGACACTGACTTCCATCTGCAAGTTCAACGTTTTCAGCATACCTTAGATAGAGAAGGAAGGAGTGCTCAGCCTAGATTTTGAGACCACTTAACATAGAAAACCAAATCTCTTTCATTCCCCTTCATGCTTTTTAATGCACCTGGCTTCTGAGATGCTGTAGATTCCAGCCCCAGGTCTTGTCCTGGACCAGACAGTCTTCCCTCCTATAGGACATTGTCTGGTACCTGATGTGCAATCAGATAGTCAATGTGGCTTGAAAAAGAGTCTTGATGGAGAAAATAATCCAAATGAAGTAGAGTCTCCACATGAGACTCTGCTGGTTTCATAAATTCAATCCTTTATTTGAACATGTGAAAAAGATATATTGCAAAATAAGATCCAAAAAATAATAAATACAAAAATTCTTGGTCTAGGGTGTTGGAAATTGGGAGAGTCACAGGGCTGAGGAGGATAGTCACTCTAACCATGGAGCTGAATATTCTTTTAAGCAGACATCTTTGAGAGAGAGAGAGAGAGAGAGAGAGAGAGAGAGAGAGAGAGAGAGTGAGTTGTTCCAGCAGAGAACTGACTCTCCTAAAAAGCAAAAGCCCATGAGAATATAAAATGGTGCAGCCACTATAGAAATGATACGACAGATCTTGAAAAGATTAAACAGAATAATCATGTGATCCAGTGATCTCATTATTGAGTCTATATATAAAAGTATGAAAAGCAGGGTCTCTCAGAGGTATTGGTACACCATGATCATAGCAGAATTATTGACAATGGCCAAAGGTAGAGGCCATATATTTATCAGTAAATGAATAGACAAGAAAAATATCACAGGGAAAAATATAATAGCAGTTTTCAGGGGCTGAGGGTAGTGGGAATGGAGATTTGTCTGATGGGTACAGAGCTGCAGTTGGGGAAGGAAAAAGCTCTGAAGATGGATAGTGTCAATTGTCATCACTATCAACTATGAACGCCATTAATACTATTAGGCTGTACAAAAATGGTTAATATGGCAAGTATTGCATTATGCATATTTTACCACAACTGAAATATATAGTGAGTCTGTGTTTATTCCTGGTCACATGCCCTTGCTTAGTCTTGCCTAAAACATACCAAAGCTACATTGTGTTCTTCCACATCAGCATAGAGGATGAGCCCTCGAATAAATGTGTATATAAATCAAATAATGTTATGTGCATGTATGAATATATCATTGTGAGTATCACTATCAGGTACAGGGAGAAGGTAAAGGGTAGGGAGAATATGTAGGAAGAGAATGAGAACAAATGATGTTGTGTGCATATGCATTTCACTGTGATGTACAATACAACGAATCAATAAATTATTAACTTAAAATGCAAATTTAATTTTACTTTTTGCACTGGGGATTGAACACAGGGCCATTCTACCTCTAAGACACATGGCTCCCAGCTCCATTTTATTTTTTATTTTGAAACAGGGCTTCATTAAGTTCTTGAGGACCTCACTAAGTTGCTGAGACTGGCCTTCAACCTACAATCTTCTTGTCTCAACCTCCCAAGTACTAGGATTACAAGTGTGTGCTACCACCATGCTCATTTGAATTTTTCAAAAGAAAAGTGTGTAAAGATTTAAAGACAGAGAAAATATATAGGATTTGGTTATCACTGTGCATGCTACCCTAAAATTATATCAAGTTTTTTATGCCAGAATGTGGAGACTTTAAATAGTAGAGGATTTCTATGAGGAGAAATCAACTAATGGAAACTTCATTCTAAACCATTACAGGTTCTGGCATTGGGGCAATGGCTACAATTGGTCATTTTTTATCTACACTGCTAAAATGGTCTGTTTGGATGACAAGCAAGCAAATTGAAAGATGGCCCAAGTGTTGTGGAGGCCATTGAGCAATCTGGGTCTCAGCACACTCAGATCAGCTGGAGGCCACCACTGCTATTGGGGCAAAGATGATCAATGCTATATTAGTCAGCATAGTCTGCTGTACCAAATACCACAGGCTTTATTTCTCATTGTTTTCTCATAGTTTTGAGGCTGATGTCCAAGATCAGGGTGGCAGCCTGGCTGACTCACAAATAGCCACCTTCTGAGTGTGTCCTTCCATGGAGGATGAAGGAAGAGCTCTGATCTCTCTTACTCTTCTTCTAGGGCACTGATTCCATTATGTGGGCACTGTCCTTATGACCTCATCCAATCCTAATTACCTCCCAAAGACCCTACAACTCCTACGAATGTCACACCGAGTGTACAGCTCTAACGTGGGAATTTGGAGGTAGGACACATACATTCAGTCTGTACAAATGTGGCTTCAATCTTTTCAAATTATTTCTTTTTTAAAATATTTTTATTGGTGCATTGTAGTCATACAGCTTAACGGGATACAAGATGGTAGAAGAATACATATACACATCACTCATTTAAACCATTTTTTTTTAAGCTGGAGAGCATGCCACACTCACTTTTTTGCCAGACCCTGTGCTTCATCTGCTTTCATTTGTTCCACCTCTATGGGCCACATATTTCCCTCATGCCTCTCCACCCCAGCTAGACTTCAGAGATCAATTTATAAAGAGGACATTAAAAGTAACTTACAAAGGCTTTCATGGTGGCATAAAACTCTAATAACAGTACTTGGGCGACTGAGACATGAGGGTCACAGGGGCAAGACTAGCCTCAGCAACACAACAAGATGCTCAGAAACCTAGTGAGACCCTGCATAGAAAGAAAGAAGAAGAAAGAAAGAAAGAAAGAAAGAAAGAAAGAAAGAAAGAAAGAAAGAAGATAAAGAAGAGAGAAAGAAAGAAATGAAATAAGAAAGAGGGAAAGAAAGAAAGAAGAGAGAGAAAGAAATGAAATAAGAAAGAAAGAAAGAGAGAAGAAAGAAAGAAAGAAAGAAAGAAAGAAAGAAAGAAAGAAAGAAAGAAAGAAAGGAAGGGAAAGATTTGGGGGAGACACTCAAGGTAGAATGCTCCGGAATTCAATCTCTAGTGCTCCCCCCAAAAGTTACCCACCAAGTATTTGATTTTGAAAAGATGTTCCCCTACAGAAGACTTGTTGTCCATTAATTGTACCATATTTTGAAACAAAGTAAATATTTTATTTTATTAAAGAAAATTTCTCTTGTATTTTCTTTCAATTATCACCATGTTAATGAAAACGAGGTAAGGCAATCTGAAAATATTTGAGTGAGACAATATATACAAACAAACTTTCAAACTGTCTTTCAGCAAGTGAGACTAAAGTTATTGAATATGCAAATTGCCTTATTAAAAGAAGAATGATGTCTTTTTCAGCAATCAGTTTAATTATAGTGGAACCCTTCAATAGAAAAATCAACTTGTTTCTAGGAGTAGAAACTCTTTAGACTCTTTAGAAAGGCTATTTAGGTATAACAAATCAAAATGAGAAAATTTATATTTGATGGGGAAAAGTACATGTATAAATAGTCTGTGTGGGGATAGAGGAGGAATAGGAGCAGGAGGAGGAGGGGCAGCAGGAGGAGGAAGAGGAGGAGAAGGGATGTTTGTGCATAGCTCAATAGCCCTGCCTAGGGATGGCTAAGCTCTAGTTTGCCTCTCTATCATTTCTCTGCCCTATAAATCAGAGGAAAATAAGATAGAATGACAAATGAGAGGTATTTATCCAAAATATGTGAGATAGCCAATAGCTAAGACCACACATTTCCTATAGGACAGGTATGGATATAGCTGGGTGGGACTTACAAATCCTGGGATCAGAACTAGCATGATTTAATTATTTAGAAGACATTTAATGAGAACACTGCCCATTCTTCCCCCAGCCTTTCCCTTCTTCCCCAAAGACTACCAAATGTTCCTTGTCCTGTGCCTCATTTCTCCAAAATCTCCCAACTTAGGGTCAAGCATCTGAGAAAGTATACAAGCAACTGCCTAGTGAAGATCCATCTGGTGCAGAGTCCAGACAGGACAGGTCTGTGCTAAGGGAGGGTGACAGTGGGACCTGCCAGTGCTTCATCCAACGCAGAACCATGGTGGCCACTAATGAAGATATCTGGGCTCTTTGTGTCACAGATTTATTCCAGTCTCTCTTCCAGACTGGGATGCTTCAATATCATGGTACACTTGGAGGAGTGACAGGCCAAGATCAAAGGAAGGGGTTTAAGTCAAACTTCTTGGGTTGGATTTTGGCTACATATAATGTGAGTTTAATTATGGGCGATATGTTGTCTATTGTCCTTCTATCTCCTTCTCCTCATCTATAAAATAGGGGAGATAATACTGTCTGTATCGTATGATGATTTTAATATTTTTAGAGGAAGACCAGGCAATGAATTAGTGTAGTCCTTGGCCATAGTAAGCACTCATGTAATGTTAGTGGCAGCAGACAGGGCAGCAGTGGTGCAGATCTCCTGTGCATACTCTGATACATCACTAACTTAACCTTCACACAGTCTAAATAAAAAATATGAGGTTCACACATACTCAAGAAGTACACAGGCAAAGTTTCTTCTCTGAACCTTGAATTCTTGAATACCTACCATATGCTAACAGTGAACAAAACTGGGGAAAGAAGTCCCTATTCTTTTACATTTTAGTGGGAAGATAAACAATAAATAAAAGGCACAATCTATTAATAAACTATATAGTACTTTTTCTGAA